>NC_090440.1:100625061-101273772 GCF_031143425.1 Pleurodeles waltl | reverse complement strand
GGCGGAGTGGGAAGGTGCGACGGGTGCTACTGCACCCGTCGCGTATTTCACTGTCTGCAAGGCAGACAGTGAAATACATTTTGGGGCCCTCTTATGGGGGCCCCTGCAGTGCCCATGCTGTTGGCATGGGCACTGCAGGGGCCCCCAGGGGCCCCGCGACTCCCCCTCCCGGGAGAACCGCCAGGAACTGGATGGCGGGAGGGGGAGTCCGGCTTGGAGGATTCCTTGGGGGCAGCGGGAAACCGGCGGGAGACCGCCGGTTTCCCTTCTCTGACCGCGGCTAAGCCGCCGCGGTCAGAATGCCCCGCGGGGCACCGCCGGCCTGTCGGCGGTGCTCCCGCGTGCCGCGGCCCTGGCGGTTACAAACCGCCAGGGTCGTAATGAGGGCCATAGTCTGGTTGAAATCAGGGTTCTAAATGATTAAAGTTATTGCTGTGGACCTGTTTCCTGTAAGTAGTAGCTACAATTAAAGAAGACTCCAGTATGTGAATGGTGTCTGTGTTAATTTGGTGCAAAGAAACAACACAACGATTTGGCGATGAACTGGAAACAAAACCTATGTGGATGTAACAAACACATGACATTTTTAACATTGAAGGTCTTCTGACCAATACATGTTGCCACTAAAGAGGGAACCAAGGAAAGGCACGAAGTGTAAGTTGAAATTGTCTATTATTAAGTAATTCCATCTTTCAGGAAAGCAGACGCTTTATTCAATCAATCAATCAAGGATTTATAGAGCGCACTAATCACCTGTTAGGGTCTCAAGGCGCTGGGGGGGAGCTACTGGTCGTAGAGCCATGTCTTGAGGCGTTTCAAGAGGTCTTGGGGCTGGCGAAGGTGGAGTGGTAGGGAGTTCCAGGTCTTGGCGGCTAGGTGAGAGAAGGATCGTCCTCCGGCGGTAGAACGGCGGATGCGGGGGATGGAGGCGAGGGCGAGGCTGGCGGAGCGTAGATTGTGGGTGGGGGTGTGGAAGGTGAGTCTGTTGTTGAGGTAGGCTGGGCCTGTGTTGTGGAGGGCCTTGTGTGCGTGGATGAGGAGTTTGAAGGTGATCCTCTTTGATACTGGTAGCTAGTGAAGGTCTCTGAGGTGGGGGGAAATGTGGTCACGGCATGGGATGTCCAGAATGAGGCAGGCGGATGCGTTCTGGATTCTTTGCAGTTTTGTTAGGAGTTTGGTTGTTATTCCTGCATATAGGGCGTTTCCATAGTCCAATCGGCTGCTGACCAGGGCGTGGGTGACAGTTTTCCTGGTTTCGACGGGAATCCACTTGAAAATGTTGCTGAGCATGCAGAGAGTGTTGTAGCAGGAAGAGGAGATGGCATTGACCTGCTGAGTCATGCTGAGTGTGGAGTCCAAGATGAAGCCTAGGTTGCGTGCGTGGGTGGTGGGTGAGGGTGCAGTTCCTAGGGAGGTGGGCCACCAGGAGTCATTCCAAGTTGAGGGATTGGTGCCAAAGTTGAGGATTTCTGTCTTGTCTGTGTTTAACTAGAGGTGGCTTGATTCCATCCAGCTGGCGATGGCGTGAAGTCCGTTGTGGAGGTTGTTCTTTGCAGTTGTAGGGTCTTTCGTGAGCGAGATGATGAGCTGAGTGTCGTCTGCGTAGGAAACTCTGTTGATGTGGTGGGTTCGTGCGATGTTGGCGAGGGGGGCCATGTAAACGTTGAAGAGCGTCTGGCTGAGCGACGATCCTTGGGGAACGCCACAGATGATTCTGGAAGCTTCTGACAGGAACAGTGGGAGGCGGACTCTCTGGGTTCTGCCTGAGAGAAATGACGAGATCCAGTCGCGGATTCCAGCGTTGTGTAGGCGTGTGCAGAGAGTGTGATGACATACTGTTGATTTCTGCGTGCTTCCATCTTTCTGGGAAGGTGGCTGACTCGAAGGAGCTGTTGATGCTTTTGCAGAGGTGGGGGCGATGATGATGTTTGCCTTATTGAAGATATGGTGTGGGCAGGGGTACGATGGTGATCCGGAGTGGATGGAGGCCATGGTGGTGGCGGTGTCCTCTATGTTGACGGGGGTCCAGGTGTGGATGAGGTGGGTGTTGCTTGGAGCGTTGGGTTCTTGGGTGTTTGTAGTCAGCTGGTGGGTCTGGGGTTTGAAGCTATTGTGGATTTCTTCTATCTTTCTACGGAAGTGGGTTGCCAGTGAGTTGCAGAACTCCTGTGATGGCAGGGGTTCGTTGGAGCAGGTCCTGGGGGTGGAGAGCTCATTGACGATGCCGAAGAGCTCTTTACTGTTGTGAGCGTTGGCGTTGATGCGGTTTTTGAAGTGGGTCCTTTTGGTGGTGCGGATAAGTTGGTGATGTTTGCGTAGGGCATCCTTGAAAGCGATGTGGTTGGAGTTGGTGGGGTCAAGGTGCCAGGTTTTTTCCATTCTGCGACATAGCCGTTTGGATTCCTGTAGTTCTGGGGTGAACCAGCTGGCCTTGATTCTGTGGGAGGTGTTTGGGGTTTTTTGGAGCGGTGCGAGGGTGTTGGTGCAATCTTCTATCCAGCGATGCAGGTTGGTGGTAGCTATGTTGGGGTCTGGGGTTCCAGGGGATGGGGCCCGGGCGAGAGTGGAGATCAGTTGATCCGTTGATATTTTGCTCCATTTGCGTCGGGGGGGTTGTGTGCGGTGGTAGTGAGTGACTGGTTTTTCGTAGGAGAAGTGGATGCAGCGGTGGTCTGTCCAACTGAGTTCGGTGGTGTGGCTGAAAGAGACGTGGTTGCTAGCTGAGAAGATGGGGTCGAGTGTGTGGCCTGCGGAGTGGGTGGGTGTAGTGATGAGTAGCTTGAGGCCGAAGTTGGCGAGGTTATCGATTAGGTTGGTGGTGTTGATATCGTTGTTATTTTCTAGGTGGAAGTTTAGGTCACCAAGTAGGATGTAGTCTGTTGAGGCGAGGACTTGGGAGCTGATGGCGTTGGCAATGTCGTCACAGAACTGCAGTCTGGGTCCAGGGGGTCTGTAGACCAGTGTTCCTCTGAGTGTGTTGTTGGCGTTGATGTGGATTTTGAAGTGGAGGTGCTCGGCGGAGTTGATGGTGTCGTGGGAGTTGGTGGAGACTCTTATGGTGTTTTTGTGGACTAAGGCGATTCCTCCTCCTGGTCTGTTGATTCGGTCTCTTCTGGTATGGCTATGGCTACGTCTGGTTCGGAGGTAGAATTCATCCAGGTTTCGGTGAGGAATGCGACATTGGGCGAGTATGTGGTCAGGAGGTCCCAGAGTTCAATTGCATGTTTGTGGATGGAGCGGGTGTTAAGTAGGATGCATCTTAGGCGGTTGTCTTTTTTGATTTGGAGTTTGGAGGTTAGGTTGCACGTGAAATTGCAGACTTTGCAGGAGAAGGGTCCTTTGGTGCGCGTCGGTGTGGACTGGAAGCAGATGAAGGAGCGTCCTGGGTTAAGGGCGTGGAGTTCGTTGGCAGTGTTAAGGTGTTTAGTGTCGCGGGAGGCGTGTTGGCCAGGGGGTCTGGCGCTGGGCACGGTCTTGGCGCGGACAGGCGCAGACGGGCTGCAGCCGGCATAAGAGAGGAGGTGGGAGGGAGTGGCAGGTGGGAGGAGGGAGGGAAACCTCCAATGGGGGTGTGGGGGGTGGGGGCAGCAGGAGTCAGGAGCGGGAAGAGCTTCGAGGAGGAGGGAGGGGGGCGGGGCCTTCCGGGAGAGGAGAAGCCAAGAAGCCCAAACAAGCCCAAACAAGCCCAGACAAGCCCAGACAAGCCCAAACAAGCCCAAAACAATGGCAGCACTTACTGGAGCAGTGGTGAGGAGGAAGCGACCTGCCTGCAAGGATGCAGGGTCAGAGGTCGCTCCTGAGTCCGTTGGGTTCCTCAGGCAACAATCAGCAGGAGCAAGCGACCGGGGATTGGAGCGTTCATGGTCATACCTGGAGGCGCCCAAGTTCGAATTGTCTTTGCTAATAACATGTCTTGCATGTTCCGTGCTGCCTTCATCACGACACAAGTGTGCGTCGGGCCACACTGCATGACCCTGTGCGGCCATTTAAAATATTTATTGTGAGAAATTACCAGAGTCCGAATCGAAAACTGCTCTTAATGCTCTGTGCTGGGAATACAAAGGCGCGGCGCAGAAAACTTTAATTTGGCACATTTAAGCAAGTGTAATTTACTACGCATTTACTGGGTGTGTTACTGGGCACCATTACGGGAAACAAGTGAGGATTTTATCTTTATGTGCTATAAGAGCACAAGTCCATTCTCATTTTAACGCAGCAATTACTTTTGGTTTACTCTTTTGAGGACAGAACTTCATTACTGTATATTTTTCTGTGGGACTATAATAATGATGCAGCAGAATTTCACAATAAACCCCCACATTCATTCTGGGTGTCAGGATCCGAAACTTCCATGAAGTGGGAATAGTGGAAGGAATATTTACAAAATTACATTGCTGCAAACGATGAATCAAAGACAAAGTCAGATGAACAGAAAAAGAGGATTATTTTGCATTCTTTGGATAATGTAGGTCTGAAAATATATAGTACCATGCCCAAAGTTACAATTGTTGGGGATGTTGATGTATTTATTGCTGCTTTACAGGATTTGCATAGCAATTACCAGATTAAAATGTTTCCAATGTAAGCAAGGTAAAGGTGAATCAGCTGATGATTATGTAGCTGAGTTAAAAATAATTGTCCATTGATTGTAAAATCGTAGTTATCCATGATTAATTAATTAGAGTGCAATTTGTCATGCATGTCAATAAACCGGCAGTACAAGAACTACTATGGGTTAAGGGAGATTCAGGAGGTTCACTTGGTGGTGTTGACCATAGTGCATAAAGCAGAACTGTCAGGGAGATGTGCCATGGAATCCAAGCAATCTGACATGGAACAAGTTTGTGTCTGTAATGTACTACCTCACAAACAAATACACAAAAGTAAAAGTGACAATAAAAATAAATGGGGAAGTAATGAAGACAGGAAGTGCTATTATCGCTGGTGCAAAGAAGACTTAGGCCCTTATTACGATATTGGCGGTCTTTTTGGATGACAGCCGTGGTGGCGGCCGCCAAAAGACCACCAGTGTTTGCGGTATCCTGACTGCCCTATAACGAGCCACAGACTGAAGATCACCAGAAAACAGCCACAAATTCGACACCGCCAGGCCGGCCAAGGGTGGAAGAGAGGCAGTTCCACCACCAGCACCGCCAGGGAGACAACATTCCACCCTCCATATTACGACCTACAAATCAGCACAGCGGTCCTTCAATGGTGGTAAACAATTGGCGGTGTGAACCGCAGCGGTTCAAAACTCACCCTTAAATGAATCCAAAGCCACACTGGACAGTTTGAATACTCCACACCTGATACACGTACACACACTATACACACCTGCATACTGCACTATATAACACATCCCCACACAAACCACAATCCTTTGTGACAAAAACCACAAACACACAGAAGAGCATGAGTAAAGAACAGAAACAGCACCATTACACCATAGGCACATATACACTGCACAGCTACCACACTACACAACTGCACCAATGACACTAGTCACACATCACAAACACACATATACACCACAACTTACCAGAACTCACAACCAAGGACTCCAACCCCACCAACCACCCTACACTGCACCCTACACACATAGCACCCCCCCACACCCACAAAATGTCATGGTCAAAGCTCCCATGTTTCATTGACATGGTGGTTGACAAAATCGTCAGGGTAGAGCACAACTGTTTTTAGCCCAAGTACAGCAGTCATCGATAGCCAGGAAAACTGAGTTATGGCAGAGGATTGTTGACAGGATCAACTCAGTGGGCACCGATCCACGCACAAGGGACGACATCAGGAAGAGGTGGAATGACCTACGGGGGAAGGTGCGCTCCATGACATCGAGACACCGAATTGCTGTGCTGAAGATTGGCGGTTGGCCCCCACTTCCTCCCCCACAGTTAACATCATTTGAAGAGAAGGTCCTTGACATCATGCATCCTGAGTGCCTAACTGGAATCATCGATGGGCTCGACTCTGGTAAGTGAACAACACTCCCCTGGCACCAACCACTCCTGCCCAGCATGCATCCCTCCACCCATCACACCCCAAACCACCCCGTCTCACACGTCAGTATTCTCAATCGCCCCATGCCTCTCCCATGCATGCCACATAACCACACTGCCACTATCCCCACACAGTCCCTCCCTAATACACGGAGATCGATCACAATGTCAAGCAGCACAACTCCCACAATGCGTCACTCCCTACACATCAAAAGATCACAGTCCCACTTCACAGTGAAACACCTGCACAGAAAACAATACCACATGCCATACCAACTGGATGCTTTGACAGCGTCCCATCACATGGCAATGACAGCAATGCTATCCACAAGCCTCAACGGCACATACAAGCAATGCCACATTCCGTCACCCATAAACAATGTTTGCAGTGCTGCACCTGTCATTGCCATCACTGGGAAGGAAGTCAATCTACTCCATGTATCACATGATGATACCAACAAGCACATCTCCACAATGTAACTTCCTCTCTTTCCATCCAGAGGTCCTGCTGTCACTGCCACCCGGCAGCGGATGCCAGAGACAGTCAGTCCTCCCCAGGATGAAGGCGCAAGTAGATGTCTGGATAGTGATGACTTGCCTGGCACATCTGGGATTACGGGTCAGTCCACCACAGCAGCCCAACCCTGAACACATCAGAGTCCCCTACCCATGTGGCAACTACACCACAGCCAACCCTCTGTCCCCAAACCTGTGCCCTAAGGACAAGTCAGTCAGATGTGTGCCCCACAGTACAGGGACCAGAGTCAAGGCAACACACCCAAGACGATGAAGGTCCTGGTGCAACTGGGAGTGGGCACACTGTGCCACAGGCACAGAGGGCCAGGGGTAGTGGGAGGGCACCTGTGGACCAAGGGATGGGGCACCCAAGGGAAACAACTGGCCTGGAGGCCATCTCCCAAGTCCTGGGAGCATACCACCAATCCCAGGACAAGATGGGCCAGATCCTCGCTACCATGCCGGAGAACCAGAGGCTGCAGCGGGAACACCACCCAACACACATGCAGTACAATGTTGACCTCCCTCGTGTAATTTGGAATTTCATACCATTTACTCATGTCAGATCTGCATTCCCTAGACAGACATATCCAATGGTCCTTCATTCACAGCTGACTAAAGTAAACTAAAGGTATGTTCCACAGTCAGTTACAGTTAGGTTGCACATACTCCCATTGTGGACTGTGAGGATAATTAGCAATACAGATGGCACCACTATGTTAAGCACAACCATCGCAGTTCACATAGCAGTACATGAAGCATACAGCGTGGACAAAATATTACATGACTAAAGAAATACCACAGCAGAGTGAAAATAGCACTGACAATTGAACTGTTACACCTCCTCTGATGGGCAATATGCTCCCCCAAACCTACCCAGAGGGAGAGCTGCACCCAACACCTACAATGAAAACAGACACCAGGAACATCTATGTCACAAGGCAGACAGGAGTACAGGGCACATACAAAACAGTTGACACATACCTGCATCTCATTGGAAGTATTGTTGAGTCAACTCTGCTCTAGGGTCAGCTGCATCCTCATCATCCTCCTCCTCATCCCTCACTATGTCCCCTTCACCAGCCACTGGTCTAGCTGCCACCTCCTCTTCATCCAGTAATGGGATGTGACGTCTCGGGCCAAATTGTGTAGCATGCAGCAAACAACAATGATGTGGGAGACTTTCAGTGGTGTGTAGAATGGGGCACCTCCAAAGACCTGTGAACACCGGAATCTGGCCTTCAGTAGCCCAAAGGTCCTCTCGATAACACACCTCATCCTGCCATGGGCCTCATTCAAATGGTTTTCAGCATTTGTAGTCAGATGTCTCACAGGTGTCAGTAGCCAGAGAAGATTAGGGTAGCCAGAGTCACCTTTGTGCGCAAAGGTAGGACCCATGCCAGTAGAGACACAGGGCAGGTTGGGAAAAGAGATGAGCTTAGAGGGAAATACATTCTATTGGTACCATACCGATGAGCCAGGCCCGGTCCCTCTGTAGTCGTGCCATCATGTGTGGGATGTTGCTGTTCCACAGAATAAAGGAGTCAGGCACAGAACCAGGGAACTTGGCCATAACCTGGGTGATATATTGGTCAGTGAGACACACTACCTGGACATAAATGGAATGAACGTTTTTCTGGTTCCTGAACACTTGTTCATTTGTCCTGGCTGGAACCAAGGCAATGTGGGTGCCATCTATGGCCCCTACCGCCACTATCGCATGAGGGACATGTGCAAAATTGTAGAAGACTCCTTTGACAGTGACCAAATCGGCATGTTGGGGGAACCTGATGTAGCAGGGCAGATGTCTGAGCAGAGCACACAGTACATCCTTCAACACATTACCGAACATCGGCTGTGACATCCCTGCTGCCAAGCCCACTGTCATCTGGAAAGACCCTGAGGCAAGGTAGTGGAGTACTGACAACACTTTGTACTGTGGCAGGGATAGCATAGGGATTACGTATGGTAGGCATCAGATCCGGCTCCAACATGGGCCCCAGCTCCATGATGGTCTGACGGTTCAGCCGATACATCTGTGTGACGTGTCTCTTTTCCGGGGTATCAAGGTCGACTAGTGGCTGGTGCACAGGAGCATGTCTCATCCTCACCATTGCACTGTATCTGGGAATAGGAGAGCGGAGAAGTCAGAAGTAGATGTATTGAATGTGTGGACATATTCATTCTATGCAGTAGTCACAATATTTCACCCATGATGCACCAAAAATTAATCTGCTAATCACTATTCACATGTAAAATTTCAGCCGCCTGTTAGAATTATCTCATTCTGCCGGTGTTAGTCGTCATGGCGGGTGGCAGCCTCAACAAACGTGCAACTCCTCATTGGATAACAATGTTGCCTATGGGAGACTGGGGCCAACGGTGATCACTGCCGGCGGTGATGGTCATGTACATGGGGGGCTTGACCGCCATTTACTGTGGCATAGCTCACTTGACTCCTGACTCTTGTGCAAGCAAGACCTCCACTATGTGTGATCCTGTGTTATGACTCTGGAAGCCAAGATGCCACATCCTGCAGGAGATAGGGCCCCAGCCTTCACCCAGGAAGAGCTGCACAAGCTTGTGGATAGGGTCCTAAATCTGTATAGGGCACCAGAGCAGCAGGTGAGTCTTATGTCACTGTCTTGTCTGATAGTGATGTGTGTGAGGATAAAAGGCATTGGGATGAAGCAGATGGAGTGGATGCATGAAGATGGGGGAGGAGTGTTAGTGCCATGAAGACACATGAGTGTGGTCATGCGATGTGTCTGATGTGTGATGTCCACTGCTGTCCCTGTGATGCCACTCTACATGACTTTGTCCTTCTCCTTGTGTCACCCATGCAGGTCAGCACCCATCGGAAAAAGGAGATTTGGTGTGCCATCGCCAAGCAAATGGGGACCCTGGTGGTTCATGCCCGGGGAGCACCCACTTAAGGGAAGCAGTGGGAGGACCTGAGACTCTGGGCACATAAGACTGCAAAGACCTAGCTGGAGACGTCCTCCCAACGAGGGAGGGGTGCTCATCAGACCTGACCCCCACTAATGGCACGTATTTTGGCGGTGGCCTACACTGAGGTGGATAGGCACTTAAGGGCAGCACAGCAGCCACAAGGGGGTAAGTACACACTCACACTTCCATATTGTAATGCTTGTATGGCTTTGGGTTGGCTACTGTGGGTAGATGTAGCAGAGGTCATTGGTAGATGCACAGCGACTATGGGTATCAACCACCCTGGCAGGTTTGGTATCAGAGATGTGTGCCCATACCATGCAGACAGTGACTTATGAGGGCAATTCCTTCAAATGCAGGATTTATGTGGTCACCCTCAACAAAGTGTGAGAGGCCAGCTCCTGCCATCAGCATCATACACTTGAGGTTTCAGGGCATTGCCATCAGTATCAGCCTACCATTGTGGCAGAGATAATTAGTGAGTCCTCCATCAGCTGCCATGATATGTATGTGTAGATAGGCACAGTGAGCCCATATGTCACATTGATATTTGTCAATGGATTCATGGGCATGCTACCTACCCATGCAGGACTCTGTTGAGTGAGGAGTACAGGACATGTCTCTATAAATGCACATCAGAATGTGCCAAGCAATGTGCAAGTTTGACTAGTACATGACTGCTATTGTACCACCATCAGCAGTGAACATATGCATTGCGGTAGTGTCCCCCATGGTGTCCTACTGTTGTAGCATGTATAGGTGTGGGCATGGCCTGCCATGGCATGGATGCTGATGATGATGTGTAGGTACTGGCCCATTGCACCCTTTCTATCTTGATCCACCCTCCCTCCCTCTCCTCCTCTGTCTTTGTGTGCATCAGCATCATCAGGTGAAGGAGAACGGGCACCGGCAAGTGGGGAAGCTGCAGCCCACCGGACCCAGGAGGCTGATACCAGCGGAGCCAAGGGGACCAGTGGAACAAAGGGTGAGGGGAGAGCCATGGGGGAGACAGGATTAACTACAAAATCTTTTGATTCCTCCTCTGTTGGTTGCTCCCTGGTGGTGGCAGACACATCTGGGACCATCCCATCACCATCCTTGTCCGCCACCCACCTTATCAGCACCACCCTCACTGTAGCTCCCCACCCAGTTGCCCGTGACTACTCAACCAGGAGGGTGGGCATTTCCTTCACTGTAGGCACCTCTGCCCCTGCCCCAGTCAGCCCTGCTGCCCTCAATGAGGAGGCTATTTACCTCCTGAGGTCCATCTCTGTGGGGCAGACAAACCGTCATGAATGCCATCCAGGGACTAACATAACAGATGCAACAGTCCAATGCCTACCTGAATGGTATTCACTGTGCCCTGGCTGCCCTGCAGAGATCCTTTCCGGCTCTGGCCTCCTCATTGACGGCAGCCAGTGTCCCTTCTTCTTCCATCCCCCCTCCCACTACCTGTTCCCAAACCCACAGCCCTCTCCCCTCACCCATCCAAGGCACACTTTCCTACCAACATGCATCCACATCAACAGACACGGTTCGCATGAACAAACACAAGCACCACAAATGCCACCATCACCATGCACACACACACAACAGACACTCGCATACACAACAACATCCACTCCCTACACGGACTCCCCCACCACCTCTCCCCTCACAGATGCTACACCACTCATACTTGCGGTCACTACATCATCACTCCCAGGTCCTGCCACAGTGCCCCGATTCCCACCGTCACCACAATAGCAGACCCCCATGCATGCACCCCATATACCACATGCACACTTAGCACAACTGTCAACACCCCTACTTGCAGCACATCCACCCTACCTGCAGATGCCACCACAACATACATTCACACATCCACCCTGCCATATCCCTGCATCGCCTCCCCCTACTCCCCCTACACCCAAACGCCCACACTCACCCAGCCAACAGTCACACAGCACACACATGGCAACCATGCTCACACCTCCACTCAAGGCACCTCACCATACACTCCTCTCAACCACTGCCTTTTCCTCCACTCCCAAATGTCTATCCCATGACCAAACGTGTGCCTCTAAAAACGTTTCCTAAAAGAGTTCTCCCTTTTCCCTCCCACTGATCAAGTCCCTGTCCCGCAAGCACCCTGTTTCCCTCCCCAAACCCATGCCTTTCACCTCCCAGCCCTATCATGGTCCCCTTGGTAGAAGCCATGACCCCCACCTAAGACTTCTACCCCCGCAAAGTCCAAGGTTACCCCTCCCAAACCCAAACCCAAACCCAAGCCCACTCCCATGACATCCAAGTAAAAACCTAAACCCCTGCAGACCAAAGGACCCCTTTCCCAACCCAAACCTCCTCCTTGTCCCCCCTTCACCCCTGAGATGCCTGCATGTCTATGCCATGTGGAGGCCACTTTGCAATCAGAAGTCAAGTTGGAACCTTGGACATTGCCCAGTGTGCCAGGGGCACTGATATGTATTGGACTGGCCAGTAGGCCCATCTTGTATATAGTTCTGCCAGCACTGTTTATTTGTTTGAATATAACTGCACCACTTCACGTTAGTGTTGATGGTTACAAACTTGTCCTGACTTTCCTTCCACACGTATGTGATGTTTATGTGTGATTTGTGTGTGTGGCTTGTGTGTGTGTGTGTGTATAGGTGTGTGTTGGTATGGGTGTTTGTTTGTGTGTGTGTGGGGGGTGGCTAGCTGTGCCGAGTGTGTGTTTTGTGTGTGGGTGTGAACTAATGTCCTTCCCTTCAATGTGTGCTAGGCAGCTGTACTTACGGGTGTTGTCTAAGTCACCATCACTGGTTGTAGAGTTGTATGGCCAGCAGGAGCATTGGGAAGACTTCCAGTTCGGGTTCCATGGCAGCTGTGGGTGTGCCTCTATTCCTGAAGGTGAGTGTTCCCTTTAATATTGCTTGTTTCTGCCAGGCTTTCGTGGCGGTGAGACTGCCCTGGAAATCGTGGCAGTGTGCTAGGTCATAATATGTTCGGCGGAAACAAGTTCCCCACAGGCCTGGAGATTCCTACACCGGCCACAGCGGTCCATCCGCACTGGCAGTAGTGGCTGTGACTTGGCTGTGTTCCGGTCAGAACACCGCCATGGTGATTGTCAGAAATCCCCAAGGTGCCTCCTGCATTATCTGTCAGCATCCCCAGGGATTAGGGTTAAATCATATCTCTGTTCTTGTTTAAACCTTCATGTTTCTAAGTAAACATAAAGTGCTGTGTTACACAATTGGTTTTATCAATGCTTGTTTTACCAATGCTTGTTTGCTAATGTGAGCAGGTGTAGACATGTGCCTCTAATTGGGTGTGGTGTAGACATGTGCTTCTAATTGGGTGTGGTCAACTGCTTTCCTGATTGGCTATAAATAGCAGAGTGAAGCATGCCTCCCTGCTTGGCTTTGTTTTGCTTCTTGATCTCAGCATCTGATTTGGCAGTCCAGCCCCTGCTGTCATCCTCGTATTCAGGACTTTTGAGGCAATTATTTTCTTCTTTCCTGTACCAGCTGACACCAGGCATTCCTCCATCACTCCGGAAAAGACTGCAGCTAAGTGACTAGTATTCTCCAGGGAGTTTGTTCTTTGAGCGCCGCGCTTTCCTAGAATAGCTGGTGTATTTCAGACCTCGTATTTTGGCAGAGTGCTTATTTTGAAGAGACAAATTCATTTCTGAACATTCTACATTATTATTGCAGTTACTTGTCTAAATGTGCTTCAGGAAATCTGCTTGAGCTTAAGTACTACAAAAAGTGACATTGCCATTTTAAAAGATCATTTACGTGACTTTTCTTTCTCTAATAGCATAACTCTTGGATTTAAATTGTGTCATTCATGCCTGTGTTTCAGGTTTGAGGAATTTTCTTTTGAAGGGTTTTTCACACACACAGCGAAACCAAACCAAACTGTGCCACCCTAACTGTTTTAACCCAGAGTGGACATTTGTATTTCTTGGATTGTTTTTGTTCCTTTTAGTTTAACCCTATGCATGCAGGAAAGTTATATGTGATATAATTAATGCCCTTGTTTGTCTTTCTTGTGCATGATAAGTGCAACCACAGTTCTAATTGTAGTGTGCAACAGTGAATCTCTGTGAAGCCAGCCCTAGTGTTGCAGTATTATTGTTATGGTACTCAGTTTGGGTTTTTGGTAATGCAGTAATTGTGCCAACAGTTATTATTATCCAAGAAAAGTGCTGGAGCATTCTTCCACTCCCGTGCCCATATTAGAAAGAGAGATTCAGTTTCAAGGAAGCTGAGTGCACTAACTCTGCTATCACTCTGTCAACAATGACCTGCCCCCCGAAGATACAGGGTGCCTGGCTGGACCGGCAAGAAATGGCAGTGTTTTGTCTCTTTCTCTTCCACCCCCCCTTTTCATTTGGGACACCTGCCAAGGGTTTCTGTTTCTACCAGGAAGTGCCGAGAGGTTTTCCAGGAGGTCGGGGGCATACCATCGCCCTGGCAGACATCCTGCTTTTCAGGTAAGTGGTCCGTCTCGACAGTGATAATATCGCGGTCTTCTCAGCCGAGCCCGCGGCGGTGCAACCACCAACTCCACCGCGGAAGTCCTCGGACTGCCAAACTTGTAATGAGGGTCTTATTATAGAGCAAAACATGTCCTACTCTTAAGCAGAGGTACAGTAGTTGTGATACTATTGATCATTATGTTAAAGTGTTAAAAAACAAAGTACAAAGTATAATGTGTTCATGAAGCAAAATGTTCTTGTGAGAGTGAAGGAGATGGGGAATCCTAAAAACTGGACAGTGTAATGAATTTACAAGAAAAATATATTCTTTATATAGATGAGAGGAGCACTAAAGGTAAACCTGAATGCATTATATCTGTAGGTGGGGTTTGCATAAAAATCTATACAGATTCTTGATCACCTTTTACCATGGTCAATGAGGAGGTTTGGAGAAACACATTTGTACAGGAAATTGGCACACTTCTTTCTCCATTTGAAATCAACCCTGAAATTTTTCCAGAGAAAGGGTTGACATTTCATGTTTCAGATGGTCATTTTTCTTTAAGGGAAGACATCCAAGAGGTAAACTATATGTGGCTTAAAAGGGACTATCTGTACTGGGATGGCGGGACCAAGGCAACTACATATTGTTCAGGATGTGAACAGTGAGAAGAAAGCATCCGTAGTGGATGATGGAAGCTCAGTAGGAACAGAGATGGCAAAGAAATTTCCTAAAATATTTGATGAACAATTAGGGGTTTGCTGAAAGGATTTGAGCACAACATTGTGCTAAAAAATTATGCAATTCCTAAAGTTCACAAAATGTGAATGATACCAATGATGGTACGTGAGGAGGTATTGAAAGAATTGGAAACATTGAAGGAGATGATATTGTGAAGCCATTTTAGTGATGCCTGTACCCTTTAACCTAGTGACATTTCATTTTATTTTATTTTATTCTTTTGGAAACAGCAAGTTTGTGGTGATGTTTTATTGTCCTTTATCTTGCTGTCCTTTTTCCTAGGAAAGCATTTACATTTCTTAGCACAACATTCTTTCACTTCGTGCTTTTTTCAAGGCTGCAGTGAGATAGAATTACTGGCACAAGTGGTACATCGTGTCCCACACATTACACAGAAAGATACATCTTTTTACGTGGGGACACTTTCTCAGAAGAGTAGCTGTTTTATTATAAAAACATCTCTCTGCCCCAGCAAGATGACCACTATTGCATGATGTCTGACTTTGTTACAGCTGCTCGCTGAGACCACCAGTTCCCTGGCCTATATGGGAATGGAGTCTCACTACAGGGAGTGCAGAATTATTAGGCAAGTTGTATTTTTGAGGATTAATTTTATTATTGAACAACAACCATGTTCTCAATGAACCCAAAAAACTCATTAATATCAAAGCTGAATATTTTTGGAAGTAGTTTTTAGTTTGTTTTTAGTTTTAGCTATGTTAGGGGGATATCTGTGTGTGCAGGTGACTATTACTGTGCATAATTATTAGGCAACTTAACAAAAAAATATATATACCCATTTCAATTATTTATTATTACCAGTGAAACCAATATAACATCTCAACATTCACAAATATACATTTCTGACATTCAAAAACAAAACAAAAACAAATCAGTGACCAATATAGCCACCTTTCTTTGCAAGGACACTCAAAAGCCTGCCATCCATGGATTCTGTCAGTGTTTTGATCTGTTCACCATCAACATTGCGTGCAGCAGCAACCACAGCCTCCCAGACACTGTTCAGAGAGGTGTACTGTTTTCCCTCCTTGTAAATCTCACATTTGATGATGGACCACAGGTTCTCAATGGGGTTCAGATCAGGTGAACAAGGAGGCCATGTCATTAGATTTCCTTCTTTTATACCCTTTCTTGCCAGCCACGCTGTGGAGTACTTGGACGCGTGTGATGGAGCATTGTCCTGCATGAAAATCATGTTTTTCTTGAAGGATGCAGACTTTTTCCTGTACCACTGCTTGAAGAAGGTGTCTTCCAGGAACTGGCAGTAGGACTGGGAGTTGAGCTTGACTCCATCCTCAACCCGAAAAGGCCCCACAAGCTCATCTTTGATGATACCAGCCCAAACCAGTACTCCACCTCCACCTTGCTGGCGTCTGAGTCGGACTGGAGCTCTCTGCCCTTTACCAATCCAGCCACGGGCCCATCCATCTGGCCCATCAAGACTCACTCTCATTTCATCAGTCCATAAAACCTTAGAAAAATCAGTCTTGAGATATTTCTTGGCCCAGTCTTGACGTTTCAGCTTGTGTGTCTTGTTCAGTGGTGGTCGTCTTTCAGCCTTTCTTACCTTGGCCATGTCTCTGAGTATTGCACACCTTGTGCTTTTCGGCACTCCAGTGATGTTGCAGCTCTGAAATATGGCCAAACTGGTGGCAAGTGGCATCGTGGCAGCTGCACGCTTGACTTTTCTCAGTTCATGGGCAGTTATTTTGCGCCTTGGTTTTTCCACACGCTTCTTGCGACCCTGTTGACTATTTTGAATGAAACGCTTGATTGTTCGATGATCACGCTTCAGAAGCTTTGCAATTTTAAGAGTGCTGCATCCCTCTGCAAGATATCTCACTATTTTTGACTTTTCTGAGCCTGTCAAGTCCTTCTTTTGACCCACTTTGCCAAAGGAAAGGAAGTTGCCTAATAATTATGCACACCTGATATAGGGTGTTGATGTCATTAGACCACACCCCTTCTCATTACAGAGATGCACATCACCTAATATGCTTAATTGGTAGTAGGCTTTCGAGCCTATACAGCTTGGAGTAAGACAACATGCATGAAGAGGATGATGTGGTCAAAATACTAATTTGCCTAATAATTCTGCACTCCCTGTAGACGACAAGCTCCTTCACTACTTATGTCGTACTCAGGTATGGGCAATGATGTCTTCCCATGGGAGTCCTGAAGGGCGAGTTAGGGCTTATCCTGCTGTGATCTAACATAGAACATTAGGAGCGTAGGTAGGAATCACACATCTTGCATAATGACAGTTTGGTGGGACTTTTCTTGTGTTTAAATTTTCTTGTCACCATTTTACTTCTAGTATGTTTCATCATCCTATTTATTGCATAAGAAGCAGCTGATTCAATAAATCTTATTGAACCATTTCCTGCCTCTGTTTGGCTTTGCATGTATGACATGAATGTAGCTGAGAAAAAAAGGATGAGATCTGATCCACCCCTATTTCCCTGAGAAGTCACAATGCCTTGCACTTGGTTGCCACATATCATCCTTGCTCTCGAGCATATATGAGGTGCTGCTGATGGCTGGAACACAAATTAGGCTAACAGTTGTCACATGGTGTGGGATTGGACTCAGTTCCCCCAAAATTCAGGTGAGGCTGACACCCAAATCCAGCAAACTCATTATTACGATGAGAGCCAATGTGACATGGTGCGTGCCAACGTTCGGTAAGGCAACTTTTGGTATCTCTGTTTCATTATGTACTAAATGCACCTCACTACTATATACGGATATAGCTTCAAGCTTTAACCTTAAAAGGCTCAATCCCCATTTGTTGTCCTTATCTCAGAACATGCACATTTACCATGGCAAGACCGCAACGGGTGGTAATTGCAGTAAACATGCAACCACCCCTCACTGCTCATTTATTAACTAATGGCCTTACATCCCAGAGGGATCCTGTTACATTTGTAGTTGAGGCTCATCCAGCCTCTAGAACAGAAACATTTTATTCTTGGGTCAATCTTCCAGCAGTTGATGGGAATACTAATATATTTCATCATTATACACCTGCTAATATATATGCACAATACAGAGCATATGCATATTTAGGGATACCTCTATCTTTTCAAGACCGCAATAATTGGCTTGATGGTGCTCTACCACACACAATACTGCATATTAAGTTAGATCTGCTGAGAATGATGGTCCTACCTGGCTTTATTGGCCACATACACACCATATCCTGCTGTAGGCACCTTGGTGGTAGCTGAGGTTCGTCGCTTATACATTGAGCTTACAGCAGTATAGACTCTTAGAACAATTTTGCAAATTTTAAATACTAACCCAGTACATGCTGCTCCAGTGCAGCCGCATGCAGTCACACTAGGCATTAACCCTACAACTGTACATTTGATCATGTGTAAGGTACCCGCCAAGGGAAGAAACTCCGTTTTTGATAGCTAAAAAAAAAGAAAACGTGCTGGAGGCAGTATCTCCTCATATGGGACCTCAAGATAAACATAGAACTCTCACGATGTGCTTACCATTTGGGATGGTTCCTGCAGTAGATAACTATACTGCTTGGGGCTCTGTATTTGCCAAGCTCTATGCTACCGCACACAGTAAAACCAACACTTGCCAATCTTGTGGAAGTGTTAAAACAAATTGAAGATGAATACAGAGCAGCCCCAGCCCTAGATTTGAGGATGCAATTAATGGGCAAGTTTTCCACTGTGTTTTCTATAATATTAAGTAATCTTAAAGAGGAAGCAGTAGTACTAGCAGTGCGCATGTGGCTTTGGGATGCTCTTGTACAGGATCAAGAGCCCAAGTTGCGACATCGAGACCTACTCTATCATTGCTTGGGATAGTCTGGGAGCCAGACCAAGTAAACCACATTTACAAGGTAAATCCAATAAGGATTCTACCAAACAAGCACCTAACGGTTATAAAAAACATTGAGATAAACTCTTATTTGATATCAATATAATGATACACGCCTACTTAATTCCTTTCAGGACTCATTGGATAAACGCAGATGAAAGAAGAGAAGCTTCCCCAACTAAAACCGCAATTCAAAAAGAAGGTGGCAGCGATTTCTATACGAAATGGCACTTAGGATGACAGCTTTACTGAAGAACAGGAAGTGGGCACTGACCCTGCTGGAGCAAGAGGGTGATGTCACAATAGTTCACCAGAATCTTCAAAAGCATTTGGAGGTGGAAGCAACCAATGACTTTTTACAAGTCAAGACTGCGGACATGCGTGTCTCCATACCTGATAGGATGTGTAAACTGAAAATACAATTAGAAGGAGACATTGAGCGCACAATTGATGCTATCTTTTGAGATCATGTAACTACCATTTATGATATTTTATTTGCTGAAAAAAATTGGCCACCAGAATTTGTCTGTAATCTCCCATATGGGGAAGAGGTGATTGAACCCTCTTTCTTGCCCCTTGTTCCAAGAGAGCTCAGGGAGGCTTGTGCTATTAATTGGGTGTAGGTGCAGGCACCCGCATTGTTTCGCAACCATGTAGGGTGGGATAAAGATTCTCTCTACCATATAATACCAATTAGGTCACAACTATAAACCCAATATC
Organism: Pleurodeles waltl; assembly: GCF_031143425.1. Classification (NCBI taxonomy): domain Eukaryota; kingdom Metazoa; phylum Chordata; class Amphibia; order Caudata; family Salamandridae; genus Pleurodeles; species Pleurodeles waltl. The sequence goes on along the minus strand of NC_090440.1, from coordinate 101,254,496 downwards.
CAATAAAACATGCAGCTAAAGTTCCCGTGAGGAAAGTCCTCAGGCAGTTAGACTACCAGGGGGTAATTGAACCCTGTGTCTTAGACTACAGACAATTAAATAGTCCTACAAGCACAGCTGTCAACATATAAGATGGGTGAGCCACATTGTTGTGGGATTTGCCGAAATAGGCTACAAATTTAATTTCAGAAAAACAAAAATAGCCTTCCGTAGTGTCCTATTTTTGGGATACAAATTTTCAGATGAAAGCAAGAGCCTAGTGCCCCAATTTCTAGAAAAGTGCACACAATTGCAACCACCGGACACCATCAAAAAGCTCCAATCATTGTTGTCACACTTTGGCAGAACTTAAATTCCAGATTATGCACAATGCATTAAACCATTATATGATCTAATACCTGCTGACCGTTTAAGTAAATATTGGACAGTCAAACACACATTCATTCTCAGAGCATTGCAAGAGGACATGCTTACTGCTAAACACTTACACACAAGAGACAAAAAAAATCATTTAGCCATCAGAGTAATAGCTGGGGCCTTTGGTTTCACCTATGAAATGTTCAATGAGAGTGATACCATCCCTAGATCATATAAATCAAATCTATATTCCACAGCTCAATAACGTTTTGCTTCCACAGAAACAATTCTGACTGGCGGACATTAAAGAGAGACCTCTGGCCCAGGGGAAATACATTATTGTTGTATCTCCGATCTCAGCCTTTGAGGCCGTCACAAAAGCCAGCGTTCCTAATGCCAACGCACTACATCCACGTTGGATTCAATGGGCAATGTCTCTGATGGCCACTGATGTTGATTATGTTTTCGACTCTAAATTGCAAACTCCAGAATTTTTCCAATATGAACTAGAATACCCAGTTCCAGCAAACACTTTGTCTACTGAACAATATCATACAATAATTTACACTAATGGTCCAGCCCAACCAGCAATGGGCACTCCGCCGCTTGTGAAGTTGTGAGTGGCTACATGAAGTATGGTGAATTCCATCCACAACATACCTACACACAGATCTTAGGGGACTGCACTGCACAATTAGCAGAGCTCAAGGCTCTGTTGATGGCACTGGAACATACCGATCCAGGCCAGTAAACACTAATCGTTTGGGATTCTTATTATTGTGTCCAGTCCTTTAATAAATACCTGCCATACTGGTCCCAGAATGGATTCAGAGATTCAAAAGGTAACAACATCAAACACAACAAACACAAACTACTATGGGTGAAAGTAGCGGATCTGAAAGAAACTCTACCCAATGTCCATGTAGTTCATACATTAGGACATCAACATGTTGGAATACACTTTACAGGCAATACCTTGGTTGATGAAGCAGCCAAATCAGCAGTAGCTACAGCTTATGTTGCTGCAATAACCCATTCATGGACGAGGTTGGATGATGAAACACTGGCTGCTGTGAAATCTTCGGCTGAAAGCAAGGCATTGCCAAAGGCACATCCTGCCAAATATTCTTACCCTGTATCTTGCCTAAACGCAGCCCTAGTAACAATACCAGGGGTTGGTGATCGTGTGATCCCCAACAAAGACCCGAGTTGATTAAAGCAGCGTATGAGAAAGTTGCTTCTGCCTATGCTGGTGTGGCGGCTACTATTTCACTATTACAATCACTTTATGGCTGGCCAGGTCTATATACATGGACCAAACAGTATGTCCTTTGCTGTGTCATCTTTCAGCAAATAAAAGGATCCATCATCAAACGTCTACCCAGTTTCCAACAAACCCTTACAATGTGTGTACCTGGAACCCTGCTGGAGCATACACATACATTGTAGTCACTATCGACTCCAGATTTTTATAGGTATGGCCACAACACTCGGCTGACACTTGAACTGTTATTAAAGAATTGCAAGTCATTATCGGTACATAAGCAGTTGCAGCTTTCCACTCGGACCTGCTTTTGCCTCAAGGGCATTCAGGGACACCATGGCTTTATTAGGGGGTTCAACTGTGTTATTCGCCTCTCAAGGGAAACAGTATTGTGGAGCAAAGAAACTGGAACTTAAAGCAATCCTTAACAGCGAGAGTATTAGGCACGGGTCGTAGTTGGCTTAATCACCTGTATGGAGTCCAGAAAGCACTTAATAATCTGTCCACAAGGTCCCTGGGTGGGCATACCCCATATGAAGTCCTATTTGGAACACAACTGTATGCTTAAGATCTTGACAGTCCTGGCACAGAAGCTGCAGATACACCTTTAGCATAAATGAACGTGTCACTGTCTTGCAGGACTTACAACAGTTCTGTGAGGCCAACATAGCTGCCAGTGCCACCTCCTTGGGAATAAGAGATGCACCATTAATACCAACTGGTTGGATTCCAAAAGTTGGGGATCTACTGCATAAAACGATTGCTGTGAAAAAGGAGTTTGGTCCTTCATATCGTGCACCGATTCCAGTCCTGGGAATACGCAGTACCAAAACTGTTATTCTACCACCGCTGCCTAGTTCTAAAGAAAACTGCTTTATCCACATCAACAATGTCAAGTTACAGCATTTGGTCAATCCTACACAGCAGACCTAGAGGATTCCTGGGTGGTACCCAACTCCCTCTCACTACAGACCAGGATGTTCCTCTGCAGATTTTGAGCAGTAACGCTGACACCTTTCCGAGTTTGGGGAGGGTGAAAAATTATCTTTCATTAGTTGCACTAACTTTTTCTATGACAAGTAATGTCCACTACAATGAGCAATTGTTCTCAAATTCAACTCAGACAGATGGAATTGTCTACTATGAACCACCAAGGGTGACTTCTCCCAGTTCTCATAATCCAAACACAGCTCCAGTTTTTGAACAAACTGTGTCTGGATATTTTGCTGACATCAACGACTCTTACACCAATTTATCTGCCTCTTCTGCAACACGACTGTCAAGAGCATGTAAGCTGATAAATTGTGTCAAAACTAACTATTTCATTCATCCATGGAATGATCTGGTGCTCTTATTAAATGTACTTGCCTTCCTTCTTTGGATTGTGTTTGTCATCATCTTTTTCTTATTAATACATGGTTGTTTCCTTCATGAGTGCTTTACAGTTGAACAGATGGAGGTGGTCCTAAAACCACATTTTTTTCCCATAAGATCCATCGTGATTTTTCCCTAGTGAACATTTTAGCTATACCAATTCCTGATGGGATTGTTTGGGATAAAATACCTTTTCACATGTATGGCCCGACGGAGGTTATTCAAATTTCAAATGTACTTAAACTTTCAATGAATGATATAATAACACCTGGAATTCTTTCTGATGACTGGGATGTAAAAACGGTTGATTCTATGTTGTTTGAACTAGAATATTTTGCTGTATTTGAAAGTGAAGATGTTTATCAATCAAAAAAATGTTGGAGATAGGTTCTGTTATAATTATTATGGACATCATTTCATTCATAGAGCATGTACCCCAAAGACTATTTTTAATTACACACAGTGGGAACACTGTCCAACTCCGCCAGTGGGGTGTTGTTGGAAAGTGGATAATTGGTTAGGGCAGGTAGGTACATACACTTAGCAATAGGTCACATACCCCCACTAAGTCCAGTCAAGGTCTCAATAAATTAATCCTGGCTCAACCCTTGGTAGCTTGGCAAAAAACAGTTAGGCTTACCTTAGTGTGTAAAGCATTTAATAACCACAAAATAGAAACTAGTGTTACAATAAAACTCCAACACCAATTTATAGAATAGATTATATTTATATCTTTAGAATGACACTCAAATGACAAAAATCCAATAAACAGAACAGGAGATCTGATTTTTTAAAGATTAAATGTTTTCTAGTGCTTAGAAAACAAGTGCCAATCTGGACATCTGGTCGCACTTGACCGGGACAAAGTCAAAAGTTGAGGCCAACCACAATGGAGTCTTGCTCGGCTACACTGAGTGGGAGGCCTCAGTGAAAGTTTTACCTTCGGACGTGGAAGAATTTTTGAAAATCTCTCACTGACCGGGACGAAGTCACAAGTTGTCTGACCTCGCTGGAACCCTCTTCGGATATGCATTGCAAGAGGCCTTGGTGAAGAATTCTATATTCGGACTTAGACGATTTTTCAGGACAGAACTCTTCGTGTGGGACCAAGTCGAAGTCGAAACGGACCTCGCTAGAGCCCTCCTCGGATACACTGCACGGTAGGCCTTGGTCAACTTTTTGCCTTCGGACTTTAAAACCTTTTATTAGTTTTCCTTCCCCACCGTTGTACGACCCGCCACAGCAAGCCGATTTCGATGTGACAGCATCAGATTGCCTTTCCTCGAGGCCCCAGTGAAATCCTGGAAGTCTGGGACTCTGGAGCTTTTTAGCAGGACAGACCTGCAGGACAGGCCGGTCACAGTCAATGTTGACTGGCTTGACTCATGACATTGGGTCGATCCACTTATGGAGTTTTTTTCCAAATATTGCTCCAAACTTTAGGATCTTCTTCCAGAAGTACTTTTAAGGTTCTTTAGGTGGCCACAACTCACCCTAAGGTTCCAGAAGCTCTGAGTTGTTCCTTAGGAGTTAGGACTCCAACTCCCAGAATGCACCTGGTTCAAATCCAAAAATGACCCCGGGTCACTGGTCAGCTGGACAATTTCTTCAGTTCTTAATGCAGGGGATGCTGGTCAGCTCTTGTGACGTGTAGCTTACAGGGAGTCCCTTTTTGAGGCTGTAGAAGTAAGGCAAAGTCCTTTTCTTGATGAAGCTCAAAGTGTGTAGCTGGTGCAGTCCAATATCCAGGTGCAGGCCGGGGGCCCAGCAGGGCAGTCCTTCTTCTTGTCTTTTTCCAGGAGGGATCTAAAGTGGGGTGCAGCTTTTCCATATTTATCCTTGCTCCTGGGTTGGCTAGCGGGGGGGAGAGGGCTTTGTCCAACCAAAAATTAAATCTTAGATTTTAGATCTGGCTGAGTCCACTCACTGATGTGGCTAAGTTTCCCTTAACACACCCCTTTCCAGCCCTCTCTTAATCTAATCAGAGGGTACCTGGCTGTCCGGGTTTGCAGGAAATAGGGGAGGTACAATTGCTGTCCCAAATGTCCTTCCCTCCTTTGAAGTCCAATTTCGCTGCTCTTCTCCCATCCTGTTCTACCATTTAATGAGGCACATTTCCTTCCACCAGATGCTTCCTTTGTTTCAGCCCAGCCCCTTCTCACCTCATCAAGGCAGCCTGGCGCAGGCTGACAGAGGCTGACCAATCCAAGAAGGGCACTACAGGGCTGAAGTTGGTAACTTTTCGCAAGAGTTATAAAACTCTTTCTAGGTACAAGTTATATTAAATTCAACAGTGGCAAGTTGTTGGATTTATTATAACTTTTAATTTGATGCTACACTTGCCAAAATTAGCTATGGAAAATAAGACTTTATTATTTTAAAATAATGTCTTTCCATGTTAGACAATGGAGCGCATTCACTACAATGGAGAAAAACAAATGTAGCTATTTTTTGCCTCACCAGGGCTTATAAAACATATTCTATAAAGTCCATGCTACTAGTTACTCTGCACCCAATCCTGGGGGCACATAGGGCATACCTTAGGGGGGACTTGTATGTAAAAATAAGGTTGCTTAGGACTTTAGAAGTGTTTTTTTAATTCCACAATCGATTTTGGGGTTCCTTTAAAATGACACTGGGTACCACACAAGTGCACCTATGGGTGTAGTATCTATGCTGAGGTTCCATAACCTACATGTCCTACCACATACAAGGGACTTGTAGGTGGGTTAGTATAGCCAATGATAATTAGCCTAATTTGCATAATCCATTTTACGCATAGAACTGGCCCTGGGACTGGTTAGCAGTACCCACCAGTATCAGTGAAAACGTTTGTCGGTGACCAGGGAAAAAAGGAAGACTTTCCTACAGGAGTTCTAAAACATATTCTGAAAAGTTTGCCTATTTTTCTGGGCACAATGTTTAAAGTCATATTATTTCAAATTACCTTTGATGGAAATGCACAATGTTTTATTGACTGATAGAAAATTGATTTATAATGGTTCCTTTGTTTCCTGATCGGCTATAGAAGGCTATGATTATTGGCTGAAGTTGATTGACTTCAAGAGAGTATGGGGAACTAAAAATTGTCAAATAAGGAAAAAGGAAGCTTTATTTAGAGCATGCCTGATACCTGTTCAAATGATAGTTTTAAATGAAACTGTACAACAGACAAGTTGTTTAGGAATTGAATACGCCCAGAATCCCTGCTCCTGCTAAATTCTATAAATGGAAAAAATACATTAATGCAACCGAAGATCAGCTCGATGGGTGGTTCCAAAATGGAACACTTAACACATCACTTTCACAACCAGGTGGGTGGTTACTGTGGCCAGTGGAAACAACTGGTTGTCATGCCCGTTCTGTAAACTCTACAGGTGGTTTTAGAACTAGAAGACCAGACACTCACTATCTGTCCTCATAACATTCCGGTATAGTAACAACATACAGTATAGGGAAATTATGCCAGCAATGGTTAAAACGTCTATTCCTCAATAGATGCTTTTAAAGAACACCTCAGTCTCCTGTTTAACAACACAGACTTGCAGGATTTCCTTTTAGGCCCCAGAAGATAATGCAAAAAGTGCTTCTTATATGCTGTCTATAATGAAATTTGGAAACTTTCCCAACAAGTTGCTGCCCGGTTAAGGCAAATAGATCAGGAAAATTTACAGAAAGCATTAGCCATTGAAGATAATGGAATTAACACCTTGTCCTCCTGAAAATACACTTTAAACAACGTTTCATCTGCAATACACATTGTACACAGTGACATGTCATTTTTACAAAATGGACGAAGCCAGCTAAGGTCCATTATGAAGTTGGGATGGACACTTCAAACATTGAAATCTGGTCAAGTTCCCTGGCAAGACATTAGTGCAAGGAACATTTTTTCAGCATTTAATTTGATGCAACAGTAACATATAATGGCTAAGAAGGAAGCAACTTCTGTTATGCTAAACATCGAAAAGTTGGAAAACTTGCCTTTTACTGTGGCTGAAATACCATTTGCTGAATGGTTAATACATGGGGTTATCAATCTGCCTATTTCAACACTACAGTTAACATCCTGCTTGAAACACATTCCATTGGGCAGATATGGGCAGATATGAAAGGCTACACGATAGTTACATCCATGAGGTTTGGGTGCATAAATGTCTCAATGGCATGAAAGACATGGAAACTACAAACATTGAAATCTGGTCATGTTCCCTGGCAAAACATCAGTGCAAGGGAAATTTTTCAGCATTTAATTTGATGCAACAGATAGTGGCCAAGAAGGAAGTGACTTATTTTATGCTAAACATCGAAACGTTAGAAGGCTTGCCTTTTACCAAGGCTGAAATACCATCTTCTGAATGGTTAATACATGTGGTTATCAATCTGCCTACTTCAACACTGCGGTTCCCATCCTGCTTGAAACACATTTCAGGGGGCAGATATGAAAAGCAACAAAATAGTTACACCCATGAGTTGTGGGAGCTACCCTTTTCACACAAATGTCTCAATGGCATGAAAGAGGTCTTTCTTAGCGGCAGTGAATTCAAGACTTCTAGGAGTCATTTGATGGTATGTAAGCAGATGTCCTTACATAGGTGTGCAACCCTTCGGCAGCAAATTTAGCTTGCTATCTGAAGAGAGTTCCAGTCCCCTTGATTAGACCAGCATTCCAGGTGCTCTCTAATGGAAGCTATGTGCTTCTTAATAGTGAGTGCTGCTGCGGAAAACGAGATGGAATTACGAATTTTGGTTCCTCAAATTGTCCTGTTGCAGTAACATTCTTTTTTGTCCCCCACAAAACAGAGAAAGTAGCAGATTTTTGGCCTCACATTGCTACTTCAAATGTGAATTTTGACAACTTAAGCAGACTAAAAGCTTTATTGTTCCAAAAACATGTGGCGCTGACATCTGCATGCAGGATCTATGCACTTCAAGTGGCCTGGGTCATCTGCAGAGATGTGTCCCTTTTAAATGCAAATTTTCCAAAACACTTTGGTGAACTTGTGGGACAAATTTTTAAAGCGTCCAGTACTACAGGGATTATACATTTCTTTAAGGCTGTTGGTTCTGGTTTCATCAGCACTTTCTCCACTATATTTGGTATTATACCTTCAGTCATACACTCAATATTTTTTTAGTATTTTCGGGGGATTTCCAATTAATTTGGCTATAATAGGTGGCATCATGCTGTTTGCTGTTTTTTATTTGCAATGGCTGTCCCATCGCAACAAGGAGGAATGATGGCACTTTCACCAGGGCAACTGTGTCATGAATGCATGATGCAGTATTTCAGAGCACCACTCCTGGAAGAACTGGAATTTAACTGGTCTCTGTCATTCTGACCAGTTTTGGAGTGAGTGCAGCCCGTGTTTTGATGCCTCTGGTGCCTTTCTGAACGTGTACTAAAGGTTTTCCTTTCTACACGGCACTTACTTTCATTGGATGCTGATCTGTTGATGTTCTCGCTGAGGGCTGATTACCAGTCATGAGCGTTGAGGATGTGTGTGATATGGGAAGCCATTTATAAGCTGCCCTTCGTGGATCTTGCCTCGACATCTGGCACAACATGGAATGCTGCTGCCTCATTCAGAGCTCAGACTTTGGAACATGAGTGCACTTTGGTCTTCCTTGGCACCAATTTGGTCACATTCCCCCCTGCCGAAGTGGAACATTTCCTTGATTCAATTGTCCTGGCTGTAATTAGGAATTTTCTAAATTTTTGTCTTGTCAATGTTGACATTATTGTATATATGCTTTCAACTACTGCATCTTAGTTGCTTTTAGCTTTGGGACTAGGTTGCTCTACCACTTCTGAACTGACAAGGGGAGGGTGTTGTGGAGCCATTTTAATGATGCCTGTGGGTACGTTATTTTAGCAACTAGGCCTGCTGTCTGTGCACTTTAACCTAGTAACTTTTCCTTTATTAAAAAAAATATTTTAGAAACTGAAATATGTGCAGTGATGTTGTATTTTCTTTATCTTGCTGTCCTTTTGCCTAGGAAAGCATTTACTTTTCTTAGCACAACTTTCTTTCATTCTGTGCTTTCTTCAAGGTTGCAGCAAGATAGGATTACTGTTATAAAAGGTACACCGTGTTCCCAAAATTACACAGAAAAATAAATTTGTTTACGTGGGGGCGCTTTCTCAGAACACTAGCTGTTTTATTACAAAAACATCTCTCTGTCCCATGCACGTTAGAGGGAGGTTCCATCTGATCCCCATACATACAGTATGAGGGCTGGTCTGAGAAAATTTGCCAGGGATGTATTTCGTTCACAGTCCGGCCCTGAACCACATAGTTTTCTGAATGCAGTTTTGTAACCTCCAAAATGTGCGAACGTTTCTGTTCCTCTGTGCAGGTTGGTGTGTATACACTTTCTACTGGTACTGGTAGAGTACACTTTCACCTCCCAGTAAAATCATAATACTCATCAGTAGTAATGTCTGCTTCCTCTCAAATGTCCCTATGTGGGATATGAATGAACTGGAAATGGAATTTTCCAGCCCAGTATAAATTCCTGATTGGTAATTTGTTTGTAGAATAATTGAAGATGATACTACTTCAGGTATTTATCAAATGATGCTTACAAATGACCAAGTGTGGAAGCCACAGTCCTTGCTGGTTCCCATTGTAAACTAAGTGTATTTCAACCTACGGAATAGAGGAGGCATTTATAGAAAAACGAAGACCTCTAGGAGTTTTGTAGCTGACAGCATCCTGATAAAGTGTGTGGCCTTGCAAAAATGAGCTGATTAGCAAATAGATTAAAAATAATAACAGACTTAATTAGATGTAAATGTTGCCTCTTTAGCACAGTTGGCTCAAGTTAGCATGATTTAAACTTCTTTTTGAAGAGAGTGCAAAAAGTGATGGAATCGCCAGTGTTTACAGCATTGAGGTAACCCAATTTGACTTATAAATGTTACACTGCTGTGGAACTCGTTTTTTCTTTGATATAGGTAACCAGGGGTTGCTGGTCAATCATCTTGAAGGTACTTCAGAACTCAAAGGAACCAGTAATCAGTGGTGTATCTCTTTCAGGACTAATACGTCTCACATGGTACCGAAGGACTGAGCGGCGGATTTATGGAAAGTGGCGCTGCACCGAGTGCAGCGCCACCTTCCCTGCGCCCCTTAGCACCCCCTACCGCCACCATGTGTGCACCGTATTTAAAATAGGATGCCCCACGGCACAGGATAGGGGACAATAGAGTAATTTTCACATGACGCTATTGATATACTCTGCAGGAGTAGCACCAAAATATTAGCCCTACTCCTGCAGAGTACATAGGGCTCCATTCTAAAGAATGGAAGCCCCCTTTTAATGCCTGCTCTTGAGTAGGTGTTAAAAGTGCCATAAAAAATGGCGCAAGGAAATCTCAGAGATTTCCTTACTCCATTTTTCCAGCTCCCCTAACGGGGGAACGCCCACTTTACTCTTTAAAATACATTTATCTAACCATCCTCTCTATTTGCTATACACAAATGTACACATATAATTGAAAACTAAAATTCTTATAAGAAGACGTATTGTAATACTGGTGAAAAAGTTAGAAGCAATCTATCTTAAACTGATGACATTTGTGCAAAATTAAGCATGTGCAAATCTAGCAAAACCGATTAGTTCACACGCTGCACATGACTATTGTTCACGAAAGCAGCGGAGTGATATTCCAACTTTATATTAGGCTGAAATACTTAGATCGCAAGAGTTAATATCCCCTCTGCAACTTTTAGCAATTTTGATATATGGGAATTTAATATTGAGTCTCTTGGTCTAAGACATGCAATTACTGCTTGCCTACATGACTATATACCTTTTTGATTAAAACGAGACTTCAAGAGATTTCTTATTTTTTGCATAAGGGCTGGGCAAATACATAAAAAATAAATAAGGTTCCTCTCTCCATTTTTAAATAGGCTGCAACTTTCCTTTAATGTGTCCTTTTTCCGAAAATTCCCATTTGTTTCACCAGGCACCTTCCCTAGTCGAAAATGCAAAAAGGCTATTTTTAAAACAGACGACCATTTTGTCTCGAAGTACAGTTGCCATCTACAAGTCTTATACTCATTCAGAACTCCCCATGCATGTGACCTTTTTGATAACGGTTCTTTATCCTTCAACAGCGATATGCTCCTCATATTTTGATTTACAACTTTCTTAAAACATGCTAAGGATGGGGCACTTTCCCAGATGTCCTGCAAACCTAGATCATTTATCACGTACTCAAAACAGAGGCACGCAGGAGCCCAGCAACTTGTTTGTATTTCCTGCCAGAGTGCTTGGCACCATTCATTCCCTTTCGTTGCTCTTACTGGGTTCCATGTCTTTGTGTAGGCCCCTTTCCTGGTTAATAGCTGATTTACTAGTCTGAATTCCAGGTGTATTTGTGCCAGAGATGCATGTAATGGAAGGCAAAAGAGTTGCCTATACACTTTTGTTATAGCTGAATTTATACATGCCGCATCTCTTCCACGAAGGGCTTTGCTTTGGTACATTATGCTTGGTACAGGCTTAGCTGCTATAACTTTTAATAATGGTGAGATACTTGGGCCCACCAAAGATCTTTTAAAAGTGTAGAAAGCCAAGCCCGATGGCATATCTATTCTCTTTAGTTCTCTTTTATGTTGACTGAAGCATCCATGGTCATTGGAGAGGTATATATATATATATGTCTGTACCTGCTCCATTTGTGTTCCATTAAGAACAATTTGTGATTTTTCTTGATCTTTTGGCTGCATTCCATTACCTTTGCCTTATATAGATTTATTGTCATTCCATTATTTCAAGAGAGAACTGATAACTTTTCAATGAGTCATTGTAGTCCTACCTTTGTTTGGCTTAGCAGGATAACGTCATCCACATACAGCAGATTAGAGATAGACATAGATCATATACTGGGTGCATGAGAATTAACTGTATTGTGTTCTGTAGATAAATCTGCTAAAAATAGATTAAGTTAGATTTTTTCTGGATAAAATAGCATGATCCCAACACATATCCTAAACCCGGTATCAATATGCAAAAGCTGAATTGCATTAAGAAGATGGTGAGGAATACCCAGGAGTAGTAGTTTTTTTTCCAGAGCAAATTCCAATTCAGTTAAATGTGACTTAAAGTCGACATAGCAAGACAGAGAGGTTGCTTTATGTAATGCTGCTTATCTATTAACAACGATAGCCTCAGTATGTTGGTCACAGTACCCACCCCTTTTATTAACCCTGTTTGATTCAGTGGACAATTTTACTTTACGCTGCCCAGTTCAACAGAATTGCTAATAATAAACTCACCAAAATGTGTTGTTATCAGATGATAGTTTTCTGGGTGGTGCCTATTTCCTTTCTTAAATATAAGGTTTGTTATTGACCCCCACTATGAATCCAGCACACTTTGCTGTTGTAATGCATCATTAAAGACAGATTTGAAAAGTGGCACCCAAAATTTTAGATTTGATTTATAAAGCATTTGGTCTGGGGTCCCCATCTTGCAATATTTTATTTACTTGTTCTTCCAAAAAACTGTAAGGGGCAAAAATGTCAATATCTAATTTCACCTCTTTGCTATTAGTAAGTATATATTTATCCACCTCCTTTGCTATAAGGAATATTGTAAAAAGCTGTGTAACATAGTCCACCCAATTCTCCTCTGATACATTCAAACTAACTGTTGGAGCAGCAGTATGATCTAGATTATTTATTAACTTCCAGAACTCTCTTGAGTTCTTTTGTTTAGATAGATATAGCACTTTTGGCCAGAAGATATCTTTTGCTCATATTTTTTCACCCCTCACTACTTTGCTGAAGGTTTTATTTAATTGGGCAAGAGCAAAGCACAACTTTTAATCACCTGGACTTTTTCTGACCCTTCTCCTTAATCAATTATGCTCTATTCTTAACACAAGAGAAGAAACAGACATTTTTATTCTACCCAGGTCAGCAGAAGTCTCTTCTTTAAGGTATTTTTTGGGACCTGATTTCTGCTTAATTGGCCATTATGTTTCCAAAAAAAGCACACTTTGAGTAGCTTGATTCTTATTGTCAGTGGCAAAACACAATTTTAACACAGTTTCTGCTAATTCCTTACTTTGATCGTTTACATTCTCTCACCATCTAAGCCTCCGATGATTTATAGTACCCTGGACTCCCGGCAAGGATGAAGCTTTTTGAAGATACTTTGCTTGAACAGAAATTACTATTCTTTGCTGGCCATGGTCACAGCTATCAGTTTTTCTGATATTATATGATATAACCAAGCCCAAAAATGAGAGCGTAACAGCTGTGTAGTCCAAAATGGAGTTTGACAATAAGTCCATTACAGTGGGGTGCCGGACTGATACCTATCATTTAGCATTTGCATGCCTCAACATTCTAAATCCTTTACCAATGTGATCATCCTATGATCTGAGGACCTTCTACTACTGATCCTTATTGTTTGTGGTGATACAGACCAAAGATAGTCTTGCTGGGTTATCTTTTCCTTACGTGTAAATTGACTTTTTAAGTCCATATTAAAATCACCTGTTATAAATATTTGCGGAACAAGAGGTTCCTGTTGAGGACGTTGGCCCTCATTACGAGTTTGGAGGCCGGCAGAGGAAGCATGGCACACTGCAGACACTTGCAAACCTCTCCCAGCACTAGCCGAGCCACTTCTGCAAGGTCCATAGGAACACTCTCTGCAGAAGCTGACTACAGCTGCAGCTCTCTCACCTCTCCCTTCTCGCCTCTCAACTTGCTCCTCTCAATGGTCCACCAAGTTTTTTGGATCAGGGTTGAAAACTTCTTTGCGGCTCGAGGTGGGGGGGCCTGGATTTTGTGCCCTACTGCAGGTGCCACTGTGGGACTTGCAGGGTTTCTATAAGACACTGCAACAGCATCACAGCCTCACGATGATGGCTACAGCAACTGCACGGCCGCACTGCTGTGCAGGGGATCGCAGAAGTGTGTGTCTGTGGTGCCCCCTAAGGCTTCCCCGGCACTTTTGTGCCCCCCTCTGCACAGCCCAGAGTTCGTAGTGGCAGCATCCCACCCGTCCAGCATAACGTGGCATTGGCAGTGTCAGCACAACTCACCCCAAAGTTCCAGAAGCTCTGAGTTGGTCCTTGGGGTTAGAACTCCAAGTCCCATTCTAAATAGGCTTGTTAATGGTGGAAGGGAGAGGAGTTTTTAGGGGTTCTACTGCTGGAGCTTACTCCTTGGTGTTCTGAGTATAATAGTTCGTAAAGGGTGGAGGGAGTAGGAAATGTGATATTCAACCAACGGAGTTTAAGCCTCAGTGTTCCAGAGTGAAACGGTTCTCCTCTTGAGTTTCTAGGTTTGGCAGAAACAAGAGGTTCATCAAGGTTCACTTTGAGAACAGATGATTAGGACAACAGGGCTGAAACCTTGGTAAAGTGATATAGGAGCTGCATCTACCCAATAAATATTGCCTCAAAAGAGATTTGTTAATGATTGGTAGATTGTTTCACGAAAGGTCAGCTTTACTATGTCCTTTTCCTGGGGCATGGAATCACACTTTGACAATTTTCAAATGGTTTCATTCATTTTGCTACTTTTGATCTCATTTAAGATCAGTAAGGGTGAGCTTGATAGAAAAGGAGTTAAAGCAATATCTGGCACAATGTGCTTTCATCGAAGAACCACTTATGAAGCATCTGCCAGCGAGTTTCAGTCCTAGATGGGAGAGATATCATTCAAAGGCATGGCATTTCCAGAGGATACCTTGCAGAGTAAGTGTTCGTTTTCCATCAGAAGTGATTTATTTCAAAACTTTGCTGTGAAACATTATTTTAACCACTATCCTCCTTGATGAGCGCAGTTTACTGCTCCAGAGACATGGTGCACCGTGCTGTATTTTAAGGTTTGTATAAAACGAGTGCAAGCATTCATAATTCTACTAGATTTTAGATTCCTCACCACCCATTTTTGACACTCAGACAAATTCTCTCATGAGGTTCCAGGACAGGAAATGACAAATTGTATTTTTAACTATTAGGGGATTAGCTACAGCAGGTATGCTATTAATATTGCACATATGGAAGTGGTTATAATTTATGGCGAAAACCCTTTTCCACTCTCTGGATAAGTTAGAAAAAGAAACCACGAAATCACTCCAATTTACCTTACAAATCATGTAAATTCCCTCAAATACATTTAAAAGGCACACAGCAAAAGCTCAGCGGTGATTGTTGTCTAATAAATCCTCAAAGGGTAATTCAGGGATCCGTAATTGCCAGGGGACTATGAAGTGAAAAATAACATGCAAAAATTGGTGTTACTGCATTTATTTCCACATGTGATTGCTCAATTCTAGGATTTTTTTTTTTTATTGAGACAAGTCCAACCAAGTTTCACTGGGTGAATTTGTTTCCACCATCACGCAGCTGACAATGCATACAGTAATCGTGAGTGTGGCATGTGTTGCATTTCTTTTAAAACAAGCATTTGCAATGCAACGGGTCTCGCATCTGCTCGAGTTAGAGCCATTAGCGTTGTAAACTCCTAACCGGACTTTTCTTGCCACATAAATTGAAAATGAAAAGTAATATACGCCATCAGCGTAAAGCAGCACACAAAAGGAAAAAGAATTTCGCTTGCAGTCAAACGTATGGGCAAAAGTGCAATTAACTATAGCAAGGGCGATGTCCAAGGCAGTAACTAAACCGTCCTAAGGAGGGGCAAACGTAAAGCATTTACCAACGAAAATAAAGGATTTTTTAAGGGCAAGTCCATGAACTAGTGATAGTGATGGGTGTGTGGTGGGCGTGATTAAAAGCCCAGACACATACCAGCACACTGGAAGAGCAGCGCTTGTGCGCTGCTATGCTCGGCCTAAAAAAAAGATTCAGGCACCTAAAGAGTAATTAGGAGCCCACTTGCGGGCCGATGTGTGGTTATAAGTGCGTTGAGAAGATGGCAGATATCAGACATTGCTGGGGTCAAGGAACCTGTCCTCCACATCTTTACTTGCTAGAGGGCACAAATCTAGAAATTGCGGTTAAACAATGGCCTTTAAGTCAGCCTAGTGTGAAATTGCTGCCATCTCATATTCTAGCACTGACACAGCTTGGTCAGTTGGTTTCTGTTTACTTTCTCTCAAAAAGGATATGACACCTCAGACCATGCGTGGCTGCTTTAAGACTTGTCGAATTACTTAATTATGTTCTCACTCCTAACTATGCCAGTAGTCTGACAACATGGTGCACGACTCTCTGCAGCAATGAGAACGTGATCTGCTGTGAATCTGGGATTGTGAGTAGCTGGATGACAGTGTTTCTTGTACATGTACTTGTCATTTAATCTTCTAGCCATTCCCCATTTGTATAATTATTCCAAAAAAAGATACAGGTTTACTTTAGTTCTCTCTTCTTTGATACATACATTTGGCCATAATTGTCCTTCTCTTACATGCACATTACTTGTTTTACATAGTACAGGATTTTCTGCTGCCTCCACCATTCATTGTAATTGTAAATTTGCATGTTCCTTGTAAATATGAAACAGGTGAACAAGCACAAACTCACAATTCGTTCGGTATTCTCAAACTGTTTGCAGGTAGTTTATCTGAGAAGTGTTGGCTATTTTCTCCTGGCAAGGGCATTAGATAATAAATCATTTTTCATGGTGTAGAAGGTGTTTGCGAAGGTGATAGCGGGGAAAAATGATTTCCCCAGAAATGGGGGAAATTACTAATTGCAAATACACTAATGCATAACATTTACCCACTCGGAAATCTACTTCACACATTTCCAAATTCCTAAATATTTATGCATGTTAGTACTCCTGAGGTAAAGCGTCTGCCATGGATTTTACTATAGTAATCCTAGAATTATTTTTTTGCAGGAAATTATCATCTTTTATGTGATGTTCCTGTTGGATTTTTGCCCTATTTGCCTTGCTGGCTTTAGATCTCCCAATGAATGATACGGAGGAGTAAAGTGCCTGTGCTCCCCCTCAAACATGGTTAAATTGGTTTATTCATTTTTTACACATTTAACTTGCCTATAAGTGCTTAATATATGGGGGCATATTTAAGACCCCTTAGCGCAATTCTAACACCACATTAGTGTTATTTTTGTTTAGGCTATTGGGGCATTAGAAGGCCAAAAATGCAGCAACATATTAACAAAGTGGCGCAATGCATGCATTGCACCACTTTGTAACCCTTTCCTCTACATTATGCCTGCCCCAGGCATAATGTATGCAAAGGAGTCGTTCCCCCGTTAGCAAAAAAATGGTGCAAAGAAATCTAAGAGATTTCTTTGCAGCAATTTTTTCGGCACTTTTAATGCCTGCTGAGAGCAGGAATTAAAAGGAGGTTTTCATTGGTTACAATGGGCCTCTGGGTGCTTTGCAAGTTTAGCGTCAAAATTGTTTATGCTAATCCTGCAAAGCGCAAGTCTAACGGCAAAACTTATGACGCTAGTCCCCTAACTTCAACCATGGTGTACCGGATTCTAAAAACGGAGCAAATGTGGTGGCGTTAGGGGGCACTAAGGGGCGCAAGAAAAGTGGCACTGCACTAGGTACAGTGCCACTCTTCTTAAATATGCCCCATAGTGTATAAAGTGCACCTAGGGCTTGAAAGTTAAATACCACTTGTGGACTGAAGCACCTATTGTACCATCCACTACAGTGGCAGTGCAAATATGGCTACAGGCCTACCCTGTGTATCCTGACTGCTGAAGTGTAAAACCTGCAGCAGTGTGACCTGTCAAATGATCCTTTTTGACAGGTAAAGACCTTCCTAATTGTTAGACTTTTCATCCTTGGCGTGGTCTCCCTTAACGTTTTGCCTCTGTTTCTCAGGTTGTTGATGTGTGCTGGACTCTCTTTTTGCTGTTTTTGTTACTCTGGGCACTTTAGCACTGCTAACCAGTGCTAAATTGCAAGTGCTCCTGTACAAAATGTGTATGTAATTGGTTCATCCATGATTGGGAAATTTGATTTACTGGTAAGTCCCTAGAACAGTGCACTAGAGGTGCTCAGGGCCTGTAAATCAAATTCTACTAGTGGGCCTGCAGCACTGGTTGCTCCACCAACACTAGTAACTCTGTAAAAAGGGCTCAGACATGCCACTGCAGTGTCTGTGTTTGCACTTTTAACTGTAAATTCGACTTGGCAAGGGTACCCACTTGCCAGACCTAAACCTTCCCTTTTCTTACATGTAAGGCACCCCTAAGGTAGGCCCTAGGTAGCCCCAAGGGCAGGGCGCACTGTATGTTTAAGGTAGGATATACACTAATGTGTTTTATATGTCCTAGCAGTGAAATACTACTAAATTCGTTTTTCACTGTTGAAAGGCCTATCCCTCTCATAGGTTAACATGGGGGCTGCCTTTAAATATTATTACAGTGTAAATTCCCTTTGGTAGGGGATAGACATGTAGAGTTTGGGGTCTCAGAGCTCACAATTTAAAAAATACAAAAAATACATATTTTAGTAAAGTTGATTTTAAGATTGTGTGTTTGAAAATGCCACTTTTAGAAAGTGGGCATTTTCTTGCTTAAACCCTTTCTGAGACTCTGCCTGTTTGTGGATTCCCTGTCTGGGTCAGTTTGACAGTTGGGCTTGTTGCACCTCTCACTAGACAGTGACACAAAGGGAGCTGGGTGTAGCCTGCTTATACTGATGAGCCATCTGTGCTAAGAGGGAGAGGATGAGTGGTCACTCACACCTGAAAGGGCTGTGCCTGCCCTCACAAAATGCAGTCTCCAACCCCTTTGTGTGTGTCTGGGGCCTGGCCTGGGCAAGGCAGGATTTCACAACAAGAGAGACTTTTCTTTGAAGTAAGCCTACTTCAAAGGGCAAAATGGGTATACGAAAGGCACCCAAAACCACAGACTTTAGATCACTTTTGGAAACCAAGAGGAACCTCTGCCTGGAGAAGAGCTGAAGAGCTGAGCAAGAAGAGCTGCCCTGCCAGTGACTGTGCTTTGTGGAGCTATCCTGCAGTTGTTGCTTCTGCCTGTGCAGGAGGACAAAGACTGGACGTTATGCGCCTGCTTGTGAAGAAATCTCCAAGGGCTTGAAACTGAGCTTGTCTCCTGTTGTTGAAGTCTCAGGGACAGCAAAGACTTCTCTCTGCCAGCACCTGGAGCCTTTGCCGAGACTCCTGCCTTGCCAAGTGGTGCCCTATCCAGTTCCTGGGGCCTTGTCAGGTGAAGCTGGTGGACCAAGGATGAAAATCCACGTACAGATCGCTGTGCAGGGAAATTTTCGATGCAACCTCCGAGAGCGGCTAAAAGAACGATGAGCCGCCAGCTCCGCAGCTGAAATCGATGCAGTGCTTGCAGCACAGCTGTGAAATCGACGCACAAGGCTGGATAAATGACGCTCGGCATCGCTGATGGAGGCTGCAATGACGCAACATCGCTGGCCGCAGAAAAACAACACAAGTCTGCCCCTATCCGAGGTGCTTTGTCCGGATCAACGCACCTCTCTCCTGAGGGGAATGAAACGACCAACGCTGATCGGACTGGAGAAGGAAAAACGACGCACGACCTCGCTGGTGAGTGAGAAATCGACACACCGCTTACCGTTTTCGATGCACGCTCGCCCGCGCTGGTTATTTTGACGTGACCCAGGTAAATTTTCCCACTAACAGCGTTACCATTGTGTTTAAAAGAACATGAAGACTTTTTTGCTTTTTAATTAATAACTTGACTTGTGTATGTTGGATTTTTGTCGTTTAGATAAATATTTTCTATTTTTCTGATCCTGTGTTGTGTCATTTCATAGTGTTTTTATTAAGTTACTGTGTGTGTTGGTACAAATACTTTACACCTAGCACTCTGAAGTTAAGCCTACTGCTCGTGCCAAGCTACCAAAGGGGTGAGCGGGGGTTAGCTGAGGGTGATTCTGAGCATCCTGAGCGTTTCTTTTTGTTTAATTTATTGATGATCAGCGTGCAGGGTGCGCTGACTTCATTACAGTAACAGTAAAGTGAAAGCAAAATGAGCCAAGGGCCTCGTTTTACTTTGATTGCAACAGTTCATGGAGGGGGGAGCATATCTCAGCACCCGAGAACTGATTGCTTTTGGATAAGTATCATCTCCCCTTTCCAACGCTGCCTCTGCCCAGGGGATTCCTGCTTGGGGATCACTGTCTGAGAATGGTCCCCAAGCAGGGATTCACCTACTAGGTTACTGCTCCCTCCCATCCCCTTTTACTCTTTCTGCCCACCGGGCGGTGGAGGGGGTGATTAACCCTGAACTTCCCCCCTCCCCCCTGGTGGGCAGAAAGTCCACTACACGTAAGTAAAAACCTTTTTTTATAACACATATAGTGATGAGGGCTGCCCACCATGGACATGGCCATTGCCTCACCTGAAGTAAATGTGGTATCATTCTTTCTGCCCCCGGCAGGTGGATGAGAGTGATTACCCCCAGATGCAGAAATTCTACTAGATTTTATGGAAATGGATGGTGCCTACCTTGGGTTTGGCCATTTCTTCATCCCAAAACCAGAACGTCTTTCTGCCCCACCTTGAATGCTGATGGAGGTGATCACACCTAACCTGCCAAGGTGGGACAGAAAGCCCACTAGTCACCAGGGCATTGTTTTTTAATTATAGAAGTAAGAATTGGACACCTTGGGAATGACCATGCCCCCACCCCAAAACCATAGCTGATAGTCTTTTCACCACCCCTGGGGAAAGATGGGGGTCACTTCCCCCAATATACTCCCTCCCTGGGAGGCAGAATTCCCACCAGACACCAGGGATTATTTTTTTTAAATATTAGAGTGGGGGCTGCCCACCATGGGCATGGCGATGCCCCCACGCCAAAGACAAAGCAGGCAGTCTTTCTTTCCACTGGGGCAGATGGGGCACGTACCCCCCAATCAGCTTTCCCAGGCTTTTTTGTGTGGAGCGGCTCACCCGGGCATGGGCCTGTGCTCTCCCCATCACAAGGCCCAATAGACTTTCTGCCCCTCCTGGAGGTGGATATGGTTTTCACCATAATCTGCTCCCTCCCACTGGGTGCAAAAGCCCACTAGGCTACAGGGATTTCATAATGGTGCCAAAACATACAAAATGTGGAGTGGGCTACCCTGGTGTCTAGCCATATCCTTCCCCCAGTGGGGAGAACAGTGTCTTTATGTACCCTTGGGGTAATGGAGGAGGTTTGTCTTATTTGGGGAGGTTGCTGCAAACTTGCTCCTGGATGGTAGAAAGTCTACCTGACAATAGGGATTTTGCCTTTGGGGCAAAAGAAAGTGGTGCAGGTGTTGCACGCTGGCATTGGGTGCATCATCACCCCAGGTTTGCCACCAGTTTGCTCCTGCAGAGGCAGAAAGCACACAATAATGGGTGGATTTGGCCCATCCTAACATCAGGCTCCACCCCTAAAGCCTAAAACCAGTCTTTCTGTTCCCCTGCAGGCTAAAGCAACCCATCTCAATGGCAGAAGAGGTCCTTTGATTTTTCTTGCTGTTGGGTGTTGTTTTTACATATGGGTCAGGAGAATGTGGCTAACTTCCAATATTGTTTTGTAATAGAGATAGGCTGCTCTTTTTCGGGATACAGTAGGCTGCCACCTGGGAAAACCTACCAGACCCAGACAGTTCTGAAAACAACATTCAGTGGAGTAGAGGGTAGTGTGCTTCATGTGGATCCCAATACATTTTCTTATCCACAATTCCCTGCAAACCTCAAACTTTCACTAAAAACACACATTTTCCTCATATTTCTCTGAGGAAAACTTTTGGAATCTGTGGGAGGCAAAACATTCCCTACTGCATAGTATTCCCCTAAGTCTCCCAATAAAAATGATACCTCAGTTTTGTGGGTGGGCCAAGAGACTTTGATACAAAATCATTATGTGGAGAGATCAGCAATAGGGGTAACTGCAGGATTTGGGGCTGTGCTCAGCCATCACCCATGGAAACCTGCCAACCACAGACATTTTAGAAAACTAAACAACCAGTGGATTCCAGGGTAGTGTACCTTGTGTGGATACCACAATGTTTTCCTACCCACAATGCCATGCAAACCATAAACTTTGCCTGAAATCATGTATTTTCCTTACATTTCTGTGATGGAAACTTGTAAGATCCACAGGAACCCACAAACCTCCTACTACCTAGCATTACGCCACATGCCAATAAAAATGATATTCCACTTATGTGATTGGGCCTAGTGCCTACAACAGGAATGGAGCCCTCGCTAGGGCTTGGGGGAATGTTGGGTGGTAGGAAATGTGTTGTTCCCCAGAGATTCCAAACGTTTTCATCTCACAGAAAAGGTGTCTTTTTAGTCGAAGTTTGAGGTTGGCAATGGATTCTGGGTGAGAAAATCTGACAGGAACCATGCAAGTCACACTTCCCTGGATTCCCCCAGGTGTCTGGTTTTCACAAGGTGTGCATGTTTGGTAGGTGTCCCTAGATACCACCTGAACTAGGGCCCAAAATCCACAACTACCCACATTTGAAAAAAGGGTTAGTTTTGAGTAAAATAAATGTGCATGCCCATGTTGCTTTTTGGTCCGTTTCCTGCTGTGGGGATGTTGGGATGTCATTTTGTGTTTTATGGTAGAAATGTTTTACAGGGATTGAGGTAGATGCACTAGAATGTTACTCAAGAATGTTCAGAGCAAAGGAATATGGAATGTGGGGAGAAAGGCAGTTGGGCCGGGAGGTGAAAGTATTGATGCGGGTGTTCTGCTGTTTCAGCGATTAACTTAATAAATACTTGCCTGAAGATACCATGTCTTAATATTGGCAACGAGTGGCTGAACAGCAGGATGATTTATCCATTTCCTGCACGTGTGAGTCTTCATTGCTGGTGAGGTACTCATCACTGTCTGGATAACTTGCTTCTGGCTGCAGTCCTGTGTATGAACTTAATGTTGGCAAACCTGTGGAGAGTGTCAATGTGGTTTTTCTTGTAGTGTGGCAAACTATTTTACCCGCATTCAAGGTATTAGGGGCACGAGCGGCCTGCTAGCGTGTCCCGAGTCATTGCTTGGGTGTGAGATCCTTCTTGTGTTACTCGCATTCCATGAATTTCCTTTGGAATCTGCACGTCACAGGCGTGCTGCATGTAAATGAAGTGCAACTAAATTGGAGCAGGAATTAACGTGCATCACCTTCCTATTAAAATATTTGTCACATTCTAATATAAATATATTCCCTGCTGTTAAGAACAAAAAATACATCAAATCAATATCACCCCCTTTTGCATTTTCACATAATCCATCTTCATCTGAATTTGATAGGGAACAGTGGAAAGAAGGATTTGAGGTATTTCGTGATGCCCTTGATGTAGACTCATTTAAACACAAGAAGAAATTTGTAATTTTAAAGCATTGTCTGGGCATGGAGGGCCACAACATTTTAAAACATATTCCCAGAGAAGTACTACCCTTAGGAGAAGGTGAAGGGAATGGGGGCTGGACGAGCCATCAAGTCCCTTAATTCGAGGTTTAAGGCATGCAAGAACATCATTATGGAGAGACATAAGTTCCACAAAAGGGTGCAAGTTGCAGGAGAATCTGCATCAAGTTCTGTGGGAGCCTTGAGTATTCTAGCAGTATCTTGCAAGTATAAAGCTTTGGAAGAATAAATGATTAGGGACCAATTGGAGGAAAAAACTAATGACAAAAAGATTCAAGTGGCATTGTTAACCACTCCTAATCTAACCCTGCAGAAGGCAATAGAAAATGCAACTAGGATAGAAAGCACAACCTTGTACATGGAATACATGTCTATATCACATGTTAAGTCTCAGCCTTAGTCTCAAAGGCGTTTTATCTGCAAAGAGTAGATATAAAAGGGGAAAAAGTAGGATGGAACAGAGAAGTCAAACAAAAATGAAAAAGTGAACAAAAAGTCAGCCTTCAAACAGTTAAAATGTTACATATGTATAAGTTCTTCTCATTTGGGAAAAACTTGTGTGTGCCCGGCAATAGATCAACCGTTTGCTTAATGTATGAAAAAGGAGCATTTTGCCAGTGTTTGCAGGTCAACTAGAAAGGCGTGCTCAACTAAAATACATAGAGTAGAATCAAGCAAACTAAGGGCCTGATTTAGAGTTTGGAGGACAGATTACTCGGTCACAAACGTGATGGATTTCCCTTCTGCTGTATTACGATGTCCATAGGAAAAAATTGAATCATAATACAGCAGACGAGATATCTGTCACATTTATGAAAGAGCAACCCCATACACCAAACTCTAAAACAGGCCTTAAGTGAGACTTATGTTTCTTCTAGTGAAGAAGGTGAAGGGCGAACTGTTAGGGAAATGCCTTTGAACCAGCACAAAGGAGAGGTGTGGGACATGTATTTTAGTGAAACAAAACAGATTTTTGTGTGTTAACTATAAATGAGGTGGACATGAGAGCATAGCAGTTTCTGGATCTCTGTTCACAAAGTTGAGTGAGAAAAAGGAAGCCTTTAGTGGGTCTGGAATTCAACTTGGAAGCTCAATTATTCATCCAGTTAGTAAAGGAGGCCAACCCACCGAGGTGCTGGGGCAGTTTGAAGCAGAACTCAGTTTCAAAAATAACATTACACAAGGAATTGTGTATGCAGCTAAGGATGATGTTTGTTTGTTGGGATGGTATGACCAAGGGAATTTGGGCATATTGCTAGATCCTAATAATCGTGATCAAGTAATACTAAAGGAATGTGTGTAGATTATAGTATTGAAAACAAATACAGAGAAGGAAATTTACCTGGAAGTTTTCCAAGAAAATTTAGGATTGTTCAAAGCATTTATGCATAAAATAAGAGACAAGGATGGAGTTCATCCTATTGTACAAAGATTCTACAGAGTACCCTTTACCTTGTGTGCAGAATTGAGGAAGATACTAGACAAATTATGCAAGCATGAATAATAGAACCCATTGAGAATTCCAATTGTTTTAACTCGTGAGGCTAATGGATCCATTCAGATGTGTGTGGATCTCTGGGACATAAACAATCAAATATAGATTGATTGTTACCCTAATATCACAGAGATGCTGTCCACACTTAAGGGTGGCAAAATCGTCAGTTTGCTTGATATGACATCTGCATATCACCAGATTATTATACACCCTGATTCTTGACATTATACAGTTTTTATAACCCTAGAGGGTTTATATCAGTTCAAATCGTTGTGGAAAGTCTGTGCATATGGAAGTTGTTATTCAATTCCAAGATGATAGTTATGGGGAGGATCAAATGTAATATAATGACATGTTACATCATTTGCTGTCTATTCTAAAAACAGAGGGGTGACAGTGCTGAGAAATGTAAATTGAACACTCCTATTATTGAGTATCTAAGCTACAAACTGCCACCCAAGGGAGTTGAACTGAGGGCAAGCCTAGTTAAGGCCACTGAAGATCAGACAACAATCATGACTGATGCCAGTCAGAAAGTTTGGGAGTGGTCCTCATGCCATGCAGAAATAGAAGGGATGAAGCGTTTGTGTTTGCATCTAAATGTTTGATAGGGACTGATTCATCATACTGTGTAATAGAGCTTGAGGCTTTAGAGCGCTGGTGGGGTATTGTCCACTTCAAACCATGCTTGTAGGGTTCATACTTTAATGTACGTGTGGATCACAAACCCTTGGTGCAATTGTTTACCACCAAAGGTGGAGATTGAGCTACACCAAGAATCTCTAAATGGCAGTACAGGCTCTAGGCGTACAACAATTGGGTTCAGTATGTGTCTGGAAAGAAACATCTGTTAGCTGATTAACTATCTTGTTTGCCAAGTTGTGTGCAAGACATGAAAGAAGAAAAACTGTGGGCGGATGAGGTGTGCACAGTTGAAAGTCATTCTGAGGGTGCCATGTCAAAGGAGGAATGGATGGAGCATATGAGTTTGGTCATTGTGGAACCCTGAGGATAGATATTGTGTAAAGTACAAACAGGTTTTTGAGGAGTTGTCAATTGCTAATGGCCTTTCGTTCTGTCTGAATTGTCTAGTGGTGCCTGAGGTAATGAGAAATAAAATACTTTCAATTAGCTCAGGAAGGACGTACAGGTTTGAGAGCTCTGATTAGATGGACCTTGAGAGAATCTTTGGTGGCTGGGAGTGGACAGGAATGTACACCATTATTTGAGGGATTGTATGAATTGTGCAGTCAGTAATAAGTCAAAAGTAACTGTTCCTAGTCCCATGGAAGTAGTAACGGTACCCAATAAAGCTTGGGGTTAGTTGACAATTGATATTATTGGTCCTATGGTTTTATCAGATGGCATTACAGCTATTGATTATCACTTGCGTGGGCTGGAAGTGAAATTTGTGAGAGTTCCAAACACTTTAAGAGGTATAGAATTCCTGGAATATATTTTTGCTAAAGAAAGAATCCCTGACAAAATCTTGACTGATAATGGGTGCCAATTCACATGCACTCAATTCACTGAATTTTTCAAGATCCTGGGAATCAGACGTGCCAAATATTCGTTGACCCTTGTTTGGAGATTTAACAGAGTAATAAAGGAAAATGTGAAATTGGATAAATGGGTTGAACTGTAAATTTGACATAAGTATGTTTTCGCAATTAGCACATACTACAGCGAATGCTAATGCCGAGGTTTCACCATTTGTGTTGCTGGAAAGACAAGTGGCAGCTTCTAAGATGTCAAGAGAAAGAGTGGGTGAATTTCCTATTTCTAAATCTAAGGTATAATATGTGCATATTGAAGGAATACTAGAACAAAACAAGTATGCGGACAAGTGTAGAAGAGTGATGAGAGTAGCTGTAGGGGATTATGTGAAGATAAAATTGTCTAGAATTATACCAAAGGGTGAATCCAGATTTTCGGAACCTAAGAAAATGTTGAAAATGAGAAAAAGTCTGGTGAAGTTGGAGGATGGAAAATGGAGGAGCAAAGATGAATAGCGATAACACATCACCCTAATAGAGGGGATTTGATGTGTGGTGAGAAGGAAGGAAGTAAAAGGTTGTGAGTGATTTGAATGGAGGACAAAAGGAGTGTGAACTCTCACTGAGGAAAGTAAAACTGTCCAACAAATTTTATGATTACATTATGAAGTAAAAAAATGAATTTTGAAGTGTTTTGAAGTGCACTTACTTCGTGGGACCATTTTATACATGATGACACTCCTGAGTGTATATTGTTCCTTGAAATTGAATTAGTTATAGAGTATATGACATATTTATATATATATGTTGTTTATAACAGTGGTTCCCAACCTGTGGGCCAGGGACCCCTCGGAGTCCGCGAAGCCTTCTCAGAGGGTCAACAACAGCTCAGAAAATAAAATAAAATAATATTAACAGATTAGGTCCCCAGCTTTCAGTAATAACTCAGTGGGGGGGGTCCCCGAATTCTAATAATGATTCAGTGGGGGTCCCCAGGTTCCAGTAATGATAAAGTAGGGGTCCATAGAGATCAAAAGGTTGGGAACCACTGGTCTATAGTATTTAAAATGTACATGCCATAACATTTTATCCATGTATGGTTTAATTATTTTTTTCTCAAACTAGTAAGGGGGAAGATGTGTTGGGATGTGATATTGTGTTTTATTGTAGATATTTTTACAGGGATTAAGGTAGATGCATTGGAATACAATAGAATGTTAGCTAAGAATGTTGAGAGCAAAGGAATATGGAATGTGGGGAGAAAGGCAGTTGAGAAGGTAGGTGGAGGTAGAAGTAGCGATGCAGGTACCCTGCTGTGTCAACAATTAACTTAATAAATACTTAGATGAAGATACCACTTCTCAATAGAGCACTAGGCCTACCCACACAAGTCAGGTACTCCTTTTGTATAAGGTGACATGTGGGATTATAGAATAGCAGAACATTTGTTATCAACAATTGTGTTTAGATGCATTTATGTCTTCCAAATGTAAGCCAGTGTATAAGAAAGAAGGCATTTTGAAAAATGCCCTCTGAATCACATGCTAGTATATGCACCCACAAATTCTAAAATGGACAAAAACCCACTGCTCCTAAACTCAATATGCTAATTTCAGAAAAACATAGGTTGCCTTGATATCCATTTTCCACTCTACATATTTTGCCATATGAATTGGTCAACAATGAAAAAACAATGTACAGTGCAGCCCTTTTGTTGACTCATTGAGTTCTTGGGGAACCTACAAATCCTATATATACCCTCACTGCGCTGTTGTAAATTGACCATCGTGACAAAACTTCACAGATGAAATTGTTGTCAAACATGTCTATTTTTTCGTACTTATTTTCAAGATTTCTTCATTTCAACACTAAGAGCCTGATTTAAATATTGGCGTACAAGTTACTCCATCATAACCATGATGAATATCCTATTCGCCAAAATCTAAATCCCATTATATCCTATGGGACTCATATTTCAGCAGACGTGATATTTGACACCGTTGTGACGGAGTAACTCTTTCCCAATATCTAAATCGGGATCTAGAGAGATCTATACATATGACCTCTCACTCTCACAGAATTTTGTCTACTTTTCCGAAATGTATCGCTCTCCTGGCTCACACCTGGGTTTCACTCAGGTTTCAACAACTGCCTGGAAGTATATTGAAAGCACAAAAATAGGGAAACCAAAACTGTGGTAAAAAAAATATTTTTTGATTCAGCTCTACATGGTCCTAAAAGCTGAGGAGATGCTGCCTTTACCATAGCAAACCTTTTGTTTATGCATTTTGTATTTAAAAAAAAAACAGACACTTTTTGTGGAGGACACTTTTTTTATATTTTTCTCAAAACACTCAAAATATAGCTATGATTTGGCCATTTTCTCTGTCCCCTCTAGCAGAATCTTCAAAGCTAGGGTACCGTTAACATCCCCAGGATGTTGAACAAAAAAGGAAGTGTGTGGTGTATATATCTTATGTGAAAAAAATGTTTTGTACCCCTAGGCCTCAACTACCCTAAACAGCCAAAAAAGGCTCAGCACTGAGGGGGCTGGAGTGGGGGGGGGGAAGCCTCAGCAGTTAAAGGTTTAAGGGTGCACCCCAACTAGAGTTGCCATTATTCCTTGAGGTGGGCCTTGAACCCCCTAAATATCAATCCAATTTCCTACATTTTTTAATTCTAAAAAAGTAGGACATTTCCTCTGTATATATGAATATCTCTCTAAAAATGTTAACTTTCTTTTGAGATTCAGATCCCAGGTAAAAAAATGAAATGAGCGTGTTTTGATTTATAATTCATGCAAACTCCTGCTTACATAACAGACGCTGTTCTCAAAGCAGCTGTTATTCCAAGAAGGCATTCAGAATTCAGAAGAATTGCTTGCATCTTGTTTTCAAGTTTGGTATGTTGCATCTTTAAATGCCTTCCAGTGAGACAGGGTTGTAATAAGACTGCATTTAAAGCCACTGTATTGCAAAGCTGCTTCCCATTGGAAAGTACATTCAAGTACTTAATAGCAAACAGGAAGTCTCCAATACTATTTGACAGAGGATCGTTGAAACGTGTGTGTGTGTATATATATATATGTATACATACATATATATATATATATATATATTATTTTTATTCACTTAAAAAAACAAAGCTTATGTTATGTTATGTTAATTCAATTTGTATAGCGCATAGCTACCCGAAGGCCTCCCAGCGCTTTAACAGAACCTGAAGTCAGAAGATGCGGGAAGTTAGTATAGCCATGTTTTCAATAGCTGCCTGAATATAAGTTCCTGGTCAGTGAGACGAAGGGGTAGAGGCAGAGAATTCCTTACCTTGTCCCTAAAAATGACAGAGACCTACCACCCCATCTGCCCCTTTTTATATGTGGGACTGCTGCTAGGGCTGCAGATGAGGACCTAAGGTTTCTCGATGGTTTATAAAACGCTGCCAGAGATCGTAAATGTGGAGAACCTTTATCATGCAGAGATCTATGTATATAGCAAAGGGCCTTAAATTTAATACGTTGCTCAACTGGAAGCCAATGCAGGGTTTGAAGAGCAGATTGAGCAGATTCGTATTTAGGGATATTGAAGATCAATCTAGTGGCCGTATTCTGAACCACTTGAAGCTTCCTCTTAACGTATTTTAAGGGACCCTAAAAAAAGGGCATTCCCATAGTCCAGTCGGGAACTAATCAGTGCCTGAATAATAAGTCTCTTGGCCATGAAGGGAAGAATTTTCAAAACCTTCCTTAGAAGTCTGAATTTATCAAAGCACACGGCTGAGGTTTTCTTTTCCTGTTGGTCCATGGCTAACCATGGGTCAAGCCAAATCCCAAGGCTCTTAATAAATTCTGTGGGAGCAGGCAGCTCTCTCAAATATGGCAAAGCAGAGGAAGATGGTGATAGCAGAACTTGAGAGCCCAGTTTCAGTTTACTTTCTGACATGCAATTAGAAATGGCACACAGGCCAGCACCTAATGAGCTGTGTAAGGAATTTTGGTTAGAGGTCAATGAAAACACCAATTGTGTGTCATCGGCGTAGGTTATAAGAGAGAGACCAAATGGCTCCACAACCTTAGCGAGAGGCTGCATGTATACATTGTATAGCGCGAGGCTAAGGGAGGAGCCCTGGGGTACACCCCATTTATTATAAAAACTTTTTGAGTAGATAGATCCATCCAGTACCTGGCAAGTCCGTGCGGTTATGAATTTACTAAACCAGCCTAATACCGCGCCTGTCAAGCCTATATCTTCTAGCCAATGAAGAAGAATACTATGATCCTCTGTATCAAAGGTGGCGCTTAGGTCCAATAGCACTACTGCTGATGCTAGCCCATTATATAGGTCTGAAACCCATTTGGGAGGGATGTAGAATGTTGTCGTCCTCAAGGTATTTGGACAACTAGGTGTTTACATATTTCTCTAATATTTTAGCAAATGCTGGCAGCAAGGAAATGGGTCTATAGTTCTGTAGGATTGAAGGGTCTAGATTAGGTTTTCTAAGAATGGGTTTCACAATCACATGTTTCCATTGAGTGGGAAAGGTGCCCTTCTCCAATGACAAATTAAATACTTCGGTAAGAATGGGGCAATTATTGATGATCCTAAGACTAGGACCTTCGGAGGGGCAGGGTCAAGTGAAGAGCCTGATTTGAGGGTGTCCATAGCTCTAATAACACTATCACATGATATTGGAAGGATATCTGAGAACCTGGCCGATCCAATAGAGGATGATGGCTCCAGGGGTGACTGACTCATATGATTGGCCTGAAAGGCTAAATAAATCTGTGTGATTTTTTCCTGGAAAAAAGAGGCTAAATCATTGCTATGCTTGTGGGAGGCTTCTACTCCTTCTAACTGACGCTGTGAAAAGGCAATGTCTTTTAACACTTGGAAAATTACTTTGGGGGAGTTAGCATTCGTTCGATAACTGTTGAATAATAAATTCTTTGGGCTGTTTTAATTTCCCCATGGAAATGTCTAATGCCTTTCCTATACGCTAGTTTATAGGATGTGCTGTATGATTTTCTCCATCTCCTTTACAGCCTTTTGCAGTTCCTTTTAAGGGCTTGCAGCTGAGGGGAGAACCAGGGCTCCCTCTTTTTCCTAGTTGATGGCCACCGCCTCGCTGTAAAAGGTATGAGGTCATCTAAGCTATTAGTAATCCAGCTGTGTATGGAATCAATAGTATTTCTCAGATTCTCATTCGCAATAGGTTTAATTTTAGTTAAAATATTAATCCATTCCGAAGCGTTAAGCAAATGCCAACGTCTGTAGGGTAGGGCTGGAGTCGGGGCAGATTTACCTGCTTGCTGGGTGGAGAGACTTAATTTGATTAAGAAATGATCTGTCCAGGCTAGGGGGGTAGAAGGGGAGGCCTTAAGATTCATTAAATTACTGAAGATTAGGTCGATTGTGTGGCCTTTATTATGTGTGGGACCTATTATAAGTTGGGAGAGGTCCAGGGCTTTCATATCAGATAGAAATAACCGTGGACGAGTCCTCCTTCTCTGCATGTATATTAAAATCTCCTAAAATAGTAAAGTTAGGCTTATTACAGATGGTCTCAGCAAGATATTCTGGCAGTACTTCCAGAAAACGTTGTGCTGTTCCCGGGGGCCGGTAAATTAATGCCCCTAAGAAGCTAAAGCTGGGGGTTAAGAGGAGGGAGAAGAGTAAGCCCTCACAACCAAGGTTATCACATGGAGATGAGGTCACCTTAAGATTGTCCCTGAAAATGATGGCGACTCCTCTCCCTCTCCCCCTACTCTATCCATCCTAATGATAGTATAGCCACTGGGCAGGGCTAGTGACAGATCTGGCCCTGAACCCTCATGTAACCAGGTTTCAGTGAGAAATAAAGCGGTGGGTTTCTGGGATTCCAGCAACACATTGATGTCTAGCTTGTGGGCAGCTAACGATCTACAATTGATCAGTAGAAACCTGCTTTGTAAAGAGTTCTGCATATGGCTGTCATTGTCAGGGGATTCTGAGATGTGGGTATCTGTGCTTGCCCCATGTATTAGCTCGCCTTCTTTAGCTGCAGGTGAAGCGGTATGCCTGAGGGACAATAGAAAATCACCATCATATGAAGTGCATTCTGACTTAATTTGGGCATTATCACTGGCCCCAGGATGGGCGCAGACAGGTGCAGACGGGCTTAAACTTCCAATTAATTTAAAATATTTAAAAAAGGAGCAACAAATTCACCACACACGTTCTACTTCACCTTCTTGTTCTGCTGTGCATCTGCACCATTGCCGGCCTAAATGTGTTTCCCCTAACGAGGAGAGTCAGGCCACTAGAGCGCTGACCTCCCAAAATGGCGCCCCATTGTGTCCCCAAACAGAGGAGGAAAAATGTCTGCTACCGCCCAGTCTACTACCGGCCTCTAAACACGGGCCGAGAAAGATGCTGGGCAGGCAGCTGGTGGAAAGGCCCCCAACAGTCAGATAAGTATAAAAGCTAATAAAAGTACCTAATAAAAACGGTTTGCGTGATCGTCTGAATCTCCCAGAAAAACGCGATCTTTATAAAATAATAAAGGAGCTTCCCTACTCTAAAAAAAAAAAAAAAAATCAAATCAATTTAACATATTTAAAAAAAGGAGCAACAAATTCACCACACATGTTCTACTTCACGTTACAGGGATGTTATAGTTAGGCTCACATTTTAAACGTACAAAAACATAGAAATTCAACTGTTATAGTGAATGTTATCTCAAGTAACTATAAACTCGCCATAGCAAACCACCACTTCTACACTCTGACCGCCAGGGTGGTAATGACCGCTGGGCTGGAGACTTCGGTCTCCAGCCCAGCAGCCGTCACTATACCGCCGGCAGTATCAGGATCCTGCATACCGCCATGGATTTCGTGGGGTTTTGTACCGCCACAAAATCCATAGCGGTAGGCACTATCAGTGCCAGAGAATACGTTCCCTGGCACTGATTGGGGTCTCTCTCTCCCCCTACCCCTCCCCAGAACCCTCCCCCAACACCCACAACCCCTCTACCCCACCTCAAAGGTGGTAGGACCCCCTACGCCCCACCGCCCCCTCCCAGATACACACACACACACCCCATACAGGCGTGCTAACACCACTCATACACATACACGTGAACACAGACATGCACACAGACATTCATCACATTTCCCATATACACAATACACACACCGCATTCATACATGCACGCACACAACCCCTCTACACACTCACACGCACACCCCCATGCACGCACACAACACCCCCACGCCCCTCTCCCCTAACGGACGATCACCTTACCTGGTCCAGTGATTCTCCTGGGCGAAACGGGATCCATGGGGGCTGCTCCGCCATCAGCACCCCATCACCAGAACACCCCCACGCCGAATCCTGGGTTGTGATTCGGTGGGTGGTGTTCTGATGACGTGGTGGTGGAGGTGGAGCCATACTGGCGGCTCTCCGTCCGATAAAGGGCGGAGGGCTGCCAGCAGTCATTATTCGCTGGGTGGGAGACCACCTGCACTGGCGATCTTCATCCTGGCGGAACCTCGGCTGTCTTGGAAAAAGACCGCCGAGGTCCAAATGAGGGCCTATATCTGGTGAATTTTTATGCTTTTGTACTTTTAAAATGTGAGCCTAACTATAACGTCCCTGTAACCTTTGGGTTTTTAAGTGATTTTTTTTTTTTCTTGGTTTTAATTCTATTTCCTAACTATAACGTCCCTGTAACCTTAGTTTTTTTTTCAGCAAAATAATATATATATATATGTGTATATATAAGTATATATATATAGATATATAAATATATATATATATATATATATATATGTATATATATATATATAGATATATATAGAGAGAGAGATAGATATATGGGCCTATATGTCTCACCAGCCAGGCTCAGTAATTTATGGGCAACGATCCCTCTATAGGCTATGTGCCACTCACACGGAGAGTGAGTGCAACATAGCCTATAGCCTTGGTGCAAGGGTGTCTGCCTTGTGGGGATGACAATTGGTTTGCAGGAAGGGGCACCTTCATGCACAAAAACAATCAATGGAGGCGATTTTCTCGCACACATAGAAAGAGGAAAAATACAGGAAGAAATAAAGATATATCTCCCCATTGCATCCCCATTGCATCACTCTCACGCCACCCCTGGGGTGGCATAGGCTTGTAATGTTGCGTGGGAACACCCATGCAATACCCATGGACATGCCTTCCTGACGCAAAGTAAGACAACGCAACGACTTGCGCTGCATTGCCTTTCTCCATATCTACAAGGTCATGAAAAGCCACGCAAAGTGGCTTTGCATGGCCATGTAGATATGGGGTGGCAGCCCACGCCGGCGGTGCATCAGAAAAAGTGACGAACCGGCGGCGCAGGCTGCTTGTAAATATGGGCCCCTTTTTATTCAGCATCATCCACATTGTTGTCATAAAAACTACTTTGCATCAGCATTCTCTTTTATTGGTGCTCTGCCTCATTCCCGCCCTGTTCCACTGGGCAAAGCCTCCAGGAGCCTCGTTTTCCTGGATCACAGGTTGCTCTGTATTTCACTTCGCTATCCCAATTACAGCCTAGTGCTAACATTTCCATTGGATATTATCTTTTTATACAGGCCCAGAGTGTCAATTAACCCAGAGTAAGGAGGCATTATTCACGGCTCATCAGACACTCCTCAGCTGTGCCTAAGCCTGTCCTTTTGGGGAACAACCATGCACACGTTGGCTATTAAAGTTCCACGCCTCTCTATCGACCGAGCAACCAATGTGCATTCGCTTATACGGTGCTTGCTTTCAGTAATCTGTAAAAATCGATTATGATATCGATTGGCGATTAGCTCTAGCACTGCTCTGTAGCCCCGTCTTTGTATGCACAATTATAACAAATTTGCAGGGCTCTTTTAAAGCCTCTGTTGTTTTCAGTGTTTATGCAATAGCTGAAAAACCGGCCACAAAAGACCGTAATAAACAAAGGATGGAAAAACATTGGCAGTGAGAAGTATGACCCTCAGCCAACACTAATCTATTTTTTTAATAAGGAGAAGCAATTGCATGAATTGAAATTAAATTACACATTGAAAAGAATTGAATTACGCATAGAATACTTTTACGTGTAAATACTGTCCAGTTTGTCTGAGCTTCCTATTACATTCAAAATGTTCCATGTTTACGTGTATTTTTTATACAATGACTGCTCAACTTGTCATGGACACGAATTAACAGACTGAGGTCAATACCTGAGATCAAGTAATTAGAAACGATCTTGAAGAGGGGCTTTTCAATTTAAGGTGTAAGGGGCCTGATTATGAGGAAAGTGCAACGGAACCCCCATGGTATAGCAGGTGTAATAAATTTAACCTATTACGAGTTTTCAGGGTATAACAAGTAGATTTTTGTGTTTAGCTCACCAAATTCACATGGTATGCTAATGACCAAATACATTTCCCCTATTAAAATTCGGCATAATCTAACGAAGCTTGCCAACATTTAATGAAGCTTTTGGTTTTTACCACACCGAATAATTATCGGATACCTTAATGGGATGGTTAAATACCTCTCAAGTCATAATTCCGACCCGTATATAAACTAGATATTTGACCTCACACCCTTGGGTTGTGGCCCCCCAAATGTCTGCCATCAACCCTCCTGTTTTGCAGAATTAGGCCCTGATTTATACTTTTTTGTGCTAAACTACACTAACACAGTTT
Source organism: Pleurodeles waltl (assembly GCF_031143425.1). Classification (NCBI taxonomy): domain Eukaryota; kingdom Metazoa; phylum Chordata; class Amphibia; order Caudata; family Salamandridae; genus Pleurodeles; species Pleurodeles waltl. The sequence continues at coordinate 101,218,477 of NC_090440.1, read as the reverse complement.
AGCTTCAAAAAGTATACCGGGCCGGCCGGGTGCCATAATTATGGTATGACGGTAGCCGGCGGTAAGGCTCGGCTAGCGTCTTAAAAAAGGATGCTAGCCGGGTGGATGAGGCATAGGGAGAACAGGCGGTTTAGTGTCAAAGGATGACACTAGTTCGGGCAGAGGCATAAAAATACCTCTAACCAGACTTGCGTTATTTTAAGACGTTAAAACCCCATGGACATGACTCCTATCTTAGTTAAGACAGGAGTCATGCCCACCACCCCTATGGCCATGCCCAGGGGGCATATGTCCCCTGGGCATGGCCACTGGGCCCAGTGCCATGTAGGGAGGCCCACGTTAGGCGCCCCCTATGGCACTACAAAGAATGAAAAAATAAAAACTTACCTCCACTTACCTATACTTACCAAGGATGAGGTCCTCCATCCTCCGCTGTCCCTCTGTTGTGGGTGGGGTTGTCCCTGGGGCATGGTCTCTGACCACTGAAAAAGGCCCACAGGTCACCTGATGCCTGCCCTGATCCAGGCATTTAATAATGGCACTAAGCAAGCTCAGCGCCATTATTTAAAGCCCCCTTCCTCCTGTGCTTGATTTTAGGACGGGGGTAAGTATGCGCTGAGTCCATATCATCATTTTTTGCCCAGGAACGCTATCTTGCATCTCATTAACGCAAGGTATTTTTCGATAGGCAAAAAATGACTTTAACTCCAATATTTTGGTGCTAGACATGAATAACTCCAAAATATAAATATGGAGTTAAGTTTGCGCTAAATTAGCATTAAAAAAATGACACTATCTCAGCGCAAACAGACTATAAACATGCCCCTTCGTTTTTGTAGCTTTAGGATTCTGTGCACTTTAGCAAGGATAACTAGTGGTAATGTATTTGTGCTCACTACTCTGAATATGGTAAAACTGGCTTACATCCAATCAGCACATTTAATTTACTTGTTAGTTCCTGGTAGAGTGGTGCTACATGTCCCTTTGGTCTGTCAAGGAAATGCTACATATTTTGCAAATCACTTAATCACCCCTTGTAAACATGTCTCAGGCCTGTTTTGCTAGCTTGTGTACTGTGTACTGTTTTAAACTGCCATTGGCCAAGCCTCAATCTTCCTTTTAAATACATACACGTTACCCTTAAAATAAGATTGAAATAGCCATTTGGGAAGGTTGCAGTGTAATTCAAAAGATTGACATGTCCTTTTATGCTTTAGGGCCCATATTTCTACTTTTTTAGCGCCGGATTCGCGCCATTTTTAACGCAAAAGCGGCGCACACATACAAAATACGATTGTATTTTGTAAGTGTGCGCCGCTTTTGCGACAAAAAGCAGCACAAATGCAGCGCTAAAAAAGTAGAAATATGGGCCTACATGAACTAGTAGTGAAAAACTCTTAAATTCCACTATTGCGAGGCCTACCTTTCCCATAGGATAACATCAGGTTACCTTATTACCTTTAATAAGTGATAAATCATGATTGAAAGCAGGTAGGAATGCCAGGTTTAGCATCAAATGAATTCTAAATTAAAACCCTCTTTAATGGGAAGGTTGGATTATAAGTTACAATTTCCGCAAATGCTTTTAGAATATTGGCATTTGCTTGTTCTAAATATTTGGCACCTGCAGTCTGTATTCCGGTTCATATTAGTTGGTGTAGTTGGCAGTTAGCCTTTAGTTGCCTCAGCACAATCACTGAGGACAGAAGTATTAAGTCGCCCCAGACCTCTCAGAACAAGGCAGGGGAGGGAAAGAAATTTCAGAACCAGTTGTGGAGGAAAGTTTAAATGTTTCTCCCACTTGAAAGATGGCACCAGGAATACATAATGGACACTCAAAATGACTCATCAGATTACTTCTGAACCTCTGAAGGTCAAGAATAAGGGCTCTTCTGCTGTCATGTTGCTATAAGGGCTGCTCTGCTGACCTGCTGCAAGAAGGACAGCCTTGCTGCCCTTCTGCCTGCGGCAGGAAGACTGAACCCTGGAGGACTTAAACTGCTACCTGACCCCAGAAGCACCAGAGTGACTCCAAGGGCTAGCTGACTGTCCTCCTGCTCTGCGGTAAAGGGACCTAACAATTTCGAGACACCTGCCATGCAACTTTCCAGCTGCCCAGACTTAACTGGACCTCATTTGCCCTGATGCTGGCCTATGCTGGAGTCAGTCCTGCTCCTTAAAAGGTGCCATCCAGGTCCTGGACTCTTGGCATGCATAAGAGTCAGCTCCTACTGGCTCAACTGAGAATTGCCTCTGAACCAAACCAGCACAAAGCAGGAGCAGGACCCAATCAGAGGCCTCACTGGAACTGATGCAGCACCTCCCAGCTCATGATCATAAGCCCCATCAGAACCAATGCAACACGATGGATTAGACTGCTATATTAAGCATTAAAATTATGACAAATACATATTAAACTGTAGCTGTATTTACCGGATATCAGCAATCAAAAATAAATGCTCCCTCTGAAATGCTGTTCGAGGCAACAGTGAAAATCAAAGCACAACTTGGAGGATTTTCACCATTCATTTGGGTGAAGTCTGATAAGGTTCTTGTTAATGCCCTTCCGTTGCTTTTGCAATACTCTCCTTTTTATGGGTTCATTCTAGACAGTTTCTTTCTGGGAATGTGGAGTAAGAGAAATGGGATGAAGCAGGATACTAGAGAAGGACAAACAATTAAATAGAATAGAAAAGTGAGAAAGATGAAGTAGTGGGACAAGGGGGCAGAGACAGAGATGAGGTAGAGAGAGATTAGTAAGATAAGAAAACATATAAGGTAAGATAAAACCTTAAAGAGGCTAGAAAGAAACATACGGGGAGGTATTTATAGAAAGAGATAGACAGATATGGAGAGGTAAAGAGATATGCAAGGCCTCAGAGTGCAAAAGAGAGAGCTAGATATAGGGTTAAAGAGTAGAGACAAGAAAACCCTGGGACACAGACAAGGGTAAAACAAGAGGTCAATTAAAGGAAAGTAAAGTTAGAGGGAGGTAACAGCAGAGACAGGTGGGGGAGTGAGGCAGTGAGAGCAGTATAGAGAATGGCAAGATAAAGAGAGCAGTAAAGTAGTGAGATGGGTAAAAATAGAAGAGGTTTAGGAAGACAGCCAGTGTAAAAGAACAGTGGAGCAGAGAGAAGGGGAGTGAGAGAGAAGGTTGAAGACTGGAAAAAGATGATACCTGGAGAGAAAAGAGGCAAAATACCAATACAAAGGTGAGTTAGCAAGAGATAAAGATGAAAACAAGATAGAGTTTGAGTGATAGGTAGAGACAGAGGCCCTCATTACAACTCTGGCGGTCAAAGACCGCCGGGGCTGTTTCGACAGAAGCACCGCCAACAGGCTGGCGGTGCTTCCCATGGGATTACGATCGCGGCGGAAGCGCTGCTGTCGCACCGCCGGGACCAGCGGTTTCCCGACACATTGGTCCCGGCGGTTGTAATCCCCCAGGGCAGCGCTGCCCAGGGGATTACGAATCCCCCTCCCGCCAGCCTTTTCATGGTGGTATGAACCGCCATGAAAAGGCTGGCGGAAAGGGGAGTCGCGGGGCCCCTGCGCGGGCCCCATGGAGCTTTTCACTGTCTGCATAGCAGACAGTGAAAAGCGCGACGGGTGCAACTGCACCCGTCGCACCGCCGCAACACCGCCGGCTCCATTTGGAGCCGGCTCCAGTGTTGCTGCCCAGCGGGGATCTCCAAATAGCCACCGCAGGAGTGCGGCGCAGCGGATTCAACTTGCCGCCCGCCAATGTTGAAATGAGGGCCAGAGACGTGAGTAAGAAAGGAGGGGTATATTAAGTATAAAACTGAAACAGAGAAGGAAGTGTAGAGATAAATGGAAGAACATAACAAAGAAAGTAGGAGAGAGAAAAAGATAGAGTTAGAGAAAGGTAGAAAGAAGCGATTAAGGTAGTAAGAGAGAAGAGGTAGAGGGAACGTATAGAGTGAGGGAAGATGGAGAGGTGTTGTAGGAAATGAATGATAATTTCAATTGAGGGGCTAAGTAGTAAGATAGAGATGTTCTGATAAAGTGAGATATGGTACTGATAGATATGTAGGTAGAGAGGGAAAGGAATTAGAGAGGGATGAAAGAGACATAGGCCCTCATTACGATCTCGGCGGTTAAAACCGCCGAGATCCGGGCTGGCGTTAAATAGATGACCGCCAGCTCGACTACCCCCCGCCGGACGCATAATGTTTTACCGCTGAAAAGGGCCATAACATTGACAGCGGCTCCAAATGGAGCCTCCGCCAATGTTGGTGTGCGGTGGGTGCAGCTGCACCCGTCGCGCAGATCACTGTCCGTAAATCAGGCAGTGATCTGCGCGATGGGGAACTGCACGGGGGCCCCGGAGCACCCCTTCCGCCAGCCTTTGCTGGCGGGGGAACCCGCCAGGGAAAGGCTGGTTGCAGAAGGGATCATTATCCAAGGGGCAATGCTGCTTGCTGCGCTGCCCTGTTGGAAAATGATTCCCCCCACCGTCAGGCTGCCTGTGTCCATAATTTGACAGTTCAGACCGCCATGCCGGTTGCGGTCTTTGCCCCGCCGCCGCCATGGCGGTCAGAACCGCCAGGGATCATAATGACCCCCATTGAGTCAAGGCAAACAGAGAGATGGAGAGAGATGAAGTAGGGGAGATATACAGAGGTTGGAAATGGAATAGAGCTGTGTGGGGCATAGAGAGGCATGAGAAGAGTGGGCATTGTGATAGAGAGATGATAGAGAAAATGTTTTAGAGGTAGGCACACAGAGTGGTAGACAGAGGTGGTGAGAGAAGTTTTGGTCATGAGATATAGGGATGTGGGTAGAGAGAAGTGCATTGCCATTGATGATCTATCAATCAATCAATCAGGATTTGTCTTGTGCAGCTGCTTCACCGGTGAGGGTCTTACGGTGCTGTGGGGACATACTGCGCGATCACGCTGTCTGTTCCTGTTGACTGAACACCCAGTCTCCTGAACTGTTGGAGCAACAGAGAGGCTCTGAGGTGCAGGGGGATGGTGTTCCAGCTCTTGGCCACCAGGTGGGGGAAAGAGTGGACTCCACTGTTTGACTGGCAGAGGCGCTGGGTAGCCGCTAAGGAGAGGGATCTCGATCAGAGTCCCCTGGTAGGTTGGTGGAAAATCACTCAGTTGTCGAGGTACGCCTGTCCTTCATTATGCAGGGCCTTGTAAGCAGGAGTGAGCAGCTTGAAATGACATCCCTTCGTGATTGGTAGCCAGTGAAGTTTCCTGACGTGTGGGGTGATGTGCGTCTGTCTGGGGAAGTTGAGGAAGAGTCCGGCTGCTGTGTTCTGGATTTTCTGGAGTTTCCTCATGAGTTGGGTGATGATTCCTACATATGAGGAGTTGCCGTAGTCAAGTCTGGTGGTGATGAGAACTTGCATGACAGTTCACCCAGTGTTGGGTGGGAGCTATCTGAAGACCTTCCTGAGCATTCAGAGGGTGAGGAAGCAAGTGGAGGAGACGGCTCTGACCTGTTCCTTTATTGGTAGCTGGCTGTCAAGGATGATGCCAAGGTTGCAGGAGTGTTCAATGGGCTTGGGGGTAGGGCATACCTCAGGTGGCCACCATACGTTGTTCCATAGGGTGTCCTTGTCTTTTCTGAAGATGAGTACTGTTTTGTCTGTGTTGAGTTTGAGACAGTTCTATTCATCCAGATGGCCACATCCTTCATGCCTCTTTGGAAGCTGCCTTTAATGGTCATTGAGCCATTTGTCAGGGAGAGGATGAGTTGGGTGTCGTTGGATTAGGAGATGATGTTGACTCTGTAGCGTCTGACGATGTTTGTCAGGGACCTCATGTTATATTGAAGAGGGTTGGGCTGAGGGATGAGCCTTGAGCTACATTGCAGGTGATGTCCTTTGGGAACGAGGAGTAGGGAAGAATGATGATCTTCTGCATCTTTGTCAACATCAGGGCAGTGCGCGCTCTACGGGCAACTAGAATGCAAAAACCCAGCACTCTCAAGATAACGTAGTTCATGCATTGTGCTGATATGCTGTTGTTTAACCTTTTGCATTGCAGAGTTTAATCCGGAAGACTTATGTTCAAGATGCATTTAAATACTGTTAATTTGCAATGTACTGCTGCAGGCTTTCAGAGTGTGCCAGGGTGTGGCCCCTTTCCAGGGCCTTCTAGAAGCTTTCCCTGCAGCATGCCTGGGTGTGGTTTGTGGGCTGGGCCAAGACTCTATATAAGGGAGCCAGCCCAGCTCTACGTGCTCACTATTCAGAGGTCCCAGTACAGAGCAGCAGCAACTTCCTGAGCTCCTGTTCCGGAGGCCTACTTTGATCTTTCAGGCCTCGCCCTTTCACTTTGCTCGGTGATTCTTGAGCAGGGCGGTAAGACGGAGGTCGGGCTGGGCCCCGATTCCGTTCTCGAAGGATTTCGAGTTCTTGGGCCTAATTAGCATGATAAAACTATTTTGCTCACATGTCTGTGAATGTGCGCTTGATGTTTAATGGTATTTTACATGCTGGCATTCGAATCGGTAAGACGTGCGATTCTTTTCTCGAGTACAAATCTTGATATTCATTGTGCGCTACCTTTTTATGGCATTTACAAGGTAGCATTCGAATCGGCAAGAAGCGCGATTAATTTCTCGTGCTTAATTCATGTTATTCATTGTACGCTACCATTTCTTGGCATTCATATAGTGGTATTCGAATCGGCAAGACACGCGATTCCTTTCTTGTGCTTAATTCATGATATTCAGTGTGCGCTACCATTTTTTGGCATTCACATGGTGGCCTTTGAATCGGCAAGACGCGTGATTCATTTCTTGTACTAAATTCACGATATTCAGTGTGCGCTACCCTTTCTTGGCATTCACATGGTGGCCTTTGAATCGGCAAGACGCGCAATTCATTTCTTGTACTAAATTTATGATATTCAGTGTGCGCCAATGTTCCCTGTAAGGCGCGCGCGCGAGCGCGTGCACACCTTTCCTTCCCCCATCGCGCAGGCCCCTTCGGCAAGCGCGCACGTTAATAAATAAGCCTTTTAGAGCGATATACGTGCTCCCCTAAGGCAGATAAGGCTCATATTTGAATCCGGATTGAAGTTAATGAAAACAGCGTTTAAAGGCCGCGGGGAGTGTTTTAAACATCATTTGGCGTACTTTAGCATACAAGCGAGCAAGTGATATTTATGTTGAAAATTAATGGGTAGTGAGCTAGGAAATACTTCATAACAGTAGGAAATGTGCTGTTATCAACTTTTCCATCATTGTCATACTTCATAGTTGTTTATATGCATTATCACTTTCTCAGCTCAAAAAAGCTTTTTAGAGCGATAGTCGTGCTCTCCTATTGCAGAAAATGCTCATATTTGAATCTGGATTGAAGTCAATGAAAACAGCGTTTAAAGGCCGCGGGGAGTGTTTTAAACATCATTTCGCGTACTTTAGCATACAAGCGAGCAAGTGATATTTATGTTGAAAATTAATGGTTGATGAGCTAGGAAATGCTTCAGAACAGTAGGAAATGTGCTGTTATCAACTTTTCCATCATTGTCATACTTCATAGTTGTTTATATGCATTATCACTTTCTCAGCTCAAATAAGCCTTTTAGAGCGATAGTCGTGCTCTCCTATTGCAGAAAATGCTCATATTTGAATCTGGATTGAAGTCAATGAAAACAGCGTTTAAAGGCCGCGGGCAATTTTCCTCTGTTTTCTCTAACTGGGGTGTAGGTGGCACTTAACAGGTCATGTCCTTGGGGTGTGCAACCAGGTCACAAAACTGCCTTGATGCACTATTGCATGGAGCAATGATATCCCTTTTTTGCTTTAGTGGTATGGAGAGGCTAATGCCAAAGATCTTGGCTAGTTATGCGCTGCGCGCGCGTGAATGATCAATTTCTTGGCGCACGTATCCTTGGCTGCGCACAGAGACCGCACACTGCCGCACACAGTGGGAAAAATTAGAGGGAACATTGGTGTGCGCTACCATTTCTTGGCATTCACATGGTGGCCATCGAATCGGCAAGACGTGTGATTCATTTCTTGTGTTTAATTCATGATAGTCATTGTGTGTTACCATTTCTTGGCATTCACATGGTGGTCTTCGAATCGGCAAGACGCGCAATTCATTTCTTGTGCTTAGTTCATGATATTCGGTGTGCGCTACCATTTCTTGTCATTCACGTGGTGGCCTTCGAATCGGCAAGACGCGCGATTCATTTCTTGTGTTTAATTCATGATATTCATTGTGTGTTACCATTTCATGGCATTTCCGTGGTGACATTCGAATCGGCAAGTCGCGCAATTAATTTCTTGTGTTAAAATCACGAAATTCATTGTGCGTTATCACTTCATGGCATTTACTTGGTGGTCTTTGAATCGGCAAGACATGCGATCCATTTCTCGTGTCTAATTCATGTTACTCCTTGTGCACAATCATTTAATGGCAGTTACAAACCTTTGTGGAAATCCGTAATGTGCGCAATTCATGTTCCTGCTTTTTAAGAAAACTAAAGTGTTTAAAAATTCTAGATGTTATATTGTACGTGCATAACAAGTCTCTCAAGTACAATTCATGTGGTGTTATAGAAATCATTCAGATTATTTCCTTGTCCTCATGCCAAAGTCTATGCTTGAATTTGAAAGCGTAATTCTAGAAAATTCTGATGTTTCTAATTCATGTGGAACATTTCATTGAGTAGTTCATTAGAAAGTTGTATTAATCTTTCTTGATTCCTTCACAGGTATTCAAACATTTTTGAGGCCTTGTTATTTAAGTCCATGCTTAAGTTACCCATGTTTCCAGTATGACAATGCTTAGAGTCATAGCCTAGTAATGATTAGTATGATATAATCTTGATATTGTGTGTTCTAACCTTTTGCTTCCTACATGTCTCCTTCCCAGCTGTTCCCTACCTAATCCCCTTTTCCCCACTTGGACTCTCTTAGACTCTGTGACATTCTAATCAGAGTGTTGGAGCTGTCTTGTGGTGGACGTGTTGGGAGCGTGCACAGACCCCGAGGATCTGGTGACTCTGACAATCTTTCCAGTGAGGAAGGTAAGTGATACTTGAGGGCTGCTCCTTGGATTCTGATCTGGTGAAGTCTGTTGATCAGTGTATGGCGGGACATCATGTAGAAGACTGCTGAGAGGTTGAGGAGGATGAAGGCTGCTGATTCTCTGTGGCCTAGCGGCATTCTGATGTCGTCCGGCACTGCGACTAGAGGTGTCTTGATTGCTGTGGTTTGCTCTGAAGTCAGTTTAGGAGGGGTCCAGAAGGCTGTGGTCCTTGAGGTGTCTGGTTAGCTCGATGTTGATAACCTTGCCTGGGAAGGGAAGCAGGGAGATGGGTTGGTAGTTCTTGGGTTTACCTGGGACCGCTGATGGTTCCTTCAGCAACGGCTTCATGTTGGCATGTTCCCATTTCTTGGGAAGTGGGCCATGGTGATCAAGGAGTTGAGGACCTTAGTGAGTTCTTTGCTGATGTGTTGATTGCTGAGGTTGAAAGTATGGTGGATGGATCTCATGAAGGATGACATTTCCTTCTCGTGAGGGTATTCCATGAGGTCAGCTGGTGTGGGCGGGTTTCGGTCGGCATGAGGAGATTGATTTTGTCCTTGAAGGGGAGTTGGGGTGCGAAGTCTTGGTAGATGGTGTTGATTTTGTGTGGTAAAAGTGTGAGAGGATGTCACAGAGAGATTGTGAGGGTGTGATGGTGTCTTTGGTTGCCAAGGGGTTGGTGAAGTCCTTGACTATGTTGAAGAGTTCCTTGCTGGTGTTGAAGCTGTCATTGATGTAGGTAGTTTGGGGGGACTTCTTCCTTTTTTTCAGGAGGTGGTAGTATTGGTTGAGGGTGTCTTTGAATTGTTTTTATTCCTCAAGGGTCTTACTGGCACACCATCTTCTTTCCTTCTGTCTGAAGTTGCGTTTCTGGGTTTTCACTTTCTTGGGGTTGGTGGGTTTCCTTGGTGCAACTGTTTCAGTGCATGCTGTGATCCAGTTTGCACCCACTTGTTCTGTAACTTCGCTGGTGGTGGGTAGGTGGGAGCTGAGGGTGTTGGTCACTCTGATACCTTTGACCAGCTGCAATGTGTTTTGGTGGGATTGGGCTAAGGAGTGTTGGGGGGTTCTGAGATGACGAAATGGACACAGTGATGATTGGTATGGGTGGGGTCGGTGACAAGCTGTTTGAGTCTGAGGTTAGTCATGCTTTGTAGGAGGTCAGCCGTGTTAGCATTGCCGGTATTCTCCAGGTGAAAGGTGAGGTCTCCTATGGATATGTACAGATTCAAGTCGATTACGAAAGGGGCGATGAAGTCGGAGATTGCGTTGCAGAAGGCAGGACAGGGTCCCGGAGGTCTGTAGGTGAGGGTGCCTCTAATGGTAGTTTTGCTGTTTGTTCGGAGTAGGAAGTGGAGGTGCTCCATGAAGGGGGTAGAGACATCTGTGGTGGTTGAGCATTTGAGGTTGTGTTTGTAGATTATGGTGATACCTCCACTGCTTCTGTTGGATAGGTCCTGGAACGCAATCTTTTGGGGAGTGGCTCTGCGGATGTCTGGATCGATGCAGGGTTCAGCCAGGTTTCTCTGATAAAACCTGCAGCTGGGGTGTGGGTTGTGATGCTGTCCCAGATTTTCATGGTGTGTTTTCCAAACAAGGATGTGTTGATCAGCAGGCATTTGATCTTTCCAGGAGTGCTGGCGTCTGACTTGCTGGAGGGTGTGTGTGATGCAGTGTTGCTGATTAGAGATGTGTGGGTGGTATCCTTGGTGACACAGGTGAAGCAGCAGTTCTGGCAGGAAAAAGGGCCTTCGGTGGTCCTGGGGGAGGCATGTGCACCGTCGTTGCTGTCCTGGCATACAGGGTGAAGGGCTCGTAGTTCATCTGAGGTGAAACAGTGGTGGTTCATGGGGGCTTGGCTCTTGCCATTGTGTGTGGTCTGGATGTGTATGCAGTGTGCCCTCTGCACATGTCCACTGCATGCTTGCGCTGTGATCTCCATGCCATAGGGAGATGGGGTGCCGGAATGAGGCAGTAGGTGGGAGTGGCAGTGGCCTCCACGGGTGGAGGTACTAAATTGACATATGAGGGAGTGGGAAGCAAAGGTGCGGGGGACCTCTTATCCATAGGGTAAAAGTGGGGGGGAAGCACCAGCGGTGCTGTGGGCAGGAGGCGGGCCGGGGGCAAAGGCAGTTTGGGCCTGCCCAAGGAATGGGCAGGCAGGCAGACACAGAGAGTGCATGCTTAGGGAGACTGGCTGCCAGGGGCCGGGGAACGCACTGCAGTGAAGCTAGCAGCAGAGGAAAGAACAGGTGCTGGAGAGGCAGAGGGGCAGGCGTTTAGAGTGGGAAAGGAAGAGTGAGGCGGCGATAAAGGCAGGGCGACTACCTGAAAACTGAGGCAAATGAGAGGTGGACCAACCAAGCCTCCTCTGAGCTCTGATGGACATGGACGCGCCCACCCTTCTCCCACGCATAGCCCCGGTGCTGCCAGCGTGCAACCTACATTGCGGGAGGAGGCGTCTAACTAAATGGGGCTGGTGGCAGGAAACCAGAAGGAAAACAGCAGCAGGTCTTCTCCCAGTTGTGGAGACTGATGAGAGTTGTGGTTTTGTGGGAGTACAGAGAGATCTAGAAGCATGTAGAGAGCGAAACAGGTAAAAGAGACGATGTCAGGTAAGGAGAAGGAGAGACAGGGCCGAAAGAGAGAGAGAGAGAGAAAGATCTTTCTTTATTGAATTTCCACTTGCTGTTTTGGAGTACGAGCATTGAAGTTAAACAGTCCAGACATATCCAACTAGCAAACTGAAAAAAGATGATCTGGATTTATTTAATACTTTGCCAGGGGGCCACTGGAAAGCAGGAGCCCTGGGCAAATGTGAACTTTGCCCATGCCGTAAAACAGCTCTGGCCACTACTTCTAGCATGCCTCACCACTCAACCTCTAATGCGCAGAAATGTCCAATCATCCAACCATGGCACAACCACGCCACACCACTATCTACCAGAATATAATTATATGTAACCACCACTCTATTCTCACAACACTTCACAATTCTACATTCCCAAAGTCAATGCCCCCATCAGACACCAAGAGAGCCTCAGTGGTCTCTATAACAAGCCCAGACCCCGCTACATTCCCTAAGGTGAGCCCAGCTACACTCTTGGACTGACTACTGTTAGTAGTCCCACCACTACGGCTATCACTAGGTGCACTAGGAGTAAAAGTGGGGTTGGTAGTGGTGGAAGGCTTGGTGCTTTTCTAAGGGTGGAGCTGACCCCTGCCCTATGGCCTTTGTTTCTACAAACATAGCACCAAGGCTTTTTGAAACTAGAAGAGGATGAAGAGGTTTTGTTACCACCCCCTGAGGAGTTTTGTGGGCCTGATGAAGACTCGTTGTGTTTATCTTTGTCTCCGCCCTTGTCTTGAGACTTACCTGCTTCCTTCGTATTGTGGTCATTTCCTGTGTAAGCGTTCCTACTCACCCTGGTGTGGACCGACTTGTCTGCCTTCTTTCCCAATTCTTGGGAAGAGGTCAGATCAGAGTCCACCAGGTACCGATGCAGCTGATAAGATACACAACTATTCAAAATGTGCTCTCTCAAAATTAGGTTATAGAAGCCCTGGTAGTCATTAACTTTGCTCCCATGCAACCAGCCTTCCAGTGCTTTGACAGAGCAGTCCACAAAATCAACCCAATCTTGCAAGGATTCTTTCCTGGTGTCTCTGAACTTGATCCTATACTGTTCCGTAGTCAGACCAAACCCATCTAACAGTGCAGATTTAAAAACTGTGTAATTGTCTACATCCTCTTCTCTGACAGTGAGGAGTATATCCCTACCCCTGTCAGAGAAGGGGAGCCACAATAATGCTGCTCACTCTCTCTGAGGGACCCTCTGTACCTTATAGGCCCTCTCCAGATCAGTGAAACACTTACAGATCTCATCACATGCTTTGTAAGGTCGGACTATCTTGTTCAGGTTCCTAGAAAAGGTCGTCCACAAACTCCTGTGGTCAGGTTGCCGCCAGCGCAGCCGCTGTCCCGTGGGCCCCATTATGAGTTCCCCGCTGGGTCAGCAGGCGGAAACAGTGTTTGGCCACTGGCCAAGCAGGGAGCACCCTACAACATTGACGCTGGCTCATAATTGAGCCGGCGGCAATGCTTCAGTGCATAGGGTGCAGCAGCACCTGTCACGCTGTTCATATTCTGCAATGCAGACAGTGAACAACATGACAGGGCTGGCCATGGGGGCCCCAGCACTGCCCATGCCAAATGCATTAGCAGTGCAGGGGCCCCTTTGGAGCCCCCTGCACCCTGTCTCCACCAGCCTTTACATGGTGGTGGCCTGGCGAATTAGGACCACTAGCACTGCCAGTCCCTCCTGTGGAGGAAAACTGGTGGTGCTCTCGGTCCAACTGTGGCGCAACCACCACAGTTGTAGTGTGGTGGTCAGACCGCCACCAAAGTGGTCGGACCACCACTTTGGCGGCGGTCAGACCGCAACCGCGACCCTGTGGGCCTGAAGACCACCAGGGTCGTAATGACCCCCTTAATTTCTTTCCTGCCTATCTCACCTCTCTGTTATTGATCCAATTAATTTTCATTCTCACTGTGTTTTGATTGGATAGGGTGTATATCCCAATGATGATGTAAAGGAATTAGTTTTCTTTGTGTGTATATAGTTTTTGACTTTAGACCTTCATGGTAGCACATGGCATTTCCAATGATTTTTTAAGCTTTCTCCAGATTAAAGTGTTCCTGTCCCTCCCTCTTTCCCCAGTATCCTTCTAATGCTGCACCCACACCAATATACCTTTTCATTCTGGTACATTGTCTACACTTGTTAATGCTGCCTTGCACATAAAAGAAAACTTCTAAAGAGAATTTCCTTAAGAGTAACCACATTGGTTATTTTACATATACAAGTAACTACTTATCATTATTACAGTGATATTTTCAAAAACATATAGAAGATGTTCTGAGAGCCTCATTTTATATTTTCACTATCAAAACCCAGGATTGAGACATTTATTTAAGAGCTAGTAAACAACCAAACATCATCAGAATGTTTAACGTGAAGATGCATATTTACATGTTTAATCAACACTGTTTTAATAATCTGCATGCTCAAAAAAACACAGTTGCGACTCATTGCCATTGCTACTTTCCACTTTCCCTAAATTGAGGTAAACATGGGCACATGATCTGTCCACAATCATCTGGTATCCTGATATTAAGTGAACCATGATTGAAGCCTACTGGATACTTGCATCTGGCCCTGGGGATATCTGGTAAATAAATGAAAGTATTGCATTGCCTCATAGCAAGCATCTGTATAACTCACAGGACCTCTACGCCACTGCAGTCTGGTACAACAAAGACTTGTGACAGACTCAATGGACACATTGTAATGGCATAAGGTACAGCCTGACACAGCTCAGATTTGTATCTGCATCAAGGAACCACTATTAATGACTCTATGGAACGTGAATGAGGTATTTAAAAACAGCATTGCTTACTGTCTTTTCCAATGACGAGTGTTTGATTTAGAACTTTAAAAAAGGTGCTATTAGCCAAATGTGCCTTGTGATGGTGCCAATTCTTATTGATCATAGGTATGACCAGTATTTGGTAAAAGAGTCAGTAATGAATGTGTTCCTGAGCAGCACACAGATCAGCATTTTAGGACTGGAAAAGCAATCCCAAAGGCAATGAGACATGGATAAAATCACATGAATTACACAGATGTAAAGAGGATGTAATACTCAGTTGAGGTTTATAGCTGGAAGGGAGAGAGGAAGATAACCTTGAGAGTCCATGTGAAAGTGGATGTTGAGGATTGATATCCTAGTCTGATTTAGTAATGGATATTGATGTTGATAACTGCAAAGATAAAGATGATTCACACAAAACTAGAGATAGGGTGAGTACTGGTATGTAAGTGGGATTCGAAATTCCTTATCATCAGGTCAAATGATGGGTTGCAATGAGTTTATTTTGTATTTAATGTGGTGTTTTCTGGACTAGAATGTTGTTGTACTTAATATGAAGATTATTGAGGTTAACCCAGGCTATGTACAAAATAAAGGCTGTCCTCGTTGTTTTCCTTTGTAGACTTAGGGCCAGATACATGAAGGATTTTTGCATTCACAAAACGTTTTACAGGGGCGCTCCTTTGCAATGGCTAAGGCGTGATGCCCCACTGGCTAAGAGCCAGAAGCTGAAAAATAAAACAACAGTTTACTAATAATCATTTTATTTTTAGGCTGCTGTCTCAGCCAGCGTGTGACAGGAGGGGTGGGGCTGGACCATGGGAGGAGGAGTGGAGTGCACTAAGGCCCATATTTATACTTTTTTAGCACCGCATTTGCGCCGCTTTTTGACGCAAAATCGGCGCAAACTTACAAAATACAATTGTATTTTATAAGTTTGCGCCGATTTTGCATCAAAAAATGACGCAAATGCGGTGCTAAAAAAGTATAGATATGGGCCTAAGTGTGCAGTTCAGTTTGGCTGACTATCTAAGACCGGACAAGCTGACATGGGCACTTAGCTTTCTCCAACCCAGCAGAAACTGCACAGACTCTCATGCAGTGTCTGAGCGGCAGACCAAGTCGCTCAGACCAATCCTGACATGGCTCTTATGCTAGTCTTAGCATGAGAGCAGCACCATTATTGAGTGAGGAGGCTGTGCTGCTGTCCCAGGGACTGCTGGAACACCAACACCAACGGAAGAGAAGTGTGAGGCGAGAAGCGGCAGCAGGAACAGGTAAGGTTTTGATTTATTTTTTATTTATTTTCCTCCTTCTACCTCCTGCCTCCTGCCACCCCTTGAGAACTGTGACAGCTGCCACTGACTTCAGATTTGCTAAATAAGAGGGTTAGTGTATGCAAAACTTTTTCTATTGTACTTAACCCATTTAACAATTCAGTAAAGTTTTTTTTAATCACTTAATTGGTTTAGAAATGTAGATTGAACCACAATTCAGAAGAGGAGCCAGTTTGCATTTTCCAAATCAATTCTTAGTACATCTGGCCTCTAGTTATTTTTTTAATTCTTTAGGTCACCTAGGTTTTATTGTAGCCTGCTTAGTTGTACCAGTACTTGCATAGTGAATCACACTCAAAGGCCTTTTAAAAGTGCCAAGGAGGGAAACAATCAGGTATTGAATGTGGTTAAAAGGGAGAAAATGAGAGAATATTGTGTTATAAAGCGTTGAGAATCTTCTTGGAGAGTGTGGTTACATGGGTTGTTCTTACCTAGAAGTAGCAGCCTTAACTAGGAGACTATGGGGGTCATTCTGACCCTGGCGGCCGGTGACCGCCAGGGTCACCGACCACGGGAGCACCGCCAACAGGCTGCCGGTGCTCCCGAGGGCATTCTGACCGCGGCGGTTCAGCCGCGGTCAGAAAGGGTAAACCGGCGGTCTCCCGCCGGTTTACCGCTGCCCCAATGAATCCTCCATGGCGGCGGAGCGCGCTCCGCCGCCATGGGGATTCAGACACCCCCTACCGCCATCCTGTTCATGGCGGGAAACCCGCCATGAACAGGATGGCGGTAGGGGGTGCCGCGGGGCCCCTGGGGGCCCCTGCAGTGCCCATGCCAATGGCATGGGCACTGGAGGGGCCCCCGTAAGAGGGCCCCGCAAAGTATTTCAGTGTCTGCTTTGCAGACACTGAAATACGCGACGGGTGCAACTGCACCCGTCGCACCCCTGCAACTACGCCGGCTCAATTCTGAGCCGGCGTCCTCGTTGCAGGGGCATTTCTGCTGGGCCGGCGGGCGCTCTTTTGGAGAGCGCCCGCCGGCCCAGCGGAAATGTCTGAATGGCCGCCGCGGTCTTTTGACCGCGATGCGGTCATTTGGCGGCGGAACCTTGGCGGACGGCGCTGAATCACCCCATATGTGTAAAGTATGTAGGCAGTGCACAAACAGTAAAAAAGAGAAAATACAACACAAGAAAAATACCACACCAATTTAGAAAAGTAAAATAAATGTTAACAACTAACATTATACCAGAATGACAAAATTCCAATCAATATAATGAGAGGTTTGTTCTTTTTTAGTGAAAATAATGCCTAAAAGCACAAAGTGCCACTCGAGGACATCTGGTCGCACTAGAATGGAGTAAGCTCAGGCCACCTACGATGGAGAGTAGGTCAGATACAAGGACTAGAATTCCATTTGCTTTCGAGGGGGGTGCGAGGAGGATGCTGAGTGTGGTGGACAGTCGTCGCTGTCGCTTGAAGAGCAGGTCAGGCATGATAGACTGTCATCGCTGTGCATGAAGACATGGTTATTGCTCTAGTGTGGAGTGAAGCTCTTGTGTTACCGGTCATCGCTGTTGGCGCCAAGAACAGGTCTCACCGGAACTTCACATTGGTGCTCATAGCATGAAACAGAGTCCTGGCACAAACTGGCCCTTCTGTGGTCACAAGGAGCCCAAACATTAGGGTTTTCACCCTTCCTTTCAGGAGGAGCTTCCACTGATGCCAGCCCAGGGTCCAGGACCTGGGAGGCACCTCTTGGGAACGAGGACTCACTCCAGCGGAGGCCAATAGCAGGGCTCAGGCAGGTCCATTTGCAGGTCCAGACAAGTCCAGTGAAGTTGGTCAGCTTGGCAGTTGCAGGAAGGCCACTGAAGATGGCTGTGTCCCTGTAGCTCACACAAGAGGTCAACCAACTGACCCTTGGAGTCCCTTCAGGGTAGCGTAGCCTTGGATCATGTAAAGCGGGTCCAATCTTTCTAATGAGACAGCAAGGCAGACTGTTAAGCATCAGGGCAGTCCTTTGGCAGCAGGGCAGTTCTTCCCCTTCCTCTGAATCATCCACAGGTCCAGTAGTGCTCTGAAGAGTGGCTCTGGGGGTTCATTATTTACACATAGTGCCAGCCTTTGTGAGGGGCTCCCTGTCCTACCCCTAACATGGTTATGGTAGATTCCTTCCCCTCCCCAGTCAAGACTTCAAAATATCTGGTGTGGCAAAAGGCAGGGCAGGTTCCTTTGTGTGTGCAGCAGGCAAATCCCTTTGAAGATTAAGTGAGGGTGGGTACAGCTCCTCCCTTAGCCAGTCAGCCTTTCTGTCCACACATAAGCCCCTTTTATCTCACTGTCCGGAAGCATTACACAAACCACAGCAGCACAGCCACTCAAAGTCATGTGAACCATGGCACTGGCAGAAAGGAACAGTTGGTTAGAACAAGAAAATTCTAACTTTCTAAAAGTGCCATTTGAGAATTATAGCCTAAACCCTGACATTAATATTAAAGAGCATTTTAAATTACAATTCATTTGAGTGTAAACAGCATATCTCTACCTGCTCCCAAACCAATGTTAGTACTTCTTAAAATAGAGTAATACAGTGTTAGTCAATGGGAGAGATAGGCCCTACAGCAGTGAAAAGAGTTTTTCAATGCAGGGACAGAGAAAACTTAAATTCGAATGTTCTACTTTTTAAATACAGTGAACTCTTCCCTATGAACCTTTAGAGCCTACCTTAGGGATAATTTATAAGTATTAAAAAGGAAGGTTTAGGCCAGGCAAAAACGATTATTTTGACAGGCTAAAATGGCAGTTTAAAACAGCCCACACGAGCTCCAGTGGCAGGCCTGAGGCATCTTTTACTGTGCTGCTGTAGTGGGTAGCAGAGTGGGTGCTGCTGCCCACTATGAGCACTTAATGGGCAGGCCCTGGGTACATGAAGTACCATAAACTAATACCATAAAATAAACTAAATGTATCCATGAGGTATATGCGAACTGTACCATGTTTTCAAGGGAAGGGGACACGTGCAACTGTGTACAGAGTCCTAATGCAAACAAAAACGGTTCTGCAACAGAAGGCAAAAATATGGGGTGACCCTACAAAAAAGGCCAGGTCCAACAACTGCACATTAAGAATTCTGATTATTGACCACAATACTATTCAATTGTAATAAGGGTTTGGGCATCTTCATTTGAATTCTTCGCGTTGAAGCTGATGGAGTGGTAGAGAACATCTATTAACTAGATAACCGACAAATGTTCCCCTCTGATGAACATAATGGTTGCTGGTTATTTCTGTAAATGTACAGGGAAATGCTCACAAATGTTCAGCTTTCAGAGAAAAATGGGTAGGGAAGATGTGAGGACAACCTGTAACTATCTTAATGCAATCTATTTCCAAGGTTCTAATGCCGCAGTGATGTTCCAGTATGGTATATTGGTAGTTACTGTTATTTATTGCACCATAATCTGCCAATAAAGATCACGATAATTATTTTTTCAGCAACGATTACCCTTTCCAGTCGATCTGAACACGCTTTGTTCAAACATAAATTAAAGTTACCTTGCCTTATGCACTCAAGTGTGACATTTTGTTGCATAGTTAAAACTGTCCTATTACATTTTGCGGCTGCCTACCGCCTACCAGAATTCATATGTGTGCCCCTTTCCTCATCTTGGTCTTCTTCTCTGCAATAAACCTGTATATTGCTTTTTTCTTCATGTGATGCCTTTTTTTCCATTGCCTGCTCATATCACAGCGAATCTATTGAAAATATTTCTTAAATGTTAAATTATCTGCTGCTGTCCTGTGTATTTTTTTCACTCCGGTTGCCCGTCCATTTCTTCAGGTTGAGTTCTTCCCTTTTCGGCCTCTATTCCAGTTTATTTCCCATTAACATTTTTTCTACCTTTTCCTTATTAAGGAAGCAAAGCAAAATCACTAACGAACCTAATTATAGAATTCTTAGTCGGTTTAAGCAAGTGGCATTCGTTTAACACAGGCTCGTAATGTATCCGTTCTTACTGAATGTGAATTCAGCCCACTGAAATGTATTAGCGTTGAAAATACCCTGGGTGCTTTTCAGCTCCTGTTCATGCATTATTTAGTGTGTTCCAGGCAATACAAGATTATGTTTACACCATCAACACAGCCTCTAATGGCACCATCCAAACTAAGGTGGAACATAGATCAGCAAATAATTCAACGGCACCAGGTCTGTGTACTAGTGTTACCAGGACGCGTGTTGGCAAAACTGAAATCAATGTGTTGCCATTCATTTGTGTCACGTACAACAGTCTAATATGTCAAATGCAAATCCACTGATATCCAGTTTTGCACGAGGCATGCCAGTAGGTAAATGTGTTACTGCAAAGGCAAATGCACCTCCTCTGCATGGGTAGGATTCTAGGGACATATGCTAGCCCACAAGTGGATCCTATCTATTTGGGAACGTATTCACAAATCGTTTTGCCACGTCAAGTAGTACTTTCAGTGCTTAATTTGAGCCGGTCGTTTCGGGTGTGGGGCACCGACACTTATTTTTTAAGACCAGCACTTATTTTTCTGCCTCAAGCATTTACAGCGAGCAAAAGACACATATGGGAAAGACGGAGGAAGAGAAAAACGCAAAAGCATCACAAAGGGAGAAAGTAGAAAGCTGCAAGAGTGAGCTGAAGGTGCAGGGAGTGGCTGTAAAAGGATTAAAGAGGCCCGACATGGCTTTGGGATTACGCTGCATCAGTATTCCGTGCTTGCACATTTAATTGCAGCAGTTGCATGTCTCAGAAGAGAGATTTGGGCACTGACACGTTTTTATTTACTAATTAACCACTGATAGTACTCATTTACGTACACCTAAATATGTTCTGTCAATTAGCCCCTAAATATCTCAAATGGAAATATTTATTATAAATAAAAAGGACCAGGCTACATAGTTGCCCTTTTCCTAATAGGGAGTTGGATATCTAGCACTGACCTACCTGCAGTCACTTTTCCATCTCTGCATGCGGCGCACACCTCAGGGGGGAGATCCTCACACAACCCTTCAATCCCGAATTTCTGCATCTCGGGTAATCCCAGAAGCGTAAGATATATTTGATTACTGTACTGCTGTGGTGAAAATGCACATTGGCTGCATGTGTTCGATTATCCTTTGTACCATGGTCTTCTCCCTTGGGGTACTTTTGGTTCATAGAGCCTTTGTCACTTACACCACTGTGTCATCCCTTCACTGGTTCTATTCTTCCTCCTTATGTAGGATGTCCCTGAATTTAAAAGAGTCCTGATGGGACCCCTTTATCCTTCCTGGGGTCCATACATCGGCGACAGCCAGTTGCACATATAAACGGACTAATGTCTTGATACTTGATGAGACCTTTTTAATTATCCCTCAGTGTTGTCTTCTGCCTTACAAAAGCCTTGTAAATTTATAACTATTGTGCTCCATTTGTGTTTTTGCTTTGAAACTGGGTCGCATATTGCATTTTGTTTTAATGAGGTGTTATTGTTGTGTGTTTATGGGGGTTAAAATATAATACATTCTTTACCTTATAAAACTATTGGTGTCTGTTGGGATCTCAAACATTTTTATTTTTTCCGACTAGTGGTGTTTTGTTGTGATCTTAGTCATTTTCAAGGTACGTGACATGTTTAATGGTTTCATGAGACTAACCTGTCAACTTAAGATATTATTGTTTGTATGGCACCTGTGTGAACCATTGTTGCCTGTTTCCAGCTTTCTAAAGTGGTGGTATTTTCAAAACTGTAATTTAAAATCCAACTTCACCATCAGTTAATATTTTAAATGTCAATACAGAGACACCAAAAAGGAACTGCTTACCTGTCCCCATTTGAAAATTACACTTATAAAAATATAAAAATGTAACTCCAATATTATCCTATGGGAGAGGTAAGCATTGCAGTAATGAAAACATAATTTAAGAGTTTTTCACTCCCAGAACATGTAACAATTAAAATTACATGATCCAACTTTTAAATACACTGTACCCTGCCCTCTGGAATGTCCATGGCCTAGGTTTGGGGTGACCTATATGTATAAAAAGGATGGTTTTAGCTTGACCCAGGTCGGAATGGCAGTTTTAAACTACACACACATAGCAGGGCTGAGACATGCTTAAAGTGCCATTTCAATGAGTGGCACAATCAGTGCTGCAGTCCCACTAGTAGCATTTAATTTATGGGCCCCGAGTCCATGTAGTACCACTTTACCTGGGACTTATAATTAAATAATTAAATGAAATATTGCAATAAGGTATATGCCAATTTTACCATGGTTAGAGAAGAGATAACAAGCACCTTACCACTGGTCAGCAGTGGTAAAGCACACAGAGTGCTAACACCAACAAAAACAAATATAGCAAAACACAGAAGTGCAGGCAAAATGTTTGGGGATGACCAAACAGAAAGGGTCAAGTTCAACAACTGGGAAGCATTTGGTGAGGTCTGTTGGGTTTTGTTGTGGGCTGAAGTTGCTGTAATGGACGTGATTTGTTTGCTGAACTGAGAGAGACTGTTGTAGAGGTCCTGCGAGATGATGATGGAGTTTGTAGGCTGTTAATGGTGAGGTAAAATCTTTCACAATGGTGAAGATTTATTTGCTTCTGTTGGTATTGATGCATACCTAAAAGCTGCTTCCCGTGAATGTAGTCAGCCTGGTCGCGGTTTTCCAAAAGTAGCACACAGGTTGCGATTTATTTCTCACTGGCTCTGCAGTTTATTCATTCATGCATCTATTGCTTTAAGGCACTGTTTCCATTGTCCTGAGGTGGCCGGATTCTTTAAGGCCGAAACGCGTCGACTGTTATTTCACAGGAGTGACTGTTGGAATTCCTGAATTGTTGGACTCATAATTTGCGGACTGTGTCAGACAATTTTTCAGTGATTGGTTTCTCTCACTGAGGCTGGATACTTTCTTTAGACTACGGTCACTACCTTTCCTTGTGACTGCTTGCCACTGGATGGCTAAGCAGCCTATGTTTTATGTATTACGGTGCCCTAACGGAATTGTTGGTTGTTTTCTTTATGTATAGGTTTTGTATATATTTAGATTTTATTCTGTGTATTAGTTTTTTAGGTGCACAGGTAATTTGTTGACACTATGATTACATTACTTCAACTATAATAAAGAAATTACTTTTCAGTGAAAAATTTAGGTTTTCGCTTGGATAGTTGGGTTATTATTATTTGTTCCTTCTGGATATCTTGTTGTTGCATCGCTATCTGCCAGAGTGGCATGTTTGATGGTCCGGATGATTTGGTGGTAGCAACTTACGGTGGATTTGAATGTGCTCCTGTCCTCATTGCCAGGGCTCATTCTCCTTTTTCTGTCCAGTTATTTGCAGTAGCAATTCATCAGTCTGAGTTTACTACAAGGCCTGTCTCTCTCATAGAATAACATTAGTGTATGCCTTATTTCATTTTACAAGTGTCATTTTCAATTGGGAAGAGATACTTAGTTCATGTTTGGTGTTTCAGAAATCCTAATTTAGAATTCTAACTTATGGTGAAGTTGTTTTTTTAATTGCAATTCAGAAAATGCTTCTGTTACAAAGCTGGCATTTTCTTGCCTTAGCTATAGGGTACCTGCAGCTTGTCTGGGCCACATGACTGAGTGTTGATGACAGTTGGGCTTTGTTTATTCTTCCTAGACAGCCTCACACAATGAGAGCTTAGGTGTGACTTAATGGGCCATCATCGGCAGGATTGGGGGAGGAGCTAGGCCAATGCTCACTTACACCTGAATAGGCTGTGTCCTGTCTCTACACAAAGGGCTGCATACCCCCTGTAGTTCCCCAGGGCAGGGAAGGCAGAGCCTATGTCCACTTTCAAAAGCATGCCTCTAAAAGTTTCTATCCACTTCAAGGCACAAATGTGCATAAAAGATGGACCTCAGACACCACCACTTCAGTACACTTCTGGCCCTGTGGATACTCTGCCAGTAGGAAGGACTGCTGTGCTGCTTAAAGGACTGACACTTTCATCACTAACACTCTTAAGGAGCTGCTGCCTTGCAGTGCTCACCTGCTGCCTGCTGCCCTCTTGCCTAAGTAGGAAGAACTGGACTTGCAACTTCATCTTGAAAATGAGACCTCAGAGTGACTCAGGGGGCTAGTCTGCTGGATCTGGGCCTCAGGGACCCATCATCAACAAATTCCTGGCACCGAAGATGCACCTTTCAGGTCCTAAGCCCTCAATGTGGCTCTCAAGTTCTTTAATTCTAGCATTTGGACTCTTCACTACTGCAAACTGGCCTGTTCGAACTGGAACTGTGTATTTACATGTAAAATCAGCGCAAGCCACCACAAGTTCACCTCTTCAGACAGCTAGTATCTTCCACCTGCATGAGCTCCAGCTCGCCTGTCCATGACACCTTGGCCTGCTCCTCGCACCACATCGACCATCGCCAGAGATGCTCTCCTTGCTCTTGGTGAACTTCTTCTACTCAAATGGGGCTCTTGGCACAAAACTAGAGAAATAAATCTTCAGGAGACTAATTTGGCACTGTATCCAACAATCACTCAGAGTGAACTTTTGAATTTGATCCGGTCCATCTGGACCAGATATCCCCAGTTGGCACTTTATGCTTTTATGTGCTCTATTGCAGTTTATTCTTAAAACATTCTACTGATTGGATTTTTGTTGTTTTGGTCTTGTTTTGTTCATTAAATTAATAACTATTTTTAACCTGGTGTGGGATACTTTTCTGTGGTGTTCACCCTGTATTACTATTTGAAGTGTGGACAAACACTTTACACATAGCATCTAGATTAAGCCTGACTGCTGTGCGCCAAGCTGCTAGGAGGGTGAACATAGGTTAATTGGAGTTGCTTGTGCCTTGCCCTGACTGAGATTGTGGTTGCTGGTTAACCAGGGCTCACAAACCATCAACCAGTAATCCAATTTCCAACACCTGTGATGATGAATATGTGGTTGTAAAGGTGAGAACCTGTTTTTTGTGTTGAAGTGAGAAATGTGCAGGAGGTTTTCCCATGTATATGCTGGTCTTTGTGTTGTATTGGTTTGTATAACTGAAAACATTTGTTTGTTAATAGATTTGTGTGTCTGACTAGGCTGGGATGGATCTGTGTTAGAGGGTGGTCAATAAGCATCATATTTTTATTTTATAGCTCTGCAGCATGTAGATGTGCAGACGTTGACTGGATGGAAATTCAGGCACCTCTGTATTATCTCTGTGTTTGTAGACATATCTTTAAAGAGTTTGGACCATATTCAAATAGGTAGATTTAGATGTAACATATGTGTAAATTGTTCCTTTTTACACCTTCCAGGAATTCACAAAGAGCTCCCTGGCGGGCATAAACCCAAGTGATGATCACTGTCATAATTGTGTAGTACTCTTCACAAGTCAATCCCACTTAAAAGATGGGAAAGTGGGTATTCGAATACTTACTTTGCCTTGGAAGTTTGTGAAACATTCAGGGTAGGAAGCACGGTGGATCACCACCAGCTCTGGCAGGAGTGTAGATGGAGTTGTTTCATGATTAAAAATATTTTCACTGTAGAAAAAATGTGCAGCTTCATAGGAGATTCTAGAGCACTTTGATTATTTCTACTCAATGAAGAACTCTGCACAGGAGAAATTGTATCCTGGTAGGAAACTCACACGATATTACCAGAAATAAGCATAGAAAGCTGCAGCTTTCTCTGCATATTCCTGGAAATATTCGAAAATTCAAGGAAGTAGTAAATCTTCACTCACAAGGGAGGGTTAATAAGCTATGGTCTTTGTGAAGTGAGGCCAGTTAGTGTTGGAATACACAAAGCATGGCACATGGGGGAAAGAGGTAACATTGTTGATGCAAGTCAAGACTGAATTACCATATCACTTTAACAGAGAGAATTATGCGCAATCCAGTCTTTCCTGTTTGAGTTTCCTTTAGCTCAGGTTAAGTAACTTGTCTAAATGCCAAGTCTAGTACTCAAAGATGTGGCTGTGTAGTAGTTTATCAAAATCCAAAGCCTAGTGTTCTAGTATTCAGAGATATGGAAGTTGTGTGAAATGTAATAACACTTGAAGCAAACAGTACATCTAAAAAACAACTTACTAGTATAAATCAAGTTATACAAACCAAGCATTACAAAGCCATTATCTAATCACTACCTATAGGGAGCCCATATGCTGCTATAAAAACCTAACATTTTCAGTAAAAAAACAAGGGCAAAAATCCATTCAATGTAAATCAAAGGGAAAGCACAAAAGGCAAATGTCAAAGTACCCTCTTGGACTCTATAAGCATATAGCACATAAGATCAACCAGTAGTGCACTGAGACAAGCATATGAATCAAAACTCAGTATCTGATGAGGTTTCCATAATGCCATAAAATGCTGAGTAAGACAATTCAATGAAGGAGGTAAAATAAGTGTTGAATCCTTCAACTAGAAGAATGATCCTTTTATGCCCCAAGTGCAAGGAAAATAATCAGAATATTCAGTGGACCTTTTATGACTAGTTCCCTTTTTGTAGACTCCCTAGAGCTCAATGAGGTCCAGCTGATGTTTCCAATGCCTTGAAAGCAACACTAACTAGTATAGTAATTTGCAAAGTGGATAACTGCCCGAGTCCTCACCTCCCAAGAGGCTCCTGTGAAAGTGAAGTTTTTCTGTAGCTCACCTGATTCTCTATCTCAATCTTTAAGGCCTTAGTAAATACTAATCAACATCATTGGGTGGAACTATAGGAAAATGGACAACAACGTTTTGAGTTGTTGCAAACAGGAGTCCCAACATATTTATTATTTTAAACATTCAAAATTCTTATGACACTGATAGCTAGATGCCATATTCTAGAACATCTGGACTCATTTTTGCAGATCTATTTCACATGGGTACACATCCTCATTTTTAATAACATTTGGTGATATCTAGTCATGTCATGCTAGCTGCCCTCAAAAATAATAAGAAATGGCAGGCTTATTTTCTTTTTATTTGTTATTTTTTGTGGTTTTCTATTGCACAAACGTGGCTAAAGGGCACTATAGTGCCGTACATGAGCACCAGATTACATTACACATTTTTTGTGTTTCTTGGGAGGGTAGATGGAAATTAAATGATTTTCACAGAATTACAGAATGCCAAGCCTGGTTCCCTGGGCTCAAAATTAGCATCTCTTTTCATTAGGCCACATCTCCTCCACCATACATCTATAAACAGATTTTGAAGCAGGAAGTTGGGACCCTGCAAAAATAGGGAGTGGTATATATTGCCTTCTTTGCATTCTTTTTTATAGTCATGTATGCGACTGAGTTCTTTATATCATGTTGCTGTATTCTACAGGAGCCCTAAAATACTTTTCTCCTAATCTCCCTCATAAGGTTTACATACTATTCACAGTAGTAAAGCCGGAGGCCCTAGAAAACCCAGCCCCTTCTCTCATTCACACTTAATTACTGAGTGGCTCTATAATGGCTTTTAACTTCGGTTCTGAATGAGACACCAATAGGCTGTCCTGTTTTCATGTTATTTTGTGTGGATTTCAGTAGTGTTTTCTCAGTATTTTCCAAACATTTTGAAATCAGTGCTTATCAGTGTTTATTCAACTGTCTGACACCCAAAATAGACAAAACTATTTTTTTCCAGTGTTTACAAAACATGATGTTTTTTTTTGTGATTTTCATTTAAAACATATATTTAACATAAAGGTGAAGTAATGCAGGGTTTGTAGTCTGTTTCCATTGTCTGTGTGTCCAATGGACTTATGCTAGACTTTTGTATGCACAGGGAGTTTCTGTATTCCACTCACATGTTATTACCCTTTCTCGCATCTAATTAACTTTCACATGGACTATGGGCCTGATTATGAGTGTGGCAGTCCTCGGACCTCCACACTGGTGGTGGCTGTCAGACCGCTGCAGTTGTGGTGGTTTGACTGCCACATTCTGAGGTTGGCGGGCAGCCTACCATCACCTCCGCCGGGATCTTCAGTCCCAATGAACAGATGGTGGTGGAGGTCTGAGTTTCACTGCCATGAAAAGGCTGATAGACAACAGGTGCAGGGGATCACAGGAGGCCCCTGCACTGCCCATGCATTTGGTATGGGCAGTGCAGGGGTCCCCCTGCCCAGAACCCTCGCAATGCTCACTGTCTGACATCCGTCCGTCAAACTCGTAATCAGGTCCTATGTCTGGTTTACAGGACTAATAATGAATTCAAAAGATAGGAGTGCTCTATTGTTGGGTGTCATTCACCTACTTCTTATTGTACATTATGATAATGTAGAAGTGGTCAACTCTTCCAACAGCTCAGTACCTTGAGAATTGTTTTACAATTTGAATTACATCAGATTAATTTGCAGTCCTACATTCTAATGCACTTGAAGAGTAATGCTTTAAATATGCTCAAAACCACTTTTCTGCACTCTAAGACCCAGATTTATAAAGAATGTGCAAAACAATGTGCAGCGCCGTGCCATTTTTGAAGCACAGGGATGCACCGTATTTACAAGAAAATGTGAAGGATCCGCTGCACTCCATGAGTAGTTAAATGGTTTATTAGGTGAGAAACCAGGTGGGAGACACTCTGCAACCTCCGAGGTCAGCCTTACGAATGTTTATCACATTCGACAGCACAAGGCCGTCTTCACATAAATACATCCTACAGCACGCGGCTGTATGCACATCACATAACCATAGGACATAACACATCCCCCCTTCTCATAAAAATTTAAACAGGAAGAAACAAATAAGAAAAAACATGCTTACTGTATAACAAAGTCATCAAATCTCTTGGGCAATTTTAACATTGACTTGTCCCACACTCTTACACCGGTACCATCACTCTTATTTGACAAAGATTTGGCAACCCCAGATCTGGGGTCCACATCAAATACATTTTCCCGTCTGACACAAACTGGAACCTTCATAATCTTCCCACGATTCCACACATTACCATCACTCAACAACAAGGTATATTTATACACCTTTCTCACCTCCAGAGGCTTTGAAACTTCGACTCCCCCTTAGCAGATTTTCTGCCCTTCACAACACGAACCATATCACCAACTTTATAATCACCCTGCACCTTTCCTCCTGCTATCTTCTTCTTCCCCATTCCTTTGGAAAACAACGCCCTAGATCTCCTACCTCTCATAACTTCAAAAGGTGACTTCCCAGTCACACTATGGGGAGTTGTGCGGTAAGACCAAATCAAATCTTTTACTGCCTGCCGCCAATTTATACCATTACTAAATGTCAATTGCAAACCATCCTTCAACATTCTGTTTCACCTTTCCACCAAACCATTGCTTTGTGGATAATAAAGAGATGCTGTTATTTGCTCAATGTCATACCTACTCAGAAAGTCTTCATATAGTTTGACACGAACTGCACTCCGTTGTCAGAAACAATCGTTTCATGAACTCCTTCTAAATCAAACAGATCCATCAAAAATTCCACCACACACGTGGTGTTGACATTCTCCACAAACCTCACAACAGGCCACCTAGAAAAATTATCCAACATAACCAAGGCATACTTTGGAATCTTTCCTAACACATAAAATGGACCTCATAATATCGATAGCTATTTTTCTCCAGGGTCCGTCAGACTTGTCAGATTCCACAGGAGAATTCCTTATCACTTTCTGAGATTTGTCACGCCATGCACACAACACGCATTCTCTAATATGATGCTCCACATCCCTATCCAAACCAGGCCACCAATATTCTGATCTGACCTGTCTTTTTGTTGCACTCATCCCAGGTGACTCTTGTGAGCCAATTTCAACACACGTTCCAGCAAAACAGATTAAACCACCAAAAGTTCTTCCCTCAACATAACACCCTTTTCCACACAAAATTCCACACTAACTTGTCGGAACCATTCTGCATCACAAGAAGCACCACCTCTAGACAGCCATCCCTCTCGACAATAATTCATCACTTCTTGTAAAACCACATCATTCTGAATTTCCCTCACCCATTCCTCATGAGAAAATCTACCCTCCGTAACACTTCCCACATCAAATCCAACCAAAACTATAAGCTCATCAGGTTCATCATCTTCTTCCTGATTAGTCTGAACAGGAATTCTAGAAAACAATCTGCCAATACATTCTTCTTTCCTGGAAGATATTCCAATTCATAGTTGTACTCCAACATTTTTGCCACCCATCAAGCTATCCTAGGGGTAGCTCTTCCTGTACCCTTAGTTGAAAACACTACGATCAGTGGTCAATGAATTGTCCTAATTACAAAGTGCATTCCCCATACATACTTGTGAAAATGGTTTACACCCCACCAACAATCAAACACTTCCTTTTCAATAGTGGAATAATTCATTTCTGCCAAACTCAACGGTCTGGAAGCGTAAGCAATTGCCACTTCTTTACTATCTCTTATCTGCAACAACACTGCACCCAGTCCCACAAAACTGGCATCAGTATTAATGATGATGCTATCCCTGGGGTCAAAAGGCTTAAGGGCCGGTGCTAAGGCAATCAGTTTTTTCAACAAACAAAACTCAGCTTCACATACATCGTTCCACACAAACCGTTCTTTCAAACATAACAACTTCCTCATGTGTTTAGTCTTGTCAGCAAACATGGGAATAAATTTCGAGTAACACTCCGCCAGACTCAAAAACAATCTCAGTTGATCCTTATTGGCAGGAGAAGAAGCATTTTCTATAGCATTCACCAAATTAAATTTAGGAGATATTCCATTCTTATTTATCCAATGACCCAAATACTCTACTCCATGCACACTCATCTTACACTTTTCAATTTAATTGTCAAACCATTCTCCCTCAAAACACTCAGAACCATTCTCATCGTAATATCATGCTCAGCTTGATCCACACCAAACACCAAAATGTCATCCTGAAAATATGTGACATGAGGAACATCCTTCAACAAATGATGCATTGCTCTTTGGAATACAGACGACACTGACGCCAAACCAAAAGGCATACATTTGAACCTGTAAGCCCCCTCTGGTGTAATAAATGGCGTAAACGCATGTGACTCTGGATGCAGCTCTATTTGGTGGTATGCGGATGATAAATCCAACGTGAAAAATTCACTTGCCCCTCTCACCATGGATAACATATCTCCTATATTTGGTAAGGGACGTCTCTCAACCCAGATTGCAGCATTCAGATCACTAAGGTCTACACACAACCGTATATCCCCATTAGCTTTCTTAGCGATCACCACAGGAGCCAACCATTCAGACGCTTCAATCTCCTCAATCACATCCTGCTCACACAACCTAGCAAACTCTTGCCGCAAATGTTCCCTTATCAAAATAGGAACGTGACGTGGTTTATGAGCCTTAGGAACAGCATTCTGCTTCAATACAATCTTATGCATAAATCCTTTCAGTTTTCCTAACCCCTTACTGAATACTTGCGGAAACTCTTCTTCAAAATTGCCATTTTGTACATTAGGACGTGACCCCAAAACTTGATCAGGATGATTTGGACCAAGAATTATACCAAGATCCTTCTGCTGCGGCCAGCCCAAAAGATTAGTACCTTCCTCCACAAAATACACCTTTGAAGTTACTGCTGTACCTTGAAACTCCAGTAAAGCTTCCATATATCCCACCAGCTCAATTGGTTTGTTACCATAAGCCACTAACTGTACATCTGGTGGTTTGATTACATGCTTTGGAAATTTAGACATAATTTATTTTCCTATCAGGGTATATCTCATCCCTGAATAAGCCATTACCAACACGTTCACACCATCCATCTTGACAACACAATGTGGACCAGCAGTACTCACACTTCCAACATCTACCACTTGCAAAAGGAATTGTTGGCCAGCCACATTCTCACTATCACTTCCCACCAAATTGATCATCCCTTTACTTTTCCTCACACCCATTTGTCTTCCCTTGCACACTCTAGCAAAATGGCCCTTGGATTTACACTTTCTGCAAACCTGGCCAATAGCAGGACAACACGCGCCAGTCGCAATGTGTCCCTTCTGCCCACATTTGAAACAAATTAAGTCATTTTTCCCATCCAATTAGTGGAAACAACAGGTTGATTGAAGTGACGGCATGCTGCAGACCATTAGAAGATACACAGGTTTATTTGCGGTAAAAGGTACAAAGAACAGGTCAGTTGAGGGAAGAAGCACAGGATCAACTGACTCCAGGAGACTCCCGTACTAGAACATGGAATCTCCCTAGATCAGCATCCAAGAGCATTCCATAAAAGAAGCACAACACACTACATATCCCCCTTCTTTTCCCACAACAAAGAAATAAAAACAACAACAAAAAATAAAATTAAAGGAAAAAAAATACTACAACATAAAACATGAAAATCAAAGATATGTATCCTAACAATCCGAAAAGGTAGAAATGTATCCTAACACGTAATCCTTTAACCAACCAGGAGGTGTCACTTTTCTTTTCCCTTCTACAGGGTCACACTGCTGCACACGATCAGACAAACACAAATTCCCATTCTCGAAGTCGGCTACTGAGTCACTCATCACACCTTCTTCCTCACTCAAAGCATAATCATCTAGAATGTGTGAAGACGCATCCCGATTTAACACATCATGAATAGTAACCTCATCCTCCAACCATTCTGCATTTTCCTTTTTGCACCTCCTATTGTTAATATGAACACTGCCACATCCAAATTCTTGTCCATTCCTAAGTAGAACAATGCGCTTAAGATTCCACACCCTACCATCACTCAGTTTTACTGCATTGTGTAAAAACTCCATAACACGCTCAGGATTAAAATACTGGCTCTCACCCTTCCTTACCTTATAAGGTTTCTTAACTTTAACCCAATCTCCAACATTGATTACCACTGACTTGACACGATGGAGCTTGTCATAATAAGACTTTGACTTCTCTCGAGACTTATCTAAATTATCCCTTACTTCCTCCAAAGACCAGTGTTGAATACCAGTCTTAACCAACCAAGCCGGGTTATGTTTGCTTCTCGGACTTCTACCCCTCATAACAATGAAAGGGCTGAGTCCAGTAGTAACATTCCCAGTAATTCTGTAAGCCTACACAGCTTGAAAAATGGTGATGTGCCAATCTTCTCCACCATCCATAGCACCCTGAATTATACCTTTAATGACTCTGTTGAACCTTTCTACTGTGCCATTGCCACTGGGATTGTACAATGAAGTGGTCTTATGCTCAATCCCCACTCTCCTAAAATACCTTTTTGCAGCATCAGACATAAACTGTACACCATTATCACTTATTAATTTAGAAGGAATGCCTTCAGCAAGGAAAACCTTATCCAGAAACTCCAAAACACTGGTAGTATCTGCTCTCTCCAAAATACCAATTTCAGGCCATTTAGAGAATAAATCAATCATAACAATTACAAACTCTTGAGAGCTACCCACCGGACCCAAGAGATCAATAGCAACATATTCCCATGGTTGCCTAGGTACAAACGATTGCTGCATAGGTGGTCTAAGGGTACACAAACTCTTGTCAGCAGAGGAACACACACGAGAAGTTCTGACAAATCTTTCCACTGATTTGTCAACACCAGGCCACCAAAACAACTCCTTCACAACAGACTTAGTTCTGACGAGGCCAAAATGGCCCTCATGACACAACTCTAAAATTGCTTCTCTTATACCCAATGGGGGAATTATTCTATCACTTCTCCAAAGAACATTGTTTACAACAAAGAGTTCATTCCTAACTTCCCAAAAATTCTGCATAATTCAGATATCTGATCCTTCTTGGGCCCTCCTTCTAAAACGTATTTCAAAACAGACAGTAAATTGGTGTCTACCTCCATTTCCTTCCTCCAACTATCTTCACTAAGAGCAGGGCTACCTGAATCTTGTACGAGAGCCACACTCCACTCATACCATGGGTCATCAACACACCTTTCCAGCAAATTAGGTAGTCTGGAAAGGCAATCCGCCATTACATTACTCTTGCCAGGTACATACACAATACGATAAATGTAATCCTTTAAGCGGATGGACAACCTTGATATTCTAGCTGAAGCTAGTACACTTCCTTCACTTGTAAGAAGTTTAATTAAAGGTTTGTGATCGCACCGGATAGTTACGTCCTTTCCCCACAGAAATGCTCGGAAATGCTCCAAAGCCCAAACACAGGCTAAGGCTTCCTTCTCTATAACCGAATAATTCTCTTCCGATGGGGACAATGACCTGGAAGCAAAAAGTATGATCCTTTCCTTACCCTTACAATCCCTTTGAGACAGGACAGCACCTAGACCCTTATTACTAGCACCCGTGGTAACAAAGGTATCTAACTTAGGGTCAAAACTTTCCAAACATGCTGCCTTTCTCAAATCCCTTTTCACATTCTCAAATTCTTGATTACATGCATCACTACACGTGAATGGAGAGTTTTTTTTGAGTAACCCTCTTAAATTATAAACCTTGCTGGCAAAATTCGGGATAAATTTGGCACAAAACTCCGCCATGCCCAAAAATGATCTTACCTCATCCGTAGATATAGGAGGTGACACCCCCACTATAGCATTCACCAAGGATGCCTTAGGTTTAACACCCTCACCACTTATCTCATGACCCAAATACTCCACACTCCTTTTTGCAAACTTGCACTTACTCAGTTCCACAGTTAACCCTTTATCACCTAACACTTCCAACACGTGTTTTAACCGCTCATCATGCATACTCTTATCTTTCCCGAAGATTCATTGTCATCTTGAAAACACATAACCCCTTTGATTTTCCCAAAAAGTTTGTGCATTAGATGTTGAAAAACTGCTGCAGCAGACGCGAGACGGAAGGGCATCCTCTTGTATTGAAAACATCCAAAGGGTGTAAAGAAGGCTGTCAGGTCTTTGGAATCTTCAAATAAGGGAATCTGATGATAGGCGGACGACAGATCAATAGTAGAAAACCAGCACGCTCCTTCCAGACTAGAAACCATTTCCGTAATCTTGGGTAAAGGGAAACGATCAATCAGAATATTATTATTATTTAAGTATCTTAAGTCCACACATATGCGGATTTTCCCATTGCTGCGCCGAGCTATTACTACAGGTGAAATCCATTCCGAGCTTTCAATTGGTTCTATCACATCCATCAATACTAATTTATCAAGCTCTTTTGAAACTTCTTCTCTGATCATGATCGGCACAGTTCTGACTATATGAATTTTTGGTACAGCCGCCTTCTTTAAAATGATTTTGTTCTCAAAACCAGAAAGTTTCCCCAACCCTTTACTAAAAACCTTCGGGAATAAAGTTTCTATCTTGGAGGTCAAAGAATCTTCATCATCCACCATTAAAACCTTTTCTTTGCTGTTAGGATCCAGGATCATTTGCAACTGTCCTTGATCCTTCCAACCCGGAACTGACGGCCCTCTTTTAGCCACATATAGGCCCTCATTCTGACCTTGGCGGGCGGCGGAGGCCGCCCGCCAAAGTCCCGCCGTCAGGTTACCGTTCCGCGGTCGAAAGACCGCGGCGGTAATTCTGACTTTCCCGCTGGGCTGGCGGGCGGTCTCCTTCAGACCGCCAGCCAGCCCAGCGGGAAAGAGGCTTCCACGATGAAGCCGGCTCGGAATCGAGCCGGCGGAGTGGAAGCTGTGCGACGGGTGCAGTTGCACCCGTCGCGTATTTCACTGTCTGCGCAGCAGACAGTGAAATACATGTAGGGGCCCTCTTACGGGGGCCCCTGCAATGCCCATGCCAGTGGCATGGGCACTGCAGGGGCCCCCAGGGGCCCCGCGACCCCCCCCTACCGCCATCCGGATCTCGGCGGTCCGACCGCCGGGATCTGGATGGCGGTAGGGGGGGTCAGAATCCCCGCGGCGGTGCAGCAAGCTGCGCCGCCGCGGAGGATTCAATGGGGCCGCGGTACACTGGCGGGACCCCGCCAGTGGTGCCGGTCCGACCGCGGCTTTACCGCCGCGGTCGGAATCCCCATTGGAGCACCGCCGGCTTGTCGGCGGTGCTCCCGCGGTCCTCCGCCCTGGCGGTCAAAGACCGCCAGGGTCAGAATGAGGGCCATAGTTTCCCACTAGTGCTCCTGTTCTTGAATGAAAATGTTAAACGTCTAAAACCTAACAGTTCAATCTTTTCTCCTGTGTAACTTTCTGGTTGAATGTCTGGCGGAGCAAGCTGATTGCCAATTTTTCCCATGAAAGATTTGTTCCACACATCTTCATTTACAATTGTGAAGGGTGAGCCTGAGTCAGCATACATTGTAATTGGTACTCCCCCAATATCCATATTGCATATGGGTTTATCCTTGGTGTTTGCCTCCATTATATTGAGAATGAAATTCTTATCCACATCAATACCTCTGGGTTTTTCTTCCATATCCTCCTTAACAACATTTTCACCCTCATATATACATTTAACTATTTTCTTTTTAGTTTTACAAACTTTAGCAAAATGGCCCACAATTCCACATTTGTTGCACTCACCTTCAAAGCCGGGCACAATTTGGAGTGAGCTAAGTGATCCTTGTTATCACATCTGTAACATCTTCTTTCAGGTTCCCCACTCTGTAAGCCCCTCTCCGTTTTGCGATTGGTCACTTTATAAATACCATCCTCATTTTTCCCAGTAGACTTTAGTTCAGAAAAACATCTTTCAGAGATCTCAGCCTTCCTTACTATGGCTAGAATATCTTCCAGAGAAGAGTCACCATTTATCCAAAGTCTTTCCTGAATGGATTGATTGTTGCAATGCATGACTACTTGATCTCTAATAAGTTCATCATGAATTGTCCCAAATTTACAGTCAAGAGCCAATTTCTTTAAGTCCGCAACATAGTCATCCACTAGCTCACTTTTTTCTTGTTTCCTTTGGAAAAATGTATAACGGACAGTTCCCATACAAACCTTTGGAGCAAAATATTTGTCAAGATCTATCATTGCAGAATTGAAAGCACACATATCTCCACTTACAGGGTTTTTGGACATCTTATTATATGTTTTTAGACCCATTGGGCCCAAAGAATGCAAAAGAATCCTCTTTTTCTGTTCTGCGGACATCTTGTTATCAACGTCAATAGCACCTAAATAATTTTAAAAATAGTCCTTCCACTCTAGCCATTTGATGGGAGGTGAATTACCCATGGCCCAAAATACTTGTGGGGGAACGATGGTAAAATTGGCTTGCGCCATAACAGAGGCCAAAAATAAGGCACAAGCAGTAACTTCAGGCGCTAATTAATTAATAAAAAAAAATTTTACAACTCCTCCCTTCCCGGACATGTTCACAAAATATATATTACATTACAGCCCTTAACTGTAGCATAAATTCTCTGTTACTTCCTTCTTTCCTTAAAAAAAAAAATGATGTGGTCTTACTTCTTCCTTCTCTTTTTTTTTTCCTTCAATTGAGTCCTTTGTATCAGGAACAGCACACAAAATCTCCACGTGAATCGATAAAACGATAAAAAACTGTGCAGTCTTAATGAAAGACTTGAGGACGCTCGCAGTAAGTCGAGTGCAGGCCGGATTTAGCATCTCCGTCGCCTAGGAGACAATAGCGGAAGCAGCCTCCGTGCTCCGCGTCTCCGTGAGGATTATTCCTTAATGGCTAGCGTCTCCGTCTCCTAGGAGACGCTAGCAGAAGCCAGGACAATCTCCCCAGCGTGTACATTGCCGGGGAAATGCACGTGAGGAGCCTGCGTCAGTCTCCTCAGCGTTGCCAAGGAGACGCTCGAGAGACGTGACGCGCGCTCCACCTTAACGGCCCTGACCGTGCTAGGACGGGGAAACTTGCAAAAAATAAATAAATAAAAGGATTGAAGACAGCAAAGTTCACCAAACAGTCCCGCGACGGCGGATGAGGTCAGGAGGCACCACAGGCTAGTTACAGAAAAACGAGTGCACCGGATCAGTCCTTATCACACCGTGAACGAAAGATCAGACGAAGGTTCGTCGAAGTCAACACCTACGTCGCCAAATTGAAGTGACGGCACGCTGCAGACCATTAGAAGATACACAGGTTTATTTGCGGTAAAAGGTACAAAGAACAGGTCCATTGAGGGAAGAAGCACAGGATCAACTGACTCCAGGAGACTCATGTACTAGAACGTGGAATCTCCCTAGGTCAGCATCCAAGAGCATTCCATAAAAGAAGCAGAACACACTACATTGATCCATCTTCTTAACTTTAGAACAATCTGAATTAATGGAACTCACAGATCCAGGAGCAGTGGATAGCTCCTTCAGACCCTCATTTGTTATTTCAACTCTTTTAATTATGTCTATAGCTTTTTGTAGAGTCAAGTCCTCTGTATTCAACAATTCCTCTTGAATCTTCCTATCATTCACCTTCAAAACCAATTGGTCTCTCAACATTTCAACTAGAAATTCTTATAGCTGCACGTAGCTGCCAAAACCCTCAATCCCGCCACATAACTTTCAACCGATTCTCCTGGTAATTGGCTTCTCTTTAAACATTTAGGCCTGTATTTATACTTTTTTAGCGCTGCATTTGCGCCGCTTTTTGGCGCAAAACGGCGCAAACCTACAAAATACAATGGTATTTTGCAAGTTTGCGCCGTTTTTGCGTCAAAAAACGCCGCAAATGCGGCGCAAAAAAAGTATAAAAACGGGCCTTAAATCGCTCCACAGCAACATTCTTCTTCTTTCCAAAGTTGGCATCCAATTGTTCCATGGCAATTTCATATTCATCGCTATCCTGATCTTCCTCCTCATCAGGATAAGGCAAATGCTTCATAATACGTCTTCTTTCTGCTCCCAAGCAATGTTTTAGCATAGCCAACTTTCTAGATGCTGTAATTATATCCCCGCCCACAGCCAAAGCATAGGCCTCAAAACCTTCTTTCCAGTCTTCCCACGGTATAACTGGTTCGCAAGGAGAGTTTAAAAAAAACGGCACTGTAAATCCCTCCATCACACAAGCAAGAGATAATATCGTCAACGCTATGTAAAACTAGAGTAATGCGAGGTATACAAGACAAAAAAAATAATCAAGTCAAGAATAGTAAGACCAGATGATACACCAGTAGCACTGGATAGTAAACAAAATAATTGTTCTGGAAACAGATTTCAATCCAAAATCATTCTCAGCAAACAAAGCCATCAACTATTCTTCGTCGGAGTCGACGTGGTCACAAATACAACAAAGTATTGTAACATTGTATGGAAAAAAAAAGTTCACTTTGCCAAGATACTCTTGTCAAACTTGCTGCATACACATAGAAACAGGAACAATGCTTTTCCGTTGCTTAGTAACAGCCACAAGCTTGTAAACGTTGCGGCTCCTCACAAGTGCTTGTTGTTGCCTAGCAACTACCACAAGCTTGGTGACGCCCGGCTCTCCAAAGCGTTGCTTGCGTACAGCGTTGCTAAGCAACTGGCAACCAAATTAACAATGCGTCATCCAAGCCTCTTCCTGCTTGTTTTCCCCCTATTATTTATTTTCTTTCCTTTTTTTTCCTCCTTCGAGAAATCAGCACGCCATGTCAGGAACCACGAACGACGAAGACAGGGATTCGTGCCCAGAAGCACCTGTACCACCGTCCGAAACAGCAATCTGTGTCCGGAAGCACAGCGTACCGCCGACTCTCCTCTTGGTCTCAGTTCACTCACCACCCTTGTCGCCACTGAAGGATCCGCTGCACTCCGTGAATAGTTAAATTGTTTATTAGGTGAGAAACTGGGAGGGAGACTGTTAGACCTGACATGCCTCAGGGTGGTCACCCCTAACTTTCTGCCTGCCTCCCTCCACTTTTTGGAAACAGTTTTTGGTGGCTTTCAGACTCTGTGCACTTTACCACTGCTAACCAGTGCTAAAGTGCATATGCTCTCTCCCTTTAAACATGGTAACTTTGGATCATGCCCAATTGGACTATTTAATTTACTTATAAGTCCCTAGTATGTGCACTATATGTGCCTAGGGCCTGTTGATTAAATGCTACTAATGGGCCTGCAGCACTGGTTGTACCACCCACTTAAGTAGCCCCTTTACCTTGTCTCAGGCCTGCTATTGCAAGGCCTGCGGGTGCAGTTTCACTGTCACCTCGACTTGGCATTTAAAAGTACTTGCCAAGCCTAAACCTCCCCTTTCTCTACATATAAGTCACCTCTAATGGGTGCCCTAGGTAACCCCTAGGGCAGGGTTCTGTGAGGGTGAAAGGCAGGACATGTACCTGTGTAGTTTACATGTCCTGGTAGTGTAAAACTCCTAAATTCGTTTTTACACTACTGTGAGGCCTGCTCCCTTCATAGGCTAACATTGGGGCTGCCCTCATACATTGTTGAAGTGGTAGCTGCTGATCTGAAAAGAGTAGGAAGGTCATATTTAGTATGGCCAGAATGGTAATACAAAATCCTGCTGACTGGTGAAGTTGGATTTAATATTACTATTCCAGAAATGCCACTTTTAGAAAGTGAGCATTTCTTTGCACTTAAATCTTTCTGTGCCTTACAATCCACATCTGACTGGGTCTAGTAGACAGCTCCT
Organism: Pleurodeles waltl; assembly: GCF_031143425.1. Taxonomy (NCBI): domain Eukaryota; kingdom Metazoa; phylum Chordata; class Amphibia; order Caudata; family Salamandridae; genus Pleurodeles; species Pleurodeles waltl. The sequence continues at coordinate 101,178,313 of NC_090440.1, read as the reverse complement.
TGTGCATTCACTCAGTCACACCCCAAACACAGGCTACTCATCCTCACTTGCATACATCTGCATTTTGAATGGGTCTTCCTGGGCTGGGAGAGTGGAGGGCCTGCCCTCACACAAAGGACTGCCACACCCCCTACTGGGACCCTGGCAGACAGGATTGAACTGAAAGGGGACCTGGTGCACTTCTAAGCCACTCTTTGAAGTCTCCCCCACTTCAAAGGCACATTTGGGTATAAAACAGGGCCTCTGCCCTACCACCTCAGACACTTGCTGGAGAAGAAACCTGAACCAGAACCTGCATCCTGCCAAGAAGAACTGCCTGGCTTCCCAAAGGACTCACCTGACTGCTTCCTACAGAGGACTGCTGCCTTGCCGTTGGCCTGCTGCCTTGCTGAACTCTTGCCCTGCTGCAGAAGTGCTCTCCAAGGGCTTGGATAGAGCTTGCCTCCTGTTCCCTGAAGTCTCAGGACCAAAAAGACTTCTTTCTTTCAACTGGACTCCTTGTGTGGCGAAAAAATCGACGCACAGCTTGCTCTGCAGTGAAAAATTCACCGCACGCCGACCCGGGACGACTCTGCTCAACTTCGCAAGGAAAAGATCGACGCGGCACCTGCAGTGCGACCGGAACTTCGACGCACGGGCCGCCTGGACAACGCCGCCTGACTTCCAGAGAGGAAATCGACGCAACGCCTGCAGTGAGGGAGAAAATTCCACGCACAGCCCACCGGAACGACGCGCAGCAGGACAACAAGCCCAGGATTCCACGCACAGACCCCGGGGCATCTGAAAACCCCGCGACCCACAGAGGAGACTGTCCGCATGCCAGAAATCAACGCAACGTCTTCCCCGCGTGAAAAATAACAACGCAAGTCCATGTGTGAAGGGGCTAAACCGACGCACACACCATTTTCCACGCATCTTCTCCTCTGCGGCCCTCTGCGGAGATTTTTCACTCCAAACCAGGTACTTTGTGCTTCAAAGAGACTTTGTTTGCTTTTTAAAGACTTAAAGACATTTCATATCACTTTTCAGTGATATCTCTACAATTTCTTATTGCATCTTTTATCGTTTTGACCTGCAAATATCTAGATAAATATTATATATTTTTCTAAACACTGTGGCCCTGATTCTAAGCTACCGCCGCCCGCCAAGCGTGAACCGCCAGAAGACCGTACCGCGGTCAAAAGACTGCGGCGGTCATTCTGGGTTTCCCACTGGGCTGGCGGGCGACCGCCGAAAGTCCGCACGCCAGCCCAGCGGGAAACACCCTTCCCACGAGGAAGCCGGCTCAGAATGGAGCCGGCGGAGTGGGAAGGTGCGACGGGTGCAGTTGCACCCGTCGCGAATTTCAGTGTCTGCAAAGCAGACACTGAAATTCTTTGTGGGGCCCTCTTACGGGGGCCCCTCGACACCCCATACCGCCATCCTGTTCCTGGCGGGAGAACCGCCAGGAACAGGATGGCGGTATGGGGTGTCAGAATCCCCATGGCGGATTCCCATGGGCAGCGGAAAGTCGGCGGTACACCGCCGGCTTCCCGCCTCTGGCCGCGGCTGTACCGCCGCGGTCAGAATGCCCGGCGGAGCACCGCCAGCCTGTTGGCGGTGCTACCGCCAACCTCCGCCATGGCGGTATTTACCGCCAGGGTCAGAATGACCCCCTGTGTGTTGTATTTTGTGGTGCTATATAGTGTTATTGTATGATTTATTGCACAAATACTTTACACATTGCCTTCTAAGTTAAGCCTGACTGCTCAGTGCCAAGCTACCAGAGGGTGGGCACAGGATAATTTGGATTGTGTGTGACTTACCCTGGCTAGAGCGAGGGTCCTTGCTTGGACAGGGGGGTAACCTGACTGCCAACCAATTTTCTAAACCTAAATCCTCACTCAACATTACTCTGGCTGGGTCTCAAGCAGGAGATTTTTACCTAGCCCTGGTGGAGACATATACTGTCAAACAGCTAAAAAGGTTCTGCGGGGAGATGAGTGTACCCATCCAAGGGGCCTCCAGAAAGGGGGACTTTCAAGTGGCGCTGAGGGCCTGGGCAGAAGCCCATTTAGAAGAGGATGTTGAGGAGGAGCCAGAAGATGGCCTCCCAGAGGATTTTTTGCCATCAGTGGGTAATGTTACCACTGCAATTGTGCCCCCTTCCAGACCAGGGAGCAGTGTCTCTGATCAAGGCCTGACTGCAGAGGAAAGGAAAGAGGAGAGGGAGTTCCAATTGCAAATGGCAAGACTGAAAATTGAGGCTCAACAGGAAGAAAAAAGAGCAGAGAGAGAAGCCAAGCAAGCTGAAGCTGCAGCTGAGAGAGCCTTGGCTGAAAAGAAACCTTTGTTGGCTCATGAACTGATTCTCAAGGAGCTGGATCTCAAGGCAAGACAGTCTGAGTCCAGCAGTGATGGTGGCAGCATACATACAGGACCTGTTGGAGAGAAAAAGGTTCGTATACCCAAAAGTGTGGTGCCCAGTTTTGTGGTGGGAGATGATATTGACAAGTGGCTAGCTGCCTATGAAGTTGCACTAAGGGCTCATGGGGTTCCTGAAGGGCAATGGGTGGCGGCCTTGTGGTTCTATGTACCCCCAGAGGGAAGGGACGCACTCCTTACACTAGACCCACGTGATCATTATAACTGTCCTGTCATGACGACTGCTTTACTGGCCAAGTTTGGACTGACCCCTGAGAGATACCGTCAGAGGTTTAAGGACAGTACCAAACTTTCCACACAAACCTGGGTTGATTGTTTTGATTTCTCCAATAAGGCATTGAACGGTTGGGTGCGGGGCAGCAATGTAATGGATTACAAAGGGTTATATGACTTGATTCTGAGAGAGCATATGCTCAGTATTTCTTTTACAGAGTTGCGTCAGCACTTGGTAGATAGTAAGCTGACTGATCCCAGGAAGCTTGCTCAGGAGGCGGACCACTGGGTTAGCACCAGAGTGTCCAGAAAGGTATCTGGGGGGACACCCACAAAGGTGGTCAGGGTTCTCAACAGAAGAAAGAGGGGGGAGATAAACTTACAGATAAGGAACTCTCAAAAGGCCCCCTACAGAATTCCCAGGGAGGGGGTGGCAACTATTCCTCTTCCAGATTTGGGAAAAAGCCAGGGACTTTTGATAAATCATCAGGGAAATTCACCCCCAAATGCTTAGAGTGCTACCAGTATGGCCACTCTAAGGCCGACTCCCCATGTTCCAAGAGAGCACCATCCACTACTGGACAGACACCTGGGTTGACTAGTGTAGCGATCGGGGGGAGATAGACCCAGATAGCGTTGGGGAGCAGGCAGAGGTTTCCCTAGTATCCCTGGGAGAAAGGGAAATGGTGCCCAAAGCCCACATGCCCCAAAATACTTCTGAGTATAGGCAGTGGGTCACCATTGATGGGCAAAAGGTGGAGGCTCTGCGTGAAACAGGAGCCAGTATGATTACTGTCAAGAGTCAGCTGGTGTCAACAGAGCAGATAGTCCCTAATACATTCCACCAGGTCATAGTCGCTGACAATCATGAGAGTCACCTACCGATGGCTCTGGTTCCCTTTGAGTGGGTGGGGGTCTCTGGTACTCTGAAAGTAGCTGTGAGTCCTGCCATGCCTGTAGATTGTCTGTTAGGCAATGATCTTGAGCATAATGCTTGGAAAGAGCTAGAGCTCAGATCCCACCTGGAGATGTTAGGTTTGCCTGAGTGAGTCTGCATGCCCACACGGTCCATGGCTGCCCGGGAAGGGAATCAAGGGCGTTTGGAGCCTGGAACAATGGCCCAGACAGCTGCAAAGAGGAAGGGCAAGAGGCGCAGGAAACCCACCTCAAATGTTCCCACAGTGGTGGACGGGGCCCCTGAGGAGGCCCCTGAGCCAACTGGGGAGGACATAGCTGACCTGAGTAACCTACCTGAACTTGCTGGCTGGCAAGTAGAGGGTGGGCCAACCAGGGCAGAATTCTGCAAGGCGCAGATGGAATGCCCCACCCTTGAGGGTCTGAGGCAACAGGCCACAGCCCAAGCAGCAGGTGACACCTGTGGCACTCACCATATTTACTGGGAGAATGATCTCCTTTACAGTGAGCCTAAGGTTCCAGGTCCTGGGGCAGCCCGTGTGCTGGTGGTCCCCCATTGTTACCGGACCTTCCTACTGGGTCTGGCTCACGACATCCCCCTGGCAGGACACCTGGGCCAAGACAAGACCTTTAACAGGCTTGTCACCCACTTCCATTGGCCCAGAATGAGGATAGCCTCAGATAACTTCTGCAGAGCTTGCCCCACCTGCCAGGCTAGTGGGAAGACAGGGAAACAGCTTAAGGCTCCACTGCTCCCACTCCCGGTCGTTGGCACCCCCTTTGAAAGGGTGGGCATCGACATTGTTGGTCCCTTGGTCTCCAGAACTGCCTTGGGTAACAGGTTTATCCTGGTTTTGGTGGACCATGCCACCCGCTATCCAGAGGCAATCCCTCTGAGAACAGTGACTGCACCGGTGGTGACCAGAGCCCTGTTGGGAATATTTACCCGTGTGGGATTCCCTAAGGAGGTTGTGTCTGACAGGGGCACAAACTTCATGTCTGCATACATGAAGTCCATGTGGGATGAGTGTGGGGTGACCTACTGGTTTACCACCCCTTATCATCCTCAATCCAATGGGCTTGTTGAGAGATTCAACAAGACCCTGAAGGGCATGATTAGTGGCCTGACTGAAGCCATGAGGCATAAGTGGGACTTCCTCTTACCATGCCTGTTGTTTGCTTACAGAGAGGTGCCCCAGAAAAGGGTGGGGTTCAGCCCCTTTGAGCTTCTCTATGGTCACCCTGTCAGGGGACCTCTAAGCATTGTTAAAGAGGGCTGGGAGAATGCTCCCAAGACACCTCCCCAGGATGTGGTCAGCTACATGCTGGCCCTCCGCAACCAAACCCAACGCTTCTGGAAGCAGGCCAAGAGTAACCTTGTGGCCAGTCAAGAGGTGATGAAGGAGTGGTACGACTGGAAGACCACTCTGGTTGAGTTCTCACCTGGGGACAAAGTTTGGGTAATGGAGCCAGTAGAGCCCAGGGCTCTCCAGGACCGCTGGACTGGCCCCTTTGAGATCAAGGAGCATAAAGGGGAGGCCACTTACCTAGTGGACCTCAAGACCCCTAGGCACTCCCTAAGAGTCCTCCATCACAACTGGCTCAAACCTCACTTTGAGAGGTCTGAGGTCAGTATGCTCCTGGTCACAGATGAGGGCATGGAAGAGGAGAGTGAACCTCTCCCCGACCACCTCTCTGCCAAAGAAGGTGATGGGTTAGTAGAGGGTGTCATGCTCTCTGACTCCCTGACTCTAAACCAGAGAGGAGACTGCTATGAGCTGTTAGAGCACTTCTGCCCCCTGTTCTCCCTTAGCCCTGGACTGACCCACCTGTGTCCATGACATTGACACCAGTGACAGTCCCCCTGTGAAGAACAAAATTTACAGGTTATTGGATAAGGTGAAGGCCAGCATCAAGGAGGAGGTCTCCAAGATGTTGACCTTAGGGGTTATTGAGAAATCCAGTAGTCACTGGGCCAGCCCTGTGGTGTTGGTTCCGAAGGCTACTGCCCCAGGTGCGAAGCCAGAACTTAGGTTCTGTGTGGACTACCGGGGTCTCAACTCAGTCACATGGACTGATGCTCACCCCATCCCCCGAGCTGATGAGCTTGTTGACAGACTAGGCACTGCCAAGTTCCTGAGTACGTTTGATCTTACTTCAGGGTACTGGCAGATCGCCCTGACTGAGGGGGATAAAGAGAGATCAGCATTTTCCACACCTGATGGCCATTACCAGTTCCGGGTGATGCCATTTGGGTTGAAAAATGCCCTGCTACCTTCCAACGGTTGGTTAACGGGGTCCTGGCTGGCAAGGATGCCTACTGTGCAGCCTACCTGGACGACATAGCTGTCTACAGTTCCAGCTGGGAGGAACACCTGCTCCACCTCAAGGAGGTGCTTCAGGCTCTGCGACAGGCAGGTCTGACCATCAAGGCTAGTAAGTGCCAGATTGGGCTGGGTTCTGTGGTGTACTTGGGACACCTAGTAGGTGGTGGCAAGGTGCAGCCGCTCCAGGCCAAGATTGAAACTATCAAGGCCTGGCAACCACCTAGAGCACAGACTGAGGTGAGAGACTTTTTAGGCCTCACGGGATACTACTGCAGATTCGTCAAGGGCTATGGTACCATTGTGTCATCCCTGACAGAACTCCCTTCCAAGAAACAACCTAGGTTGGTGAATTGGATAGAGGCTTGTCAGAAAGCCTTTGATTCTCTGAAGGAAGCCACATGCATGGCCCCCGTGCTCAAGGCCCCTGACTACTCCCAGGAATTTATTGTGCAGACAGATGCTTCAGAGCATGGCATAGGGGCAGTTCTATCACAGCTAAATGAGGAGGGCTCAGACCAAACAGTAGTCTTTATTAGCAGAAGGCTATTACCACAGGAACAGAGGTGGAGTGCTATTGAGAAAGAAGCATTTGCTGTGGTCTTGGCATTGAAAAGCTAAGACCCTACCTGTTTGGGACTCACTTCCGGGTTCAGACAGACCACAGGCCCCTCAGATGGCTCATGCAGATGAGGGGTGAGAATCCAAAACTCTTGAGGGGGTCCATTTCCCTAGAGGGGATAGACTTTAATGTGGAGCATCGCCCAGGGGTTGACCACGCCAATGCTGATGGTCTCTCCAGATACTTCCGCCTTAGCGATGAGAGCTCCCAGGAGGTTGGGTGGCTCGCCCCACTTTCAGCTGGGGGGGACACATGTTAAACCTGACATGCCTTAGGGTGGTCACCCCTAACTTTTTGCCTGCCTCCCTCCACTTTTTGGACACTTTTTGCTGGCTTTTAGACTCTGCGCACTTTACCACTGCTAACTAGTGCTAAAGTGCATATGATCTCTCCCTTTAAACATGGTAACTTTGGATCATACCCAATTGGACTATTTAATTTATATATAGGTCCCTAGTATGTGTACTATATGTGCCTAGGGCCTGTAGATTAAATGCTACTAGTGGGCCTGAAGCACTGGTTGTGCCACCCACTTAAGTAGCCCCTTTACCTTGTGTCAGGCCTGCCATTGCAAGGCCTGTGTGTGCAGTTTCACTGTCACCTCGACTTGGCATTTAAAAGTACTTGCCAAGCCTAAACCTCCCCTTTCTCTACATATAAGTCACCTCTAATGGGTGCCCTAGGTAACCCCTAGGGCAGGGTGCTGTGTGGGTGAAAGGCAGGACATGTACCTGTGTAGTTTACATGTCCTTGTAGTGTAAAACTCCTAAATTCGTTTTTACACTACTGTGAGGCCTGCTCCCTTCATAGGCTAACATTGGGGCTGCCCTCATACATTATTGAAGTGGTAGCTGCTGATCTGAAAGGAGTAGGAAGGTCATATTTAGTATGGCCAGAATGGTAATACAAAATCCTGCTGACTGGTGAAGTTGGATTTAATATTACTATTCCAGAAATGTCACTTTTAGAAAGTGAGCATTTCTTTGCACTTAAATCTTTCTGTGCCTTACAATCCACGTCTGGCTGGGTCTAGTTGACAGCCCTACCACCGCAGACACTTGCTGGAGAAGAAACCTGAACCAGAACCTGCATCCTACCAAGAAGAACTGCCTGGCTGCCCAAAGGCCTCACCTGACTGCTTTCTACAGAGGACTGCTGCCTTGCTGTGGCCTGCTGCCTTGCTGAACTCTTGCCCTGCTGCAGAAGTGCTCTCCAAGGGCTTGGATAGAGCTTGCCTCCTGTTCCCTGAAGTGTCAGGACAAAAAAGACTTCTTTCTTTCAACTGGAAAAAATTCGACGCACAGCTTCCTCCGTGGTGAAAAATTCACTGCACGCCGACCCGGGACTTCACCGCTCGACTTCGCAAGGAAAAGATTGACGTGACGCCTGCGGTGCGACCGGAACTTCGACTCCAGAGAGGAAATCGATGCGACACCTAACGTGAGGGAAAAAAATCCACGCACAGCCCACCAGAACGACGCGCAGCCGGACAACAAGCCCAGGATTCCACGCACAGACCCCGGGGCTTCTGAAAACCCCTCGACCCACAGAGGAGACTGTCCGCGCACCGGAAATCGACACAACGTCTTCCCCGCATGAAAAATAATGACGCATGTCCGTGTGTGAAGGGGCGAAACCGATGCACACACCATTTTCCATGCATCTCCTCCTCTGCGTGAGTTTTCACTCCAAACCAGGTACTTTGTGCTTGAAAGAGATTTTGTTTGCTTTTTAAAGACTTAAGGACACTTCATATCACTTTTCAGTGATATCTCTACAATTTCTTATTGCATCTTTTATCGTTTTGACCTGCAAATATCCAGATTAATATTATATATTTTTCTAAACACTGTGTGGTGTTTTTTAGTGGCACTATATAGTGTTATGTTATGATTTATTGCACAAATACTTTACACATTGCCTTCTAAGTTAAGTCTGACTGCTCAGTGCCAAGCTACAAGAGGGTGGGCACAGGATAATTTGGATTGTGTGTGACTTACCCTGACTAGAGTGAGGGTCCTTGCTTGGACAGGGGGTAACCTGACTGCCAACGAAAGACCCCATTTCTAACTGAGACACTCTGCAACCGCCGAGGTCAGCCTTCCGAATGTTTATCACATTCGACAGCAGGAGGCCGTCTTCACATAAATACATTCTAAAGCATGCAGCTGTATGCACAACACATAACCATAGGACATAACATTATGGCGTACACCTGTGTTTCCTCTGCGCTGGTGCAAAACTTAGCTGCCAATGCAGGCATCCTTGCAACAGAGTGCAAAGGTGTCTGCATTGAGGGGATAGATTGTTTGTGTGCAGGAAGGTGTCCAATGTTACTAAGTCTACCACAGTGTCACTCACAGAGCACATTCCCCAAAGGTTCAGGAAATCTCAAGTTTGTGTTGGATTGGTGGTGAGGGAGGTAAACATTGAGTTCTCTGAGTTAGGTACAATAGAGAAATCCCTGCCTGTAAACAATGAAGATTTAATTGAGTGTAGAACTTGTTCCTTGGTCCTTTGCCCTAATGTTGACTTAATCAAGGGATCTCCGGTTCATGGGATTAGTACCACCAGTCTGGATTGTTATTCAACCCTTCACTGCCTGATGAGTGTAATTGAGAATTTGAGGGGACAGGTTGTAGGACTGAAAAAGGGCGTAGAGAGCTTGGAGGAGAGAGACCATGGGAAACAAGCTGCTAATCTAACCAAAAGTACCATGCTGAAGGGTGATGAAAGTATGAGTAGCTGTAAATGTACCTGCGATGGGGACCTTCACATCCAACAACCTCCTATGGAAATCACCAACCAAGCCCCCCTATCCGGCTCCACTCCCCCTCGAAGCACAAGGTTGGGACATATGGAACAACAGTTGGTCCCTTCCCAGTCAGGACCCTCAGCTAAGGAGTTGAGAGAAAGGGCTAAGAGTTTGTGTGGACGCCCCTGGAGAGTTGTAATATGATTCAACCCAGAGGGATGATGCAAAATGGGTTCTATTTCCCTAGGCAGGTAGGGAACCACCAGGCTACAGTCTACCTCACCCAGATCTCAAAGCTGATAGTAGGAACTAAGGAAAGAAATTAACCACTTATCAACAATGTTACACCTTGGTTTCGTGATGTTCGCCATTGTTAGTGTCCACAGTACTGATGATCAATACGATAAGGTGAAGGTCTGCTTTTTGATGGCCTTATGTCCATTCATTCAGGCACTATTCCCCAAGCCAAAACTCAGATTTTAATCAAATATCGCATTCCAGCAGCTGACGAGTGGGTAGTGATGAGCTCAAGAGACAACTGTACTCAGAATACGTCAAGTTTATTACTTTACAGAGACCACACCAATGACGCTGCTTGATCTTCACAATCCCCTTTTGCAACTGCCTCTTATCACACAAACTGCTATAAACATTCCACCTTAGAATCCCTTGACATCATAAACCCCCACGCAGCCATGGGACATGGCTTTCTAAGTCACTACATTATCCTTTCTCTCTATTAAAACAAGCTACACATCTAATGAAACCTATAAAAGAGACTATGGGCCTGATTACAACTTTGGAGGAGGTGTTAATCCGTCCCAAAAGTGACAGTTAAGTGACGGATATACCACCAGCCGTATTACGAGTTCCATAGGATATAATGGACTTGTAATACGGCTGGTGGTATATCTGTCCCTTTACCGTCACTTTTGGGACGGATTAACACCTCCTCCAGAGTTGTAATCAGGTCCTATATTGCTATTGGACACAATACATAGCAAAGACAATAAGAACAGCCTACATTTTATACTTATAAAACATGGCACAAGTCAGCGATATCTGATAGATACTCTCCATTGCAAATTGTTCCTATGAACATAGGTCAACGATATTTGATAGGTAATCTCCGTTGTCGATTGTTCCTACAAACATACATATCCTAGTTGGACTTTTTTACACGGATGGATTTTTCTACAACGTTACTGTTGTCATAATTATTTTGATCTGTTAATCAATTTTTACTATCAAATAAATTTTACAATACTTTCTTTCACTTTAACCACTTTGTCGACATTCCACAAATTTTGTGTGTTTCCCTGACTGCAATATCACATACTTTATCACTATATAATGGCTCTGCAAATTTCAATTCACTTTTACTTTTATGGACAGGTATCTTAATCCGCATTTTATCCCCAGCTTTCAATTTGTGATACAAACCCTTTTTGTGTGATGAAAAAACTCCTTCTGACTCTTTTGTACTTCCTGAACATTTTTCATCACCACTTCATCAACATTTTCTAACACATTGTTTTTTACTCATTGGGACATCCACCCCGGGCAGAATTTAGAAGATGCTTTCCTTTCTCATAACAATTTGAATGGAGAAAACCTTGTAGACAAATAAGGTGTAGTGCAATAGAACTATAACATGGATTGCACTGCATTCTGGATGTTGCACTTACTGGTAATTGCCCATTGCACACAATTTCCCAATACACAGTTCATGCTTTCCACCAGGCAATTTGTTTGTGGGTGATAGAGTAAGCTTTTGATGTGTTTGATATCTCCTTGTTGTAAAATTCTTTCAAATTCATCACTTACAAATTGCATCCCACTGTCTGTTGCAATGAATGATGGGAACCCTTCCCTACCATGAATGTAATTTCTGACTATTTAGAATACTAGTCAATCAGAACCATTGCAAATTTAGATGAGGAAGGCAACATATTAAATTGACCTTTGAGATCAATTCCAACTTTCTCCCATGCTTTGGATGGTAATTCTATGGTTGTAAAGGTGGACTTCTTCTTTTGCACCCTTTTTCATAACTGTTACATATTACACAGTCACCAACAGACAATTCATTGGATACCTTCACAAAAGTCCTCCCATTTTTTATAAAGTTTATAACTTACATTAAAGACACATCCTTTGACAATTCTCTTGTCCATTCCTTTTCACTCACAGCACACATTCCCTCCAAATCAATGGCTGCTACAAAACAATTTTCGAGTTCATCTTCATCTCCTTCACTGTCTGCTTCTACCTCTTCTTTAACTGGAAATCTACATAGAAAATCTGCCCTGGTGTTTTTATTCCCAGGGAGATACTGGACTACAAAATTGTAGTGTAACAATTTAGTGACCAATCTAGAAATGCGTGGTGTGTGATCTTTGACTTTGCCTCCTGTCAAAATAGCAACTAGAGGGCTCTGGTCCATACATAAAATACATTTATTTCCCAAACATATGAATGGAATTTCCTGATAGCCCACCAACAGGCTAAAAGTTCCTTTTTAAATGACAGAAAGGTTGATTTCAGAACCTCTCTGGGACTCTTGAGTCATGGCCTAACATATTTTCAACACCATCTTTCACTTGAGTCGGAACTGCACCCAGACCAAAACTGCTGGCAACAACCTTGAACATGCATTGCATCTTTGGGGCATATGGTTTTAAAGTCCTTGATCGCACTAACTGAGACTTAATCACTCACTTTCTGACACTCACTGTTCCATACAAAGGCAGCCAACGGTTTGATTCTCAAAGCATAGTCGTAAATGAATCATGAGTAAAACTCACACAATCCAATGAAAGAATTTAATCCTGCTTTGCAAATGGGTGGTGATGCATCAATGATGGCTTTAACCAACCCAGCTCTTGGTTCCACCCCTTGTTCAGACACCACATGACCTAAACATTCAACCTTATCCTTTCAAAAACTGACACTTTTTACTCTTTAGCACAACTCCTTTTTCCCTGCATTATACTCAAAACCTTTTTCAATATGGCATGATGTTCTTCCCTTGATGTCCCATAAATCAGCACATCACCTTGAAATATGACTATCCTTGATATCCTTCAGCATTTGAAACATTTTCCTCTGAAAAATGGCAGTTGCCAAAGCTAAGCCAAACAGTATTCTACAATATTGGAATGTCCCCATTGGTGAAACAAAGGCTGTGAGATGTCTTGAAACTGGATCAAGAATGACCTGATGGTAAGCCGCAGCCAAATCTAACTTAGAGAACCATTTGGAATGCCCAATCATGGCTAACATCTCTGTTATCTTTGGTAGGGGATGTGAATCTATCCGTATGTGTTTATCCAAACTGCAAAGATGCTTGGTCTTTGGTACCTGGTCTTAATACCATTTGCAATAAACCCTGAAGGAACCATCCTAGTATGCATAAGCCTTTAATTGCTACATAGATCTTGCCACGCATTTTTCTCCCTTTGAACTCCAGTATATCTTCAAAGAATCCTGCCAGTTCGATTTTCTAACCCTCATATGAAACTGATGCCCTATTTGGTGCCTCGAGAGATCTGTCTTTCCATGCTTCTCTGAATAGTTCTTGCATTATCATCATGATCCTAGCTTCCAAATCAACTTTTTTTCATATGTATCTATGCATGTGGCTGGATTCCCACTTACTATCTCACTTTCAGTTACTACCATCATCATATCTTTTAGGTTGTGTTCTATTTTTCTAACTTCATCTTCTTCTGTTTCTGTGACATTAGCTACACCTGCACTGGTTGGATTTATGTGTGAATATAGGGAAATTTTGCCATTTTGTTTGCCACTTTGGCACACTTTGGAAAAATGTCCTAGTTTAATACACATTATACTTATAACATTTCTCACAGGACACATCTTGTTTCCCTTGGAATGGGTTTGATTTCCACCCCCTGTCAACCTTAGATTTTTTTTTTTTTTATACTTCACTACTATGGTTTCAAGTTGTTTTACAGACAATTTAGATGCTTTTTGCCATTCCAATGGTCTCTTCAATAGCCAGATTTCTCATTGAGAGTAGTTTTTGTTGAATCGTCTTTTCAGTGCATTTTTAAATGAATTGATCCCTGATCTGTTGATCAGTAAATGCTTCAAACTGACAGCAGCAAATTTCCTCAGTGCTGTAATGAACATATCAACTTCTTTGCCATATTTTTGCTTTCTTTTAAAAATGTCTGTCTAATTAGTACCAAGCTAGATTGGATATCAAACCTAAGTTCAAGTTTTTTAACTGTTTCTGAGTACTCATCCACTTCTTCATTCTTGTTGACTACCCAAGATGGAAGATGTTTAAACACCAACTTTTCTTCAAATCCTAACCAGTGCAGGTGTAATTTTGTTTTTCTTTCAGGTGAAACTGTGATGCACCAATAGTCCTTAAGTACATCACAAAAGCATTGTACAGGTTTTTCCATAATATAGGTGGATTTCCAGGTATTTCTAAGCATGGTGGTGGTGGATTAACTGACTGTATACTGACACCTCCTTATACACACAGATTAATCAATCCGTTTAATTTATAATTACAATTAAAATAACCTGTGCTATTGTCACGTAAGTTCTCATTATCCCAATGAGACTACTGGATTCGGGCGGCAAGATCACCTGTACTGCTGGGGACTGAGTCTGATCCCACACCATGTGACGCCTGTCGACCTAATCTGGGTTCGTTCCGGCTAACGAGCAGTGCCTCATCTCCATCTAAGAACGGGGATGATTGGGGCAACCGGGTGCATCGTGGTCACTCAGATCTCATCCGTTTCGCTCAGTTACATTAGTCTCACATATGGAAGGACAGACAGAGGCAGAGTATAGTTCAATAAGGTTCCACTGAAGTAACTGCATCTTAGATAATAAAGCATGTATTGCAATAACTAGGTCGATGAAGCACAATAAGATTAAAATTGTGACATGGAGAGTCGAACACAAGAATAATGCTACCATACTGTCACTAAGGTTTGTAGAGGTGGTCTTGCTTCCTGGTGACAGGAAAAGGCATTCCTGTTGCCAGGATACACTCGCGCACATGCACCCACATACTCCCACACACAAACACACACCTGCTCACCCATGCACTTGCGTCATACACCCCCAGTTACATTAACATACATACACAAACACTGCACTCGCGCATGCATTCACTCCCCCTCCCCCTTTCCCCTCCAGTGCATACATACTTTCACCCCCCCTCCAGTGCATATATACATTCACACCCTCCTCTAGCCCTCCAGCGCATACCACCCCCTTCGTCCCTCCAGCACATACATACATTCACACACCCCTCCCCCCTGCACTGCATACATGCTCTCAACCGCTTTCCCACCCACTCTCCTTGTTCACTCACACAAACATGCACCCCCTTCCCATCCACTCACACACTCACCCTCCTCCCCGTCCACTCACACACTCAGCCCCCTCCCCATCCATTTACATACACATGCACACGCATACACACATACACGCACTCACCCCTTCCATCCATTAAATCGCTCACACCCACACATACACACTCACGCACTCACCCCCATCTCCATCCACAATCACACACACCCTCACCCCATCCACAATCACTCACACATGCAGATAAGCACCCACAAACACCCCCACCTACACCTCCATGACATTCACCCACACACTCACACATGCACACACGCATAAACAATCACACACACCTTCCCCTGTCGGAAAATCCACTTACCTTTTCCATCGAGGAGGTCACCCAGGAGAGGACAGGTCCTGGTGTTTCCACCGCTGGCAGCACCCCACCATCAGGACACTGCCACGTTGTATTACGTGTCGTAATATGGCGTGCAACATCCTTTTGGTGTGGCGGTGCTGGCGGTGTAACTGTCTCTTCACTGTCCACCGCCAGCACGACTGGTGTCAGAATTCCATCCAATTTTGGGCAGAATTCTGAAATCAGTCGTAATAGGGCAGTCTTTCAGAGCCCATGGCTTCGGCGGTCTTACGAAAAGACCACTGAAGTCACAATGAGGACCTATGTGTAGGACCTCATCTAGAAGGGTTGTGCCAGCTCGTGAACTTGACAATGTAAAGACAATGGGGTGTGTTAGAAATGGGGTCTTTCGTTTGCAGTAAGGCTATCCCCTGTCCAAGCAAGGACCCTCACTCTATTGAGGGTAAAGGAGAATCACCCTCAGTTAACCCCTGCTCACCCCCTTGGTAGCTTGGCACGAGCAGGCAGGCTTAACTTTAGAAGCAATGTGTAAAGTATTCGTACCAACACACACAGTAACCCAATTAGCCCACTACAAAATGACACAACACAGGTTTAGTATAATAGGTAATATTTATCTAAACAAAACAAGACCAAAATGCTAAAAATCCGACATAAACAAGTCAAGTTATAAATTGCGGGTGTTGCGCGTCATTTCTCTAGCTGCATTGCATTGATCTCCCAGCTGTGATGCAGGCAGAGCATCGATTATAGCCGCAAGGCCTACGGCACATCATTTAGCAACTGCGGGGAGGGTGGTGCGTCAAATGTTTCCCCGCATGCTGGTCTTTGCGTGGATTTCAGTCTTTTTCCACCTTTCAAAGGCCCAAAGACAGGTTAGGGCACTTCTTGGCAGGCAGGACTCTCAGCAGAAAGCCCAAGTGCTGGCAGAGAGAAGTCTTTGTTGTCCTTGAGACTTCAACAACAGGAGGCAAGCTCAGTTGAAGCCCTTAGAGATTCTTTACCAGTAAGAAGTCACTCAAAAGTCAGTCTTTGTCCTCTCTCAGGCTGAAGCAGCTACTGCAGACCAACCCAGCGAAGCACAGTCACAGACAAAGGGGCAGTACTCCTCCCCAAGCTTCTCCAGCTCTTCTCCCAGGGAGAGGTTCCTCTTGGTTCCAGAAGTAATCTGATTTTCAGGGGTTTTGTTGTCCCTGAGACTTCAACAACAGGAAGCAAGCTCAGTTGAAGCCCTTAGAGATTTGTTACCAGTAAGAAGTCACACAAACGTCAGTCTTTGTCCTCTCTCAGGCTGAAGCAGCTACTGCAGACCAACCCAGCGAAGCACAGTCACAGACAAATGGGCAGTACTCCTCCTCAAGCTTCTCCAGCTCTTCTCCCGGGGAGAGGTTACTATTGGTTCCAGAAGTAATCTGATTTTCAGGGGTTTTGGGTCCTCTTCTTATACCCATTTCTGCCTACTTCAAATTCACACACCATGGAGTTGGAGACTGCATTGTGTGAGAGCAGGCACAGCCCTTTCAGGTGTAAGTGACCACTCTTCCCCTCCCCTCAGCCCAGATGGCCCATCAGGAAATGCATGCTACACCCCAGCTCCCTTTGTCACTGTGTCACTGTCTAGAGGAGAGGTGCAAACAGCCCAACTGTTAAAATGACCCAGACAGGGAATCCACAAACAGACAGAGTCACAGAATGGTTTATGCAAGAAAAGGCCTACTTTCTAAAAGTGGCATTTCAAACACAGTCTAAAAAACAAATTCACTAAATGAAGTATCTTTAAATTGTGAGTTCAGAGACCCTAAACTCCATATTTCTATCTGCTCCCAAAGGGAATCTGCACTTTAATGATATTTAAAGGCAGCCCCCATGTTAACCTATGAGAGAGATAGGCCTTGCAACAGACAAAAAAAACAAATTTGGCAGTATTTCACTGTCAGGACATATAAAACACATTACTATATATCCTACCTTAACCATACACTGCACCCTGCTGTTGGGGCTACCTAGGGCCTACCTTGGGCCTACCTTAAGAAAAGGAAAGGTTTAGGCCTGGCAAGTGGGTACACTTGCCAAGTCGAATTTACAGCTAAAACTGCACACACAGACACTGCAGTGGCAGGTCTGAGATATGGTTACAGGGCTACTCATGTGGGTGGGACAACCAGTGCTGCAGGCCCACTAGTAGCATTTGATTTACACGCCCTGGGCACTTCTAATTCACTTTACTAGGGACTTACTGGTAAATCAAATATCCTAATCATGGAAAGCCAATCCACAATACAATTTACACCGAAAGCATATGCATTTTAGCACTGGTTAGCAGTGGTAAAGTGCCTAGAGTCCTAAAGCCAACAAAAACAGGTCAGAAGAAATAGGAGGAAGGAGGCAAAAAGAGTGGGGATGACCCTGCAAAAAGGGCCAAGTCCAACAGGGTCTGTATTGCAAGGTGCAGAACTGTGGGGAAGCTTAAATGAAAATGTGGAGCATCGCTTTTTGAGATCTATAATATCTCTTACCCAAAGTACCCCCCTTGTGCCAGTATACTTTGACTTAGCACAGATGCCAAATTGATATGTTTCAAGCATATTGTTTACATTGCATAAAGATGATACCCTGGCTACGAACTGTAAAGTCACTATTGCAGAAACTAGGATCAAATCACTATTGGTCCTACCCAGAGTCGATTAAATATCTTCCAAGAGCTATGATTAAAAACCATAAATGGGAGTTTGCGAGGCTTTAAATTGTAATGCAGATTAAAAGAAGACTAACATTAGACTTCAGTGATGTAAAACCTAGTGCGCGTTATGAGGTACCTATTGATGAAATCACTCCACTGGTAGCACGCAAGCTATACCTCAAGTTTTGATATGGTAATCTACCGACCAAGGTGTTTAGTTCTGAATGGCACAAAAAGGGTGTCGTGGATCGCCAGCGCCCAGCCTGCCATGCACTAAAGGAATTGTTGGATCATATATTATTATTTTTCCTTTGCTACCTCAAACTCCAGGCTAAGTGGATCATCCCCCATCTGTAAAAACGTGGGTACCCGGAGGTATTTGGATGCTTTTAGAATTCTGAGAACTTACACCAGTAGAGTACTTGTGTTAGGTGTGGCGAAATATCTAACAGCATTATGGCTAGGCATAGCAGGTTCCTACATAGTGAGATTCCTTATTTACTTATGCTTCACAACTCATGATAATTTTGAGTAACCAGTGGGATGTTTGTAGATAGTATAATTATCCACCACCACAATGTTAATGTAACATGCATGTTTGTGGTACATGGGGCGCAACCTCCTCCTGTACTATAGAATAAACAGAGTCCTAATCTGTTCTGTTGCACTGGCCACTTTATTCGAATGAGCTGTGATTTGTTGTCTGTTTTACACCAAGTAATTTATAGGTAATTTGTTAAGTGTACCCCTCTCCACTTGTATATGGGTGTCTTGTTTTTGTGGGATGATTTGATTACCCTAATTTTATTATTGTGGTCTTATAACACTCTGTTTTGAATCTGTATTCTTACACGGATGTTTGCAGAATTTTTTAACACTATGTACTATTTGTATTTTATGTGTGTACATTTATGATTTTAGAGATTGAAAATAAAGTTTAATGACTGACTGACTGATTTTGATATTCCTAGATTCTCTACAGTGTATTATCTGATTAGATCAGACCGAAAACATGCTTCTAAAACCTGCACCATTTAATCCACGTATAGAAAACAAAAGGAAACAAAAGGAGGAAGAAACAATGTTTTGGTGCCATCTCTAAACAAAACTCAAGCAAAATAAACATGGTGTTGGCTTCTTCCGAAAGAAATAAAAATTATAATTCTCACTTACTTTTCCTCACTTTGAATAGCATTATAGGTTGTGCAGGTGTTTATCGATTTTTTATCAATTATTTTAAGTTTACACTGAGGACGCATATTTCCTTTCCAGTTGAGTTTTATAACTTATTATAATTTTAAATTTAAAACAGGATGGCCTAGATAATACACGTGTTTTATAGAATTTATACAGCTTCTGAATTTCATCTATTACCAAATCAGATACATGAATACAACATATATGTATTCAGCTCAGGCCCTTCAAAGCGCAACAATTGATTGTTTAAGAAAAAAAAGTAAATAGCAGTGGTAAATCAACAAATGGTACGTCAGGCAAGGGGGAGAACAAGTCATAAATGAAACCATGCAAACTTGTTTGCCACTGGATACATCAAAAATAATTCACGCTTCCCCCACTGTATGGGTGAGCACTGCTTTCATATTTCTGCATCAAGCAATATACATAGATCAAAGGTAATTATAACTAAATGAGGAACTGCGGTAAAGGTTTGAAAAGGCCAAAGTCATGAAATATTTAGGCTTGATTGGGGAGTATAATTTTAGAGTGGTGGGATTCCCATCTCTGATAAAAAGCTACAAAACTTATTTTTTCAACCCCTAAAATGAAACCCAGCCAAAGTCACATAATGTTCTCTTCTAACATAAATGGATTGAATTAAGACACTTAAGACACTATGACGGGTTATTTCACTGCATGCAACATCATTAATACTACTTCATGATTAATGCCTAACTCTTTCACACAGTTTAAAAGGATCAGGCATTTTACAGGATTAAATAAATGAAAAAAAAGCTCAGTATGCTCAGGCTTCCTACATCCAAACTTGTATAAAGTTCTCTTGGGGTACAAACGTCTCTGAAATGAAAACACATTACCACTGCCGGGAGGTCACAAATAAGGTATGAAAAATGCTGTTTGCTTACATCACCAATATTTCTTTATATGTTTTTCATTGGCATTTTTGTATTCATTACTATTGTGTCAAGACGACCTTTCATATTTGATATTCTTCCAGTGCAATGCAGCAAATGTCACCGAGATACAGGCCTTCTAATCCCATTCAGTAGCAGCCAAACAGGATATTCGACATTTGCATATTATTCAATGTCAGGCTGACTTTGAAGTTATTTCAAGAACTTCCTTATATGAGCACAGTAGCAGCCTGGACATAAAATGAAATAGGAATTATCCTCGTGCACTGCTCAAAAGATACTACCGAGACTAAAATTATCTCCCAAGAAAAATAAATGTCATTTGTATTCATCTCGACTTATGAAGATATTTCTTTTTACTGATCTTTACCTTCTGCCCTTGCCTTTTTTGGAACTACATACAACACTACTACTTTTTCTTATAAATGACTCGTTGTAGTTTGTGTGGTATGCGAAGTATGGCAGTGTGCAAAGATCCGCACACATCAAAAATGTTAGTAAATAAATTACTAGTAAAGACTCTTTTCATTATTTGGCATTACACTGAGGTTCTTCAATTCCACCATGCTGTGATGATAAAACTCAATTTACTGATGTTCACTTAATCGACCTTCAAAGGATGAAAGAGTGTGTTGATTTTGGCCGGACTCAAATGTGTGACTTAAAGAACAAAGGATAGTTGTTAGCAACCAAGAAGGGAAATTCAATTGATTCACCGATCTGTGAACACTCACTGTTACTGTAAAGAAGAACAAATGTGCGCTGAAGCAGAACGCCTCCATAACCTATGACATCTCTACATAAAAATGTGAATCTGACCACATTCTGTACAGCTTTGTATCTTGTTCTTCCCCAAAAAAGGCCATCTGTGTACTTTTCCTCAATCAAGCCGGGCAATAAAGAACTTTAATGCCTGTTTAAAGTATGTATCTCCTGAAGTCCTTCTAGTTGGAAAGACCCTTTCAGATAAATATGTTTTTTGAATGAAAGTTAGGAATCAACAACCCCCAAATGTGTGTGGCTGTAGCGATGTTCAGTAACAGGAGTTGGTATCTTCTCACCATCAAGCCAACCAGGAGGTGGGACTATCCTGGCCAGGCAACGCTTTCCTGGAGCGACTTTGGCAGGAAGTAGATCGAATGAAAGGATGCTCAGTGTGCATAACATGGCGATAGACTGGTTCTGTAAAAATAAAAGAACCATTTTTTTGATGAGGATGTGAAACTGAACAGGGTTGCACGCCACTGGATCATGCATGCCATAGTCTGCCTACACCTACCCCGGCTAGCCCCATGCTATGCTCCCTCTTTGAAAGAGGGAGCTCTTTAAAAACAGCTTGTTCTCATCTGCAGCCATCATTCAGAGCAGACGTTACATTATGGTGATTCTTTTGTGGTGCTCTTTACTATTCTCCCATAGCTGAGTCTGCAGAAATATGCCCAGGTCTCCTGGTGTGTTTGATAAATTGAGACAGGAATATCTGCTCAGTTCTCGCCTCCTGATTAATCACTGTTCTTACAAGAGAATGAAAACTTGGGGCAGAAATCTAGTAGTTCATTGGCCCAAAATATCTAATGCCCATAGTCATAGTCTGCGATCTGAAGCCACAAGACTGTTCTTCAATAGAACAACCAACAGACTATGAGGCATGATGGACAGACATTAGATTGGGCCATTGCCCATTCGCTAAGCCTCCACCATGCCCTGCTTTTCTACCAAGTAGACCTCAAAATTAAGAAGGTCACTTGGAAAGAGGTAGAGAAACAGAAAGTGAGACAGGGAGACAAGTACAGCTTGTAAGAGTTTCTTGTATAGATGGTGTTTGTTTAAAGTAGCAAAGGAGGACTGCCTCTTGATTCTAACCTTGGAATGGATGTTACTGTAGCATGGTTAAGTTACTGCCAGCCACCACTTTAAATTGACCATTGACCAGTGAACAATAATCCTTGTAGACAACACACAGAGCCTGGTAGTTGAAGTAGGAGAGTCCACAGGACATCGATCACAAACCCGATTACGAAGAACAATTATCCTTGTAAACAGATGAGCATTATCCCGGTCAGCAGGTGGCCATTCTACAGATAGATAGATAGATAGATAGATAGATAGATAGATAGATAGATAGATAGATAGATAGATAGATGAATAAATAGATTGATATCAGTTGTATCCGTATGAGTATTCGTCTAGCATCATACAAGTATGATACATTTGTATGCTGCTTTTAAATGCGGTTGCACTCAAGTTGCATCAAGATGTTACATCGGTGTCCATATATGCCTTATGTGTTTCGAACCAACCGTATCATGTTGTGAGTCCTTTGGAGTTGTTTATTTAAATGTTTCACGTATTAGTCACTGCTATGTAAACTATAGTGCTTTTCTGCACTCTTTTAAAAAACCTGATTAGCTTGACCTGTAAAAGCTGGAGAGGAAGATATCCAGTGAGAGCAAAGCCCACTTGGAAACAGAGACATGGTGATTGCGGAGGAAAACAGTGTGTAGATGGTTATTACATCGATCCAGGTGTCATGAGTTCACTTTCAGTTTTTGATGTTATTAGAATCAGTTTTGAATTTAAAGTGTTTTGGTATTTTAGGTATTCCCACTCTTGATAAATAAGAGGAATAGCAATGGCTTCAAGCTAAAGGATGAACTCTTTGGTCCAACTAAACAGGTGTCTACATAAGCACAAGAAGGAACAGTTTATTTGTTTAAACTGCAACAATGTTTTGAGCTCATGTGGGGTTTGTTGTGGGGGAGATGTTCCATTAGAACGTAAAAAATCTGACAGCACCATATAATATGTGAGCACCGAATATGACAATGCTACTGGTGCACGGGGATGGAAGGGCATGAGTTTGGTCTAATTTCCTCTAAGGTCCTGAGTGTCCTCCCTAAAAGTCACTAATTGTTCGTGCATTCAGTTTTACCAAGGTCATGATAATTACTGCAAGAAAAACAGCATCTAACAAGGCAGATGTTAATCAAAGGCTTTGTTGCTGGGCTGTAGAGAGCCTACTGTGCATGTGTGCTTGTCTCGAGCTGGCCGAACATACATGTGCACTGAGAGGAGTGTTCTGTGCTCGTCACCCCCCAATACCCTGCCCCTTCTCAAGAAAACAATAATAAACAGTTTATTATAATTTTCTTGTAAAGGTTTTGCAGCTGCTGCTGCTGGTGGGAGGGGGCTGACACTCCCCCTCCCTAACGGAAGAGCTGCCCTGATCAAAGGCATGTATAGAAGGGCATAAGGGAGGCAGAAAGAGTTGTTGAAGGTGGGGGAAAACAATGTTAACAATTGATGGAAAATCTATGTGAACATTGATGCACATTTACAGTATGCAGCTGCAAGCCAATGTATTTAGCATTCTGGTACTCAAAAGACATTGGCCCTCTGATTTAGAGTTTGGCGGAGGGGGTTACTTCATCACAAACATGACAGATATCCCCTCCGCCGAATTGCGCTCCCATTATAGTCGATGGAGATGATAATACGGAGACCCAGGAGTAACCCATTTGCCAAACTCTCAATCAGGCCCATAGTGACAAAAAATGATCCACCCACAGAAAGAAAAGAAAATGGATAGCAAAACATTGGGCTACACTATAATAACTTATAATAATTTTGGTTTGGGAACAGCTTAAACAATAATTCAGTGATTTATTTTGATAGTAATTTAAAATAAAACCTTTTGGTAAAGTTGGATTTCATAATACTATTTTGAAAATAACACATTGATATCATTTTACTGCCTAAGCCAAATGTGCCTTTGTGCCAGTGTTACCTAACTGGTGAGTGACTCTCCTGTTGTGGGATGTGGATTGCTATCAGAGAGTGAATAAAGGCCTTGTGGGAGAAGAGGTGTTTTTAATTCCTTGAACAGGATGGGCTGGGGAGTTGTGCTAAGTCCCTTAATATACTTCAAAGAATGCCTACCCTGTCACTGGCAGACGTAGCTCACACCTAGGTCTGTCTCCATTTGTCTTTTTAGTCAGCTTGACTCACAAACCCCATGGGTAGGGGAAGCTACCCCAGAACTCGCTTGGAGTGATCAGAAAGGAGGGCTTGTCCATTATCCTACCCACACCTCTGGGTGGGCACAGGGAGCTCTGACCAGGGGAAGAAGGTTTCTATCATGTTGGATTTAGGTAGAGAAAGACACTGTGAAAAAAAGTGTACAGTGAAGCATACAGCAAGTGCTGCAAACGTGGGCAGGGTTACCCATGGGAACGTCTACCACATTTGTTTGGGAGTGGCCCGGAATGTCCACCACCCAAAGACTGGCACTCACATAAATGATGCAACCCCCACACTATAGTAGTATTCAGAACACTCCTGGACCGTTGAAGATCAGGGAATGCCTTGTTGTCTAAACCCTAAATGAAGACTGAACTGCTTGCCTTGAACCCAGGACACTAGAACTGAATCCAAGTGCTTGAGCTACAACAAGCTTCCAGAGGCCTTTTGTGCAACTACTCAGCTTACCAGTCCCAAATTGATCAGCCCTGGTCCCTGCTGCTGGCCCCTGCTGAGTGAGTCTTGACCACCAAGGGTTGCCCGCAGGACCCTGGACACTTGGCTGGTGTCAAAGTGTACTCCTTCTACTGTGTCCTGGAATCTAGGACTTAGACACCTTATGTCAACTCTTTGCTCAAAGGAATGATGCGGGAATAGGATCAACCTACCAAGCCAATCCTTCAAAGGTGCATTGTCACTGGGCCAAACATTCTGGATGTTTCCATTACGCACTTCTCTGAAGCAGCAAATTTAATCCAAAAGTACTTCAGGAAGAAGGTATGTGGCCTTGTGGAACCCTCTTCTTCTACAGCATGCATCCTTGCCCCCTGGAAGAATCCAAGCTCCAACAAAGTGACTATGTGCGATGGTAGAAATCTTCACATAGCGAAGGCACAGAAACTATTGGCTGGCTGGGGACTTTCTCTGGTCATGAAATTGAAATTTCCTATACTCAGAGCTTTCCTTTGAAATGCCACTGGCTTCACAGATACCTCTTTCAATGGTCATCTGACAACGCAGGGCCCTCGTCAGCCACAGTCTGCTGCCTTCCACGTTGAGGATTTTTGACTTCCATTGCAGAGTCTGTAGTTCAATCTTTTCACTGAGACAAAACTGGTCCCTGAATATGGCTTGAGCTCCACTGCAGTTGGTTTTAACTTTTAACTTTGTGCTAGTCTTGCATAACCAGATAACTGAGGTTGGTGCTTTATGCTATTTGTTGCTATTTTGAACCTTACAATTTAAAAATTCTTATTTCTGGTTCCTCTGTTTGGAATTTGGCCATTTTGGTGTCATTTTAATTATTCAAATATTTTTACATTTTCTTAATTGTAAGCGCTTCAAAACCCAACCCACCACCGTTGACACCTTCACTGACTTTACATCCACAGAGGCAATCCCTGAACACCTGCTCAACACCTTGGACAAGCTTACCACAAAAGACACCACAGCCATCATGAAACCATCTACTCTGGAGCTCCCATGGAACCATGTCCCCACCATATATTCAACCTTGGGAGCAAGATATAATCAGCAAGGAGCTCAAAACCATTTTCAACACATGCATTACCTAGACCACCGTCCCCAAAGAATGGAAAAAATGCACAAGGCAAGTACCTTCTCAAAAAACCCTCCATTGACCACAGCAAACTCACAAACTACTGCCCTATCTCCCTGCTTCCCTTCCCTGCCATAGTCCTCAAGAAGGCCACCAACTGCCAACTCACAGAACACCTTGAGAACAACAACCTTCTGGACTCATCCCAGTTTCTGCACCAACCACAGCACCAAAACCCCCTGCTCGCTGCCGTCGACAACATCAGAACCTCCCCTAGACTGGGGAGAAACAGCAGCCCTGATCCTTCTCGAACTCTCAGCAGCACACAACCCCATATCCCACCACACCCTTATCATGAGGCTTCACCTCATTAAAATACAAGGAAAAACCCTCAAATGGATAGCCTCCTTCCTCACTGGAAGAACCAAGAGGCTACCATGCCATCTTTTTCCTCGGAATCAAAGAACATCACTTGCGGCATTCCGCAATATCTCGTCCCTCAGCCCAACACTGTTTAGCACTTACATGACCTCATTGGCCAACATCATCAGAATTCATTGACTAACATCATATCTAGTGCAGATGACACCAAGCTCATCCTCTCGCTGTCAGAAGAACCCTCCATCTCAAGTACCAATTTCCACAGGTGCATGACTGTATGAAATACAACTGCTTGAAACTCAACACCAACAAAACAAGAATTGATCGTTGGGAACAACATATCCCTATGGAATGACTCATGGTAGTGCTCTGAACTAGGACCCTTGCCCACGCCAACAGACCACGCCTGTAACCTTGGTATTATCTTAGAAACAAGCTTACCATGAACAATCAAATCAACGCAATCTTCGCTGCTTAGTCCTTGTCACACTTTGCAGACTCCATAAGATCTTCAAATGGCTCTCTCTCTCAACATCAGATGAACATCACTCAAGCCCTAATCACCAGCCTGAAGAGACTTCAGAACATACATACCTCAACAGCCAGACTCTTCCTTGACCTCCCCAAATGGACTCACATCATCCCCCACCTCAAGATGCTTCACTAGCTTCCCATTCAGAAGGGATGGCAGTTCAAGTTAATGATTCACACCTACAGAACCCTTCACTACCAAGGATCAATCACTGCATTAACTTTCACCATCCCTCCAGACTCCTGCGCTCCGCCTCCCTCGTCCTCATTGAGACCCCCCCACATATATCATAGCAACAGCAGAGGACGCTCCTTCTCTCAGCATGCCACACAGTCCTGGCCGACCTCTTCCTGCACCTCAGGACCTCAACCTCTCTTCAGGAATTCAGGAAAGGACTCATGATCTGGATGTTCAACTGAGCCCCTGCATGCACCAAGCTCTCAGCACCTGGATACCCTCGTGGGTGATTAGCCATGCTCCACAAATACTGATTGATTAATTGAATTGATTTGGGATTTTTCTTGTGTTGCGTTTCCACTTTATTATTGTTTAAGTGCAGCATAAAACTACCAGAAGGTTAAGCACAAGTCTGTTTAGTAACTTTTGTGGTTCACCCTGACAAGCACTGTGATTATTATTTGAATTGGGTTCTTATTCTCTTAAAAAAATAAACCAATTTCTTATAGAAATCATGCCACATACATTTACCACAGAGTTTTATGTTCTCCAAGGTTTATACCTTCTGATTTGTTTTGGGAACTTAAAGTCTTTCAGCAAGGCACGGTCCAAAGATGAAGCCAGCAAGACGCCTTTGAATTTAGATACATTGTTATAGAGTTCCCAGAGAGGCCACTGTATGGGCACCAAAATCTCAGAAGGGAACAAAGCTTGATTTAATAGCTTCTGATGTTGCTATGCCACTGGGATAGACTTTCCCCTTGTCCAAGATTTGTCACTTTTCAGTTTTTATCCATGGGGTAAGGTTGAAAGCTGTAGCTGTGCGGGTATTTATAACGCCAGCAAGTGGGGTGAGTGCAGGTTTCCAATGGTGCACCCTCCCTGGGAGTCCTCAGCAAGATGTCCCATCCTTTGGAGGTGAAAAAATTATTCAAATCGAATTTTCTCAGACTGATGTTATAGCTTGTCCCAGTGACTCCTAGTCCACAGCACAGGGTTATAGGCAGCATGTGTCTTTTTAGCCAGGCCTTTAGCTGAGCCCAGAATTCAGTGGACATCTCGGCCCTTTTGAAGTTAAGAGGCCTTCTGCTCTCCATTTTTTCTGGAGCAGGTAAACTAGAGGTCAAACACTTGATTTTTGATTCCTTTCAGTCTCTGGGTGTAGCCAGGTATCCTTCTTCCAGCAGTCAAACAGAGTCCTCTTTTTTCAAGATGATATCTTCTCAGGTTGAGGAGCACGCTCAAAGGTGGTGGTGAGATGCTAGTCTTATCCAATAGTCACTGACTGGAGAATTGCATTACATCAATCCTAACAATTCTTGCAAATTCCCCACCTATAATACAACAGTCCTTCTCTTAGTTTATTGCAAAGCTCCATGATCCTTGTATTAAAAAATGATGGGGTGCTACTATGTGTCTTGTATTTTTTGTTGTGTTGGTGCTGCATTCTAGGTGGAATGTGGAATGTTATGGTTTGAATTGGAGCTGAGGGCTGAGCGTAGTGGATGGAGTTTCACTTATTCTTGCATGCATTAAAGTTTCCCTCCTGCAGATACCCAATTCTACATTTGGCAATGACAATGGGAGCTGAACCCATGCGTGCATATTACAATGGAAAGTGCCTCCAGGTGGGGTGATAAACTGCTTGCTGAGTTTGGCTTATGATGGCTGCCAAGGCATTTGTAAGTCTAAGGAGTATTTAAGGTGTATACTGGTGGCCACAAATGGACCTACAGATCGAAAGAGTAGTTAGAGATTGTTGCTAGTGCTGGCTAAGTGACAAGGGGTCAAAAGGTAATACAGACCCCATGGTATGCCATGAGATTCGAATTGAAGTGTGGGATGAAGTAGCCTTGGATATCTCGGGCTGATAGACACCAAGTCTCAGATTTAAGAGGTCCTACCGCCATTCCAACGCCACATTAGTGTCATTTTTATTAAGCTAATGTGGGGTTTGAAGGCCAAAATCGCCATGCCATATTTACAAAGTGGTGCAATGCTTTCATTGCGCCACTTTGTAACACCTGACGCCACACTATGCCTGTGCCAGGCATAATGTATGCAAGAGGGGCGTTCTGGTGCTGGGGGGGTAAATGGCGCAAAGAAATCTAAGAGATTTCTTTGCATCACTTTTATCACCATTTTTAACACCTGCTAAAGGGTACATCACCCGGGGCCTTAATGATGACATCCCTTGGACTCAAGTGATACAAAAGAGATCTGTGACTCTTGCTGGCAACTCTTTAGAGTCAGTACTAGCTATCGGGTGTAAGAACGATGGTATGAAAGAAAGAAGTAGAATAGATGCATCCAAATAATTCCTCCCAGAAATATTCATCATTTGAAACGACTGAGGATGGAGTTATATATGGATTTTTTAAAAACAAGAGACAGAACCCCCATCGCTGATTTTATTTTAAATCATACCCTTTGTTCCTGGAATTGGCAGTCTTTAATAAACCCCAAATGACCGTAACACACTTCAAATAATACACACATCTCTGCCCTATGTAATAATAGAATTGTGATTTCGACTCTGGACTTATCTATGTCTTTTTTAAGTGGAAACAAAAGAATCTTTTTGCCCTGGTTCCTCAAAAAATAGTAGCTAGTTCTTACGCCTTGGAGTAACAACCAGCAAGGCCCTAAGACTTAACCACACCAACATTCTTTAAGATTTATTTAGAAAGCTAAGCAGGGATGGGCTTGGCCAGCACTTGGATAGGAGACAGGCGAAAAAATTCTTAAGCCCAGTTCCATAGATAGTTAACATTTCTTTCTTTATTATTCTTTACTCCTGTTTACTTTTTTCAAGGTTCCAACCATATAGAGGAAATAATAAGATAAGGATCAGTTGTGGGGTAATTTCTAAAAAAAAAAGTTGGTTGATTATATGTGAGGATGAGAGCTACTAGCTCGATTTGAATAATAGCATACACTACAGGAAAGTACATTAACCTCCTTTTTCAACTTTTCCTAAAAAAAAGTTTTATAATTCATCAGGGCCTTGAGGATGTTACCTTTTTAAAAATATTTGAAATATATGTATTATACAAAAACATAGTATTTATGGAAGTATTTTGTTGCTTTTTCGTGCAGCAGCTAAATCGGACTGTCTGATCCACAGCGGTGAGCAATCATGGGCTTATTGTGATAGCTTAAACAGAAAAGGAACAGGCCACAGTTTGTAACTACCTGGTCATACAAGCTGCTGCTCAAGTGAATTCACTGATCTTAACACAAGTAAGTAAAGGGGCACATAACATTAGAAGCATTTCATAATGTTTCCAAGACATTACCTCTCTAAGATAAGAATGAGGGGTGAGCCATACATCATGGTTAGTTTTCTATTCAGAGCATGTTTTAATAGTTGGTCAAATGCAGAAGTCACCTAACTATGTTGCCCCCTTCAAAACAAGGCCTTCTCTCTGTTTTATATAATTGCTGATTTTTGGAAGTTAAGTTTAGAGTGTTAGGAGATAAAATAAACATATTTTAGTGTGTGAAAGAGACAACCTTGAAAATGTATGTGATTATAATTATCATTGTGGGTTCGGCCTGCTTGTTGAAATGACACATAGGCATTTTACTAAATATTAATGCTTGGGTACATTCAAATTCAAACTGTGGTGTTTTTAAACAGCAGCATTTGAGTACGCTGATGCAAAGCACTGGACTAGCATAAAAAATGATGACACTACTACCCCTGACAACCACCATTATGTGCTGTATTTTGAATACTGCCCACACATGGTGGTGTTTGGGGGCGCTAAGAGGTGCAAGAAAAGTGGTGCTGCACTAGGTGCAGCAGCACTTTTCATAACTCTGCCCCCAAGTTTTTCTTAGTATTGATGGACATGTTGTCTAGATGGCCTGTGGTGAAAGTGGTGCATGACGTATCCTCTGGTTCTGTTTACTAGTTTTTGGATGAAGTGTTTGCTGGGGAGAGTGGTTTGTTTGGGTGGGGGGGTGATATATATTTATGGGGTGCTGCTATGTACCTTGTATTTCTTGCAGTGTTGTAGATGCATTCCAGCAGGAATGTGGAATGTTATGGTTTGAATGCCTCCCTTATACTGAAGCTGTGGGATGACTGTAGTGGGTGGAGTTTATCTTACTCTGGCATTAAAGTATCTTCTCTGAAGTATGCCTCCTGGATTTCATATGAGATATTCCCTTCTACAATCCTCCAGATAAAGTAGCTCAGGTTGTTCATGGAGTTGATGTGTTGGAAATGAGATGTCCTCCCCTCTGTCAGGCCCATAACTAGGTTCCCTCCTGCTCTGTTTGGAGAAAGAAAGTTTGGAGGGCCTCGAAATACAATAGTAGTAGTTCATGTACCTCGATTTGGCATCTCCAGGTCACTGCAAAGGCTATTCTTCATTTTCTGCCCTCCTCCCAGATAGCTAATCCCTGGTAAGACACAACTTGTTGACAAAATTCCAACCTTCCTGGACTCAAAAGCAAAGCCATTGTACACAGGGAAGAGGGTTGTTAGCAGCCACCCAAGGATGTGTAGTCAACCTCTGGATTTGGGCTTACTGGCAAACCACTTCTAACTTGGTTTTTCTGAAGGCAGCACAAAGTACACTTTCTTGAAATATTTTTCCATTGAATGTATTAAAAATCTACTTGAATTACAATTCTTAAACTACGTGAAAAATGTCCTTCAATAATCGATCTAGCATTTTCCCAGGCACATATATTATTCACAATGTACAATATTTCAAATTTTTAGCTTTTTAGGCAGCCGGCCCTGTGAGCTTAAAAAACACACTTCTTTGAGTGGCGGAAAAGGCACTGCAGCCCACATATGATACATAACTCCCATGCCATTTGTGCATTTCTTGCACTATTGATTAGAGCTTCACAGGCAAGGTAAGTAAGCTGGTTAGGGGAAACCACTGCACAATATGATTTGAGGAGAAAGCACATGTGCTGTGCCACTGTGTAGCAGTACTATAGAGTCCTAAGCATGCAAAGATCAGACAGGAAAAAGTGGGGTACCATGACAAAAACAATTTCCTTTTATATACTAGGCCAGCAAATTAGTGCAAAATGTCTAACCACTTTTAAGAACCATTATAAAGGTTTTATCTGATGCCTGTCATATTTTATTGTAACTGTGTGCATGCCAGTGTATGTCAGGTAAGTAGGTGTGACATATGGGGAATAAGAAGGATTTATTTTTAATCCCTAATGTTTTCCTCGCAGCTTTCTAAACTGAGTCGTCCTTTTTTTCAAATACAAACAAGAAAATAAACAGAAATGTTACATATTGAAGTGTAATATATACTGATAGGCTCCTGACCAAGTGGCGACGCTAAACAGCTAGATAATGGAACAGAATGGAGTCAAACTTCATGATCGCTGAGAATGCCATATTTCAGACATTTGAAGAGATCAAGGACTGGCTAAACAGAGGATGCTTTACCACATTATCAGAGTTGGATAAGCAACCTGCATGCATATTGTGACCACAATATTGACTTTGGAAATATCACAGCAAAGTTAATAATATTAGTAGCCCAATCAATACATGAGAACGTGCAATTTAATTGCCCCTTCGACTCAGTTTTCTGTGTCGGAGGGGCGTGCAATGGGTGTTGCTGTGGGCGTTCCACAGCATCACCCATTGCTTTTGTTACTGCCCCAGCAAGAACGAGAAGGCGTGAATCTGTGGTTGCACCAAAAAATAATGCCACCCCAGAGGTGACGTTAGCATGGCACAACGAGAAGGAATACTTTTATTCCTCCTCATTTTTGCTTTTCCCATGTCTGCTGCATTCTGCAGGACACACAGAATGAGCAAAAGGCCATGAATGATTGTTTATGTGCAGGAAGGGAACCTTCCTGCACATAAACAATCACACCCCTCAGCGCAGACACCCTTTCACTATGGTGCATGGGTGCCTGCATTGGCGCAAGCTGCCTAATTTAGCACCGGATAAGGGGGAAATGAGGGGTGTGCTGAATGCTTGTAAATACGACTCATCCCTATGTTTCAAAACTGGTGCAGTGCTCCTATTTTTGGCACAGCACCATGCTGCACCAGTTTCTTGTAAATCTGGCTGCATGTATTAAGATTTGTCTATGTTTACTTTTAGTCCCATCTGGATACAGAAACTCTGGAATCGACATACGATTTTCTTTATCCCCACAGGCAATTTCAATACTAAAAGAGTGTTGTCCTCAAACATTAGAGCGGAGGTCTAAATGTTGGCCAACCAACGGGCATCCCCATCACAGCAAAAAGTAAATCAGATCAATTACATAAAGTGAAAAGAAGGTTGGAGCAAGGACGCAGCCCTGCCTTACACCTTGAACCACAGGGAAGGGAACAGTCGTCTCGCCTGTTGGTCCACAACCCACTTGAGCAAAGTTATGACAATGAAGTCTGATTATGATGGCCAAAAGGTTGTAGGGGGCACCCATTTCAGCCAGAACCTGCCTTAACTTTGACTGGGGAACTAGATCAAATGCTGAACGCAAATCAACTAAAGCAATGCCACCAAAGACTAATGTTTTCCTAAATAATATTTGGAGTCAGAAGACCTGGTGCACCATACTAATACAGTCCCAGAATCCCATCTAAAGTGGAGTTAGTATCTCTTTCTCACCTATCCAGGCATGTAGCCTCTTAAGGAGTATAGTAATAAATAACTTTTGCAAGCTATCAATTAAGCTTGTCGGCCTGTAATTGCGTGAGTCTGCTTGGGAGCCCTTGTTATAAACTGGGATTAACTCTGCCCCTGCCCCAGATGGAGAGGTTGGTGCCCTGCCCGTGATAGAATTGAATAGTAACACAAAATAGACATCTATTTCGCTTAGGTACAGATCCCCCAGAACTTTATAGGTTCTTACTGCTACTACCTTTCCCCTGACGTATGGTTATCAGCCAGCAAATGATGCTGGGGAGGGCTTATATCTCCCTTCATTGAGTGGAGGCTTGAGAAGTGGGCACCCCATTGTACTGCTGGGACATTGGTTAAATGGACCGAACACCCTCCTTTCTTCCCGTCGAGACTGAGGGCCTAATTTAGGTCTTGGCAAAGGGAATACTTCATCACAAACATGACAGATATCCCATCTGTTGTATTACAATCTCCACAGGATAGAATGGGATCATAATACGGCGGACAGGATATCCATCACGTTTGTGACAGAATATTTCCCTCTGCCAAGACCTAAAGCAGTCCGCAAACTCCAAAAGACAAACTGATCCCCTTTCCTAGCTGCAACCAGCAGATCTTCCCACGTCCCCACTTACCAATCTCTTTTGACAGATTTAATAGTCTTCTTAAAAAGATCCCTCGAGCTTTTATTGCTCCCCTATCCTGCTGTTTAATTGCAGACAAAAAAGCGAGCCTAGCTTCCTTACATGCTGTATTGTACCAGCACTCGGGGGGTCCTCCTTCCAAAGGCCCTTTTTGTGGCCACATAAAAATGTTTCTTGAAGCCAGCAAACAGGTTGTTAGAATGGAACTAACCTTTACCCAGCAGACCCCCTGACCAGAATCCCTCCCCTCTTTGACGAGGTCCTCAATGCTACCTACAACTAAAGTGTAAACTTTCCCAAATAGCTCCTGTGAATTGGCCACAGTACACCATTCTATTCTACGCATATTGTTAGTCACTTGCCATCTACAATCAAATAGTTCTCTACTAGCCCTCATATGAAAGATGGGGAGATCAACCTCAAGGACCAGAGCATTAAGGTCACTCTCTTGTCTTGGCACAACAATCATATCAATCTGAAAGGGGCAAGCCCTCATGTGCACCAGAAAATAATTAGTAAGACTAGTACCAGGAGCGCAATTGAAAATATGCTTCCCTTCATTATCAGACCTTGTTCTCTCATTCCCTAATTGGATGACCTGCTTCATTGTAAGGGCATTAATTTATAATGCCAGGGGGGACAATGTTTTTATTGGTGCAATCAACAACTTGGGAATGCACAAAACATTATCCTCTCCTTGATTAAGAGCTGCTGCTCTATCGTCTAATGGTTCAAACTGGCAGTTAAAATCCCCACGCACAAACTTCAAAACTCCCTCGGGCAGTTACCATATGTGAGTTCAACAATATAATAGTGGGGGAATCATAATTAGTTCTGCCTGGCCTCAAATACACATTGCAGAAATAGGCTGTTGGGGTTGGGATGGCCAATGAAATAGAGAATATCTGTAGAGGACATAGGAATTTCTTGGATTTTATAGATTAACACAGTTCTTGCCCAAGTTGCCAGTCCCCCTGAAGGTCTATTCTTAACTTTAGATACAGCCTCTTTACTGAAATTAGCATATCCTGCACAATGCAATGGCCTGGTGGACCAAGTTTCCTCAAATAGACGAACATAATTAGTGTCTAGGAACTTGGCCCATTCTGGAATGCCAAGTTTAGATGCTAGCCCTGCAACGTTCCACTACATCATCTTAGCTGCATTGGTCAGATGTTTTGTTGATGACTCCACATGATTGCCCAGATTGAAAGGCCCATCACATTCAGTATCAAGGGCCGGTTAAGCCAGGGCTACGGAAGGAACAGAGGGATCTGCAGGCCTTCATTTGTGAGTTCTACTAAAGGACTGAATTGTATCGCTTTGAGATGTCAAAAGATTCATTCGCACTACCTCCAGGTGCCCCGGTCTCCTGAATTATCTACAGGTATCTATCCCCAAGACCCCATTTACCTTTACAGGGTCTGTAACCCAGCATTGAAGGATCACTTATTACTAAGCCCTGTAACTATGAAACTCCCTGACACCCTCCACATGACATCAACAACATCCCTATGGTCCTTGCTTTACACCCAACCCCACCCCCATCCCTTTCCATAAGAAAACAGGTCAAGGAGGTGGCAGTCCTACTAGATTCCAGTCATTCAACCCCTTCCAGAGCATTAAATCCGTTCAAGGTGGGGGTTATGAAGACACCTGGTCTGGTTGCATGAACAATTGGAGTTGTCAGTGATGCCGGGGCTGTCTGGTTATTGGTTCTGTGTACTTCTTATGAAGCTTCAACAAATTGTACCAAAGTCAGATAATCCAATGGAGCATGGGCAGTGGAACAAAAGTATACCTGGAAAGAAATGATATTTCATATATTTTGATGGCATTCTCATTGGAATTTTATTAATCCCTGACAATATACAAATCATGGACATAAGTGTATGCAACATAAATAAAGGTGTTTACTACCCCAAAGGGCCACCACAGGGGACTACAAGCACCATCTTCCCACTCCTAAGGGCACCACCAATGGGGCTACATTGCGCTCTATAAATGTCTCACCAGCCAGCAGCACAGGTTTTGCTATCCCAAGGGGCTGCCATAGGGGACTGCAAGCTCCATCTTCCCATGCACCTGAAGGCACAACTGAAGGGGCTACATTGAGCATCATAAGCGTAGCATCAGCCCACAGAGTGGTTGTTTGCTATCCCGAGGGGCTACCACATGTACTAAAATATCCATCTTCCAATGCTCCTGGAGGCACTACTGACAGTGCTACATTACCCTTCAAAAGTGCTACACCATTTCGTAGTGTAGGACGCGTGTGGGACATGCCCAGGTCAAAGACGGGCCTGTCCATGCCGGTCGGAGCCCAGAGGAGGCTCGAAAAGGCGACACCTCTAACGCCTGTTTGTGGAATTCATATGGTATTCCCATATTTATTGACATTCTAGTGGTTTGAAAAAGCTGTCTTTTAAATGTTTTTTGTTGCAGGTGGGACTTCTATTGACATTTAGTTGTGCTCCTGGTAGTGAGAGAGTTGTACGTAGATCTGGTTGGTCTTTCCTTTGCTTCAGGTGGAGGGTTTGTCTCATTTGTCAGTACACCCTGCATATGCAAATTGTAAATCAAATAGTGTTCCCCGATCAGTGTAAAGCTAGCCATAATAGTCAAAAGGAAATTACTGGAGGGAGCCAAAGGCTCGAGCAGAGTCGAAAAATTACTGAAATCCACTGGTGACAATTATGTATTCAATAGAAGTGATACATTGATAGACAAATGTAATGACATCTTTATTTCCTCTTCCAAGGGGACACCAGCTTCTCCCCCTCTCCTCCATACTTTTCCCCAAAGATTAGCAAGAAGTGCATACCTCAAATGTTTGATAAAACATCAATTCAAACAGCAACTCAGCCCAGAACTGTTAGGATGTCAAAGGTGCAGGCTGCAGGCACAAGGGCTTTGAAAATAGAATAGACTAATTTGTGGGCGGCATAATCTCTTCTCAGATCTTTGTGGTGACAAAGCAAGTTTGGAGGTGGGGGTCCTGACAAAGACGGGGGCAATGAAGTAGGGTCTACAAAAGTTATGGAAATTAACAAATTGGAAGGGCTTGAATCAAAGGTTGGGGAATTATTAGCTATAAAATGTGCTAAATCAAATGAGGGTGACAGGGGCGAGAGGAATGGAAGGACAAACAATTGTGTAGGACAAAGTCCCCTGATCCAAGCGACTAGTACCAGTAGTCCTTCCTGAGCTTACCATACCAAGACTCCACCCCCCAGCAAATATATCTAACGTGGAACTACCATGAAATCCATCTGAAGGGGCATGACGGAAGCAATCATTTTGGATGGGTGGAAAGAGGTTCTAGTGGAACATTCTAGGTAATTTCCCCTCAAGTAAGTCCCAGGCATGGGCAGTAGGGTGTATGGTGGAGTATATCTGAGGTCCCAGAGACATGTCAGTCAAAATGTTAATTTTCTCAACTAGGTCCCTATACTGCTTGTGGGTGCTAGAGAAGAACAGGAAACCCTAATTAACAAATTGACCCACTGGTTTGGGGAAGCAAGGCACTGCTACACCATCATCAGAAGTGAAATCTGTAGAGCTGAGAGGTTGAACATTACAAGGGGTCTTTGTGATGTGTTTAAAGTATCATTGTATAGCACAGACTTGGTGGAGGGTTTCATGGCAATAGACAGCAAATTCCAAAATCTCGATTAGCTAAAGGATGTGTATTGATATGCAAGACTCCCCAATTTCAGGCAATACTCCAAATCCTGATATAGTAGCACTTATTAGACCCAAATGACTTTGAGGCTTAAGTTCACCTAGAACCAGGAAAGGTATGTGTAAGTGTAAAGAAGAGGGGGGAATTCTGGGCAATTCACCCTTTTAGGTAGGCCCTAGAGGGGGAGCTCCCCAGACCAACAGCAATGTCATGCCATACATTGCAGGACATAGAAAAGTACCTCTGAACCGGATCCAATTATTGTGATGGAATGTGGCAGGGATCACAGGCAAGTTGACAAAGGCTGACTAGGGCCAGTTTATTGAGATGCATGACATTGTCTCTTTTGAGAGACTTGGAGTACTGACTCCATTCACTCCATTCACAAGTATGGTTATTCGGCTTTTGTACACATGCAGTTCAGTCAAGAACAGAGAGACATTGTGGGGGCCAAACAACTGGGGTCAAAGTCACCGTCTAATGTGTTACTACCCCTTTCTATACAGATTCACTAGATCTACTGAGAGTCAGTCTGAAACTTCTGCAGAAACGACCCTTACTATCTACTATCTATACAACTGGGTGGAAGGCCATTCAGGTGACACTGACCTCCCTAGTGAGTCTAATATAGCCTTAGAACCCGCCGTAGCGGGCTCTACCGGCTATTAAAGGCCCGCTCCCCGCGTTAAATGCCCGAGCCGAAGGCGAGG
Source organism: Pleurodeles waltl (assembly GCF_031143425.1). Classification (NCBI taxonomy): domain Eukaryota; kingdom Metazoa; phylum Chordata; class Amphibia; order Caudata; family Salamandridae; genus Pleurodeles; species Pleurodeles waltl. The sequence goes on along the minus strand of NC_090440.1, from coordinate 101,140,202 downwards.
GCATTTAACAAGGGAGAGGGACTTTAATAGCCGGTAGAGCCCGCTACGGCGGGTTCTAAGGCTATTAGAACATTCTGCCACACAGGGCAGAATGTTCTATTAAAAAAAAAAAATGTTCACGGAGCCCGAGGGGATTTAAATCCCCTCGGGCTCCGTGAGGCTTTGTTCACAGCTGTTGCTGTGAACAAAGCGAACATTGGAATGTTGGCGCTGCGGGCTTTTACCGGCCTGTAAAAGCCCGCAGCAGTCCATTGTCTTCAATGGACATGCCAACATTCGAATGTTCTAATGTAATTGTAGTCTGGGATTTCAATAATGATGTGGAGCTACCATTAGCATTTGCCTCTGAGCTAACCCTTGAGATACATATTCAATGGCAGAGCCCCAAAATCAATCTCCCATACGCGAAATGGACAGCACAAGCAGCCCAAGCTGTAGCACTGGTACTCAACTTTGATGTCAGAGCAGCTAAGGGAAGGACCCCATATGATCGAAAGGTTAAGCCTACCTTTAATTAGGTAGGCCACTTCAGCAGAATTTATTATTTCGTGTTAAGGGACAGCCTTAGGCCCTCCATTAAGGATATGAAAGTACTTGATAGAAAGGACAAGGACTGCAATGCACTTTACTTATCATTGGAAAGCAGTGTGGCACCCAAGCCTGTGTGCGCCGGCCGGCCGGATTTGGGGGAGTTTTCATATAGCAATAATGGTAAATCAATCAGGCGGGTTTTGTTAGTCAGAAATTGTGACATGCTTGAGGGAGTCATAGAAAAGGTGAATGGAGGCAAAAGTGAATCTAACTGTCCGTGCTTTAGAAAACTGAATATAGGTATTCCGAAAAGAGCACAATAGGCTCTTTAATCAGATCAGACAATCTCTAGCCACAAAGAGGAGGGCCGTGAAACTAGACTCTAAAGAGGCAGCTTGGTGTACCAAATCATGTAGGGAAGCCAAAGCTAACAGCCTTCTCGCAGCTAAGGCAGGTTGTAGAAAATCTCTTGTGAAGTATAGACTACTATATAGGAGGAAATTCGAGAGGACAAGGGGAGATTGGGAGAGCTCTTTGTGGATCTCTTTCCATGATTCTTTGTCAATTAAGGACAACAAACGCTTTTGGAATACTGTTGCAATTTATAAGAGGGGCACAAATAGGAATGTAGAATTCTGTGTTCAACCCCAACAGTGGGTTAGCCATTTTAGTAACCTCTGTAAGAATCGCAGTAACCAGGTTGGGGTAGACTTAAAGCAGCCTCCTGAGCAGGTTTACACTACAAATAGAGATTCTTCCATTGTGAAACTGGAATTAATAAAATAAATCTATATTAGTGATTAATTTGTGTCTAGCATGATCACCAACGATCTCTACTTGGCTAACTTGGAAGTTGGGGGATCTTACAATATACTCATGTCTAATGCAATCCTGGCAGATATTGAAACCATCAAATTTAAGAAATTGCCGGAGATTATCCCTATATTTAAAAAAGGGCATTGCAGAGATCCGGGCAACAACAGACCCATCAGCCTGATAGATGCTGTACAAAAAATACTTTGCAAACAAGTACCTGCCCATCCTGTAGATTGGATAGAGGATCATGATGTGCAATTGGAATTCCAGGTGGGCTTCAGAAGTAAAGTTAGTACAGTCAACCAGGTCTTTCGCTCTAACAGTATCTACTGCAAGACAGCTCTAATCAATGGGGGCAAACTGTATTCTGACTTTGTTGACTTACATGCTGCTTTTGACTTGTTCCTAGAGCCATGCTTTGGAAGGTCCTTATAGAAAGGGGTATCCCAGCCAATCTCTTGAACATACTAATTCGGCTCCATGCACAAAACTACATGTAAGTGAGTCGGGGTAAACACTTCCAACTGACAGAGCCTTTTAGAATAAATCATGGAGTTCGACAAGGCTGCCTCTTGGCTCCCACCCTATTTTCACTGTATGTTAATGAGGTGATGAACTTGCTGAACGAGGACGGTTGTGATTCCCCATAGGTGCGTGGCAGGAGGGCGGCAGGTGTGGCTCTCCAAATTCCCCAAGGGACTGCAACAACTTTTAAATTAATTTAATAGGTTTTATATGGAGAGAGGACTGGAACTGAATAGTTCCAAGACAAAGTTTATGGTCTTCAGCCCAGTTGGAAATAAACAAATAGACACAATTGACTAGATTCCTCACTTCAACTTCTTAGATGTGAGGCTTACGTAAAACCTTAACTGGGGCATGCAGCTCCAGAAATCACATGAAAGTTTAACTCAACACTCAGTCTCTATAGCCAAAATCCATAGGAAAATCACTTCCAAGATTGTTGCATCAGCGTTAGAAATCTATAATATGATGACCCTAGGTGCAGCCATTTACTTTGCTGATACCTAAATTCTTATTACAGCTAAGAGTAGGTTTTTGAAATTGCTTTTTGGATTACCAGCAAGTACCCCGATGACAACTCTCTGGTTTGAATTGATGTATTACTCAGAAAGTCGACTGTAGAATGCGTGTCTACTGGCATCAATTGTGGTCATCAGTAGAGTTAATCCCCTATTGTGTGGGTCTGAAATACCTCAAGTCACCAGCTTGTTTAAGTAAAGTTCCATGGCTGAATTCAATTTGATTGTTATTGGGAAAAACTGAGCTACAACGATTTTGGGCTTCTCCTGAGTTGTTTGCAATTGCGAAAGTTAGGCTAAAATAAACCTACTGAGAATTTGCATAGACTCAAACAAACGCGACCAGCAGTGGAACCCTGATAACGGATTTCCTAGATGTAAATCCACTGCCATGGTATGAGCGAAGTACAGATGCAATTACCACCCCACTGGCTCACAAGCTGTACATCCAATTCGGGTATAGGATGCTCCACACAAAACGATTTTTGTAGCAAATGGTCTAGAGACGTTCCAGGGGATAAATTATGCCCAGTCTGCAGAGAAGGTTCAGAATCATTACCGCATATAATTTATTTTTGTCCTGTGGACCAACTCTAAAAGGGGAAAGTGGGTATCCCCCCTATGCAGGAATCTGGGCACAGGCCACCATATGAAGGCATATAGAAACCTCTGAAATGACCTAAGCAGACCGATGGTTTTCTCAAGTTCTAGATATTTATTGTCTGTCTGAAATTTGTGTCATCAAGTGTATTCAAGCAGCCCAGGAAATGGTAGAGCCTTTGTAAATCCTTGAAAAGAGAGTGGTTTGCTGGAGTGAGTTATTCACATTCTAGCATAGCTCTTTATCACAATTTTGCACATCTTGGTAGAGAGCAAAGCTCCCCTTTGTTTGTCCCATTTAAACCTTTTTCTTTTTTATGGAGCCAATCTGTCTTTAATTTTCCAAAATGTCATGCATATGTAGGCTTGATACCTGACAATGTATGATTCACTATGGAACAGTTTCTTCTTGATCTCCAATAACAGGTTGCATACCTTTGTGAGGATGTTTTATATGTCTGTTATGTATGTTGTACTTTTATGATCTTGGAGACCAAAATAAAATTATTGCATACACACGAATTGACATGTGACCCTAGCCCTGCAGGTTGTAGAAGGCAAAAGAAAAAGGAAAGCAAACCACTTTGATCTCTCTAACCTGCTGCTGTGTTAAGAGGGAATATTACAAATACTCAAACTAGCACCACTAAATAAAAATTGACGAGGAGCCTTTGCAGAACTTTAAAACATTTCAAACTTAACTAACACACTTACCTTTCTCTAATGGTCGTTATATTGAATGCCCTTGGTAGAACTTTAAAACAACTTGAACAACTAACACAGTTAAGTTTGTCTAATGGTTTGCAATCTTGAGTGTCCCTTCTAGGAAAAAGGTCTCTATACACTGCAGTCATTTTGTAAGGGTGGGCGGTATATTCTGCTCTGTCTGAGGATTTGGTGGAATTTTGGCCACTCTGCATTATGTTTGTAACGCAGAGTTCTGGCCAGACTCCACCAGCTACCCTGTGGCAGAGTTTTTTCTCTTGCGCAGCTCGAAAACAGTAAGTTGGTGAGCGCAAGTGGGATTTTGTGTCCCCTAGTGAGATTTTGGGTTGCAAGGAGGGTACACATCGAGATTTCTCCAACAAGGGCGGCTGCGACCGTTCACAACCAAAAAAGCTGCCACTCGCATGGCGACAGCAAAATAAACTCAAGAAGCTGTGCCCTCTAGGACCCTGCGTGTTGTTGTTTATGCTGATTTTTCAGTGCTGAACGAGCTCCCAACAGAAATTCACAGCGCAAGCAGCATGACAGCGTGAATTCTCTGAATGTCAGAGTCTTTTTTATAAATCTTCAGAATTCCGTAGAGTAAAACTCTGTGTTCCACCCAGGACTATTTTATTTTAAATTAATCACTGCATTGGAATCTCTTTTTCCTTACAAGCTCCTCCTGATTTTATTACCCACTCACTCTCCTTTCATTTCCCCTCTTGTGCTTCCCAATGCTTCACTTCCTAACCATCTCATCATCATTTTTTGATATATTTTACTTCTCCCTTAGACTCCATTCACTTCAGCCCCCTCCTCCCCTAATTGACAAGTATTTTAATTATTTTGTCTGTCTTTTGCCTTTTTGCTTAATCTGAAACTTATGAAAGCATACATACTATTTCTATGCACTATGCTCTAAAAACCTGCAATATGATAGCCATAGGTATCAACTCTTCGGAGAGACAAAATAACTGACCTCTTGCCATCATCCAACTAGAGGGGCCTCCCCTACTCTTCCTCTTTATCATTCCTTCTCCCCTCCACCAGATTCTCACCTCCTACCCTATATTTATTCCATTAATGTTACCCCAGAGATAAGTGAATAACCACACATTTAGCAGGGAGAAACAACTATTTTTCATTGGCAGCAGAAGAGGTTGTTTCAACTTCTCATTCTATTTTTGCCATATTCCTAAAATCTCTTTTGTTTCCAGTTTTAGCCATTTCTCTACTCTCCCACTGATCTAACATTGATTGACAGTTGAGGTCAACATTTTGAGCCCAGGATTCCCTTATCCCTAAGTCTACCTGTAATAATGAAGGTGATAATAATCAGACTTTCAAAGAGTTGTGCAGGGGAACTTAATATTCAAGTTAAATATTCTTTACTGACTTGATCAAATGCAAAAGGAATACGCAAGTATGGTGAACATAACAATGATGACCTGTAATTGAAGTTTAGCGGTTCTCAAAAATAACCCAATCTAATAAACTAAGTAATTATATCAAAACATCTTCAGATACAGAAAGAAACACAAGGTGGATAAGGAAGGGCTTGAAAACCAGCTGTTTAGAGAGAAATTGACAGAGAATAAATCCTCTTGTCCTTTTGCATATGAATAAATTCAAATGGAGTTTTGGTAAATGGAAATGAGAATTTTTACATTCAGGATTTTCGTCCTCAACCAGCAATACATGTGCATGACCTTTCTTCATATAACCAATATTGTCAACTGAATCATGTGCATCTCATTTGGTGAAGTGATCTTACACGAGGAACTGACACAAATGGTAGACTGCCCATGTCCAACTCAAGCTCTTTAGGGCAACCACCCAGGAAGGAGTTCACATTTTTAAACATCAATACTTATGATAAAGTTTTAGTGATCATATATGTTGTTGCAAAATATTCATTTTTGACCTGCCTAGTTTTTGACTCAGTGGCACCAAAAATCGACAAAAGTGTTTAGTAGTGATATAACAAACGTCTAACAGTGTGCAAATGGGCATTTCCTCAAAAACACAACTAGGAAAAAGTAACAAAAATTATAAAATATGATGAAATAGTCTCATGCAATCACAGAAAACGACAAAAGTAAATGTGCATCTCAGGTGTACTTAATTATAAGAAAAAAGGGGTAAAAACTAAAGTACCTTAGATGGAACATTATGAAGATTTGGTAAAACAAAGCGTGAAACATTATAAAACCTAATGACATGCACAGCTTAATATGTGTCTGCAAATGTTGTTCAATATTGCATAATCACAGCAATTATCTATTGCTTTTCAGGACAGCCTTCCACAGGATTCTCTTTCTCGCCAATTAGACATTATCTGAGAGTATAATTCGTATGGTTAGCCTTGATAAAACACAGCCGACGGTACAATGGTTTCCATGTATATAATGCCTTCATATGACTGGATGATTGCACTCTGCCCTGTTTGTCGAGACTCTTGTAAATTATAGCTTCATTAGTTGACCTCAGGCCTAAAGCCTTAATACCCTGTTTAAAGGAACTCAGGGCTCAGTCTTGGCGCTCACACAGACCTGTCGCTGAATATCAAGTGTAGTTCGTGTGGATTAGACAATTTCCCGCCATATCTGAATTTATGCAAAAATCATCTGCCCGCTTCTCTGCACATACTACAAGTGTCATTTGATGAATTAGATGCTGAACTCGTGACAGTGCCCAGCCATCACTAGCCACCACCGGAAGCTGCCGTCTGTGTCTGTCACAATTATTAATGGTGTCTGCGATAACGCTTTCATCAGGTTTCTGCGGCGTCAGACCTACCCCGACAGATGGTCCCATTTCCCACATATCCAGGCTTGCAGGTGCAGCTATGTCCCCTGACTGTGTTAGCGCAGACTGCTTTCTGATCACAGTTGTGCTCTCCGCTGCCACATTCATCATGCTCTACAAGAAAGAAAAAATAAGAGAAAGAGCCGCTGATCTGAAGTTTCAATAGCGTCTTGGAGCTAATAAACAAGGATGGCGCAACGGCTGGGCACAGAGGGGGGCGCGCGGAGTGCCCAGAAAAGACCAATCATTGTACCCCTGTCAGGATAGAATGTCAGCTCACAGCTTGATAAGCATCCTTATTTAGGCTTTAGAGGAGGGGAATCTATCAGGATGGGACAGGAGCCCACACATACACTCCAGGTGCCGAAGCTATATATCAAACAGGATCTTAAGTGACAAGGTCATTCCGTCTTAATGGGTACCAGATTCTACTGCAGAAGTAAAGTGATTAAAAACAGGAGTACAGGAAAGGGCACAGTGTCACTGCCAACAGTTAACAAATCCTATGACATAGATCTCGGGATGGTTGCAAATGGAACATGTCTTAAGCCTGCATGACACGATGGCATCGTGCGACTCAATGCCTACATATTAAATCAGAAAACTCCTTAGGTAGCTTGGCTGAAGATGCAGACTTCCATCAGTTAAACAGGTGAGTGTGCTAGATTCTTAGTATAGCTAGTGGGGCTACGTGTTTGATTATGGGAGGTCAACCTAAGAGTTCTGCTTGAAATGGTAACACTGTTGATCTTTTAGGTGACACATGACACAAGTAGAGTCATTCATGGTACGCTCTTATCCCAGGAATAGCATGTGTCTTACCCGAACAGCAGCAGGGTTCAGGTCAGTGCCAAGATACCCAGTTACATTTCATCAACATTCATTTGTGAAAGCACAACAATAAGGTATTGTGATTCGTTGCTGTCGCAAAGTAGCTCAGTGCATTTTCAGCTATAGTGCAATAATTGGTGTACTTTTTTTCTGACTGCCACTGCACCACGAGCTGCTGTCACTTCCAAGTCTGGAACTGACTGACCAGTGTAGAGAGCATGAATGTGCTAGTGACAGTATTCATGAAGAAGCTGCCGCATTTATCCTGCTGTGGACGTGGATTTTGGGGGGGAAGTAAAACAAAATTGTACAGTGTTATATATGATATATGTTGAAAGTCAATAATTTTAACCGAACTTTGACAGCAGTGTTTAGAGCACTGCACTATAGGGGAATTTGTTCTAGAGTACACAACATCTTAAAACATCAACACAGTCTATGGGGTATGTTTTACATATAATATAGACTATTCTGCCTCGTCTTGATCTGTCAATAGGTTTAATATGCCAGTCACTATTTGACTGTATTCACTTTCTTCTCTGTCATTATGAAATCATGAGGTCATGTAAGTCCTTGGCCATATGGCAAGATTTTTTATGCACCATGCTATTCAAAACAGTCGCCTTTTTGCCCCTCGGGGATTAAGAATATTCCCCTTTTATACATTGTTTACTCTTTATTTATTGATGTACTAGTACTGTGGATGCTTCCCTTGGTTTGCTATGCTACTACAATCATATTCCATACGTACTCATCAGTTTCCTCAGGAAAGGTAGGTAGACTAGCTTGCAAATATTTAGGACCACAGTGAGTTCACTACTGTGTGTCACTGACTCCAGTGGAAAGAAATTTACAGAAATCAAATACGGAGAGCTTAGTCATGTTAAAAGCCCTGGAGGCTGATCTTGAGAAATCCCTTTATTGGATAATGTTCTAGAATCTAGATGTTCCTCACGTGCAGCCACATCTGGTGTATAAAAGCTTCTGCTTACCATTTGCTGCTTTTTTTGGTAAAAAGGGGCGCATGGGTAAATTCCATGAGAAACATGATGGTATCAACAGTATATTACCCATTGAGTGCCATGATCACCATTCCTTTTATATCACCATTGATGGCCGAGCTTTGCACCTCTTCTCTGTATCTCCTTCCACCTCGTTCCCTCTCTTTCCGTGTTCGCTTTCCTTGTCAGCTACCCAGCTCACTTCTGGGTATAATATCCATCAACTACATACATAAAAACCTGTATCAGACTGCTCAAAAACATAGGAAAGTCACACTTATTTTATGTAAACCAAAATTGAGACAGAGGTTGAAGCACTGATCACCTTCTATATGGTGTGGTCCTGGAGTATTTTTCACTTTTATGATATTTCTTCTTGTCAAATTCTAAGTTGTCCCAAATAGTGCTGCTACTATTATATTTGAAATAAAAAACAATAACACATCGCTCGCCCAACCCTTAAGGGTCCAGTATTCTCTGCTGATTATATCTGCTAGGGAAGAGAACGCACAGGGTACAATACGTAATACATTTTCCCAATTATAATGACAAATACATCATATAATGTGCTACACATCTCTACATCTTGCTACTCGTTATCCTAGTCAAAGTGGCCAGTCTGGCCTCAAAGCAGAGCATATTTTAGAATTAAAGGTTTACACGCCAAGTTTAGTCTAAGGATGAACATATGATCGCACTCACCATAGTTCATAAAATATATAAAAACGTGCACTAGCCTTGCTGTCTTTTGGCTAGTTATTGTACAACAGTACACTTTGCAAACAGCTGATCATAGAAATTTAAATAAATAAGCGTCCTCTAATTGTTAACACATATTCAGCTAAAGGGGATGTTTAAAAAAGTATTAGGTTTTCAACTAGTAATTGGAAATGTAATGCATGAATGTTTAATGCCTATAGTTTTTTTCAGGGTAGCCAGACATGCATGACATCTGCACCCTGGATCTTTATACTATATGGACAATGCACCACGCACTTAAGGCAAAATAGTAGGTCCAGAATTTAAGCAAAGGGATGAGATATAACTACTTTTAGAATAGGCTGGCCAGTATACCCTTCACAGGTTGGAAGGACTTAAGGTTTTTAAGCCATTTGATTCCCTGCAAGACTAACAACTTAACAGTTCTGCACTCACTTTGCACGGTACTGAGAGTTGGCGTGGTTGTGACACTCTCCAAAGGAAGGCTGGAGCCATTGAGTCTCCAGCACTTTCAAAACCGAGAAAGATTCTGTCTCATACTGATGTTTTATTATGTATTTATAATACATGGATTCTGTAATCCCTATATATTCGCCTGTCTCTTACTTCTTTATAATCAGCAATTTGTGTGTGAGAAACTGGGGCTGATTGCAGAGGCCCCCTAACTTTTTGCCCCCATTTTCCACTTTATGCTGGTGTTTTCCTGACTCTGATGGTGCCCTGGGTACTGCTAACCAGTCCCAGGGCCTGTGCTCTGTGTAAAATGGATATGCAAATTAGGCTAATTATAATTGGCTAAGTTAACCTACCTATAAGTCCCTAGTATATGGTAGGGCATGTAGGTTTAGGGACCACAGCATAGGTGGTGCACACCTAGGTGCATTGCTGAGGTGCCCAGTGTCATTTTAAAAGCAAGCCTGCCTTGCTGGCTACTTTTAAATTAAAGTTATATGCAAATTCGACTTTGGAATTAAAGGTACTTCCAAAGTCTTAAACTACCTTATTTTTACATATAAGTCACCCCTAAGGTGTGCCCTATGTGCCCCTAGGGCTGGGTGCCATGTAACTATAAGCAGGGACTTTATAAAAATAGATTTATAAGCCCTGGTGAGGTAAAAACAGCCAAATTCGTTTTTCCCTCATTGAAGTAAATGGCCTTCATAGGCTAGAATGGGCAGACTTTATTTTAAATTTTAAAGTCTCCTTAAATGTTACATACCAAGAATTTGGTATCAAATTGATTGTTATAATAAATCCCACAACTTCCAGTTGTTGGATTTAATATAACTAGTGCAGGTAAAAAGTTTAGACTTTACCTAAAAAGTTGCCAATTTCAGCTCTGCATTGTTTTTGCTGCTGTGCTCTGATTGGCCAGCCTGCAGCAGCTTCTGCCAGGCCACTTTAATGAGGTGTGAAGTGGCCTGGCTTTACACAAAGGAATGTGCTTGGGGGAGAGAATCTCCCCTCAGCAGATGGGGAAGCAGGAAGGGGGAGGGCTGCCAAACTGGTCTTCAAAGGCAGAGAAGGACATCTGGAGCACCCAGCAACACCCCCACATCCTGCAACCCCAGACAGCTAGGTGCCCCCTTGATTAGATTAGGAGAGGGCAGGAGAGGGGTGTGTTTATGATTTTTAGCCACACCAGTGGGTGGGCTCAGCCAGATCTCTCCTCTAAAAATCAGATTCATCCATTTTGGATTTTTAGAGACTGTTGCCTTCTGGGATGGATTTTTGCCACACTTCCCAGGAAGTGGTCATCACAGGGGGACGACCCTGTCCCTGATTGGAGGACCAGGGCCCCCCTGCTTTTCACCCAGGAGCAAGGATAAAACTGGCAGACCTGCACCCACGCCTCAGATCCCCTCCAGAATTCAACAAGAAAGGAACTAAAGAAGAAGAAGGACTGCCCTGCTGGACCCCTGGCCTGCACCTGGACCCTGCACTCAGAAGGACTGCACCAGCTGCACACTTGGGCTTCACCACAAGAAGGACTTTGCCTGGCTTCAACTGGTTCAAGGAGGGACTCCCTGCTTGCTACAGGTGAAAAATTGCTAAACCAGAGTCCCCTGCACCAACTGCTGAAGAAAGCGACCAGCTGACCACTGTCCAGTGGCCAAAAAGGAGTTTGCGCCAGGTGCATTCTGGGAGTTGAAGTCCGCACCCCCAAGGACCATCACAGAACTTCTGGACCCTTGGGGTGAGCTGTGGACCCCAAAAGAACCTTAAAAGAACATCTGGGTGAAGCCCCAGAAGTTTGGAAAAGATTGGAGAAATTTTGGAAAAAAGCTCCATAAAGTGACCGACCCGACGCGGAAATTCTAGCCGGCTTGCCTCAACCGCGACCCGGCCTGACTTCGTGGTTCGTCCCGGTAAAGAAAAACATCCGAAAAAAAGACTAAGTCCGAACGTAAAAAGTTGACCGGGACCTTCCAGCCATCGTATCCGAGAAGGGCTCCACGGACGTCGGATCAAGATCCAGGTTTACCCCGGTCGAAGGATTTTCATCTCGAAAAAACGACTAAGTCCGAAGGTAGAAATCACCACCGAGGAAACCGACTTCGCGTATCCGGACAAGGGCTCCAGGAGGTCGGATCCAACTGGCAGGTTCGTCCCGGTGAAGAAAAACTTCAAAATAAAGACTAAGTCAGAAGGTAACTTTTTAACCGAGGCTTCCCGCGACCTGTAGCCGAGCAGGGCTCCATCGCGGTCGGCCTGAAAGTTTGACTTTGTCCCGGTCCTGGTGCAACCAGATGACCCGATTGGCGCTTTTCGTTTCTAAGCGCTAGAAAATAATAATACTTTAAAAATTCATATCTCCGGTTCCCCTGAACCGATTTTAATCGTTTTTGTGTCATTTTAAAGATAAAAATATAAGCTATTTTTATAAATTGGTTTTGGATTTTTAAACTGTTTCCTGTGTTTTATTTAATTACTGTTTTGTGATATTTGAATGCTTTACACTTTGTCTCCTAAGTTAAGCCTTGACGCTCGATGCCAAGCTACCAAGGGTAGAGCTGGGATTAATTTACTGAGACCTAACTGTACTTTTGTGGAGGTTTGTGGCTTGTTGCTAGGTGTAGGTACCTACCTGCCCTACCAATAACCCATTTTCCAACATAATTGGAAGCAGCGACGGGATCCTGTACTTGTGTTCAATATCACGTTACAGTTTTAGATGAAACAAATTAAAAATCCTTTAAATTGTCCTAGTGCAAAAATTGTTTTTAATTCTTAATTTTAATTTTTTTTTTAAATTAATTTGGATTAATTTCAATTATTGAATTTTTGTAATTTTTCTAAATTCTTGTTTCCAATTTTTGCAAAAAGTTTTTGTTGACACAAAACTAGGGAACCATGGAGCTTGATCTGGCTAGCCTACCCACACTGACAGTAGTCCAGCTTAGGGGGTTGTGTATTGAGAGGGGGTTGCCTGCAACCACTAATCTCAGGAAGGAAATCCTGATTAAATCCCTGACAGCATGGGCTGAGGCCCAAGAGGTAGAGACAGAGGAAGCTCCAGAGGAGGAAGAAAAAGAGGAAGATGCTAACTCTAACCACTCAGGGGAGGGAAGGCATCAGACCCCAAGTGAGGAAGAGGAGGAACGGTCCTCACTGGATACAGTCACTAGGGGCAGACCCAAAGCTAGTGGTAGGAAGAGGGTCCTTTCAGGAGGAGAGAACCCATCCATCAGGGAAAGAGAGCTGGAAGCCCAGCTAGCCTACATAGCTTTGGAAGCAGAGAAGCTGGCCCTAGAGAAGAAAAAGTGGGCATACAAAGAAAAAAGAGATGGAAGCAGCGATAAAGAAGCTGAGGTGTCCATGGGTGGGGGAGTTTGCCCCAGATTACCCAAGGGGGTAGTTCCTGCTTATATAGAGGGGGATGACATAGATAAGTGGCTAGGGGCCTTTGAGAGGGCACTCCAAATGAGAAGGGTTAAGCCTCAATACTGGGGTTCCCTTTTGTGGGAGTTGGTCCCCAACTCAGGGAGGGATAGGCTTCTGACCTTAAGGGGGGAGGAGGCAGATTCATACCCTAGTATGAAGAGGTGCTTAGTCAAGAAGTTTGGTCTGACCCCAGAGCAATATAGAATGAAGTTCAGGGACACCCAGAAGGTCAGTACCCAGTCTTGGGTTGACTTTGTGGACACCTCACTAAAGGCACTAGAGGGCTGGATTATTGGCAACAAAGTAAATACTTATGAGGGGTTATACAATCTGATCATGAGAGAGCACATCTTGACCAATTGTATCCAAGAAAGGTTACGCCAGCATCTAGTGGACTCTAAGCTGACCAACCCTAGAGAGCTAGGGGAGGCAGCTGATGAGTGGTTGAGAACCAGGGTGGTTGTCAAGTCCCAGGGGGGAGACTCCAAGAAGGGGGGGACAGGTCCCCAAAAACCTAAGGAGGGAGGTGGTAAGCCCACCACAGAGACTCCCTCTGTACCCCAGAACCCTGAGAAGGAGGAGAGTAAATCCCACTCCCACTCTGACATGCAGAGACAGGGAGACCCCGGGTTAAAAAAGCTCTTGGACAGTCGGGCTTGCTTTGACTGTCAGCAGACAGGTCACTTCAGAGGAGATGCAGCCTGTCCAAAGAAGGTGGTTAGCACTGGGCTGTCCAGTGTAGCCATAGAGGAGGATTCCTCAGATGATGAAGTCCTCCTAGCATTGTGCTGGGAGACAGGACCAGATGGTAAGCTGGTGATCCCTGAGGGTGGGAGTAGGCACTTCCACCACATTCAAGTGAATGGGATCCCTACCACTGGCCTGAGAGACACCTGTGCCAGTCACACTGTAGTGAGTGACCGGTTAGTGACCCCAGACATGTATGTCCCAGGAAAGACAAAGAAAGTCAGGATAGCCACAGGGGAGGTCACCTCCAAACCTGTAGCCATAGTGCCCCTAGAGAGGGAGGGTATCCTTGACTGGATTAGGGTGGTAGTCAGTGCTGACCTTCCCCTAGATTGTATCCTGGGCAATGACCTCCCAGAGGTGAGTCTGGTCACAGATGGGGTGGTCGCCCAGGGCGCCCCCCCAACCCAAAGTCCTGGGGAGTCAGTCCCTACAGTTAGGAGACAGGGGTCCCCAAGAAAAGGAAAGAAGAAAAGGAAGGGTAGGCCACTCTTAAAGAGAGTTCCAGGGAGCCAAAGGCCTTCTGCCCCAGTAGGGGGGGAGCCCAGAGTTGGCACTGGTGAGGCCTCACCTGACCCCAAGGAAGTCCTGAGTAGTCAGGCAGCTGTCCAGATGCAAGGTGTTGCCCCTGCACTGACAGAAGGGAGAGTGGAAGGAGGGTGTCTGCCACAGGAGGTGGTAGCCCCCCACTCTAGACAGCAAGAGGGGTGCCAGGACCCTAAAGATGCCCCTAAAGCAGCTCAGCCACCTGTCAGTGGAGAGCTTAGGGTGTGGTTCTGGGTACTGACAGCTGTCAGTAGCCTCTGCTGGGTGCTAGCCTTCCTGGCAGCACTGTACTTGGCCTGGGAGGCAGACCCCAGGGCCAATAGCAAAGTAGGCCCCCTGACCCTATTGGTCATGGTGGGGTTGCTCAAGTGTTGGGTGACCTCTTTGGGTAAGCTAGGTGTTGCCCTAGCAAAGTTAGGAGTAGGGGAGGTGGGCACCTCACTACCCAAGTTGGCAGAGAGAGAGGAGGAAGACCCCCCTAGAGGGAAGTTTCAGTTTGGGTTGGGTCCTTTTACTGTTGGGATGGCTTCACTACCCAGAGGGAGTGACCCTGACAGGAGGATATAAGGCAGAGTAGGCCCTGCAAAGGGACAGCCAGTTTTCTTCACTGTCTTCCTCGCCTAACAAGCCAGGAAGACTCTCCCAGGGTTGGGCTGAGTCTCCTGGGCGTGTGGGCTGGGGGGGGGTTGTGTGAGAAACTGGGGCTGATTGCAGAGGCCCCCTAACTTTTTGCCCCCATTTTCCACTTTATGCTGGTGTTTTCCTGACTCTGATGGTGCCCTGGGTACTGCTAACCAGTCCCAGGGCCTGTGCTCTGTGTAAAATGGATATGCAAATTAGGCTAATTATAATTGGCTAAGTTAACCTACCTATAAGTCCCTAGTATATGGTAGGGCATGTAGGTTTAGGGACCACAGCATAGGTGGTGCACACCTAGGTGCATTGCTGAGGTGCCCAGTGTCATTTTAAAAGCAAGCCTGCCTTGCTGGCTACTTTTAAATTAAAGTTATATGCAAATTCGACTTTGGAATTAAAGGTACTTCCAAAGTCTTAAACTACCTTATTTTTACATATAAGTCACCCCTAAGGTGTGCCCTATGTGCCCCTAGGGCTGGGTGCCATGTAACTATAAGCAGGGACTTTATAAAAATAGATTTATAAGCCCTGGTGAGGTAAAAACAGCCAAATTCGTTTTTCCCTCATTGAAGTAAATGGCCTTCATAGGCTAGAATGGGCAGACTTTATTTTAAATTTTAAAGTCTCCTTAAATGTTACATACCAAGAATTTGGTATCAAATTGATTGTTATAATAAATCCCACAACTTCCAGTTGTTGGATTTAATATAACTAGTGCAGGTAAAAAGTTTAGACTTTACCTAAAAAGTTGCCAATTTCAGCTCTGCATTGTTTTTGCTGCTGTGCTCTGATTGGCCAGCCTGCAGCAGCTTCTGCCAGGCCACTTTAATGAGGTGTGAAGTGGCCTGGCTTTACACAAAGGAATGTGCTTGGGGGAGAGAATCTCCCCTCAGCAGATGGGGAAGCAGGAAGGGGGAGGGCTGCCAAACTGGTCTTCAAAGGCAGAGAAGGACATCTGGAGCACCCAGCAACACCCCCACATCCTGCAACCCCAGACAGCTAGGTGCCCCCTTGATTAGATTAGGAGAGGGCAGGAGAGGGGTGTGTTTATGATTTTTAGCCACACCAGTGGGTGGGCTCAGCCAGATCTCTCCTCTAAAAATCAGATTCATCCATTTTGGATTTTTAGAGACTGTTGCCTTCTGGGATGGATTTTTGCCACACTTCCCAGGAAGTGGTCATCACAGGGGGACGACCCTGTCCCTGATTGGAGGACCAGGGCCCCCCTGCTTTTCACCCAGGAGCAAGGATAAAACTGGCAGACCTGCACCCACGCCTCAGATCCCCTCCAGAATTCAACAAGAAAGGAACTAAAGAAGAAGAAGGACTGCCCTGCTGGACCCCTGGCCTGCACCTGGACCCTGCACTCAGAAGGACTGCACCAGCTGCACACTTGGGCTTCACCACAAGAAGGACTTTGCCTGGCTTCAACTGGTTCAAGGAGGGACTCCCTGTTTGCTACAGGTGAAAAATTGCTAAACCAGAGTCCCCTGCACCAACTCCTGAAGAAAGCGACCAGCTGACCACTGTCCAGTGGCCAAAAAGGAGTTTGCGCCAGGTGCATTCTGGGAGTTGAAGTCCGCACCCCCAAGGACCATCACAGAACTTCTGGACCCTTGGGGTGAGCTGTGGACCCCAAAAGAACCTTAAAAGAACATCTGGGTGAAGCCCCAGAAGTTTGGAAAAGATTGGAGAAATTTTGGAAAAAAGCTCCATAAAGTGACCGACCCGACGCGGAAATTCTAGCCGGCTTGCCTCAACCGCGACCCGGCCTGACTTCATGGTTCGTCCCGGTAAAGAAAAACATCCGAAAAAAAGACTAAGTCCGAACGTAAAAAGTTGACCGGGACCTTCCAGCCATCGTATCCGAGAAGGGCTCCACGGACGTCGGATCAAGATCCAGGTTTACCCCGGTCGAAGGATTTTCATCTCGAAAAAACGACCAAGTCCGAAGGTAGAAATCACCACCGAGGAAACCGACTTCGCGTATCCGGACAAGGGCTCCAGGAGGTCGGATCCAACTGGCAGGTTCGTCCCGGTGAAGAAAAACTTCAAAATAAAGACTAAGTCAGAAGGTAACTTTTTAACCGAGGCTTCCCGCGACCTGTAGCCGAGCAGGGCTCCATCGCGGTCGGCCTGAAAGTTTGACTTTGTCCCGGTCCTGGTGCAACCAGATGACCCGATTGGCGCTTTTCGTTTCTAAGCGCTAGAAAATAATAATACTTTAAAAATTCATATCTCCGGTTCCCCTGAACCGATTTTAATCGTTTTTGTGTCATTTTAAAGATAAAAATATAAGCTATTTTTATAAATTGGTTTTGGATTTTTAAACTGTTTCCTGTGTTTTATTTAATTACTGTTTTGTGATATTTGAATGCTTTACACTTTGTCTCCTAAGTTAAGCCTTGACGCTCGATGCCAAGCTACCAAGGGTAGAGCTGGGATTAATTTACTGAGACCTAACTGTACTTTTGTGGAGGTTTGTGGCTTGTTGCTAGGTGTAGGTACCTACCTGCCCTACCAATAACCCATTTTCCAACATTGTGGCACAGCCAGTCACTGATTATAAAGAGATTGGAACCTCAACTGTAACAAGTTATTACAATTGAGTTCTAATATCACAATGCCTACTGCCAGAGCCAGAAAGGCAAGTCAGGTCATGGAGAAGTTGTTTAAAGCAACAAAAATGAAAAATGACTTTTCTTTCTTTTGCTCTATTTATCTAGCTAACAATAACAACCAGAGAGAACATGTTTATTTTTGGCACTCCTTAAATAGTTAGATAAAAGTTAGAATCTTTCTGCATGTTTTCATACATTGTGAGCCACAACAGCTTTTTCTTAAACTGACTTGTGTGAGAAATTAACTTGTTGGTTGACTGGGATGTGAGCCCTGGTCAAGCAACGGACACAATCCCTTGCGGTATGAACCACAAAACGTCACTAAATTAACCAGTGCTCAATGGTGGCTAGCTCACCAGGCTAAACTCAGAGGCAATGTGTACAGTATTTATGCCATACACAACCAGTAACAAAGTGAAAACACAATGCAATAAAAATCCCAAACCAATGTAGACAAATTGAGAAAAGTTTAATAAATTACTTGACACCAAAGCCATCAAAATCCAATGAGTAGAACCAAAGTTATGAATTTTTTATGTTTTGAGTGTCCAATAGCACTTAGAAACAAAAAGCGGTAGCCGCAGACATCGAGTTACACCAGACTACGGCAAAGTCAAACATTAAGACGGACCGCGATGGCGCATGATTCGGATACACAAAGTGGATTGGGCCCGGTCAGCGCTTACCTCTGGAGAAATTCATTCAGGAAAAAGTCTCTGAGAAGGTAGAAGTTCAGTAAGACAAGGCTGCAGGACTGTCCAAGGAGGAAGCGCACATTAGCCATTGAGGGAAGCCACAATGAAGATTTTTACCTTCGGACTTAGTCATTGAGATGGAAATCCAAAAATCTCCAGCGGGACGAAGCAGAAGGCTGCAGCTGAAGACAGTTCCACAAGGTTGGCTACCCCTTTTGCGAAGGCCCACTATAGTATTTGCTCCTGCGGAGAAGAATGCAGCAGGAGAAACTGCGAAGCAATCCAACCAGTGATGCACCTCGGGCAGATAGGCGAGCAGATTGGTCAGGTCTCCTCCTGGTTCTCAGAACACTTTTTAGCCAAATTTTAAGTCCTTTGTTTTGAAAGCGTACCATGTGGGTACCTTTAGCACCACAGTGAATTGTCCAGAAGTGTTTGGAGATCTCTTAGGGGTTCAGGACTCACTCAGGCTTGGTCCAGGTGCAGGCGTCAAAATGATGGGGGTCTGTTATGTGCCTGTGGCTCTGATCAGAAGGTCAGCAAAACTAGCCCTTGGAGTCATTTCTGGAAGTCCTGGCTGCAGGTGAAAATGCAGGGCTGGCTCCTGAAGTTCCAAGGCAGACTCCAGGCAGCAAAGAAGTCCTTCAAGGTACAGCAGCAGCCTGGCAGACTGCCAAGCAGGTCACAGCAGTAGGCAGTCCTCTGAGAATCCTTCTGCAATATCCAATATTGAACTGAAGTTTGGATCTGAGAGCCCGATTTTTACACCATGGTGCCCTGCTCCTGGAGGCTGGGGGAAGTTTTCAGATGGGTGCTTTGAAGTTCCAGGAGTTTCCTGCCTCCCCTGCCCTGGAGCTAGCTACACTGACAATAAAGGGCTGTTTAGCCTTTTGTGTGGTGAGCTAATTCTATTCAGGTTTAAGTGGGGCTGTGCTCAACTCTGCACTCCCTCCCCCCATCCTGCCAGTGGGAAGGGCAGCCACGCCCTGCTAATCCCACTATTGTGTGACTGTCTGGTGTGAAAGTCTCAACTATCAGTTACACCCAGTCATGTGACCTAAGGCAGGCTGCAGTCACAGAGGAAAATGCCAATTTTCTAAAAGTGGCATTTTCAAACTTGTAATCATAAATCTGACTTTACCAATAAAGAGGGCTTTTCATTACAGGTTCATAGATGATAAACATGACCAAGCTACCTTAGGATCACAGCTTATTAAATATAATTGGGAATCCACATATGAGTAGCCTCACAGTACTGAAAAACGAAGTTGGGAGTTTTTCACTAGCAGGACATGTAAAACATAAAAGTACATCTCCTACCTTTTAATTACAAAGCACCCTGCCCTATGGGCTACCTAGGGCCTACCTTACGGGTGACCTAAATGTATTAAAAGGGGAGTTGAAGGCATGCCAAGGGGTTTTACATTTAAATGGCAGTGGGACACTGCATTCAGGCTGCAATGCAGGCATGGGCTATGTTTTAAAGTGTTACCTAAGTGGGTGGCACAATACGTGCTGCAGGCCCACTGATAGTATTTAATTTACCAGCCCTTGGTATATGATATGCCACTTTATTAGGGACTTACATGTATTTTAAATATGCCAATCAGTTGTATACCACTCAAACTATGTTTAGGGTAATGAAACACAAGCACTTTAGCACTGGTTAGCAGTAGTAAAATGAACAGAGTCCTTTAGCCATTAGAAGAAGGGACACATTTAGGCCAGACAGTTGCATTTTTAGAGATTATATGGAACCAAAAATATCTGCATGGAAACACAAATTCTGAATTCTAAGCATTTTAGAAAGTGATTTACAATAAACAGCCTGTATTATGTTCCCAAAACTTAGTAGGTTTCCACTGGGGTATTTAGTTTCGCACTATAGGCTAGGAATTTATTCTGCATGTCTGCAATTATACTTGTTCATATCAAGGCGCAAGAGAACAAGAAGGTAGGCTTTTTGGACAAAGCTCAATAGTGTGTCACGTTGTAATGGAGTACAGGAATATAATACTCTCTAGTGTAACTTGTAAGGGTATTGCAAGGCAATCAGGAGTTCCATAATCTTATTCTATACTAGATGCCCAACCTTCTGTCTTGTTTCTTCAAATGGTCATGGAGCCCATCGGTGACGTGCAATGACCTTATACCACGTAGAAGATGGTATTTTATCCTATAAATGTATCTAGATCGGTAATATACCACCATACACCTAGATGTACTATACTCTTGGATACTCTTGTGACTCTTGGTGCACAAAAGGCACATCATGTTACACACAAAACATCAATTATAGCTATTGTTCATACCTTAAATGAAAGCTCTAAGGAGGCACCTGCACTGCACATTGGGTAGTGGCTTGTTTTCCACCAACACAGAAACTCCCACATAACCAAGAAAATTAACACAGTGGTGTTTTCAATGTATTACTAGATTTAAGGAGTTTTCACTTGGCAAGAGCTGCGCTCGGGGGAGGAGGCTGTGTGCCAAGATGGAGTGTACTTCAGAGTACACACTGTATGCCAAAGGAGGAAGCACTGAAGACATTGTGAAGTTGTAATTGGTGTAGGTTGTAGCAATAAAATCCTGGCCAGAACATTGTGGACTGCCTACAGATTTAATGTATCATTGGAGCGGTGTCTTCTTACCTCAAAGTCCTTAAAATGATTTTTACCTCAAGGCTTTCCATTAACTATCAGGACAGGGCATTGAGCACATGGAATTCAGAAAACAGAGTTTAATTGTTTAATTGTGAGAGGATGTATTCTTGGGCGACTGTGGGTTTTTCACATGAGAGATTGTTATTACACAACAGAGTCAGTAATTCAGAGCATGATCCTCTCTGTATATATCTTTCTGGAAGAGCTGAGCTGAATCAAGGGATTAAAATGGCAGAGTGGGCAACTGTCAGAGAGCAATCTTTATATCTAAGAGGATATGGATTGTGTTGCACTAAGCAGAAGTTACATTTGTTTTTCGAGGCATGAACATTTTAAGGGTATTCCACTCTGGGTGCAGAGAAGAGCTCAGATGTGACTGATATCCTCCACTGCAATGGACTTCTCAACATGTTCACCGTGATCATCAAAACCTTTCTTGCATGAAGTTAAAAATTAGGTGCGGCATATGGTGCATCTCCACACATAGGCCCTCATTCTGACCCTGGCGGTCCTAAACCGCCAGGGCCGCGGGCAACGGAAGCACCGCCAACAGGCTGGCGGTGCTTCATTGCCCATTCTGACCGCGGCAGTAAAGCCGCGGTCAGAAAAGGGGATCTGGCGGTTTCCCGCCGGAATACCCCTGGCAGGGCTGAACCTCCATGGCGGCGCTGCAAGCAGCGCCGCCATGGGGATTCCGACCCCCTTCCCGCCAGCCTGTTTCTGGCGGTTTTGACCGCCAGGAGCAGGATGGCGGGAACGGGTGTCGTGGGGCGCCTGGGGGCCCCTGCACTGCCCATGCCACTGGCATGGGCAGTGCAGGGGCCCCCTAACAGGGCCCCAACATGATTTTCACTGTCTACATAGCAGACAGTGAAAATCGTGACGGGTGCAACTGCACCCGTCGCACCCCTGCAACACCGCCGGCTCCATTAGGAGCCGGCCTCTGTGTTGCGGGGCCTTTCCCGCTGGCCCGCCAAAGGAGCGCCCGCCGGCCCAGCGGGACAGCCAGAATGGTCTCCGCGGTCTTATGACCGCGGAGCGGCCAAATGGCGGTGACCACATGGTGGGCGGCGGTCAGAATGACCGCCATAATCTCCAGATCCCGAATCACAGTGTTAGGGTCTACAGGTATTTCCATGCTGAAAGGACAAGAATGACTGATACTATTTACCCAGGTTCATTTTTCCACATTTGTAGGTATATCTTTTTTATCCTCTGGAACTGTATTTGTTTGGCAAAAATGTTCTTGTCTCAATAGCCCTGATGAAGTGACATGATGTTGCTGAACATTTGTTGGCTTTTTCTGTTATATAGCTTGAATCTGATGAGCGCAACTAAAGTTCAAAAATAGATATGATGGCCAAAAAGCTTTAAACCTCGGATCACACAGTTTATTTTACAATCCGGATTATATAAATAAAAGCTTCTGTCATAAAATGTGAAAAATAAGAGCCTCCACCATTTTTTGACATTACATCCTTCTAAAACATTGATGGAGCAAGTTGTTCGAGTAGCGATCAACTCTTCCCATTTCCTTTTACTAGACAAAGCATGATTTTTTCTCCAGCAAGAGCAGTGAAGTCAATCTATGATTGTCCTATTTCAGGCTGTTCTGAGAAGGATTGTGAGTAAAATTTAAATTACACCACCTTATTTCGCGTAATTTCTGGAATTTCACAATCTATTTTTTACACGAACGCCCCGAGCGAAAGAAGACAATTAGGCCAATTTGCACAATTGCTCTGTTGGCAGTAAAAATATAATCGCAAATGCACAAGAACAACAAAATGCAAGTGTCCCCCATCTGCCATGCTTTTGTTTAAATGCATCTGCCCACCAACAATTGAGGCAAGGACGTATTTCACACTAAAATATATCTCGATATGACAGATTTCCATTATGCATACCTACACATGACTTTACTGCAATTTCACAGAATTTACGTGAAAGCAAACTATGTGTATTCGCACACTCCTCCTATTTCTGAGGTTCAATGAGTAAGATACAGGTTTTTCAAAGGAGTAGGTTATTTTGCAGTTTGTGGTAGCCACACATGATTCCTAAACTGTTTTATCAATGTTTTGATGAATTCCCTGACTGGAAAACGGTACTGATCAACACCTTTCAGCAACATCTTCAGCAGTGCCAACTGAAAGTGAAGGAGCAAGTGAATATGGGAAGTATTCAGAGGACAGAGGAGAGTGACTAAAAATAATACAGATCATCTTAAATGAACTCAGCTCAGCTTAGCTCACAATGGCAATGCCTTTCTAGGAAGCTTTTGAAACTGGACTGCTCACAAACAGAAATAACAGGCTAACAGACATAGGGTAATGGAGCTTCTCTCTGGGACCTCATTAATTCACACTGGTGGGAAAGTAACCTCTCACGACCAAAATAAATAATGGAAGCACATTTGGCCATTTTGAGCCAAATTAAACAAACCTTTGAAAGATGAGCTTTATATCTTCCAGCCACCAAGTTCCAATAAACTAATGTAGCTTCCAGTGTGCTGCACACAAGTCACAGAAGATGTTTTGGTTGGGTAGGAAAATATATGGCCTGATTTAGAGTTTGACAAATGGGTACTCAGTCACAAAGGAGATGAATCTCCCATCCACCTTATTATTAGTGCTTTAAGACATACTGCACTTATAACAGTGTGGCAGAATATCCGTCATATTTGTGATGGGGTGCCCACCAAAGTGCAAATCAGGCCCATAGCCCGCAATTCGTATGTGGCATTTTCCATATGTTGTTTGGCTGAAGGCATGTGCTAACAAACATTATAAATTATTATTGGTATTTGACTCCATTCAATGTCAGCCCAGTAACATGTCACAAACACTGCTTTGGCAGACAAGGGAAAACTATTTTACAATGATCATATGGTGATAGAGAATTGGTTGGCCACTCTCATAGCAGAGGTCCAGAAATGCAGGGGTCGAAATAGAACAAAATAATGGGGGAACAACGTGTCAAACAGCCGATGCATGCAATATACTCCTTACATGAGAAACCTTTCAGATCTTTATTTTTCTTAATTAGTTGAGCAAGATGTTCCATATATAGCACAAATGGACTGAACACCGAGGTAAACCTTGAAAAACATACTCATTGTTTCTGAAGTAGAGGACTGCTTTTCAAGAAATTAGTCTAGATTGATGATGATCCTTGCCAATGTTGATGGATACAAATCTACTACCATTTTCTGGATCATGGCTAGGGGAAACTCCTTTTTACCTAATTAAATGTTTACTCGCTTTGCAGACCAAGCAGAGCAGGTGGAATATCCTTGTGAAAGCCTATATGTGCCAATATATTAGCTAGAGCATATTTTGTGAAAGTACAACTTTTTCAGTTTCCCCCCTCTGTTGTACATTGTTTTCTGCTGGGATAATGGCTTAGTGCATGTTTTGTTCCTGTAAATATACTTTAATATAAGTGTAAGAAATTGGGTAACTGGTTGCCGGGGTGAAACCCTACTCAAGCAGAAACCACAGTCATTGTCATGGTGAAGTCACAAGCAAACCTCAAATTAACCTGTGCTTAACCCTCTGGCAGCTAGGCACAGAGAAGTCAGGCTCAACTTAGAGGCAATGCGTAAAGTATTTATGTAACACTTCAAACAGTAATAACGTGGAAACACAACACAAGAAAACTACCATAGAAATTTAGAAAAATAGATTAAATATTAATTAAAAAGCAAGACCAAAAAAGCAAAGATCCAATCCAATCAGTAGAGGCGCAGATATGCAATTTTAAAGACATCAGTGAATGTTGTGTCAAAAAGCACAAAGCGCCAACTGTGGATATCTGGTCATGCTAGATTGGGACAAAGTCACAAGTTCAGACTGACTGTGATGGAGCCTTTCTGCAAACTCTTTCTCCAATGTGTGTTACTTTATTGTTTTTCCAACTGTATTCAGCCAAGACACAATGGAGCCATACATGTAGTAGTCATACAAGTGTGTAATGTAAATTTCCACTTTAGACTACATATATCATTTAGCTTCCAAGCTGTTAGTATATTTCCTGTATCAACTTAACATAGCCTTACTGAAAAGTGAAATAAGCCAATTGAGTGTAACCAATTGTTGGACTTGGCCCTTTCTGCAGGGTTATCCCAAAACATTTTGGGGGTCATTCTGACCCCGGCCGGCGGCGGAAGCTGCCGGCCTGGCTGGGACCGCCAGAATACCGGTGCGCGGTCAAAAGACCGCCGCGGGTATTCTGGGTTTCCCGCTGAAACACCCTTCCATGAGGATGCCGGCTCCGAATGGAGCCGGCGGAGTGGAAGGGGTGCGACGGGTGCAGTTGCACCCGTCGCGATTTTCAGTGTCTGCATGGCAGACACTGAAAATCATGGTGGGGCCCCCAGGGGCCCCACAACACCTCATACCGCCATCCTGTTCCTGGCGGCCAAAACCGCTGCAAAACCCAGGGCAGCGGAAAACCGGCGGTACAGAATGCCCAAGGGAGCTCCGCCAGCCTGTTGGCGGTGCTCCCGCGGTCGTTGGACCTGGCGGATTTTACCACCAGGGTCAGAATGACCCCCTTTGTCTTTGCTGTCCTGTTTTGCTGTCCTGTTTTCTTTAGGCATTTGAATTTCCCTTTTGGACTCTGTGCACTTTACCACTGATAACCAGTGCTGAAATGCTTGGGCGCTCTTCTCAAAACATAGTAGCATTGCCTTACATCCAATTAACAGGTTGAATTTAATTGTAAGACCCAGGTAAAGTGCTACTAGATGTACCCAGGGCCAAACAATGAAATGCTACTTGTGGACCTGAGCACTTATTGCGCTACCCGCTTAAGTATCCCTATAAAGCCATCTCAGGCCTGCCATTGCAGCCTGTGTGTGCAGTTTTAAACTGCCATATTGACTTGTCAAAATAAACCTTTTGCTAGTCCCAAACCGTCCTTTTTAACACATATAAGCCACCTGTAGGGTAGGTCCTGAACAGCCCAGAAGACGTAGAGCAGTGCATTTAAAAAAAAGGACATGTGCTTTGAATTTTTGTATGTCCTGGTTGTGAAAAGTTCCTAAAATCATTTTTCACTTTTTTCACTACTTCAAGGCCTACCTCTCCCATAGGATAACATTAATTATCTTATCACATTTGATACACTGTTACTTCCAATGAGGAACATTAATGGTAAAGTCAGATTTGAAATCACAATTCTGAAAATAGCGCCTTTAGAAAGTTGGCATTTTCTTGTTTTAACCATTTGGTGCCTGTTCCTGGGTCACATGATTCGGGGTAGCTGAGTTGGTCTTTGTGTATTCCTCTCAGACAGTGAGATAAAAGATGAATATGTGTTGCCAGGATTGTCCATCTCTGAATTAACGATGGGGAGGAGCTGCCACCTATTACACTTACAAATCACACAGGCTCTGCCTGAGGACTCTCACAAATGGATTGTCACTTGCGTTTTGTTACCCCAGACAAGCTGGGGCCAAGACAGGGAGGAAGGGGATGCCTGACACCTTTGGGGATGAAATCTTTAGAAGCTTCCTCCACTTCAAAATGGGTACCAGGAATATATAGTGGATCTCTGACCCCAACTCTTCAGTACATTTGTGGATATGTGGATACTCTACCAGGAAGAAGGACAGCTGTGTTATTAAAATTACTTTCATTCTGCTGGGTGGCTGCTCTGAAGTACTGCTCCCCTTCTGTGCATACCTGCAGCTTGCTGTACTTCTACTAGAGTGAGTAAGACTGGACCTGAATCTGCTGAACCGTGGACCCTAGAATGACTCCAAGGGCTACTGCCCTCCTGACCAGAGCCTCAGGGACAGAAGGCTCCAACAACCTGAACTCCAGCAGCCGGACTCTGCCATCTGTGAATCTATTGTGTCAAGTGGTACCACCCCAGTCCTGGACCCTTGGTAGTGGGCCTTAGGTGTTCTGCCAGCCTTTGTCGATCCAGCGGAACTGACACATCTTCTCTGCTGCGTGGCGCAACCCTTATCAGAACTAACACATTGTCACCACTGTGTGAATATCCCATTGCAAAGACCTGCATTGCATCGCAGCCTGCTGCCTCATCGGAACCACCGCTGCACAATGCATCCTCGGCATGGGTCCTTGCATCCCTCTTCAATGGCAGCTTCGACAATGATGCCAGACTCCGCATCTCAACCTCCTAACTTCTCAGAATGTACCCATCGCCCCGACTGAACAACTCATACTTGACACCAGGCTTGGAATCACAAGCCCTCATTCACTTGATTCTCAAGAATAAAGTAGGACCTTGCATCGCAGCATCAATGCACCTTGCCACCAATACACTGCTTCGGCTGCGCAAAGCTTCTTTGACACAGGCCCTCGCAACACGTTGCAATCCAGGATTTAAGGTACTTTGTTCAGTTGGCGTAATTGGGTCCTTGCAGCCGGCCCATGCTCCATCACGGTCAGCCTGAATATGTGACTTTGTTTCCGTACAGTCTGACCAGATACCCACTATTTTCACTGAAAAGTTTAATCTTCTTTTGATTTAAATTTTGTCATTTTGGTCTTGTGAAATTAGTAAAAACGTACTCTTTTTTTCAAACCTGGGGTGGGATCTTTTTTGTGTGGTGCTTTTAGTTTATTACTGTTAAAGTGTTGCACAAATACTTTACACATTGTCTCTACACTAAGCCTAACAACACCATGCCAAGCTACCAGAGCGTTGAGCATAGGTTGATTTAGGTATGGCCTGTGCCTCATCCTGAGAAGGATTGTGGTTGATGCTTGTCCGGTGGAAAAGCCTTACAACGTGGCTCGAACCATGACGTGCCTTTACAACGCGGCCTGAACAAAAACTGCATCTTTACAACGCATTCCTTAACCACGCAAGTCATTACAATTCCTTAGGGAAAGCGTTGTTAGACTGATGTTGGACTTTAAGTTCAACACTTTCCCTACTGTGACACAGATTGGATTTGGCATAGTAAATTATACTATTCCAAAGTCCAGCGCTTTCTCCAAGGCAAGTTGTTGCAATGACTCACATGGTAAAGGAATTTGTTGTAGAAACACAGTTGTGGTTCGGGATGCGTTGTTAAGGCAGGCATGGTAAATGCCTTGCATTGTTCTGGCATGCAACCCTTGACCAGGGCTCACACCCCAGTCAACCAGTGATTGAATTTCTCAGTGCATGATAGTTTTTAAAATAAAGGTCCTTTTAGGTAATTCTTAAGATCCTGAACTGAAAGAATGATTATTTACAATAGCTGAGCCCAGACAGGCTAAAAACAGTTCTACCCGGCGGAGGGAGGGTGATGTGAGGATGGGGCCGTGTTGAAGCATGCCACAAAATGTGAGTATGGGTGGTGAGTCTTATGTTGATGAACTCATAAATAAGATAAGAATGGCCTGCCATTTTCTTTGTGTGAACTGACTGATTTGGGTTTGCTTGTGTTCCCGCTGAGAAGGTACCTGTACTGGTGGTTCAGTTGGGCCCTTCCTATTGGAGCAGAACCAGAGATGATTTGCATATGGCTGGTTCGCCATCTGAGGTGGGATGATGAGCAAAAAAATAAGGTACTGCTTTGTGCCCTGAGTAATTAACTGTGGCTGAGATTAATTAAATTATTCCACTCTTTACTTTTTTGACTTCTTCAGCTGACACTAATTCATGCACATTGAAATCTCCAATTAATACATCCTTACATCTCTGCACCCAGCTATATTTGGTTTACTTCTGTATTCGTTTACTATTCAGAAATAAATCAAACTTTACAAAAAGGAATAACCAGTGGCGGCTCCTCCGCTTGGGCAGAGGAGCGTCACCCCCCTGCCAGCAGCAGAAGCTGCACACCTTTCAGAAGGAAGGGACAATAAACTATGTTTATTGTCCCTTCCTTGTGAAAGGGGTGGGGCCATGGGGTGACGAGCAGTGAGGGGTGTGCACTGTGCACTCCCCTTCACTGCGCATGTATGTTTGGCCAGCCGTCTCCGGCCAGCCAAACATACATGCACAGTAGGCTCTCTCCAGCCTGGCAACACTGTTGATGGGCTGGAGAGAGCCTGCACAGGCTCCCAGTCTGCCTGAGAGCGCCCTAGCTGGGCACCCCCCGCCAATCCTGACACTGCTCTCAGCAGCGTCAGATTGGCCGCAGGGCAGGCTGGGAGCCTGTGCCTGCCTGCAGCCTGAGGAAACGGAGGAGAGGAGCGGCGCGGAGGTAAGTTTATTTTTTATTTTTTATTGTTTATTTTTAATTTAAATTTCTTTACCATCCCCCACCCCCGTGCGCTACCCCGTCCCGCCCCCTGTAACCCTCGCGAGCCACGAATGTTAAAACCAAAATATACAAATGCATGTTTCTCACTTTATATAAAAGTGGCGTGAGGCTTAAACAAGAACCAGCACCACATGAAGGTGTTTATTTATCTACCACAAAAGCTGCACAGCAAAGGCATTGTTTGCCTTCAGGCAATCAGACTAATGTGCCATGTGCAGACACTACCACAATCTCTACTTGCACCTGATCAAGGGACTTATCTTGTCCCAGAAGCTTATGTTGGTTGCGTGTTTATTTAGGTCAGTTCGTACTGAAGCTGTTTTTCTTCTTTCATGCTGAAAAAAGACATGCAGGGTCCTTTCTTTCCCAGACACTCCGATACACATCCCCTGTAGCTGTATTTTTCTTATGAAGCCTCCGGTAGTATGAAACAAGTTAGGAGAGAAGGATTTCCGTGGGTCCCTTGTGTCGTGTTACCATGAGCTCTACATTATGGTGACAAATGTCAACCTGTCGTTTTCCTGTACGGCCTAACTAGACCCAAAAAGTTTGACTCAGTGAATCCTGCACTTTACATTTTCACGTCAGATTATATTTCCTGACAGATGGCGGTTTTATGGTAAAAATATTTCAGCAGCAGAATTATTGCTGTTCCTGTTCTTATAGCAGAGCCATGTTGTTTCACCCATTCTCATTTACATCCATTGCCCTTTGAATGGGGACGTCCCTCCAGGGGCAGCTCCTGTCGGGGCAAAGTGGCGGGGTGAGAGGCACAAAACAAAAACAACATAAAAAAAAAAAAACGTATCTGACCTACCGCATTGCTGCACCGATCTTCTGCCTCCATTCGCTGCAGGCACAGGTTCCCAGCCTGCCTTGCGGCCAATCCTAACGCGGCTCTCATGCTGCTGGCCTGAGCGCATTGACTTTGTAGTCCCAGGCAGACTGGGACCCTGTGCCTGCTCTCTCCAACGCGGTAACACACTGCCGGGTTGGAGAGAGCTCAGTGCGCGTGTTTGTTTGACTGTCCTGAGATGGCCGGCCAAACACACTTGCGCACTGAGGGGAGTGCACACCACTCCCATTCCGTCCCTGTCATCCCCCGTGGCCCCACCCCTTGAAAAATAAAAAAGATCATAAACATTGTTTATGACCATTTTAATTTTTCAATTTGCAGTTGATGCAGCTGGTGGGGGGTGGGGGGGACACTCCTCCACCATAGCAGAGGAGCCACCATTGCTCCCCTTAGATCTATTTAAAAAGGTAACATTGTGTGAACACTCCCAGCTTCTTCCTGTCATTGCCCACTTCTCATCCTCTGATTTCCATCTCAATCTCCACCCCAACCCTATTCTCTTGTTTTTTGTGGTGGGGGAAGTGTTGCTTTGTTGTCTTTAGAATTCCCTGCCCACAACTAAATACTTCACCTACAAGCTTCTCCTTACCTCCGATTCCTTGCTGTTCCTTTCACTCTCCCAGCCCACTCCCAGGATCCGCTTATCATTATGGGTTTATTCAAGAAATTGACTCTCATTACAAGTGAATTCTATATGTGTAAATAATAAAAGATATATGAAAAAAGTGGGTCAATAAATTATTGATATATGCTGTAATTCCTTTTTATTGGATGTGATAATGTTTGCATTTAATAGTAGCCAACTTGTAATGAGGGCCCTGGGGCCTGATAACATACGTGGCCTTAGGACACCAAAATCCTCATCTCTTGTTCAATAACAATCCAAGCCTAGGCAGTATTTAAGATTGTTAAATCTGTGACTGGTCCGGTCGATTATTTCGTCAACCATTTCAAGTATAGGATCTTGTCAATGTGCAGTTCTTTTGACAAACCGGAATATGTCCCTTTGCTGTCTGAGATGAGAAGAGATAGTCTGTCCTTCAGACAGTTTCCTCTCATCACTAATCAAAATATGCAGAAGTTGTTAATTCAGCGTTCTTCAAGATCTCTGCATGAGCCTTGTCCTGGAAATATTTGAAAATTGGGTTCTGCTACTATTAATTCTCCCCTCTGTCCTCTACTAAACTCATCTATTAAAAGTAGTTGAATCCCAGCATCATGGAAATCTGCTGTAAGAACTCTAGTTCTAAAGAAATCTAACGGAGACCCTTTAAACTTGGCAAATTAGAGACCCTTTAACCTTGGCAAATTAGAGTCCTGTTTCTTTACCACTTGCACCAATTAAGATGTTAGAATCCCATATTAACTCCTCTCTTTTTGACACCAATACGTTTTTGGATCCCATACTGCCTGGCTTCTGAGCAGCACATTCTAATGAATCACTTTTGCTCACAGTAACAGAGAACTTGAAACACCAACGGGACGTAAAGGGTACGGCAGAACTTATACTGCTTGATCTTTTGCCTGCCCTTGACACCAGTTCCCAAAAGATTCTTTAATATCATCTGTGGGAAACTGGTGTCCAAGGTATTGCCTTGGACTGCTTGACAGACTTCTAGAATAATCAGAATCAAGTTATTTCTCTTTTATTCTTCCTTTCTGGTGCCAATTAATAGAGATGTACCCCAGGGGTACGCATTCTCACGCAGACAACACTCAGTTAATTGTGGCACTATTGTTGGATGATGGACAAACAACACTCAAGTTCATTCAGTAGGTGATAGCTGTGTTTTAGTGGATGTCCCACAATCATTTAATGCCAAACTCTGAAAAAACGGAGTTGCTGATCTGTGGTCTGAATCCTCAACTCTTGACGGATGATTGATGGCCAGCGGAATTATTTGTAACACATGATTTTTAATGTAATCTGGGAGTCATATTTGACTCTCAGTTATCTTTCTCTTTACAGGTTCAGTTGGTCACTAATACTTGTTTTGGTATCCTAAAAACCCTGCTTAAGGTGCTCCCAATCCTACCATTTCCCAGGGAAATGGTGGTTCAGGCGCTAGTTACTTATAGGCTAGATTACTCCAATGCTTTATAACTAGGTGTAAGAGGACAGTTCTAACTATCAGGTCTACCCTGATTTTTTGCTTTTGGATCACCTGGTTTTTGATCTTTTACTGTGAGGGAGCCCCACATTTTGGGACTCACCCATGGTAAACTCATGGTAAAATGGACTGCACATATTTACTGCAGTTGTCACATTTTTAAGCAAAGGCTGCTGAGACGCAGCAAGGGTAGGAGGCCCAGGGCTGGTTACACATGATCAAGTGTGCACACATGTGTGCATCTGTGAGAGGGATGAGCGGAAAGGATTCCTGGCATGTGCAGCCCAAGAACTGTGCTAAGTTAGCGTGGCGCAAAAGGGACCATGCGGAGTGGTTGGTGACCTGGTGTAGGCCTTATGAGATAACTGCACAGAGTTGGACCAATGTATACTGTAATCTGTGTGAAAAAATAATGTAGTCGGTTACAAAAGCATATCTGTACAACATATGGGTCATCCACGAATGTCATCTTTCTCTGACTCAGCTCAGGATTAGGGCCAATTACTGCTCTGTCCAGCTGAAGGAGCAGGGCCTTGCATCATCAGCCAGCTGTTATTCCATGCCAGGAACTGGGCCTGCCCCAGGCCCCTCAGCGAGGAGGTGCTCCTTCGAGGAATTGCTGGGAGAGGTCCTGGCAGGAATGTCAGGGAGGAGGGGCTGAGTCTCTCAGAGCACATGTGGCAACTGACTCCTGGATGACACCATTCTGAGCTATCCCAGAAGACTGTGCAGGAAGATTGGGAAAGTGGCAGAGAAATGATGTGGCACATCAGGATAGGCCAGCAGCGCAGCCCTGCTGGACACTTCCACCCCCACTTAAAAGGTCTTGCACAGGATAGGGCTCTCTCTTTCTTGGCTATGCTTCCCTAAAAAACACTGTGATTGAAGAGGGGAGTCATAGACAACTGGAAAGAAGAACCACCTGACTACCCACTGGGGCAAGGACTTTGCCCCTGAGTGACCACAGACCCAGCGGGGCACACCGAAGGACCAGATAAGCTGGTCCCTTATTCCCCTGAATGTCCATATGGGGAAAGAATGGTCTCTGGCGCAAAGAGAGCGTGCTTCCCAGAAGAGAGGAAGGCAACCAAATGAAAGGCTGGCACAGGGAATCAGTGGAACTGGCTCCCTACCAAGTTGCATGCCTTCGAGGCCAGGAGGCCTAAAGAAAATGCTCTAGGTGGCTGGAGCTCTCCACCAGGAGCAAAATTAGCCGAAGATCGTCGAAATTGGCCAAGATATTCCAGAGAGAAGGTGCGTGACCTTTGACCCCCCCCCCAAGGAGGACTGGCAGTGAAGTGCATGGGGCTCTGATGCTGATTGCAATGTTGTCCTGGGGGTGGGCTAGGGCCCCGGGGCTTCCCCCATAGAAGAGTGGTGCTGAGAGCGCCATTGCGCATCCCCCATGAAAGTGAATAATGAGGGAGCGCCGTTGTGCTCCCTCAAAGGTGAGGGGGGGTCAGACCTGGGGCCCCACAAAGAAGCAAAGTCAGAAGACAGCATTGCGCCCCCATGAAGATGATGAGAAGGACTCTGGACCTCATCCCAGGGCCCCACAAAGAAGCACAGTTGGAGTACTTCATAGCGCCTCCCTGCGGAGGTGAAGAGGGGGCCTGGATCCCATCCTGGGGACCCCGATGACCAGAGAAGGAGGAGGGAGTGCCGCTACACTCCCCCATGCAGCCAGCCCAGCAGCAGCACAACATGCATATGCCCGTAGGAGTGGACAGACTCCACAGGAAAAGCCAGCTCCAACAGCAGCATGTGAAAGTGCTGGCCAGGTGGCGAGCCAGTGAGAGCTGCTGTGCGTGGGCTACCCGAGCTGCTCTCCAACATGGATATAGGCTGTGGGGTGTCCGGGTGGGACCAGACACCCTTCAAGAAAACCCCAGCACAGCCAAGGAAACCGCCGCAGTCGTTCTCCCTGGAGCAGTGAGAGAGCCTCTCATTTGTTATACATGCTCCAGAGGGAGCGCCTGCAGAGCTCGACCCAAATCCCTGGGTAAAAAACATTTGTTTGGCATGGGTGTGACCCCTAGGAGATTAGGGTCACCACCAAAGTCTTCACCACTTTACCCTCAGTTTCAGGGGGCATGAAATGGATAACCCCTCAATGATTCCAATAAATTTCCAAGCTCTGTACCAGCTGGAACCTTTGTTTCGGAGTGGTAGAATTACGCCCTCTAGGGGTGAAGATCATGTCTGCATTCCTTGTGGCCTGAATGGTGATACAACAGTGAACCTCATCTAGGGGTGAAAGGCTTTAATTAGAGAATTGGAGTCCTTTAGGGACTATTGATAAAGTGCAGCACATTGTGCTGAATGTGCTTACAAATGTTTGGCTGCAGTGTTGTGACCAATGATATGAAGTGTTGGGCAATATAAAAAGGGTCTCGTGATGCTATTGGGTCATGCTGCAGGATCATACTGCCAGTTCCTGTTGGTTGAACATCCAAGTCTTGAGGTCCTTTCTGAACTGTCGGAGCAATGGTGAGGCTCTAAGGTGCAGGATGAGGGTGTTCCAGGTCTTAGCTACCAGGAGGGAGAAGGAGCCGCCTCTGCTGTTGGCCCGGTGGATGTGCTGGGTGGCTGCCAGGGAGAGGGATCTGGAATTCTCTGGTAGCTTGGTGGAAAGTTACTTGATTGTTGAAGTACACTGGTCCTTCATTGCATAGTGCTTTGTAAGCATGGGTGAGCAGCTTGAACTGATATCTCTTAGTGAGTGGTAGCCAGTGGAGTTTCCTGAGGTGAGGTGTTATGTGCATCTGTCTGGGAGATTGAGGCTGAGCCTGGCTGCAGTGTTCTGGATGGTCTGGAGTTTCCTTATGAGTTGGACGGTAATTCCTACATAGAGGGAGTTGATGTAGTCAAGTCTGCTGGTGATGAGGGCATGTGTGACAGTTTGCCTGGTATTAGGTGGGAACCATCTGAACACCTTCCTGAGCATCTGGAGGGTGGGGAAGCAGGCGGAGGAGACAATGCTGACTTGTTCGTCAGGGACAACTGCTTGTCACTGATGATGTGTGTTCAGAGGTTTTGGAGTTGGGGCCCAGCTTGGGCGGCCACCATTCGTTGTTCCATAGGGTGTCCTTGCCTTTCCCACAGATGAGAGCTTCTGTCTTGTCTGTGTTAAATACGAGACAGTTGTTGTTCATCCAACCAGCCACCTCCTTCATACATCTTTGAAACTTGTCTTTGCTTGTCGTTTCTCAGGGAGAGGATTAGTTGAGTATCGTGAGCGTAGGAGAAGATGTTGAGTCCATGGCTTCTGACAGTGTTGGCTAGGGGTGTCATCTATATGTTGAAGAGGGTTGGGCTGAGTGATGAGCCTTGAGACACACTGCAGGTGATGTTCTTGGGGGTCAAGGAGTAGGGGGGTGGTGATAATCTTCTGAGTTTTTCCTGTGAGGTAGGGCTTCTCTTTGGATTCCAGTCTGCTGGAATCTGTTAATCCGTTTGTGGTGGGATATGGTTTCGAAGGCTGCTGAGAGGTCGAGGAGGATGAGGATTGCTGTTTCTCCATGATCTAGCATCATTCTATTGCGGTCTGTGGCTGCGACAAGAGCTGCCTCTGTGCTGTGCTTTGCTCTGAAGCTGGCTTGGGAGGGGTCCAGAAGGTTGTGGTTCTCCAGGTGTCTGGTTAGCTGGATGTCGATAATCTTAACTGGCGAAGGGATCAGAGAGATGGGTCGGTAGTTCTTGAGGTCGAAGTGCTTCCATTTCCAGTGAAATTGGTCCATAGCGATCGACGAGTTGAGGACCTTGGTGAGTTCTCTGCTGATGGGTTGATTACCAAGGTTGAAAGTGTGGTGGGGCAGTGGTGTGCTGGGGCTCCCGAGTGTATGGTTTTCATGATGGATTCCGTTTCCTTCATGCTGAAAGTGTTCCCTGAGGTGAGCTGGTGTGGGAGGGTGTCGGCTGGTGAGGTGTGATGGAGTGCGAACTCTTGGTAGATGGTTTTGATTTTGTTGTGGAAAAAGTCCAAAAGGTCGATCGCAGAGGACTTGTGAGGGTGCGATGCTGTGTTCTGTTATTGAGGGGTTGGTGAACTCCTTGACTATGTTGAACAGTTCCTTGTTGGTGTTGGAGCTGTCGTTGATGTGGGTGCCTACGGTGGTTTTCTTGGTGTTTTTCAGGAGGTGGTGGTAGTGGTTGATGGCGTTTTTTAAATGCTTTCGGTCTTCTCTGGTCTTACTGGTGCACTATCTTCGTTCCTTCTGTCTGCAGTTTCGTTTCTGGGCTCTTAGTTCTGCTGTGAACCAGTTGGGATGTCTTGTTTGTTTTTTGGGGTATGTGGGTTTCCTAGGTGAAACTTCATCAGCACTTGCTGTGATCCAGTTTTCAAAGCTTTCTGCCGCTTGTTCGGTGTCTTTGGTGAAGGTGGGTAAGTGGGAATTAAGTGCATTGGTCCACTGTTGTTCTGACACCTTTGCCCATGTGTGCTGGGTTATGCTGGTAGGGATGGACATCATGGGGGGTTCTGAGATGGTTAAATGGACACAGTGGTGTTCAGTCCAGGTAAGCTCCTCTTTGTGGGAGTATGATACTCTGTTGCTTGCTGAGAAGATAGTGTGTCCAGCGGTGCGGGCAGGGCCAGTGACAAGCTGCTTGAGTTCAAGGTTGGCCATGCTTTTTAGGAGCAGGCCATGTTTGCAACATTAGGGTTCTCAAAGTGAAAATTGAGGTCTCCTAGGAAGATGTCATGATAAACATGACTCATAATTACGATCCTTGGGCAAACAAGTGTTTGCACAAGGATTATAGTTTAACGGGACACTTGTAATCAGGCCAATGGAAGACAAACTTCCAGGATACATGGTTTTTACCCTGACACATTCTTGCCAATGTTTTCGTTTTTAAAACATTATGCTAACAATTCCTAATGATTTTATTTCTAGAATTCTATTTACACTTGAACAGAGCTCGCTACTGGAACCGTGGGTGCAAATTTGTCAGCTGATCAGTTCATTAACAATTATAATTTTTCAATTCATCAGCTTTGCTATTCCTCAACATGACTTCACTAAATCCTTAGGGTCATTAGGGAAGAACATTGCATTTTTGACACTCATCGGACAAGTTTAGTCACTTATTTGAGAAGAGTACTATCACTAACTGCAATAAATTACATTTTTTTTTATTAGTTAGCTTTATTCCATACGGCTCAGATTCCCAAAAACCCAGCACATACTCTGCATATTTCCTGATGTACAGGACTAATCTGCACATGCCTAAAGTGTGCTGGTGTAGATGAGCAACTTGCAACAATCAGGCACATCAGCCTTGATGCAAAATATGGCCCTAAAGAGAGCTAGGAGCAAGTCTATTGATGATGAATGTTAGATCTGGCATCCTTGCTGTGGTTTTCCCCTAACTTTTTTGCCCTCTGACCTCCTGTTTTGCTGACCCAGATTTTGTTGGCTTTAGGACTCTGGGCACCTTACCACTGCTAACGAGTGCTAAAGTGCAGGTGCCTTCTCCTTAAAAACATGGTAACATTAGTTTTTGCACAATAGGCATATTTAATTTTCTTATAAGTACAATACCTGTGCCCAGAGCCTGTAATTCAAATGCTACTGGTGGGCCTGCAGCACTGATTGTGCCACCCACTTCAGCAGCTTGTACTTTAAGTTTATGTTTCAACTTTTAAATTTGTTTTTCACTAATGCAAGGCCTATCTGTCCTGTAGCTTAACATTGGGATTCCCTTATTACAAGTGTGATTTCCAATTGGGAAGAGATGGGACCTCCAAGTTTAGTGTCTCTGGAATCACAAACTAAAATCACAACTGAAGGTGAAGTCATATTTTACATTATAATTCTGAAAATGCCACTTTTAGAAAGTTGGCAGTTTCTTAGCTTGAATAATCTAGTGCCGTCTGCTTGCCTTTGAGTACACATCTGGGTGGGTGACAGCTGGGCTCTTGTGCACTCATTTCCAGACAGCAATACACAAAGGGAGCTTAGATGTGACTGATAAACCATCGACATCCTGATGGCTCATCCTGGGCAGGATGGGAGGGAAGAGCTGACACCTACACCAAAATGGGCTGTGTCCTGATCTCACATAAAGGTCTGCATACCCTCATGTAATGAGTCCGAAGACAAGGCAGGAAGAACAGGGACTCTGTGCACTTCAAAGGCCTCTATTTGAAGTCTCCCCAACTTGAAAGGCATCAGTGGGTATAAGAACTGGACTTCTGACCACACCATATCAGTACACTTCTGAACCTGACGACATCCTGCCAGGAAAAAAGATTGCTGTGCTGCTGAAGGGATTGTCACTCTGCTGGACTCTTCTTGTCTCTGGTGGACTCCTGCTCTGTTGTGCATGCCCTACTGTGTACTGCCCTCCTTGCCTGGGAGTGAGAAGGACTGGACCTGCATCTCTATATCCCCAGACCAAAAGTGACTCCAAGGCTTCCAGGCTTGCCTCCTGTTCTGAGGTCCCAGGGACACCAAGTCTAGCTCTGCCATGTGGTGCTAATCCAGCCCTGGGCCCTCGGTAGTGGGCATAAAGTCCTGCAACTGCAAAACCCAAGCATCCCCACTGATGTGCCGGTCAGCATTGACGCATCTCCCCTCGACGCTGATGCATCGCCGTTGACGCTGATGACAGAGACACTGCATTGCCAGCTGTGAAGCCTGATGAGGATGCATTGTCTACCACTGCTGATGCATCTTGGATTGCGTGGCTCAGAACAGACGCATCGCCTGCATCCAGCGGGATCAACACAGATGCATTGCCTCTTCTCCTCCATGCATGGTGCAGCAAGGTACTTTTTCAGTGGGAATACAAGTTGGTCCCTGTATTCGAACCAAGCTCCATCACTGTCGGCCTGACTTTTCAGATTTCACCCTGTCTGGAGCAACAGATATCTTCGGTTGGCGCTTTATGCTTTTAAGCACTATATTGCATTTTAAACTTTAAAAGTGTATTTCTCATTTCTACTTATTGGATTTTTGTCATTTAGGTTTTGTTTTTTTCATTAAGTTAAGCTCTATTCCTCTAACCAAGTGTGGAACCTTTTTGTGTGGTGTTGTCACTACATTACTGTTTTGAGTGTTGCACAAATGCTCCTAAGTTAAGCCTGCCTGCTCTGTGCCAAACTACCATAGGGTGAGCACAGGTTATTTTATGGTGTGTAACGGACTTACCTTAATTAGGACTGTGGTTTCTACTTGGACAGGGTGCATAAATCTGCCAACAAGAGACCCAATTTCTAACAATGAAGGTAAACACAGTAGTCTTTGGAACTGTGCAGAACAGAACTGGGAACTTGAGCAGCCCTGGAATTCTTTCTTCATACCGCTGCCAAACTGCATCAGGAAAGCAGGTATCGCAATCGATCATCAGACTGAACAGCGCAAGATGGCTCTCTAAAAAAATTACTAAAAATATGGGGCCGAAAATGCATACCCCAGTATATCTATTTTTCTATATCTACTGGCTTAACAGAAATAGGTTTTACATGAAGCACTCATGAAATATTCCAAAATATTATAAGTTGTTCTAAAGTCTGAATATTCCAGAGGTGTTTGAAGCTTCAGTCCCCAAATAACTTGGTGGTTTATGGTGGAATAGATCTACAGGGCAGAATTTTACCGAGTGAATTTGATTTCCCCCATTCAACCAGCATATTTCAAGTGGAGATATGTGTGGGTTCTTTCCTCCATACCTACTATCATAGTTTGGAACAAATAGGCTGCGTTGTACATTTTACACAACAATTTTTCAAAAACACTGATTAAAAGTTTTACAGGAAGAATTGAAAGGCCAGTTTTGAGGGCCAGACAAGCCTAATTCTCCTCTGGGCAGTCACTCTGCTTAGGGAAGAGGTTAAACAGTTCATTATCAGCTGAATCTCATAGATTCCACTGGGTCATTTTTGCGAGCCACCTACAGGGGAACCCTCCTCTTGCATACATTATCCCTGGTGCAGGCATAATGTGGCGCAAGGGTGTACCAAATGGTACAATGCAAAAACAAATATGGTCCAGCGTTTTTGTCACACAATCGCCACATTAGTGTAAAAAAATTATGTTAATGTGGCGATAGTTGGCGCTAAGCCCTTCTTAAATTTGGGCCATAGTTGGTGAAAATTCTCCCTAGGCTACAGAAGCAAGATGTAAAAGAATCAATTAGTCTCCATACAACAGTATGACATTAACACAAAATACACGTTTTGTCCTAAAACACTCATTACCTCTACATACAACACCCTGACCCCTTAGCTTCGGTGTTGGGGTCCCAGAGGGGGGCCAGGGCATAAAAGCATTTCTTTAAATTTTTTCCACAAATTCACAGCATTTTTTTTTTAAACCAAGCTTGTGTTCCCATGGGTTTTTTTTTTCAAAGTCCCCAGGTGGACCACCTCCAGCGTCATGTAACAAATAAGGAGGTGGGTGTATATGGCCCCCATCCTGGACTTTTTTCTGCCCAGGGACCGCCACCTCCTTTGTTTAAATGTGTGGGGGGCTCCTCCCCAGCCCTGGGGCCCACCACCTCCCCGTAACACATATTTTTATTTTTTAAAAAGGGGGTCCATTTAGGACTGCCACAGCCCAGGGACCACCTCCTCGGGGCTAGTTATGCTGGAGGGGGGCCACATGGCCCCCCTCGGGGAGCCACAGATGGCCCTGGGAACCGTCACCCCGAGGCCCAGCTCCTGCTATGTCTCACAGTGCCCATCCCGGGACATAGCTGTTTTCTATGGCTTGGCAGCAGCTTTGACAGCTGCTGCCATGTCACAGCAAACACTCTGCTCGCAGCAAAGGAGAGCTGTTAACCAGCTCTCCCGCGATGAAAGCAGAGGTTTCCTCTATTTCCCTGCCAGCAGAGATGCAGGCAGCAAGACAGAGGAAACAATTGCTCTCACAGAGAGGGAGCTGCTTTAGCAGTTCCCCCTCTGTGACACCAATGCTGGCTCCCGCAGGAGGCAGGGAGCAAGTTGGGACCGTGGGGGCCTTCAGGCTCCCCCCACAGTACCCAACATTGTGACTGGGTGTCATGGGTGCACCCAGGTCACATGTCTGGGCCCCAGGGGATATGCGGCCCTCCCCCCTAAAAACAATATTTAGGCCCAGATATTATAGCAGTCATGACAACTTCTATAACATCCTTAAAACTATAAATGAAAGTTTAGCAGTCAAATTTTTAAAGAAAACCTTGTGCATGGCAGGGGCGCGAGGTAAAGTTACCTTAGGGCACGAGTTAGAGTTTCTTGAAAGAACTATAACTATATCTGCTGAATTTCAATGGTTTTGTACATGTAAATTCAGATCCTAACTATACCATCCCTGTAACCTATGTTTTTTTCAGTAAATATATGCAGGGAGTGGGGCTTGATGCATGCGGGAGGATAGTAGCACATGGGGGGATTGGGCGCAGGGCCTGGCCCTGTAACTCGCACTCTCGTCATGCACAGCTCACTACCCCACACATTACATAATTTATGACATCTTCTATGGCATCATTAATATTATCACTGCAACAAGGTCTATGAAAGATCCCATAACAGATACAGAATCAAAGATCTGAGGGAATGAAACACTCACAGAAGTTGAGGTTTGGTGAAACATTCATGCAGCAGGCACTATCTCCTATCGTAAGCCATATTCTCAATACACTTACCCAATAGAGAAGTGTTCAAAGGACACCCTCATGTCAGTTTGCTCATGGCACACTGACACTGCACTCTGTTCTAAGGGTCTGGATCCAGGTTTGCTCCCACCATGGATGAAACCGCATTGTTTCATTGGGGACGGAGCCAACGAAACCTTCAGGCAGAAGGGAAAACCCAGAGAAAGATACGTACACTTTGAAGGGCATACTCTTTCCCCACAAAGGAATGCGCCTCATTTTGAATGCTTCATTTGGGATCTCAAGTAAAACAAGGAAAAAGAGTTGTGTGCATGGGTGGGGTCCCTATAGGAGTTGTCTCCTTGTATGACTGCAATATGTACTGTACTGGCTCTTTCCATCCCTGCTGCTAGCAAAAACAATTGCGGTCCATTAGAGAACAAACATGACAGAACTACAGGAGTTCAGATATTCACTCTAAATTTATTTGCACCATTTTTTGCCCCCCTAATGGGGGAACGCACCCTTTGCATACATTATGCATGGCGCATGCATAATGTGTCAAAGGGTTACAAAGTGGAGCAATGCATCCATTGCGCCACTTTGTAAATATGGTGCAGAGATTTTTGAGGCCTAACATCACATTAGCTTAAGAAAATGACGCTCATTTGGTTCTATTGCTTTCTAAAACTGGGCCTAAACATCCTGGAAACACATAATGATTTCAGCATGGAGTCATGAAGAAAGTTTTAAGGCAAGTTGCTTCTTAAAACTGGGCCTAAATATCCTGGAAACACACAAGGATTTAAACATGGAGTCATGCAGAAAGTTGTAAGGCAGATTTGAGAGCAGGTTTCAATGAATGGGTTGACACTAAACATTATCCCAGTGCACCTCTTCTCGGTCAGCCCTTCACCAAATCTTCGGAGAAGCAGTAATGCAGTGGGAAGTTTACAGCAAGAGCTTCTGAGATTTCTGGTTGAACAATATTCCCGTCATATATTAATCAGGTGCACTCTGTATTTACTTTATAATATTTACTGAAAGGATCAACTTGTCTGGAAATAACGTATGGATTGATCTAATAGGGGACTTGCTGTCACCTGATTTCTGCTCGAGTGTCCGTCAAACTGATACATGACACCTACTCACATGGCTCTTATAAGTCGTTTCATCACCCAAGAAAAACAAATCACAGACTGAATAGTGTAGCTTGGACCTAAAACATAGTGGCAGATTTATGAAAAGTGGAGCTGCACATAGTTCAGCGCCACTTTTCTTGCGTCCCTTAGTGCTCCCCTAACACCACCATGTGTGCATCGTGTTTAAAATACAGCGCAC
The DNA here is from genome assembly GCF_031143425.1 of Pleurodeles waltl. Taxonomy (NCBI): domain Eukaryota; kingdom Metazoa; phylum Chordata; class Amphibia; order Caudata; family Salamandridae; genus Pleurodeles; species Pleurodeles waltl. The sequence continues at coordinate 101,097,225 of NC_090440.1, read as the reverse complement.
CATGGCGGTAGTCAGGGGTACTAGCATCATCATTTTTTACGCCAGTCCGGTACTTTGCAAGATTAGCATCAAAAAATTAGCCGCTAATCCTGCACTACAGCCAGAGGCCCATTGAAAACAATGGGAGCCTCCCTTTAACTCCTGCTCTTAGCAGGCATTAACAAGCATTTGCAATCCAACGGGTCTCGCATTTCTCCGAGTTAGAGCTATTAGCAGTTGTGAACTCACAACCTGACTTTTCTTGCCTCATTAAAGGGGGAAAAAAAACGAGAGTGACCATGCTGCTAAAAAAAAATGGAAATAGACACACCAGCGGAAATAACAGTTCACTCGTAGTGAAACCTATCGGCAAAAGTGCAATTTTCTATGTAACGAGCAAAAGTGCAATTAACTATGTAACAGGGTCGATGTCATGCAAAGCGCTCGACTTCTGCCAAGCAAGATCGTGCTGCGAAAAAAGAGAAAAAGCAGTCCACAAATCAGACGGAAAACAGCAAGCCTCGTATGTTTTCAGTACTTGGACGCTGCGCTTGAGGAGGGCTAACCACCGGAAAAGGCATGATGTATGCATGCCTTCCACTAATGAAAGCAAGCAGATTTTAAAAGACAAGCCCACGAACCAATGAAAGACACTGACGTGACATGGGCGGGGCTCCGAGCACTTTTCTAACTACTATAGTGTCTCACAAGCGATACGCAGGCTCGACCCTAAAAATGCTGATAGAAATCACACAAAGAAAACTCTTTGATTCCTTTGCGCCACTTTTTCGGCCCCCATAGCACCAGGACACCCCCCTTGCATACATTCTGCCTGACACAGGCATAATATGGCGCAAGGGGTTATAAAGTTGCGCAATGCAAACATTGCGCCACTTTGTAAATACGGTGCGGTGTTTTGGGCCTTCCAGTGCCACATTGGCGTTGGAATGGCGCGAGGCCCTCTTAAATCTGAGCCATAATGTGGATGGCCCTGTGCAGCAGCAGCCTTAACCCTGCAAGCTATCATCCCAGTTTATGATACATGTAGACACAATTTGTCTATTATGTGACATGCACAGTACAAAGTAGGGTAAAATACTGCCATTACAGGAACATGGGGATAGAAAATATCATTAGAGGTGATGCCCAGAGTATCCAGTCTGTCTATGCCTATGCATAATCCTGTCCTCCGCAGTTCCTCCTCTCCATTCTTTCTATTAACTGTCATTATATTTTTCTGCCCCAAACCAATATCTTTCCCAGCAGAGCTTTTGCTTTTCCATCTTCCTCTTCCCATTCCACGGTGTCTTTTTTTCAAACGACTCCTTCCTTCATTTAACCTTATTTCCGTTTCACTCCTGCTAGCATAATACGAATCATTTCGGGAGATTTGCATTACCCTTGTGTTTTCGAAATTCCTAAAATTACAGCATTACCCCACTTGCATAATTACGCTGCCATTTGTGGAAGTTATAGCACAGGAGTGGGGGAACAAAGCAACGTAGCTGAATGTGAGCAGCTGTTCCAGCAATTGTGGTTTTGCAAAATGTGTCATCATGGCAAACATTTCGAGGAAATTATAGTGCTAAATGATGGATTTACACTTCACATAATTACACATAATTTTGTGTAGTTTCCCCAAAATTTTAGGGAACAACCCGAAAGCAAATTACACCAATTGCACACATCCTTAGTGAGGGCCCCCAGGCAGAGAGAAACAGCATAGTCACAGTAGCATCCCACGCAGGCCTTCAGCGCATACACATGCAATGTGAATGGCTGCACAGGAGGGCATTGCAATACACTGGCAATGACCACGCAGTAGAGCTTTAAGCTCCAGCAAAGTGCTGCGTGGTGGTCGGCTAAACTACTGAACACCCTGTGCTGACAGCATCAATGTTGCTACATATTGTCTATACACTGAGGCTAAGCGGTCTCGGCATATTTAGAAACATGTATGTAGATCCAGGTACTTGGCTGATGGGGGGCCTACTTCAGCAAGATAGCTGCTTTAAAAGCTGTCTTGCAGCGTGGAACCAGCCTCAGGGGATGTCGTGTTGCCCTGGTAGGCCTGTCCCATCATGGTGTTGACTCTAATCCACAAATGTGATTTATTAAATAAAGTAAGGAAGGACTGGTGATAAAGAGAGAAAGTAAGAGATATGTATACAAAAAGCTGACTTTAGGAAATGTAACTTTTCGGTGTAAGCTTTGATTCAGGGGGCATCTATACCAGGTTTTTTAACCCACTCAGTCCACCTGTTTACCTTTCTGTTTTAACAAATTATAGGTAACTATTTTTAATGTGTCTTGTAAATACATAACTGATCTCACCTGTTTGTTTTCTTTATCTCAAAAACTTTGTCTACTTCCAAGCCTGAGCACCTCCAGTTTTCAGGTCGAGCATAGCAGCGCGCAAGCGCTGCTTTTCCCGACATGTAGTTATCTATTTGGGCTTTTAACCATGCCCACCTCATGCCCATCACGTTCACTCGTTCGTAAGCTTGTCCTTCAAAAATCCTTTGTTATCATTGGCATGTGTTTTACGTTTGTCCCTCCTTGGGGCAGACTTTTTACCGCCTTGGGCATCTCCCCCGTTGCATGGCTAATTGCACTTTTGCGATACGTTTGGCTGCAAGCAAACTTCTTTTTTCTTTTGTGCCTTTCCTCCGCGCTAATGCTCATAGCGGCTGTTGGCTCGCTTACGTGATACTGTTTTACTTTTCATTCTCAATTTACAACGCCAATAGCTCTAACTCGTTGTGGAAGGCGCTTAGCTAATTAGCAGCGACAGCACTCTTTTTGTTATACATCTAAATAGTTTTCTTTTGTGCATTCATTTATTAACAGCGCTGCATGATGTTCCATTTTATTCAAATATGTTTCAGATATTGTTGTATTACGTTTAAACCCACTGTTATTGGCGGAAGCTGTGTCGCAATGGTGTCCTTAAGTGCCTGCAGAGTGACGTGTTTGCCTCCTCGTAAGGCGAGTTCTTTGCCAGGTTGTCTAGTTCATAGGACGACTACCACTGACCTTAGGAGTTGTAAAATAAAAAGTTGCATTTAATTTTATGCAGCGCACAGTGAGAACCGATTCTCCTCTAGGCGCTTCAGTTTACGACAGAAGCATGTTTTCTAGTGGGAAGCATGTAAGAAAGCTGCGGGAGGAGTGCCACAAACCTACTCCCAGTAAATCAACATTTTACCAAAATAACACATGCCATTATCTGTTTGGAGAGAGGAAGAGTGGACATAACCTGGGGTAATTTAACCTTTCCTGATTTGGTAGATAATCAGTAATACAGTAAAGGGATTTGCCCAGGAGCACCCATTTTGCTCAAGAGGGGAAGCTAACATTAGTACTCAAGTCTCCTAGCTCAGAGGTTGAATCAAGGGCATCCTGAGCCCATCACTACCCTCCAAGTCTAGCATACTTTGAAATCTTCCTTTTGTTGTAAACCAAAGACTCTTGACCTATCTTTGCTCTTTACCGACTACATATGCAATGCTTGGCGCTTAAACCCCTCAGCAGTGGTGTAAAGAAACACCCCTTCCCCTCCACTTGCATAGTATCTGGAGTGGGCTCCCTTCCCCCTGGACTCAGTCAGGGGCCTGCCGCCTGTGCCCAGTGTGCTGTTCTGAGGGGGGGGGGGGCTGCACCGAGGGGGCCTTTGTTACGGCACTGTCCTACAGTTAACCCCAAAAAGGTGTCTGTAGCCTCACGGAAAGGATGCCCCACTGTCAAAACATGATGCGGGGCCCCTTGGTCTCCCATATTTCACAGATATTTATTGGCCTTGGGCTAAGTAGTCCCTCCCCGCCAAATGTTGGGGGTTGCAGGGGCATGCGTTGAGCCCCTGCATCTTGTTTTATCAGACATCTTCCTTATCCTTGAGATTGGCCCAGAGTTACCTTTTAGCAGTTAAGTTAGGAGAGATCTGCCTCCATCTTACCTTTTGCCAAGTAACACTGTGGAGATGTAGCTATTTTGTGCCTTTAATGTTGTTTAAAACACCAGCACTACCACCACACAATTACCCTTAAATTCACCCACCTTTACAGCAATTGAAAGCTGCTCAGTTTTTTTCAAAAGCTTCCACTTTGGGTATTTTCTAAACTTAATAAAGAAAAGTCTTTTACCTGAATAAAACTGAGAAATTCTTTTGAAACAGTACAACTGAAGTAAAAAGTTATTTTCACATCTCAGTTTGGGATTATATTTTATCTTTTTGTCTAGCGCTCTTGCAATCAATGAGTGACTTCAGTGCGCTAATGAAACATAATCCGATCAGTGCAAGCACCAGCCTTACATTGTCTCAAACTGTAATGATCAAAACTCCATTGGAATTCATATGTCATTAAATATGCTACTTAAGTACCCAATACATTTCAATACAATATGGACTACCCGGACAACATTTGGCATTAAATTAAACATAGTGTTTCTGCTTATTCCTTTTTAGCACGAAAGGGGGGGTTCAGCTTCCACTCTGTTACACCCTGGGTCGGGAATGCCAAGCAGGTAAGTTAAAAAAGTCCTTCTTATTTTTTATGTGTTTTCAAGTTTAATAAGTTTAGGTTTTGAAGCAGCGAAGTGTAATTCGCCCAAGGCTATGATTGGCTGAGACAAGGGGCGGATACGGGGCACCGGAGGTGCCTGAAATCTGGCTTTCATTAAAGCACAGCTGTTTCCCATCTGCATCTCGTGGGTCAGCTGACCATGCCACGACCCAATTGGGTTTAAAGAGCGGACTCAGCACAAGTAAGGCATGGCTAACCTGCTTCTTAAAGCACATTTACCTAGCAGCACACTCAGGGGCGGACTTGGATACCCAAAGCAGCCCTGGCAAAGTTTGTCAGACCAGCCCCCATAGGGGGCACAGCGAACGATCCTGACCACTGCAATGGGGATTTGGGAGTTCTCCCCCAAGAACATTTGTGGAAAAATGTCAAAAACGGTGCACTGTACAACACAGTTTTAATCATATATTGAATTGTATTAGTTCTTAAAGCACAATAAGCGATGACCGTACAGTGCACCAGGATACAGCAATATTTATCGGGGCTCTTCAATGATTCCTTCATTGTCAACCTGTAATAGTGCCTCTCATCCTTCTATAGCCTCTCTCTCATATGTATTTCCTTTATTTTATAGCGCCTCTTTTACTAGACACATACAGAGACAATGACTCATACATGCAGAATTTAGTGTATAGAAAAAGTTACATAAGACAAAAGGGACGACAAGGTGTAGGATTCACATAATTCGCTCTATCCTACTGTAATTTCTCTGTGGGCTTTTAACCACGCCCACCGCACACCCATCAGTTTTGTTGGTTCGTGGGCTTGCCTCTCAAAAATCGCTTCATTTAATTTGTACAAGGCATGCATACGCTGTGCCTTTTTGGGTGTTTAGCCCTCCTCAAGCGCATCAGCGAACTACTGAAAACATAAGAGGCTCCATGTTTTCCATATGGTTTCTGGACTACTTTTTCTTATTTCGTATGCAGCACCATCTCGCTGGGCAGTAGTCGAGCGCTTTGCATGACATCAACCCCGTTACATGGATAACTGCATAACTGCCAATACGTTTAACTGAGAGTGAACTTCTGCTTCCTTTGCGTGCGCCTTCACGCTCATGGTGTGGCTCTTTATATCGGCTTGCTTATGTAAAACGGTATTACTTTTCATTTTTAATTTATGTGGCAATAAAAGTATGGTTAGGACTTTGTGACACTAATAGCTCTAAGTCGAGCAAATGCAAGACCCACTGCATTGCAAATGCTTGTTCTAAAGCTTAGATGGAGGAAAAGAATATCCATGCCACTGCTCTCATCCTCCTTGGTGACATACCATAGAGTGGGTGAGAAGCGCGGGATTGGTTACGTCATTGTAAGTAATGAAGCCACAGTAGCACAGAGTAGGTGACACTTTTCTGTTTTCCAGAAAAGTCAATGATATAACGCATCTATCGCAGGTCATAAAACTACACAAATTGTCACAGGAGAGGGGGTGTCTATAAACAGAGTGTTGGACCTGGCTTTTTGACAGGGACATCCCCAAACTTTTTGCCTCCTTCCTCCTATTTTTTCTGACCTGTTGTTGTTGGCTTTTGACCTCTGGGCACTTTACCACTGCTAACCAGTGCTAAAGTGCATATGCTCTCTGTGTAAATTGTACTACTGATTGGTTTATCCATGATTGACTATTTAATTTACTTGTAAGTCCCTGGTAGAGTGCACTACATGTGCCTAGGGCAGGTATATTAAATGCTACTAGTGGGCCTGCAGCACTGGTTGTGCCACCCACCTCAGTAGCCCCTTAACCCTGTCTCAGGCCTGCCATTGCAAGGCCTGTGTGTGCAGTTTCACTGCCACTTCGACTTGGCATTTAAAAGTACTTGCCAAGCCTAGAACTCCCCTTTTACTACATATAAGTCATCCTTAATGTGTGCCCTAGGTAACCCCTAGAGCAGGGTGCTGTGTAGGTAAAAGGCAGGACATGTACCTGTGTAGTTATATGTCCTGGTAGTGTAAAACTCCTAAATTCGTTTTTACACTACTGTGAGGCCTGCTCCTTTCATAGGCTAACATTGGGGCTGCCCTCATACACTGTTGAAGTGGCAGCTGCTGATCTGAAAGGAGCAGGAAGGTCATATTTAGTATGGCCAGAATGGTAATACAAAATCCTGCTGACTGGTGAAGTCGGATTTAATATTACTATTCTAGAAATGCCACTTTTAGAAAGTGAGCATTTCTTTGCACTAAAATCTTGTTGTGCCCTTCAATCCACGTCTGGCTAGGTTTAGTTGACAGCTCCTTGTGCATTCACTCAGACACACCCCAAACACAGGGTACTCAGCCTCACTTGCATACATCTGCATTTTGAATGGGTCTTCCTGGGCTGGGAGGGTGGAGGGCCTGCCCTCACACAAAGGACTGCCACACCCCCTACTGGGACTCTGGCAGACAGGATTGAACTGAAAGGGGGCTTGGTGCATTTCTTAGACACTCTTTGAAGTCACCCCCACTTCAAAGGCACAACTTAGTATAAAACAGGGCCTCTGCCCTACCTCATCAGACACTTGCTGGAGAAGAAACCTGAACCAGAAACTACATCCTGCCAAGAAGAACTGCCTGGCTGCTCAAAGGACTCACCTGTCTGCTTTTCTACAAAGGACTGCTGCCTTGCTGTTGGCCTGCTGCCTTGCTGTTGGCCTGCTGCCTTGCTGAACTCTTGTCTGGCTGTAAAAGTGCTCTCCAAGGGCTTGGATAGAGCTTGCCTCCTGTTCCCTGAAGTCTCAGGACCAAAAAGACTTCTCTCTTCCTCTTGGATGCTCCGTGCGCCGAACTTTTCGACGCACAGCTTGTTCCACGGCAAGAAAAACGCCGCACACCAACGCTGATCTACGCGACGTCTTTGGGACGACCGAAACTTTGACGCACGGCCTCGCAAGGACAACGCCGCCCGACTTCCCGGGAGAAATCGACGCGACGCCTGCCGTGAGATCAAAACTTTGACGCACGGTCTTGCAAGGACAACGCCGCCCGACTCCGCAGGAGAAATCAACGCGACGCCTGCCGTGAGATCGAAACTTTGACGCACGGCCTCGCAAGGACAACGCCGCCCGACTCCGCAGGAGAAATCGACGCGACACCTGCCGTGAGATCGAAACTTCGACGCGCAGCCCCGCAGAACGACGCGCAGCCGGAAAACAAGCAGGAAAATCCACGCACAGACCCGGGACATCTGGTACTCCCCGCAAACCACAGTAAGAGACTGTCCGCGCGCCGGAAAATGACGCCCCACTCCCCGCGTGGAAAATAACGACGCAAGTCCGTGTGTGCTGAGGAGAAATCGACGCACACACCAGTTTTCCACGCACCTCTTCTCCTGTGGCCCTCTGAGGAGATTTTCCACCAGAAACCAGGTACTTTGTGTTTGAAAGAGACTTTGTTTACTTTCTAAAGACTTAAGACACTTTCTATCACTTTTCAGTGATATCTTTACAAATTCGTATTGCAACTTTGATCGTTTTGACCTGAAGATACCCAGATAAATATTATATATTTTTCTAAACACTGTGTGGTGTATTTTTGTGGTGTTATGCTATGGTGTTGTATGATTTATTGCACAAATGCTTTACACATTGCCTTCTAAGTTAAGTCTGACTGCTCGTGCCAAGCTACCGGAGGGTGAGCATAGGCTGATTTTGGATTGTGTGTGACTTACCTTGACTAGAGTGAGGGTTCTTGCTTGGACAGAGGGCAACCTGACGGCCAACCAAAAACCCCATTTCTAACACAGAGGGTATGAAAAGGCACGTAAGACTGCTCATAACATGGAGACTTTTCTTGGTATTGTCCATATCATTTACAGAACTCTTTCTGTACTGTACTGAGCTGCTCCTGAGATTCTCCAGGACTTGTTCTGCTGTTCTCTTCTGTTGTGTTGTCTCCTCCTAGTTGTTTGTTACTAGTCGTATTGCTGAGCTTTTGTTCTTAGTAATTGGTCTGTTGTTTTCCTCTTGTTCTTTTGTCTCTCCTTTTTGTCACACCCCCAGCCCCTGCCACCTTTTTCCCACTGTTTTCTCTCCTGCTCCCTTCACCCGCCCTCCTCCCACTGTGACCTGCCCTGCCCGGGACCTACTTAATGGCGGTTGCTGTGCGACCGTGCAGTAGGCATGTTCAGTGGGCACACCACTGGTGCGCCAAAGGTGTGCCAAAGGCAAGCCCGTCAGTGCCCGTCCATGCCTGTAACGTGCTCAGCACCAGGAACACTAGCTCTACAACCACCCATTACTCCACCACCAAACTCCTGGACCTGGCCTCCAGAAACAAGGACACCAACTGCTGCAGCACCTCCCCAGAACACGAAAGGACCCTTCGCATGTCACTGATGCTGATTCACCTGCTCCACGGAGACCCCCACAGGCACATCACCACTGCCCGCCAATCTGAAGAAACGACTACACTGCCTACTAATCAATGCAAGATCCCTCTGGAAACACACCGTGGAAATATGGGACAATGTATTGACTCTCAGCCAGGACCTAATGTTCATCACCGAGACCTAGCTCACACCCTCATCGGCCCCGACATCGCATGTGCTACCCCAGAAGGCTACAAAATGATTCACAAAGACCACGAAAACAGGCGTGGAGGAGACATAGCCATCATGCACAAGGACAGCCTCCCATGCACCACTTCGGAAGATGAATCATCCTACCTCATGGAACACCTCAACTTTCTCATCAAGATCAACACCAGAACCAACATCAGGGGGACCCTCACTTACAGACCCCCAGGACCCCGCCCTGGCTTTTGCAAAGACATCGCCGATCGCTGGCCATCGACTCAACAGACTACATACTTCTAGGTGAGCTCCATTTTCACCTGGATGATCCCCTCAACCACAACTCAACCAACCTCCTGGACAATCTAAGCAACTTAAGACTCAGACAACTGGTCACCAGTCCCACCCACACAGGGGGTTACATTCTTGACCCCATCTCCTCAGCCAGCAACAGAATCAGGTTCTCCCACACTTCGGAACTCACATGGACCGACCATCACCTGGTGCTTTTCCCCATAGCCTACAGACCTGAGCTCTTGATCCCTCGACTGCCACCTCCCCCTTCGCAGATGGAAGAAAGACACAGAAGCTCAATGAAGCAAAACCCTACACTCCAACAGACCCACACTCTCAGACAACCTAGAACAAGACACCAACAGACTATCCAACTGACTCCTCAACTGGGTCCATCATGAGCTCTGTCTCTAGAAGATCCATTAAGCCGGTGAAATGGATCACCCCTGAACTCCGCACACTCAAAAGAGATTGCAAGTGACTAGAAACACAGTGGCGCACCAGCAGAGATCTAGCAGATTGCTCAGTCTACAAAGAAGCACTGAAAAAATACCATCTCTAAATCAATACCATCATTCTGCAAGGTCAGCAGCAGTTACTAAAGCAAGTAAGCCTTCTATGCTTGCTGTACATATACACGCTTATGTCTTCCTCTCCATTGTGTGCCATCACGCAAGTAGCAATTAATAATGGATGTAAATGTCACTAGGACCTAAGCACTGCAAACTGAAAAGGGAAAACGTTGTCCCTTCAATGGCAAAGTTCTATTTTATAGACATATTTATTTAGAGGAAATTAGGTTACCTCTTTCCTGCCCTAGAAATCCTCACTTAACGTCGCTTAGCATAGGTACAGATCAGTCTACCTGTTTATGTACTTATCTTGCTATTTTCTCCCTTTAAATATGAGTAAGTATATATACTTTTGTCTATATTTCTACTGATGTCAGAGTATGTTTCTGCCTCTGGAGTCCCAGTCGCTGCACAACCATGATTCCCTTCATCATCTTTAAATCAGAACTTCCTCAGTGATTAGTCTTTAATTTTGTCTGAGCACATTAGGGGCTGAACATAGGTTGCAACCAATCAGTTGTGTTTTGTGAATACCAGTAGGGAGACTGGTGCTAGTCATTTAATGGCAGGTTTGCATATTTTTTTAGTGAAATGCTTTGGGAGAATTCAGATTCCAATGTGAGCCAGTCCTGGAGATGACAATTGCTTGCATTGGTTCAATTTGATGTGATCCACTCTAAGATCTTTCGTTTTCCAGCTTACTGTATCTCCTATGTAATCAAGACATCTGTGATGCTCTGAAAAGCTCATACTTCTGATAAGTCTACATGGAGTTCAGCTGCTGGGATCTACCTTCAGTGCTGAAACAGCACCTCTTGCAGTAGCATAATACAACATGATGGTGTTCCAAAACTGATCGTTTCAGTAAAATATTAAAGTTATGAAAGTTATGTCTGTGATATGCGTGGAGGTTTCACCTGCTACTTGGGGGTCTTTGTTGCAGTTTCCTGCGCTTGACCACCATGCCTTTGATGCCAGTCCAAAACAAAAAAACAACTTTAGAGTGGGCCTTCCTATGCCTTAGAGCCAACTGTCCTCTGGTGGATGGGCTACCAGCAGAGGTTTCCACACAGCGGTGGCAGCTCAAGCATTGGAAACCGAGTGAGGCAGAACTATGAGTTGGGTGGTGAGGGCACCTGGCAGTTTTGGCAGATGTCTTATTTCAGTCTGACATTAAATGGCCACTTTTTATAAATGTCACTACACAAAGTCTCAATATTGATTAGAAGACAGACATGCACCTGAATTTGAAAATGACTCTTTTAAAGCGAGGAGCTTTGGTTACAGGAATGAAGTGAATTTTCATTTGGAAAATTAGAATAAATAATTGGAATGCTGACACATGCAGTTGAAGTATATTATATCGACGTCGCTGCTTTGCCTTACACTGGATCACGGAGGTGTTCCAGGGGTGCTTCAATGGGTTTTCCCATGCAATTCCCATTGGTTTTGACGCATTCCCAGATTTACAAGAATCTGTAAACCTCAGTGCCAAAATCTTACGTCTCCCCAGGGTACGTGCAACGAGGAGAAACATCTTTATTTTTCCTTGATTCTAACTTTTTCCATGTGTGCTGCATTCTACAGCACACAAAGAAAGAAAAAAAAGCCTCCATTAATTGTTTTTGTCCAGGAAGGAGTTCTTCCTGAAAAAAATCAATCCTGTCTGCGACGCAGGCATCCTTGCACCATGGTATAAGGGTGTCTGCATCAGCGCTAGGCAGCCTATTGTGAGCCAGCACAGGGGGGAGGGCAGAAATACTCTGCATCTTGTAGATACAGCACATTTCTACCCTTTCCCTGTGGAGCATGGCAGTGCAGCAACGTCACTTGCTGCACAGCCCTGCGCCACAGGACTTGTAAATAAGCCCCTTCGAATGTAATCATAGAAGCTAACAATATACCCCTAACCTCTAAACCACAACTCCGTTACCCTGTACCTTAAACCCATAACGTTATAACCAATCCCTCAATTCTATGCCCCAAAACATTAACACTATACCCCAAACTCTTACCCTATAGCTTTATAAGTGTGAAGTGTAATCCATCACACTTAATTCATAACCCGTTATCCTCTAACACATAAATCTCAACCCCAAACTCTGAACGCAGTAGCCCAAGCCATAATCCCTATGTCCTTAACCCTTTGCCCTTAAATAATTTCTCAACACTCTTAAAGCTTGCCCCATAACCTTAACTCTTCCAGCTAAAAATCATGTACCTCAAACCTCTAACTCTGCACCAAAATCCAGTAACCCTATACTCTTATCCATACCTTTACTTCAGTCCTTTAACTCATAAGCATAATCCCTGTCCCTATACTGCACTCCATTAAACGCCAATCCTCTACCCCAAATGCTTAACCCAATTCCCTAAACCCTTAACCTTATACCTCAAACCCTTCAAACTACTACTTCATATCAATTACACTGTACCCTTTTAATCCTATACATTTTGTCACTAAAACATAAACTATAGCTCTATAACCTGAACTACTAATCCCTACATTTTGTATGCCAGACTCTTTGGGCCATATGTACGAACACTTTTTCCCAAAGACACAGAATGGGTAAAAACGTTTGCTACATCTTGCCCTTTATCTCTTAAAACATAACCCCTTCATCTCCAACCCCACACCTCAGACTCTTAAACATATTCCCAAAATTCTATGCTCTTAATCCTATACTGTAAACCCCAATCCACCTCACCCCTTTCACACTCTCTTAGTTACAATGTATTTTGAAAATAAATACTTTGAGAAGTTTTCCATTTTTGAAGTATTTATTATTAGAACATGGAATTGAGAAGTGTATTTAGAAGTGTTGATTTCAACCTTTTGAGGCAAGTCTAAAAATAGCTGATAATGTAAACTTGTCGCATTTTTTAACTTGGGGGCTCATTTACAAGTCCCTTGCGCAGTCGTAGCATCATTTTGTTTCACGCTACGGTGGCGCAGAACAGTCCCCCACCCTGCACCATATTTCCAAACTGGTGCAATGGTACTATTGTGCCAGTTTATAAACCCTTGTGTCACATTATACCTTCACCAGGTATAATGTATTCTAGGGAGTTGTTCCCCCGCTAGGAGGACTGCAGGAATGGTGCAGTGAATTCTACGAGATTTAATCGCATCATTCTAGCATCATTTTTTAACGCCTGCTTAAGGGCTGGCCTTAAAGTAACACTAGGCTGTTTTAAATGGGCCTCCCGGAGTTTTGTTGGACTAGCGTCAACATTTTTTATGCCAGTCCTTTAAAGCGCCCCAACTGCGTCAAAGTGTGATGCAGCTGTGCTAACGAGTGCCATAGCACGCTGTATTGTAAGTACATCACTACGATGATGTTGTTAGGAGAGCACAGGGTGGCGCAAGCAAACTGGCGCACTGTGATCGATGCACCAGTTTGTTGTAAATGAGTTTGTTTTTTCTGTTCTTTTTTTTATTTCATAAGTATATGTTGTGAAGGTAATTAAATAATACATGGTTTTGTTTTAATTCAATGTAAGGGGTTTGTTCTAGAAATGCAGGATGATACTGATGGTATGCAATTATGAATGTCACATTTAATATGCATCATATTTCTATCTAGCCATATCATGTGTTCAATAATGTCATCAGCGGCACAAAAAGTGAACTTGAATAAATTGATTAGGGTCATTAGATGATACATTACATATAGTGGGATTAGTGAGGACCTCTACGTCTCTCCACTGTTGAAGGCACAAAGGCATTGGCGGGAGCAAGTATATCACCCGAATCAACTCAGAGTCAAAAAAATAGGTTTCAATTCAGAACTAGTGATGAAATCTATATTTCATGAAGTCTGCTGATTGACCTTGATTTCTCAAACCTTGGTTTGTCAAAAGTAGCTGAACTATCTAAGAAGTTCAAATCTGTAACCCATCCACCTCCAATTCAAGGAAAATTAATTTTGGTTCAATTGTGCGAGCAGGTCAGGAACTTGATTCAGCATTGCTTAGGAATTTGTTAGTTTTTTAGAATGTTGGAGAATTCATTTGAGAATCTTGAATAGGAGCAGGGTGAAAGCAAGAAGTGCTCAAAACAGAGTGGAGAAAAAACTATCAATGCTCTCATAATGACTTTGAAGGTTATCATAATTCAACCAGTAATGTTACAAGAAACATGAAAGATATATATATACTCAGGTCCCCAATCCCCTGGTCCCTAGCCATTTTATTCAGTGACATCTGACAAAAGGGGCATGTGTGGAATGGCCTTAAAAGAGTAATAACCATAGGAATTAGATGCAGAATAGTGATTACCAGAGCAATTAGTCTTTTCTCATGATATCAAGAGGGTACAGCTATTAACGCATGGTATTTGTGCATCGCAGACTTACCAATAAATACTTCTAGGATTGGGAAATCCAGGTGCAGGAATAATACATTGGTATTTATAGCCCAGTTTGAATGGGGGGCCTAAGCGAAAAATCTTTCGCTATGGGTGGGTAAAAGAGTAATTAATGAGTTCTGGATGTTTTCAGATTTACTATGAAAGAGGAGCAGTGCCTAATTTGTAACAAAATAAGTGCCAGGACCCAATGTTTTTCTCAGACGCTGGCCACCAGCACTGCCGAAAGTCAGGGTTGACAAATAGCAATTTGTACTTTCATGATTCCACATTCTGCCTTTTTAATCCCCAACTCCAATTAAGAACTGAAAAGTAGATAACTCTTCACAGTAGTAAAACAGAGAAAGAATGTAGGTTTTGTTACAAACAGGATCGCCCAGAAAACAGTGCTAGTCACGTTAGGGACAGAACAGATCTATTTTTGACAGTTAGTGCTGCAGGTTTGAAAACTGGACTTTATGTATTTGATTAAAAGGCGAAGCTTTTATAATTTAATGCCTGAACTGTATTTTTTTGTCATTGGAGGTCAGCACATATGAGTGCCGAAGAGAACCGGGAAGTGCTTGCTGGTTTTCACATGAAACAAGATTTATGAGATTTAAGGTCATTAATGGCTGCAACTATCCAGTTACTCTTGTGAAGAAGGCCTGCCCGGGGGTCAGAGGAATGTGTCCAAGGTGTTAGAAAGTTTAGCTTTGAAGGCGCAAGGAAGAGTAGACCGAGGTCCCCGGTTTCACGCTATTAAGACCTGAGGGGCATGGGTGGGCTATGGAACGTAAGTGCAAAATGTAGAACATGGTGGTCTGTCCATGTCCATGGGATAGATGGTTGAAGATGTGCTGTGTCCATGTGAAAGATGGCTGCAGATGTGCTGTGTTCATGGGATAGATGGCTGAAAGTGTTTGGACAAAATATCATTTTAAAAATATCAAGTTGCAGAAATATCTAGTTTTTATATTGTGACACAGAAATATTGTGAGCAAAAATATTGTTGACAGAAATATTGATGTTTTAATGTAAGAAATATTGTTTTTTAAGTTTCTTTATGTGTTTCTAAATATTTTAATTGTCTGTGTTTATTAAGTTTGCATAATGAGTGTTAATGTTTTTAAATATAGTTTGTAATTTAAAGTTATTTATATTTTTAATTTAATTGTAAAGTAGTAATTAAGAGTGTTGTGCGGGTTGAAGTTTGTAGGGGGTACAGAAAAGGAAGTTAATTAAGTATAATTAATTTATATATTTTCCTAATTAATATACATTATTTATTTGATTATTAAGTATGTAAATTGTGCAAATAATATTTTTTATTTATAATTCAGGTGTGGGTTGTTGGGTTTGTAGGGGTATATGTTGTGAAGGTAATTAAATAATACATTATAAACTATTAATTATTTATACATTATTAATTAGTTAATTGTTAATAATGTAAATTGTGTAGTTGTTATACATTTTTTAATTTACATTTTAGGTGCAGGTTGTTGGGTTTGTAGGGGTATTGGGTGGGAAATTAATTGAATAATAACTGATTAATTATAAATTATGTATTTAATTGTGTAATCATATTTAATTTTTAAATTTAGACATGTGTTTAATGTGCTACTAAAGTGTGAGAATTTATTGAAATAATGATTAAATAACACTTTTATCTTGTATTAATTATTTAAAAAATTGATAATTACTTTAATGTTTAATTGTTTTTAATGTATTTATATTCAATTTTATGTTAATAGTTTTGTAATTTTATTAAATTGATTGGGGTGGGAATCATAAAGTGCACCCCTCCAGAGTACAACACTTTCCCAACTGTTGCATTGACTGGAGTGGGAATAGTAAACATTACCCCCACTGAATCTGACACTTTCCCTATTGTTGCACTTACTGGAGTGGGAATAGTACATTGTACCCTTCCAGAATGCAACACTTTCTTTACTGTTGCACCGACTGTTACCCCTCCTGAGTGCAACACTTTCCCTACTGTTGCAAAGACTGTTGCAAAGACTGAAGTGGGAATAGTAAATCTTAACCCTCCTGAGTCCAACACTTTATCTACTGTTGCACTGACTGCAGTGGGAATAGTAAATTGTACCCTTCCAGAGTGCAACGCTTTCTTTGCTGTTGCACTAAATGGAGTGGGAATAGTAACTTTTACCCCTCCTGAGTCCCATGCTTTCCCTACAGAGTGGAGTGGCAATATTCAAGATTTATTCCTAGAAATGTATAGTTTTGTTTAAATTGATTAAAATGATTTTATTATTATGTTTATATATTTATATATATGTGTATATATATATATATATATATATATATATATATATATATATATGTATTATTACATTAAAATCGGAAAATAGATTACATTTATTATTTTAATAAAAGCTTTACATTACATATGTGTAAATAAACACATATATATATATGTATATATATGTGTGTGTGTTTGTTTAAATAAACATATATTTATATATGTTTATATTGTTTAAATAAATTTACTTTACATTATATTACTGTTACATGTTAATATTTTTAATGTTTATTATTTTTAACTTATATATATATTTTTTAATGATATTTTGTCTATACCTTTTGATATTAGGATAAAACAATATTATTTTCATATTTTTATATTTTCAATTATAAGTATAGGAAAACAATATTTTTGTGCTCAATATTTTTGACACAATATTTCTGCATCACAATATTTAGGGTTTTCATATTTTGCCAGTGAACCATGACTGAAGATGTGCTGCTACTGTCATAGCCACAGAAAAATGTTTAAATCTACGCATTGAAGGCTTACATTTACAATCTGGTTAGACTTATGCTTTATTATGATTCACCAAAACCTGATTTAGTATGCATGGAAATCTTAAGAAATTGTTGACTTCCAAGCATACAAAAAGGGTATGTTTGGCATGATGGAAAACTCACTAGCAAACCTGACTCAAATGTAGAAAAACATTTTTCATTTGTGGAAGTTCCTTCCTCAACAACTCCATTAAATAATGGTGTGCATCCTTTCCTTTACAACCCTGGAAAGACACTTGTCTTTTACCAGTGTTTTTTATGTAGCTGGAGGTGGGGAAGAGCCTGTAAAAAAGAAACTGAAGTTGCACTAGCCTTTAACTAAGCTACAACCAAAGAGTGGTACAAATGTAACCAGCCGTCGAAATCTTACAGCACTAAATATGATTTGTGGGTGGGTTGTCTGCTGGTCCCCTTTTGTGAATTTGGATAAATACTTATATAACCCATATATAATTGTTTCCTATGTAATTCACATATATGTGTGCAAAAAAACTATTTAAAATGCCCCAAATATTATAACTCTATGAATGTGCTCGGTAACACATTTGTAATGTAGAGATACAGCCTAACACAGGGCAGGTAACTTGAAGCACTTGAGCAAATGAAATGAAGACAGTAGAGGGAAAAAATATGAGAAATCTGAGACATGTTTTCAATCGAGGCTAACACAATCAGACATGCACACTGGGCATTTGGCCCATGGTGTGTGTGACAGGGACCAATAAGGATTTGTGAACATCATAAGATTATACATTTTTTATCTTTCACACAATATGTTTTCAATATGTTTTAAAGATGAGTTGGGAAAAAAGCCAGAGAAGTATCCTCGAATGACAGAGCGCCATCCTCAGAGCAGCTGCTGTGCGTCCCTAAATAGAAATTCTCCTGTTGTCTAAAACCGAACCACTGCTTAACTATGTAAAGCATGCTCGATTGTTACAGATTACAGAAGTAGGTTGTCTCCTAAATAATGCAAGATCATCTTCTGCAGAAGAGTGTGATAAATATAGCTAAGAATAAATTCAGATCTCTGGAGAATGGTTAGTGAGACTTGTTTACACATTCTGTTCCAAGGGGTAAATAATCAAGTTCAATTACTAGACTCTTTCTTGTAAAGACCATTCACTGTATCGCTGAAGTTGCCATTTTGCCCAGTGATGTCCTCTGTAGGAGATAAAGTGAATTGGCTCAGCTACAGTATGGGAGGAGAGCCAACGATACTGAAAGTGTTATTCTTGAAATGTTCTCCATTTCTGAATCTTTGGATTTTGTGGATATAGTTATGTTAAATATGGTCAAACATGCAAGGGCTCACTCCTTCGTACTCAGCACAATAGGTATCAGAAGTAAACCCTACTGTTTTGTTAAAGAGAGACACTTCCAAAAAAACTGGGACTGTTGCAAGGATTCCTAGCACTCTTTGAGCAATGTCTTATTATTGTCCTTTTATCTTGGAATAATTTCCATTCCCAGAATGTGGATTAAGATGTATTTGACACTAAAGACCTCATTACAAGTCTGGTGCTTGGATAAGCCGACCACCAGACTCGCAGTGAGGATACCGATGCGGAGCTTGTGGTCTTCCCGCCATACCCATTTCCCCCGGTCAGCCCATGGAAACTGTGCAGTGACTTCAGTCTTGGCTCCACATGGAGCCGAGGCCAATGCCGTCATACAGGGGGACTCTCAGCACAATCGGAATGCGCACTGTCTGCAAAACAGGCTGTGCATTCCAATGGTGCTGGGCAGGGGGGCACTACACTGGCTTTTCACAAGCCTTTCCATAGTGGGGTCTCCCCCATGGAAAGGCTGGCGGAAAGTTGAGTTGTAACTCCGACCGCTGTCACTCCATCGGGAACCCTGTTCCTTTCAGGGATGGCGGTCCCCTGTCGGGTCCAACTGCCTGGGTTATAATGTGGTAGTCAGACCGCCACAGTTGCAGAGATCTGACGGTCACCACGTAATGAGGCCATAAGTCCCTCTGCAGTAATGTGTTACTTCACAATAAGAAAACTGTTCATTCTGATGAAGAAAACATGACAATTAAGGCACCATGAGGTCTTGTTGTAAAGCCTGCATTTAGTCTCCATTATAGTGTGGTGTATTTCAGACAAAAAAACATATACAGAAACTTTATGTGGCTACCATTTAGCTGGCTGAATTGAAAGATTCGGTTCTGGCATTGTGGGACACAGATCCAAAATTCCCCACACTTCATTAGGGTCGAAGAATGTTGCCCCACTAAATAAAATGCTGCAGGGAAGGAAAATAAAACTTTAATAAAGCTAATGTATTACAGTTATGTTTTTCACAACTCCGTCCCAAGCCGAGTGTCAGGGTGGGACAGGGCCAATCCTGCTGGGGGCAGCAGCAGGGAGGAGTGATGAGCACTTCATTTAAACTACTACCTTGTGAGGCCAGCCAAACATGCCCACTTTAAGCATCTCTGACCTGAGCTGCCTTAGCTGGGTAGACAGCAAGCACAGGCATCCAAGGCCTTTGGGAGCACTGAGATAGCTCGCTCAATTCAATCCTAGTGCTGCTCTCATGTTGGTTAACAGAATGATAGCAGCATTTGGATTAGTTAGGGGAGTTGGCTGGGGCCCACACTGGACGACTGGAGGACAACACCAAGAACACCAGGACCGGAGGAAGTGCAGCAAAGTAAGTACATATTTTTTATTTTTTTTTATTTTTTTTAATGTAAACTAAATCGCCAACATGTCCTACATTCACGTTTTAAAGTTAAATATTTTAACTTTAAAACAATAATGTAATGAATGTTGGCAATTTAGTTTTTATTGCATGCATGCCAAATTTACATTTTCCCTGAGTCAGCACAGCACCTTTTTCCTTTTTTTGCCTGCCCCACCACTTTCAGTTGTTGACAGCCAACACTGACACTGATTCCTATTACTACATCCAGTCCTTTAATGATAATTTACCTGATTGGCACTTAATTAGATTAAGAGATTCTTAAGCTCACACTATCCCACGTTAGTTTCTTCTGCAAAAGGTAGCAGCCCTGAAAGATGCTTTGCCATAGGCTCATGTAATTCACACATATAAGGCCTGATTTTGAGTTTGGCGGATGGGATGACCCATCCACTGAAATACCGACGGACGGGATGACTTGTCAGCCAAACTTCAAACGGGGAGGCTGCCGCCATACGACTTTCGCACTGGTCTGAGGGGTCAGCCCAGCGGGAAAGCGGCGGCAGCATTCACGCTCAATGCTGCCACCCACAGGGTGCACCAGCACTCTTGCAATTCTCACTGTGGACAGTGAGCATTGCGAGGGTGCTGGGCAGGGGGACACCTGCACTGCCCATGCCAAGTGCATGGGCAGTGCAGTGCCCCCCTGTGGCCTCCTGCAAATGTTCTCTGCCAGCCTTATCATGGCAGTGAAAGCCCCATGAAAAGGTTGGCAGAGAACCAGGTCGTAATCAGCAGGGCAGCGCTGACTTCTGCAAAGCCCTGGCTGTCTCCGACCTCTGCCACCGTCAGCCCATGGGGATCTAAGATCCTGGCGAAGATTGTGGTAGGTTGACGTGGCTGCCTGCCAACCTCGTAATGTGGTAGTCCGAGGACTGCCACACTCATAATCAGGCCCTAAGTCAACAACGTGTTGGTGTACACATTGTAGGGATTTCATTGGCTGATGAAGCTGTCAAGGTGACTTAAAGCATTTCTTAAAAGCTAGAGTATTAGGTTCAGGTCATAGTGGGTCCATCACCTGTATGGAGTCCAGACACCTTTAAACAATCTGCCTTGATGATCTCTGGGTGGTTGGGCTCCATATAAAGTCCTTTTCAGAGTTCAAGTGTATGTTTAAGATCTTGATAAGCCTGCTACACTGGTGGCAGATGCGCCCTTTGACATCAATGAATGTTTCACTATCTTGCAAGAATTACAAGACTTCAGACATGAAACCTCAAATTTGACTTGTAAATGTTTTGGCCACTGATGAAGTGAAGGTGTACCCAGCAACTTCTGGCAAGGATTTCTAAAGTTTAGGATCCAGTCTGGGAGATGATTGCAGACAAAAAAAGAGTTTGACCCGTCCCACCATGCTCCAGTACCTCTCCTTGCTGTTCAAGCTACTCAAACAGTGATTGTGCCACTTTGTGCTGGTAATAAACAGAAACAACAAGTTACCCTTGATTTGATCAATTTACATTATGTGCCCAGTTCTCCACAGAAGGTCACAGGAGTAGCTGAGTGGCTCCTTCTCTCGTCTCCCTACTTTGCAAGAGATCCCTCTAAATACATTAAGTACTCCTAATATTTTTACTCTCCAGCGAGGGACTTGTGATTCTGAACTTTCTCTAGTGCCTGTCTCTACTTCCAGTACTGGATATGTTTCTGCTGTGAATGTATGACTTTTTCTTGATAGTCCTGTCAATGAAGTTGTATACTATCAATCGCCTTTGGACGTACCTAATAAGGTTCCTGTTTTTGCTCAGACTGCCTCTAGTTATTTTGCAGACGTTGATGATTTTATCTCTGGTTCTTCTCATACCTCCTTGCATGGTGTCTGTGCGCTGTTCCTTTGGCTGAAACAGACTTATCTAATTCCTGCATGGTCCTGTCTTTGGATATTTCTTTCATTATTTTTTCTCATCATCTGATTGGATTTGTTACAGTTATCTTCTTGCTGTTGGATGGACATTACCTTCCAGATTGCTCTTCTCCAGAACTGGTGGCTGAAGTGCCTATGGCCCAATAAAGTCCTAAGAGACGTGCCCCCAGGTGAACATTACTGCATTTCCTGTCCATGATGGCATCGTTTGGAATAAGGTCCTCTATTTATGGTCCCACAGAAGCTTTGCAAATTTTGTATGTCTTGAGAATAGCTATAGATGATGTGACTGCCAAAGGTTCCATCTCTGATGAATGGGATGCTGTGACTGTTTCTAATATGCGATCTGAATTAGAATCATATACAGTATTTGAAAATGAAGTTTTGTATTTGAGTTCTGTAAATTATGGTGACAATTTTTCTACCATCATTATACACAGAGCTAGTACTCCACGTTCTGTTTTTAATTATACACAGTGAGAACACTGGCACCACCTCTAGGTTGCCCTACACAATATTTAAAGAAGTTCCTTTATTTTGTCTGGTCATGAACCTACAGACCCAGTTTCATTTTAATATAAGATTACACCTTCCCCAGAAAATAAAAATATTCTCACACAGACTAAATGGATTTATTTTGACCTATTTAGTTCACAATTAGCCCTGAAGGGTGATGACTGTTGGAATGAAATCATTGACCTTAAATCCGTTTGAGGCACACAACACTGGCAGGTCCAGGGCATTGATACTTTATTCAGGCCTTGTCTTATTCTTCGAAAAATGATCTTTTTTAACAAAACAGTACAACAGACGACGTGTCTTAGAATATCTCTCCTTTTGGATGACATGGACTTACAAGAGCTTTTGTTGGGTCCCAGATCTTCTCTTTCTAAACATTTCATATATGCTAGTTGTAATGAAATTTGGAAAATTTCTCAACGGGAAGTTGCAGAATGTTTAAGACAAATTGATAAGGAGAATTCGGAAAAAGCTTTGGCTGTTGAAGGTAATAACATGACTACATTTTCAACTTATATTTATTCATTGAATACTATTGTTTCTTCGGCATTTGCTATCATACCAAATGACATGTCTATACTTCAACATGGCCAGAGTCATTTGAGATCGATATTGCAATTGAGTTGGACATTACAGGTTTTAACCTCAAAAAGAGTGCCTTAGAAATATTTGAATGCTATTGAATTGTTTTTACTTTATAATTTGTCTCTTACGGAACAAGTAATGGCGAAAAAAAGATGTGACCTTCACTGTGCTTCACATCGAGCATTTAGAAAAAATGCATTTTACTGTAGCTGAATCTACATCTGCAGTTTGGCTCATTCATGGATTCAGCTCTTCACCAATTTCTACAATTCATTTCACGCCATGTCTGAAACATTTTCAAGTAGGCAGATATGAGCCAATAAGTGTGATTTTTTTTAGAAGAAGCTTGGTTCCTTCCCTTGGATTGCAAAGAGGTTTTTGTTAGTGGAAATGAATATGAAACTTCTTTGGGCCAATCCTTAATTTGTAAAGAGGTAACACTTCATGGTGATTGTGATGCGTCCATGGCTAACTTAGCTTGTTATTTGAAAGGAGTTCCCATAACCTTGATAAAGTCAGCATTTCTGTTACTTTCTAATGGAAGCTACTTGATTTTTCATGATCAAGGTTGCTGTGGAACGGAGTCAGGTGTCCCTTATGTAGTCACTGTTTCCAAGGTTGTGACTTGTATGAATACCTTATATCCCCCTATATACACATGACTGGGGAAGTTACCTTGTGGCTGACAATCCCTATTTCTAAAATTAACTTTGATGATCTAATCAGACTGACACCTTACTGTTTCAATAAAATGTAGCATTAACATCTGTTAAAGAAACTTTTTATCTCCAAGTTGCTTGGTCTTCCTTAGAAGTACAATCGCTTTTGAGCACTAACTTGCCACAGCATTTTGGTGCTCTGTATTTTTACTGCTGATACTTTGTATTTTTACTGCTTCTAACACTGCTGGAGTGCTGCACTTTTTAAAAATGATAGGGTTCTCTCAGCCCAGGAAGACTATTCAGTATGCAGATGCACCTCTGTGACACCTCCAACCTCCCTGTGTACCGTCTGTCTGAAAAGTATGCACAAAGCCCCAACTGTCACTCTGCCCAGACGTGGATTGGAGTCAAGCTGCAAAACACCAGAGTCATAAGCACAGATAAATGTGCACTTTCTAGAAGTGGCATTTCTGTGATAGTAATAAAAAATACACCCACACCAGTAAAAAGTATTTATTATCACCATCACAACCATACCAAACACGGCTACGCTACCCCTCATAAATCAGACAATACCCTTTACACATAAGGCAGGGCATTTCTAATGCAATCCAATGAGCAAGGCAAAAAGTCCAACATATATATATATATATATTTTAGTACTTTTAGTGCTACTACATTTTATACATTTTGTAGAGTAGTCTCCTTCCCCACCAAGGGGAGGGTTGTGTAAGGCCCGTGTTTAGTACCCATTTTAGATTTCATCTTTTACTTGACATCTTTTTCTGATGGTGACTTTTTACATATTTTGCTATAACAAGAAACTGTGCTGCATATGCATTTATTATTAGTAGGCATTGTCACCCTGTAATCTGCACATTTAATTCCCGGGTCATACATCCAGAATGTGATGCCTTTGCTTTCCTTTTTGTTTGCTCATAGGAGATAAATCTCTTTTCCTACACAAACCTAAGAAGCTGTTATGCATCTCTGGCACACTATGATAAGGACAATGCTTTATTATATAAACAGCATCTGTGGTAAGCTCTGTGAGAGGAGCACTTAATGCTGAGGTTGTCATGGAACCACTGTGAGCTGTGACCGAGATGCAGCCCTACTGACTCTGACCTTCAATCTGAGAAGGAAGATAGCCTGCCCACTTAGGCCCACCATGCCAAAGTTATTAGCAACACAAAAAGTGCATTTCCTATGGAAACGCTGACCTAACTAGGACTACCCTGTGTGGTTACTACATACATATAGAGGAGACATTAAAGTACATACCTAATGGTCTAATGAGATTTCTCATTTCAAATCATAGTGATAAAATTATTTCACAGAGTAAGATGCAGTATAAGTAGAAAGGCTAAATGAATAAAGAACTTAGGGGCAGATTTAAGAGCCCCTAGTACCTCCCTGCACCATGTTAGCGCCATTTTGTTTACCCTAATGTGGTCCAACGAGGCCAAAATCACAGTGCCCAATTTACAAATTGGCGAAATGCACGCATGTATGCATGTATGCAAAGGGGTCATTCCCACGTTAAGGGGGGCGAAAAAATGGTGCAAAGAAATCTAAGAAATTTCTTTGCGTCATTTTTTTGGCCACTTTTATTGCCTGTTCAGAGTAGGTGTTGAGAGGAGACACACCATTGTTTACAAAGGGCCTCAATGGGCTTTGCAGGATTAGCGTCAAAATTGTTGACGCTAATTCGGCAAAGCTCTGAACTAGCGTCAAAAATTTTGACCCTAGTTCCCTAACTACCACCATGGTGCACCATATCTTAGATTCAGCGCACACATGATGGGGTCAGGGTGGCGCTAAGGGGCGCCAAAAAAGTGGTGCTGCACTGGGTGCAACGTCACTTTTCTTAAATTTGGCCCTTAAGGTCTGAAGTAAATGCTACCACTAAACAGAGGCATAGAAGAAAAAGATTATTTCACAAAGCTGGAAAAAGAAGTAGCTTATGGAGAGAAAGAAAAGAAAGGATAGTGTAAGTTCACTTTTGGACAAGGAGACGAATGTGGAGGTAATGTGGGCATACATCTGCCTCCTGCAATGAGCCGAGTAGAGGCTTGTAGCGTCGCTTTCAAGATGCCATATGCCTTTTAGTGATCCTGATAAGAATGCTGTACCTGTAAACAAGCCTGAATATTTGAGCTTTGCTCTGGTAGAAAGTATTTACTCACTCTCATTATTATGAGCAGGTAGTTCAGCGTTTTCTGCAGATGTATGTAATTTAACAAGTTGAAATTTTGTTTATTGAATAACCAAGTGATGTTGTTTTGTATCCTGCCATGTTCATGCAGAGATGTTTGAAGAGGTAGGGGCAATGAGTAGAAAGTTGATTTGAACTAATCATAGACCTCAGCCAGTATTTTGGAAAGTTCACTTGGCATTATAATGGTGTAATATGCTGGAGTTTCTAACAAAGAGACAGAGGTCCTCCATGAAGGTTGAAATGAGGTGGTGCTATTTTAGAGCTCTTTGGTGAAGGAGAACAGGGTCAGAGAGGGCCACTGCAATGCTAACTTACTTGGATTTGTTTGCAAGGTAACACGTTATTGAATGCAGACCTTGTGCATGATTTACAGTTTGGCAATATGGGATGACTCTCAAAAAGGAGGGAGATCTCCCATACACCTCATTATGAGTGTAGTGATGCCTGTGCACCCCAAATAGAGTAAATGGGACACTTGCCATTTATTGTCAGTTTTCTTGCATCTGCCGAACTCTAAATCTAAATCTCAAAAATGTCCATTGAGTTTCAGGATTGAGAATGCCTAAAAGCTGTTGAGAAATCTAGCAGAATGAGCAGCAGAATGTATAGTTGCTATGAAACACAATTAAAAGCAATCTAATACTTCGTTTTCAATTGTGAATGTTATAGTCGATTGTTAACACAGTTCCCGAGAATCTTTGCCAAAAAGATAAGACCTGGTACTGCTTCGTAGTTATTAACATTATAAGTGTCTGGCGAGTTTCTTAAGGAGGGGTACTGGCCCAACCGTAGTGTAGACAGGAAAGGTTTTTTTTTTTTTTTTTTTTGTAAAAGAGAGGTTAATAAGATTAGTCCTCTAAGGAGCAGGATAAGGCACATTTATTTTGCAAGAAAAGCAGGTATAGAAATTATTAAAGACTTGAAAACTAGCAACGATTTATGGGTTCAGGCCGTGAAATTCCTTTGAATTGCAACCATATTAAAGATGATGTGTTACCAAAAAACTGTGAAAAGGAGTTGTTAAAAGACCAGTAAACAAGAGGGGATTTGCTGTTTTTGGGACGGGATTTACCGGAATCATTGTGCGCATTAATAGGAGCAGAGTTTCAATCATAAATATGTTAATCCCTACATGTATGTCTTTGCACTAGCATGTGTACATTAGCGGTGGATTAACTGCAAATTTCATTAATTTGCTATGAAATGTTTTTCCTCATTCATACTTTAATGTCTCATTTTCCTGTATACAGTAAAGTTATTTGCGGCATCTCGTTATTTAGGATGGTAAGATCCTTGATGTCTATGTTATTCTTTGTGGGGGTGATTCTGGCGGATATTGCAGTAGCAATATAACCCATGTACATATGTTAGGTATTTCTGTAGCTAATGGCTCCATAGACCATAACGCTATCTAGTCAAATGAACACCCATACCCTGGTCTGGTAGTACAAACAGCTATAATTGGGGTGTAGTGGATCCCTCAGATCCCTCGGCACTTGCTGCACTGTTGATAGCTAAGTTTCTGAGTGTTAGTATCTGTGCATGAGATCTACACAGGTTTCTTTTGGCCAGATGTAATTTTAGAGAAGAACAGTTGGGAAGGATGTTAGTGGTGGTCTGAAGAGTACAGTGATAGTTTTTTGTTGTTATTAGTAATGGCTTAAATCCCAGAAAGCTAAATGCTATTGGAAAAAAGGTTGCCAGAAATGGTTGCACATAACCAGGCACTACATCATACTAGGAGTAGCTATACCTTACTGAGCTAAGAAGGACGACTCAGGGACTTGTTTATATGGGTTTCTTGTACAGGATGGTTTGTTGCTTGAGTACCTTCCTTTGGTTGTCTCCAACAAATGTTAGAAAACATGTTTAAAACTAAATGTGTGTAGTCTGTTGTCTGATCCTTACTTAATCTGCATGGCAAAGCACGTCTATGTGACTATACAATAACATTCACTTGAAAAGCTCAAACAATACATTTGAGTGAACAGTGCAACCTACTCTCCGATCACATAATGAGGCGCATGTTAATGTTTTGTACACACTAAACTGCTGAAATGAAGAGTGGTATTGAGACAATTACAACTTAAAATCCCTTAGAGTCAGGGGTTGAGGCTTGCACACTGCCCTGTAATATAGCACAACTGAGTAAAACGCATAAGTGCATAGATTAAGTGAAGAACGGTATCAGTAATAGAAGAATGTGTAGGCTCCAGAGAGAAGCAAGTGGAAGACAGAACAGCTACCATCTATCTCAACATGTAAAGGCTCAAAGAAACACAAAGAAAGTAACTATTTATCAGCAAAAAAACAGAATATGTGGTTTCTATTGATGTCAAGGACTGGAGGACAGGCTGAGCTGGCCACATCTAACGGCCAATTCCAGTTGTGTCAAAGCCTTTGTTGATTAACAGCTATTCAGATTACAGCAGAAGCTGTAGCCTTCTCAAATGTACTGATGCAGGTTTTTGATTAGTTTGCTAGTTGAAGGACTTTACAATTAAGATACCACTCCTAGTCAAACAGGCATCATATGGACATACCTCATATTATCTTTCAAGATCTATCATGGAAGCTATGAACTTTCAAGAAAGTATTTACAATCAGCTGATAACAAAATGTCCCTTCTCCTATTGACGCAGAGGTTACTACTTTGTAAAGGCTGGAACTGCAAGTCTCCAATCATATGGACAGGAATGATTGATCTGAACTTTTGCGTGACGTTTGCACGCTGTCCCACCTCCGATCAACTTGCCACACAAACCTCTTTCTTGCCAGGCCCTCCATCATAGCTGATGACCCCATCCAGCGGTACTTCCAAAACCAGGCCAATCCATCTTATGTTCAACATTAGGGACCTTATGTTATTAATGGTAAATCAAACCATACGCTGCTTGACGCATGAGTGCACTGACCAGGACTCTCAGACACCTGTCTTCTACCACTTACAGGACAGCAACCTGAGGCAGTAGATAAATCACATGCTGCACTTCACAATAACAACTTCACTCTAATTGTCTTATAGGAAAGGCTGAAATCAAAACGCTTTACAATCTAAACCGATTAACACTGGGACAACTAGAGAAGTATAAAAAGCGAGCCAGTCACTGATTCACTTGAAATATTAGGCCAGGAGAAAGAGATGCAAGAGAGAGATGGGAATGATGAGGCAGACTGGGTAGGATGCAATTTATTTTTGTAAATTTGGTATGGGATGCAACTCTTACAGCGATGTAGGCAAGTTTGAACAGTATTGAAAAGCAATAAGGGAGACTGTGAGGGTTATATCCTGAGGGGCTTTGACATCACAGATCACTCTTTCAGATCTTTTCTTGGTGGTGACGGACAGAAAAAAAAACACCTGCTCTAAATCGAACCAGCAATGTGATGGCTTTACTCCAATGACCCCTCTAGTCCATCGGGCTGTCTGGGTAAGCTTTCCATCCACAAAGCCAACAGAGTCACTGCTGATATAAAGTTTACAGTCTGCCTGTCCCTAAATGAGGCAGGTGGTTGGAGAGTTTGGGAGACAGGATCTCCGCTGCATTTGCGACAGAGTAAAATTTACATCAAACTCTATATCAGCCCTATAGTGTTTCATGGGTAGGGAATGCTGAAGGCAATGTGGTGGCGTAGTTGAACACCAGGTAGATCTTATATTAGGTATGTGTATATTAGGTATGACATCCCCTTCACCGCTGCACTGGGTATTAAAGCAATTTAATCAGAGAAAGCAACACTGGTGTCCATACACAACACAAAATTGTCAATTACTCATCCATTACTTAACATAACTCTGTTGAGCTGCATCATATTGGTTCCAAGTATGAGAGAAAGAGAGATAGTGATAGAAAGATAGACAATGAGAGACTCCAATTTTGTGAAATCTCAAATGTCCAAATGAATGCCCTATTCAACCATAGTTATAAGTTGGGACAATAAAGCATTGTTGGTGATATGGCCCATTGGCATACTTATTTTTCCAGGTGGAGGAAAAAAGCTGATGCCAGTCTTTGGCATGTTAGAAATGAGGAACAAGAATCTCTGAGCCCAAAATTCAGCAAACTGATTTCGGTGAGAAAGAGAGGTAGGCCATGAATAGTCCCTAGTCAGATTCTCAGCGGAAGAGACAATTCATAAGTGCCCTGTGAAATCTGAATAAGTTGCCCCTGAAGTAAAAGGGTGTTTAAGAGCGGACAACCATGGACATTAAAGGACATGCCGATAATTCTTGTGCATTTGGCTGAGTGAACTGCGGTATGGGGAAGTTAGTCTCACTTTATGAAATGCTGGAAAGGATAGAGAAACTAGAATAGGTAGCCATGTGTTCGGCAATGCAATTTGCGCTCCGTACTTGTGTACTTGAGGAGAGAATCTTAAACATCTGCATTTCTTCTACAGAAAGACAATAAAAATACTAAAGAGGGAACAAAGACAGCATATCTTTGCAAAATATAATTTAAATGTGTTTATAAGCATTTTAGTTTCAGAACTATAAATGTGTAAAAAGGTGTGAAAAAACATCAAATTTCCAAAGGAAAAGACTGGGGCCTGCATTTAAGAATTTTTTAGTTGTATTGTATTATTAAATACTCCAAAACAAACCAAAATATTTCAAATTAACAAATATATATATATACATATTTATATATATATATATATATATATATATATATATATATATGTAACAAATCAATGAGGGATTTTCTTTAGAGGTGGGAGGTAATTGGGCATCTGCTATAACACTGCGTATATTCCATGCCCCTGTATTTGTATTTACCTGGCTCAATTTTGAGTCCTGTAGATTTGTGATTGAAAATAGCAGAGCCCTATGTCTGTTGCTAAGAAACACATAAGTGATGACTGACTTGTCATGAGGGGACACTATTAAATCCCTGCAGACATGGAGATGGCTATGCATGCAGGATCTATTTTGAGGAAATGTTTGACACAATGGTTCCACAGTAAAAAATGCACATCAAAGCAAATGATCCTTGTTAGACCTGACAGCCTTAGGGTAGTCACCCCTAACTTTTTGCCTGCCTCCCTCCACTTTTTGGACACTGTTTTTGCTGGTTTATAGACTCTGCGCACTTTACCCCTGCTAACCAGGGCTAAAGTGCATATGCTCTCTCCCCTAAAACATGGTAACCTGGAATCATACCTGATTGGACTATTTAATTTACTTATAAGTCCCTGATAATGTGCACTACCTGTGCCTAGGGCCTGTAGATTAAATGCTACTAGTGGACCTGCAGCACTGGTTGTGCCACCCACTCAAGTAGCTACCTTAACCTTGTCTCAGGCTTGCCATTGCAAGGCCTGTGTGTGCAGTTTCACTGCCACTTCGACTTGGCATTTAAAAATACTTGCCAAGCCAAGAACTCCCCTTTTTCTACATATAAGTCACCTCTAATGTGTGCCCTAGGTAACCCCTAGAGCAGGGTGCTGTGTAGGTAAAAGGCAGGACATGTACCTGTGTAGTTATATGTCCTGGTAGTGTAAAACTCCTAAATTCGTTTTTACACTGCTGTGAAGCCTGCTCCCTTCATAGGCTAACCTTGGGGCTGCCCTCATACGCTGTTGAAGTGACAGCTGCTGATTTGAAAGGAGCAGGAAGGTCATGTTTAGTATGGCCAGAATGGTAATACAAAATCCTGCTGACTGGTGAAGTCGGATTTAATATTACTATTCTAGAAATGCCACTTTTAGAAAGTGAGCATTTCTTTGCACTTAAATCCTTCTGTGCCTTACAATCCACGTCTGGCTGGGCTTGGTTGACAGCTCCTTGTGCATTCACTCAGACACACCCCAAACACAGGGTACTCAGCCTCACTTGCATACATCTGCATTTTGAATGGGTCTTCCTGGGCTGGGAGGGTGGAGGGCCTGCTCTCACACAAAGGACTGCCACACCCCCTACTGGGACCCTGGCAGACAGGATTGAACTGAAAGGGGACCTGGTGCACTTCTTAGCCACTCTTTGAAGTCTCCCCCACTTCAAAGGCACATTTGGGTATAAAACAGGGCCTCTGCCCTACCTCATCAGACACTTGCTGGAGAAGAAACCTGAACCAGAAACTACATCCTGCCAAGAAGAACTGCCTGGCTGCTCAAAGGACTCACCTGTCTGCTTTCTACAAAGGACTGCTGCCTTGCTGTTGCCCTGCTGCCTTGCTGAACTCTTGTCTGGCTGTGAAAGTGCTCTCCAAGAGCTTGGATAGAGCTTGCCTCCTGTTCCCTGAAGTCTCAGGACCAAAAAGACTTCTCTCTTTTACTTGGACGCTCCGTGCGCTGAAAATTTCAACGCACCGCTGGTTCCGCGGGGAGAAAAACGCCGCACACCGACGCTGATCAACGTGACGCTCTTGGGACGATCGAAAATCCGACGCACGGCCTCGCAAGGACAACGCCGCCCGACCTCTAGAGGAGAAATCGACGCGACGCCTGCTGTGAGAACGTAATTTCAACGCGCAGCCCCGCAGATCGACATCCAGAGGAGAAATCGACGCGACGCCTGCCGTGAGATCGTAATTTCGACGCGCAGCCCCGCAGACCGACGCGCAGCCGGAGAACAAGCAGGAAAATCCACGCACAGACCCGGGACATCTGGTAATCCCCGCGATCCACAGAAAGAGACTGTCAGAGCGCCGGAAAACGACGCCGACTTCCCCGCGTGGAAAATAACGACGCAAGTCCGTGTGTGCTGGTGAGAAATCGACGCACACACCCTTTTTCCACGCACCTCTTCTCTTGTGGCCCTCTGAGGAGATTTTTCCACTCTCAACCAGGTACTTGTGCTTAAAAGAGACTTTGTTTACCTTCTAAAGACTTAAGACACTTCATATCACTGTCCTGTGATATTTCTACAATTTTCCATTGCAACTTTATTCTTTTTGACCTACAATTATCCTGATAAATATTATATATATTTTTCTAAATACTGTGTGGTGTATTTTTGTGGTGCTATATGGTGGTATTGTATGATTTATTGCACAAATACTTTACACATTGCCTTCTAAGTTAAGCCTGACTGCTCGTGCCAAGCTACCAGAGGGTGGGCACAGGATAATCTTGGATAGTGTGTGACTTACCCTGACTAGAGTGAGGGCTTTTGCTTGGACAGAGGGTAACCTGACTGCCAACCAAAAACCCCATTTCTAACATTGGTGATCAGCGGTGAGGATATGACTTGTATTTGTGCAGTGACATACAGTAGCTAAGTATTTCACTACCTACCCACAGTTGAAAGTCAACTTGGTTTTTATCTCTTTTTGAAAATCCGTTTTTTTCCTGACAATTTTCAAAAACTAAATCCTCACTCAACATGTCTCTGACTGGGTCTCAGACAGGGGACTTTGACCTAATCCAGTTGGATACATACACGGTCAAACAACTAAGAGGATTCTGCAGGGCATTAAGGGTACCCACCCAAGGGGCCTCCAGAAAGGAGGACTTTCAAGTGGCGTTGAGGGCCTGGGCAGAAGCCCATTTAGAGGATGATGAGGAAGAGGAGCCAGAAAATGGCCCCTCAGAAGGATTTTCACTATCTGTGGATGGTGTTACCACTGCAATTGTGCACCCTTCCAGACCAGGGAGCAGTGTCTCCATGCAAAGCCTGACCGCAGAGGAAAGGAGAGATGAAAGGGAGTTCCAATTGCAAATGGCAAAACTGAAAATTGAGGCTCAACAGGAGGAGAGGAGGGCAGAGAGAGAAGCCAAACAAGCTGAGGCTGAAAGAGCAGCCAAACAGATTGAAGCTGAAAGAACAGCCAAACAAGTGGAAGCTGAAAGAGAAGCCAAACAAGTGGAAGCTGAAAGAACTTTGGCTGAAAAGAAACTATTGTTGGCTCATGAACTGAGTCTCAAGGAGCTGGAGATCAAGGCAAGACAGTCTGAATCCAGCAATAATGGTGGCAGCATACAGACAGGACCTGCTGGAGAAAAGAAGGTTCGTATACCCAAAAATGTGGTGCCCAGTTTTGTGGTGGGAGATGACATAGATAAATGGTTAGCTGCTTATGAAGTTGCACTAAGGGCTCATGAGGTTCCTGAAGGGCAATGGGGGGTAGCTATGTGGGGTTATGTGCCGCCATTTGGGAGGGACACACTTCTCACATTGGATCCACCGGATCAAAACACATACCCACTTCAGAAAGCCACTTTACTTGCCAAGTTTGGGCTGACCCCTGAGGGATACCGTCAGAGGTTCAGGGACAGCACCAAACAAACCACACAAACATGGGTAGATTTCTTTGATTTCTCTAGTAAGGCACTGAATGGATGGGTGCGGGGCAACAAAGTAGCAGATTACAAAGGTTTATATGACTTGATCCTGAGAGAGCATATGCTTAATGTTACTTATACAGATTTGCGCCAGCACCTAGTGGATAGTAAGCTGACTGATCCCAGGAAGCTTGCTGAGGAGGCGGACCTCTGGGTTAGCACCAGAGTGTCCAAAAAGGTACCTGGGGGGGACTCCCACAAAGGTGGTCAGGGTTCCCAAC
Organism: Pleurodeles waltl; assembly: GCF_031143425.1. Lineage (NCBI taxonomy): Eukaryota > Metazoa > Chordata > Amphibia > Caudata > Salamandridae > Pleurodeles > Pleurodeles waltl. Next base: position 101,063,050 of record NC_090440.1, on the reverse strand, counting down.
AGAAGAAAGAGGGGGGAGATAAACTTACAGATAAGGAACTCTCTAAAGGCCCCCAAAAGAATTCCCAGGGAGGGGGTGGCAACCCTTCCTTTTCCAAATTTGGGAAAAAGCCAGGGACATTTGACAAGTCAGGGAAATCTAGCCCCAAATGCATGGAGTGTTACCAGTATGGTCACTACAAAGGCGATCCACAGTGCCCCAAGAGGGCACCGTCCACTACCGGACAGGCACCTTGGTTGACTAGTGTAGCACTCGGGGGGGAGATGGACCCAACTAGCTTTGGGGAGCAGGTAGAGATTTCCCTAGTGTCCCTGGGAGAAGGAGAAATGGCGCCCAAGGCCCACATGCCCAGAAATACTTCCAAGTACCGGCAGTGGGTCACCATTGATGGGCAGAAGGTGGAGGCTCTGCGTGACACAGGAGCCAGTATGACTACTATCAAGAGTCAGCTGGTGTCAACAGAGCAGATAGTACCTAATACATTCCACCAGGTCAGAGTCGCTGACAATCGCGAGAGTCACCTACCGGTGGCTCTGGTTCCCTTTGAGTGGGGGGGGGTCTCTGGTACTCTGAAAGTAGCTGTGAGTCCTGCCATGCCTGTAGATTGTCTGTTAGGCAATGACCTTGAGCACACTGCTTGGAAAGAAGTGGAGCTCAGGTCTCACCTGGAGATGTTAGGGTTACCTGAGTGGGTCTGCATGACCACACGGTCCATGGCTGACCAAGAGGGAAGTCAACGACATCTGGAGCCTGGAACGATGGCCCAGAGAGCTGCCAGGAGGAGGGACCAGGGGTGCGGGAAACCGGCCCCAGCAGTTCCCACAGTGGCTGACGGGGCTCCTGAGGAGGAGGCTCCCGAGCCAACTGGGGAAGACATTGCCGCCCTAGGTGACTTACCTGAGCTTGCTGGCTGGCAAGTTGAGGGTGGACCCACCAGGGAGGAATTCTGCAAGGCGCAGAAAGAATGTCCCACTCTAGAAGGTTTGAGGAGACAAGCCTCAAACCAGGCAGCAGGCGATGCCTCTGGCGATCACCACCTATATTGGGAGAATGATCTCCTCTACAGTGAGCCTAAGGTTCCGGGCTTTGGGGCAGCACATATGCTGGTGGTCCCCCAATGTTACCGAACCTTCCTACTGGGTCTGGCTCACGACATTCCCCTGGCAGGACATTTGGGGCAGGGCAAGACCTTTAACAGGCTTGTCACCCACTTTTATTGGCCCAAAATGAGGACACACTCAGACAAGTTCTGCAGATCCTGTCCTACCTGCCAGGCCAGTGGTAAAGCAGGAAAAAGGGTTAAAACCCCCCTGATTCCACTTCCTGTCGTTGGCACCCCCTTTGAAAGGGTGGGCATCGACATTGTTGGTCCCTTGGACCCCAAAACTGCCTTAGGCAACAGGTTCATCCTGGTTTTGGTGGACCATGCCACCCGTTACCCAGAGGCAATCCCTCTGAGGACAGTAACTGCACAGGTGGTGGCCAGAACCCTGATGGGGATATTTACCCGTGTGGGATTCCCCAAGGAAATAGTGTCTGACAGAGGCACTAACTTCATGTCTGCATACATGAAGTCTCTGTGGGATGCGTGTGGTGTAACTTACAAGTTCACCACACCCTATCACCCCCAGTCGAATGGTCTTGTGGAGAGATTCAACAAGACCCTGAAAGGCATGATTAGTGGCCTCCCTGAGGCCATGAGGCGTAAGTGGGACGTCCTCTTACCATGCCTTCTCTTTGCTTACAGAGAGGTCCCCCAGAGAGGGGTAGGGTTCAGTCCCTTTGAACTCCTCTACGGGTACCCTGTCAGGGGACCCTTAAGCATTGTCCAGGAGGGATTGGAGAAAGCTCCAAAGACACCCCCTCAGGATGTGGTCAGCTATATGTTGGCCCTCCGCAACCAGATGACCCGCTTCTGGAAAGAAGCCCAAGATAACCTTGAGGCCAGTCAAGAGGTGATGAAACAATGGTATGACCAGAAGGCCACCCTGGTAGAGTTTCAACCTGGAGACAAAGTGTGGGTAATGGAGCCAGTAGAGCCCAGAGCTCTCCAGGACCTCTGGTCTGGCCCATTTGAAATAAAGGAGCGGAAAGGGGAGGCCACTTACCTAGTGGACCTCAAAACCCCTAGGAATCCCCTAAGGGTGCTCCATGTGAACCGACTAAAAGCTCATTTTGAGAGGTCGGAGATCAACATGCTTCTGGCCACAGATGAAGGAACGGAAGAGGAGAGTGAACCTCTCCCCGACCTCCTCTCTGCCCAAGAAGGTGATGGGTCAGTAAGCGGGGTCATTCTGTCTGACTCCCTGACTCTAAATCAGAAAGGAGACTGCTATGAGCTGTTGGAGCAGTTCTCCCCCCTGTTCTCCCTTACTCCTGGACTGACCCACCTCTGTGTTCATGATATTGACACTGGTGACAGTCTCCCTGTGAAAAACAAAATTTACAGGTTGTCGGATAAGGTGAAGGCCAGCATCAAGGAGGAGGTCTCCAAGATGTTGACTCTAGGGGTTATTGAGAAATCCAGTAGTCCCTGGGCCAGCCCAGTGGTATTGGTCCCTAAGGCTACTGCCCCAGGTGCGAAGCCAGAACTCCGGTTCTGTGTGGACTACCGGGGTCTCAACTCAGTCACACGGACTGATGCTCACCCCATCCCCCGAGCTGATGAGCTCGTGGACAGGCTAAGCGCTGGCAAGTTCCTGAGTACGTTTGATCTTACTTCAGGGTACTGGCAGATCGCCTTAACTGAGGGGGCCAAGGAAAGATCCGCATTTTCAACCCCGGATGGCCATTACCAGTTCCGGGTGATGCCGTTTGGGTTGAAAAATGCCCCCGCTACCTTCCAACGGTTGGTTAACGGGGTCCTAGCTGGCAAGGATGCCTTCTGTGCAGCCTACCTGGATGACATAGCTGTCTACAGTTCCAGCTGGGAGGAACACCTGCTTCACCTCAAGGAGGTGCTTCAGGCCCTGCAACAGGCAGGCCTGACCATCAAGGCCAGTAAGTGCCAGATTGGGCAGGGTTCCGTGGTGTACTTGGGACACCTAGTGGGTGGTGGCAAGGTGCAGCCACTCCAGGCCAAGATTGAAACTATCAAGGCCTGGCAACCACCCCGAACGCAAACTGAGGTGAGAGCCTTTCTAGGCCTCACAGGATACTACCGCAGATTTGTCAAGGGCTATGGTACCATTGTAACACCCTTGACAGAACTCACTTCCAAGAAACAACCTAGGTTGGTGAATTGGACAGAGGCTTGTCAGAAAGCCTTTGACGCCCTGAAGGAAGCCATGTGCACGGCCCCCGTACTCATGGCCCCTGACTACTCCCAGGAATTTATCGTGCAGACAGACGCTTCTTTGCATGGCATAGGGGCAGTCCTAGCACAGCTAAATGAGGAGGGCAGAGATCAACCGGTAGTCTTTATTAGCAGAAGGCTATTACCACGGGAACAGAGGTGGAGTGCTATTGAGAGAGAAGCTTTTGCTGTGGTCTGGGCACTGAAGAAGCTAAGACCCTACCTGTTTGGGACTCACTTCCGGGTTCAGACAGACCACAGGCCCCTCAGATGGCTCATGCAGATGAGGGGTGAGAATCCAAAACTCTTGAGGTGGTCCATTTCCCTACAGGGGATGGACTTTACGGTGGAACATCGCCCAGGGGTTGACCACGCCAATGCTGATGGTCTCTCCAGGTACTTCCGCCTTAGCGATGAGAGCTCCCAGGAGGTCGGGTAGCTCTCCCCACTTTCAGCTGGGGGGGACACATGTTAGACCTGACAGCCTTAGGGTAGTCACCCCTAACTTTTTGCCTGCCTCCCTCCACTTTTTGGACACTGTTTTTGCTGGTTTATAGACTCTGCGCACTTTACCCCTGCTAACCAGGGCTAAAGTGCATATGCTCTCTCCCCTAAAACATGGTAACCTGGAATCATACCTGATTGGACTATTTAATTTACTTATAAGTCCCTGATAATGTGCACTACCTGTGCCTAGGGCCTGTAGATTAAATGCTACTAGTGGACCTGCAGCACTGGTTGTGCCACCCACTCAAGTAGCTACCTTAACCTTGTCTCAGGCTTGCCATTGCAAGGCCTGTGTGTGCAGTTTCACTGCCACTTCGACTTGGCATTTAAAAATACTTGCCAAGCCAAGAACTCCCCTTTTTCTACATATAAGTCACCTCTAATGTGTGCCCTAGGTAACCCCTAGAGCAGGGTGCTGTGTAGGTAAAAGGCAGGACATGTACCTGTGTAGTTATATGTCCTGGTAGTGTAAAACTCCTAAATTCGTTTTTACACTGCTGTGAAGCCTGCTCCCTTCATAGGCTAACCTTGGGGCTGCCCTCATACACTGTTGAAGTGACAGCTGCTGATTTGAAAGGAGCAGGAAGGTCATATTTAGTATGGCCAGAATGGTAATACAAAATCCTGCTGACTGGTGAAGTCGGATTTAAAATTACTATTCTAGAAATGCCACTTTTAGAAAGTGAGCATTTCTTTGCACTTAAATCCTTCTGTGCCTTACAATCCACGTCTGGCTGGGCTTGGTTGACAGCTCCTTGTGCATTCACTCAGACACACCCCAAACACAGGGTACTCAGCCTCACTTGCATACATCTGCATTTTGAATGGGTCTTCCTGGGCTGGGAGGGTGGAGGGCCTGCTCTCACACAAAGGACTGCCACACCCCCTACTGGGACCCTGGCAGACAGGATTGAACTGAAAGGGGACCTGGTGCACTTCTTAGCCACTCTTTGAAGTCTCCCCCACTTCAAAGGCACATTTGGGTATAAAACAGGGCCTCTGCCCTACCTCATCAGACACTTGCTGGAGAAGAAACCTGAACCAGAAACTACATCCTGCCAAGAAGAACTGCCTGGCTGCTCAAAGGACTCACCTGTCTGCTTTCTACAAAGGACTGCTGCCTTGCTGTTGCCCTGCTGCCTTGCTGAACTATTGTCTGGCTGTGAAAGTGCTCTCCAAGGGCTTGGATAGAGCTTGCCTCCTGTTCCCTGAAGTCTCAGGACCAAAAAGACTTCTCTCTTTTACTTGGATGCTCCGTGCGCTGAAAATTTCAACGCACCGCTGGTTCTGCGGCGAGAAAAACGCCGCACACCGACGCTGATCAACGCAACGCTCTTGGGACGATCGAAAATCCGACGCACGGCCTCGCAAGGACAACGCCGCCCGACCTCTAGAGGAGAAATCGACGCGACGCCTGCCGTGAGATCGTAATTTCAACGCGCAGCCCCGCAGATCGACATCCAGAGGAGAAATCGACGCGACGCCTGCCGTGAGATCGTAATTTCGACGCGCAGCCCCGCAGACCGACGCGCAGCCGGAGAACAAGCAGGAAAATCCACGCACAGACCCGGGACATCTGGTAATCCCCGCGATCCACAGAAAGAGGCTGTCAGAGCGCCGGAAAACGACGCCGACTTCCCCGCGTGGAAAATAACGACGCGAGTCCGTGTGTGCTGGTGAGAAATCGACGCACACACCCTTTTTCCACGCACCTCTTCTCTTGTGGCCCTCTGAGGAGATTTTTCCACTCTCAACCAGGTACTTGTGCTTAAAAGAGACTTTGTTTACCTTCTAAAGACTTAAGACACTTCATATCACTGTCCTGTGATATTTCTACAATTTTCCATTGCAACTTTATTCTTTTTGACCTACAATTATCCTGATAAATATTATATATATTTTTCTAAATACTGTGTGGTGTATTTTTGTGGTGCTATATGGTGGTATTGTATGATTTATTGCACAAATACTTTACACATTGCCTTCTAAGTTAAGCCTGACTGGTCGTGCCAAGCTACCAGAGGGTGGGCACAGGATAATCTTGGATAGTGTGTGACTTACCCTGACTAGAGTCAGGGCTTTTGCTTGGACAGAGGGTAACCTGACTGCCAACCAAAAACCCAATTTCTAACAATCCTCCTCTTGTGGGCTATGAGCCTTGCAAATGTTGCAAAATGACTAAAACGAACCCACCTTCCTAACTTTGCTACTCAACTGATATCCATTCTAGACTTTACCACCCACTTGCCACTATTATATGGCTCAGAAGGGATCTAGGTGGCTAGCAGTGCTTTATAAATCCTCCCAAGGGATAAATGAATAATCTTACAAATAGGATTGCATATCATAATACCCTTAACTTGATTAATCTAGTAATTTTTGTCAGAGTATGTGTTGATATTTTACCACATTGTACTTTTTGGTGCTGTTATTTACGAGTATGAATATTGTGTGGTTATAAGGATTGTATTTGCTGTGTGAGTTTTGGTTTGCAAAGCTGTTGTGCAAGTTAACCAAGCTAGCCATAACGTATACATTTCAATTCATCTTCAGTTTTAAAATTGTAACCATAACTGTACCTTAACTGTGGATTTATAAGGGAATTTATGTGTTTTTAAACATATGTAAATTAGGTGTGGGCAAAATCTAAACTATGGCAGCATAATTTCTGCAATTTTGGTAATTTTGCATAAGAGTTACTAGACAGAATTCCCAAAATTATATCATTACACTATATTGCGTAATTACAAGCCATTAAAGGTAAAAGCTTACAGTGGAACACGCAATTGGTGGCAAAAATTTACAGCCAACACAAGTGAACAACAGAACGCACGTTACTGTTTGCAGTTCTCTATTTAAATGCATCCTTGTGCTAAAAATTGACACAAGGCTGAATTTTGTGCTAAAATATGAAGCAAAATATAAAGCCAAACTTCAGCACAATTATTTGTAAATATGCATAATTATGCAAGAGCATAATTATGCGTATTTACATGTAATTGTGCTGAAATTTTACATAATTACACAAATGCAAATTACACAAATTTCACACAGTCCTAATGTAAAGGTGTTCAAGATGCACTTTAACATTTCTTTTTTCAGTGAATTTCTGTTTTTTATCATTTACTACATCCATCTCCGATGAATGTATACCCTATGCCACTGCCCATGGCATTAGGCCATGAAGAGTGGGGATTAGCCACAGAGTATGGCCGATTTCTACCAAACTCTCATCAACCGATTTACTAGTACGGACATAGATAATACTGATTATTCTTCATAAAAAGTTGATAGTGCTGTACAAGCTCTAACCATGCATAAATGTATTTAAAGAGCATGGCCTAAATAAAGTAACAAAGGCTTTTTCAACAATGATTTTTGGAAGGTTTATTTTTATTTTTTCTCTTCCTGGGTACTGCATACCCCTTAAATATTCTTGAATTATCCAAGCCATGATTGTAATATAATGAATAATCATGTGTAACATAGGGCCATATGTACGAACACATTTTCCCATAGACATAGAATGGGTAAAACCCTTTGATACATCTGGCCCATAATGTCATAAACACAAAGAATCGATATTCCCTCAGCATAGTGTTAACTGTAAGAGAAATTAAATGAATATTCCCAAAGTTAAAAGGGGTGAATTGAGCCCATAAATGTGTATGTTCCTCCAAGATGGTACTGCCTGTTTAAAGAACTCTAGTAGAGACTACAAACACTGAACTGCACACCAAGATTTCTGAAATTGCTAGCGTGAATGTATCCTTTTTTACATAAAAATAGGTTTCACATACATTTTTGGGGGTTTGCCTTTTGTTCGGTGACTTTTGTATCATGTTGCGAGGACAGGGGCATTACATACAGCGGCCAGGGATCTTCTTCTCCTCTGTTGGTGAGACTTATCATAACAGTGCTACTAGTAGTATTCCTTTTATTGTCTCCTGCACATCTCTTCATGTGTTGATGCTTTGAATCCTTTGGCAACTTTACTTGAAAACAGCCAAACTGAATTCTTTCACTAATGGTCTTATTAAATCTCTGTACAGTACCATACATTAGGGGATGATAAAATGCACTTTTCCTATGCTTGAACATCTTTCTAAAATGTTTCAACTTCCTTGGAGGATAGCTGTGCCCCACTGTCTGTTAATGTTTGTTTGGGCAACCCCTCTCTCCTTCAAAATCGTGATTACATTGTGAGAGGTGATGCTGCTCAGTCATGCTACTTCTGACCTTCTGAAAAACAAATCAACAAGGACAAACAAATAAGAACTGGCCCACTCTCCTCTTAATGGGCCAACACTACATATAGGGGGTTATTACAACTTTGGAGGAGGTGTTAATCCATCCCAAAAGTGACGGTAAAGTGACGGATATACCACCAGCCGTATTACGAGTCCATTATATCCTATGGAACTCGTAATACGGCTGGTGGTATATCTGTCACTTTACCGTCACTTTTGGGACGGATTAACACCTCCTCCAAAGTTGTAATAACCCCCATAGTCTGTCCAGAGAAATAGTACACAGCAAGGGTGAAACATGCAGCTGAGAATCTTACCACATTTGGCTCATCTTCCTCATTAGGAGGTTGCAAGCCTCCCACATCTCATGCTACTATGGTGTCTGCTTTCCTCCTCAAAATGGCTTTCAAAACATTTGTCGGTGAGGCTCTCAGTGTGTTAGGGTGCTACACCAATCATCACCAATGTTGAGAAGGCACACACACACAGCACACAATTGGAAATTTATGGCAGACTTTAATGGAAACACCCTTGTCACAGTCTGTTCCACTACAATTGTCTCCATGACTCTTCATAAAGGTTCATGGTACAACTTTCTAAAACAGAACTGACATTCACCATATCAGTGCTACAGTGAGTTTGCCCCATCTGGTTATTTTATGTAGACGTTATTTATATTATCTTACTAATTATTTAACCTTGAGCAGAACTCTACTGCTTATTTTGTGAATACTTGATACACTATTGGACATACTCCCTAGCTAAGGGAGTTTCTTTTGAAAGTGAACATTCCAGATGTTCAAGCCAGTGCTAGATTGCTGCCTAGTGATAACTAATTGCCAACTTGTTATGGTATAATGTATTAAAGATGGTAGGAGTAATAGGTGTCTTAACCATGTTCCACTCCTTGAAAGACCTGGCTGTCTGTAGTAAAGTTCGCAAAGTGGAAGCCATGCCGTGTGGGTATCTGCCACCTTGTGAACATGTGCTTATTGCATCAGAGTGTGCAAACAGTCCTCTTGTGGACCACTGGGTGCACCTTCCGATGTCATCCAGAGAACATAATTAGGTCAAAACCTACCACACAGCACAGCTGTCTGGTTTGCTAACAGTATCTTAGAGATATTCAGAAAGCTTCCCTGGGAACGCATTCTGTCCATAGCTTACCATTAGCGGTGTGGTTTGTAACTCACAGTTGCTTGCTTACTATTTGCTGGCTTTATTTGGTTTAGGCTGTGCAGCTTGAGTTCATCCCTTCCGTGGCTCATACTTTATTTACTGTATGCTTCTGAATGTTTTCTTTCTGTAAACAGGTCTTTAAATCTTGCTCTTATCTTGTCACACTTACTGTTTATTCAAAGACAGAGGTCAAATTCCATTCTATCACCACCATTTGCACTCCACCCTATCCCCCGAGAATGCTATTTTCTCAGTAGGCACCAAGTAGCAAACATAATATTACAAAGTGTCTCGGCCTCTAAAAATGATTACATATTTGGTATGTCAAAACTGACGCTGCTTATGGAATACAGTACAGTTGAATTAATCTTCATCCTCTTCAGCAATAAACATCGAAAGTTGTGCCCACTTCATTTAAGAACATAAAAAGTGTCTCTGATGCATTCCCATTTATTTTAACAGAAACGTAAAATTATGCAAGAGTACACAAAGTAATTTCAGTAATTTTGTGTTACTCATGTGATGCTAAATTACTAAAAAGCACATGATTCCACCCATTCATGTAATTTGGAGTAAATAGGGACACAAACCCCTATCCAAGAGTACAAGAACAGCATCAAGAATGGCTGCTGACTGCTGCTGTTCATTTTCGGCTGCATTTAGCATTATTTTCTAAGCGCAAAATGCATCCTAATGTTCATTTTGGATGTGAGGTGCATTTTGCGGTAAGAAAATAACACTAAATGTAGGTTTGTGCTCCCCACATAATTCTGTTAAATCTATCAAAATGTTGCTGATTTCAATGAAATAGGTCCACCCCTAATTTTTACTAAACTTCTTTATCTCTCCGCTGAATCATGATTCTAGTGAAAAACTTTTACTCATCCACATGACAACCTCAATTTGACTTTTAATCTTACTAATGATGGCTAACCCATTGCCTTGTTTCATAATCATCTATCAAGAAATAATCACATGGACACCAATTAACCAAAAAGGAGGAAATCAAGCGCCCAATAATTGATTGCGACATTTAAGCTTTCCCTTTCTAACTCTAGGCAGTAGCCTCCATCTTGACTGTGGCCTCCATTTCCTGCTTGTTCTAGGCTGATCCAGTTGCCTCCATTTGACCAAGTGACACTGCCGCTGCCTGGGTTTTCCCGGTCACCGTTCTTCCTGCCAACAGAAGCTCCGCTCACCCCCTGATCTACTTAATACAGGCCACAGTGCAACCGCACAGTACACGTGTGCATCAGACATGCTGCTGGCATGCCAAAGGCAAGCCTGTCACCATCAGTCTGTGCCTGGGCCATGCCAGCACCACAACCCCTGTCCCTCCCAATGCCCGCCGATACACCATTGTCGAGCTCTGTCCCCTCGACCCTGGATGCTGCAAGAAACACTGCCACTGCGCAGACTCACGTTCCACTGTAGGACCTTTCACCAGCACCCACTGCAACTTCACCTGCCACAGCATACACACCAGTCCAGCAACCAGCCCCAACCTGAACACCCCACAGACACCACCTGACAAAAACACCAACTGACATGCACCCTATTCAACACATGCTCACAATGCAAACAGACCACTGAGATTTGGGACCTCATCTCCACCCTAACAGCCTATGTCCTCTTCCGCACTGAGACCTGGCTCAACCCCACTTCCGTGCCCGACATTGCCACCACAATTCCTGAAGGATACAAGCTCACCCACTGTGACCACATCAAAAAGCCTGGTGGAGGGATCTCCACCATACACACACAACCCATCCAATGCACCACCACAAATGACAACATCACCCCAGTCATGGAACATCTCAACCTCTGACTCCAAACAGATTGCACAACCACCATCAGGGTCACCCTTGCCTTCTGTCCTCCTGGACCATGTCCAGTCTTCGGATATTTAATTGCTGAATACATTGCACCCCCCGCATTGACTCCAAAAAAAAACACAGCACGATTGCTCTATGTAAAATGCAGAACGAGAACGATCGTGCTGAAATTTAAACAAAAAAACAGAGCGCGATTGCGCTATGTAAACCCCAGCGCGATCGCGCTGTGGGGAAAATTTATAGAAAAAGTAGTCCAGAAACCAGGCTCAAAACATCGAGCCTCGTATGTTTCTAGTAGTTTACCGGTGCTGTGTAGGCGGGCTAAACACTGGAAAAGGCATGACGTATGCATGCCTTTCACAAATGAAAGCAAGCAGATTTTCAAGAGCAAGCCCAGGAACCAATGAAAGAGACTGACGTGACCTAGGCGTGGTTTGAAGCCCAAAGAGAGGTTACTTTATGGACGGAGCGCTTTGCGCTCGCTCATAAGAAGGAGTAGCTGAGCATTGTTTGAGAAACAAAACAGTGGCGTAACAAAGGTCCCCACAGCCCAAGTGGTGTGGAGGGCCCCTTCACCACAGAACCCTGGCCGGAGAGCTACTAAGTGAGTCCGGAGGGGGGGGGGGGGGGAGGGGGGGGGGTCCATGTATTTTTTAAGGATCCCTTCGCATTTCGTTGCGCCCCAGAAACAAAAGACTATCTTTCTTTCATCCACAAAGCCCTTCTTTCTGTTAGCAAATGAATGTAAACACAGTTTACAAAAGATCATATTCCTTCTGCTTTTAAAGAAAATACCCAAGTCTACAACGCCAAGGTGCACCCATCACAAAAGCTTCTAATCCAATGTATTCCAACCAAATGGTCTCTAGGTCCAGGAGCTGCCCCGTCTCAGTTCTTTCTCTCAAGCTTTGGAAAACTTGAAAGGATTTCCAGCCCTTTATAAAAAACTGCGGCAATCCTTGTTTTTCTCTCAATGCCAGCGCCACATTGTCTATGCAAAGTAGGAGAAATACTGACTTTCTTGGTATAATGATTTAATTTCTGGATTTTGCCTTCACTTGTCTTCTGTTTTGCATTTTCAGCTGCGTTTCCAAACGTGGAGTGGTTCGCGCATCAGAACAGTTGTCAATACTTCACAAACACAGCTGTCGGATGCTTGTGGTCCAGCCGAACAATCCAATCCCTTCATCCCGCCCGCATCTTCCTAGGACTGCGCTCGTTTAGATGATGTGATTCTCTTAAACCGTTGAGGCTACGGACTTAGCATTCATTTAGTGAAATGTTGCTTCTATATTCTGTAAGAAATCTCTCCCAGGGAAATTGAGAATCTTATTTTTAGCACTGGGCGTCTTGCGGGATCTGTCAAGGCCTCTTCTCAAAGCGTGTTCAAGTAATGTTTCAACTCTCTCCTCAAAGACTCTCCAGTCAACACGGAACGTCAAGTGAAGAAAGTTACGCCTTGGATAAACCTCCCAACAGCCCTGCCATGAAAACTCTTTGAACAACCCGAGCCGCGAGGCAGATTTTCACATTCCCTGCGAAATGTGCAGCCTTTCCTATGTGCAGGTTTCAGATAGTGTGTGCATATTTGCATGTGTGTGAGTAATATACGGGGTAATTAAGGAAACGTGAGTATATGTGCACCTATGAGTGTGTGTGAAAGAGGGCGTATTTCAATAGTGTGTGTATGCCTGCACAGTGATATACATCTGATAAAGTGTCATGGGACGAGTTTGTATTATACTCTGGGTGTATTAGAGGATACAAGACGAGTGTGCGCGCGTGCACGTACTAGAATGATGCACGTGTGCGTGTTTTAAGTTTAACATCACTTTTAAAGCTGTGTTCTTTCCCTGTAGTAAGCAGATGTTTGAGTGCCTGGGTTTCTGATTGTGTGTATTGATGTGTCTGAATCAACACATAAGCACATTTTGTTTGTCCGTGTCAAGTTGGAAACATAATCAACGCATGGATGTCCATCTTAAAGATGAAGGGCCTGATTTAAGAGCTCCTAGCGCCTCTCAGTGCCACATTAACGTCATATTTGTATGCTAATGTGGCCCAACGAAGTCAAAATCGCAGAGCCAAATTTACAAAGTGGTGCAATGCATGCATTATGCCACTTTGTAACCCTTTGCGCTAGATTATGCCTGCACTAGGCATAATGTATGCAAAGTGGGCGTTCCCCTGTTAGGGGGGCCGAAAAAATGGCGCAAAGGAAACTAAAAGATTTATTTGTGTCATTTATTGCAGCATTCTTAACGCCTGCTCAGAGCAGGCGTTAAAAGGAGGCATGCCATTGTTTTCAAAGGGCCGCAATGGGCATTGCAGGATTAGCGCCAACATTTAAAAATGTTGATGCTAGTTCCCCTAACTACCGCCATGGTGCGCCGTACCTTAGATACGATGCACACATGGTGGCGTTAGAGGGCGCTAAGGGGTGCAAGAAAGTGACGCTGTACTGGGTGCAGGGCCACTTTCCTTAAATCAGGGCCAAAGGGTGGTAAAGACAATGTATTTAAAAAGAACATAGTGCAAAAAGTGAAAACCATGTCGTCCTTTCATGTCGGAGCGTGTCATGATATTTAAATTACTCATAAAAAATATATGCCATGCTCCTTGAAGTGTCTCTGTAGGAGCACGGTTGTTGTACATTGGCCTTGATACTGCTACTTGTTAGCCTGATATTATTCATGAGAGATTTAATTGCATTAGAGAGAATAACGGTGCTCAGCATTATTATTTCACTTTTTTAATTTTTGAAGGTTCCCCCCTATTTGGTAACTCGCTTAACATTGACTAGTATCCTTTACCAAGATACAAGTTTTAGAGATAATCCCCTCTTCCGCCCCCATCCCCAGAATGGGGAATAACACAGTGACACAGGAATATCATACGAATTCTGTGTGTTTGTCCCCATTCTGCCGAAAATAGCAGACTGGCATCCATATCAATTTACCACCTACTTAGAGCAGGTTGTCTTTGTGTGTGGGGGGCTTGTATGGGGGCAGCATTTGCAGCTACCCATCATTGTGCAGGCGTATGGTGGTCAGGGGGGGGGTGCAGCTGCTGGCAGCCACTGCGGCACTGCACAAAGGAGCGGTGTTTCCTGATCTGCCATTATGTGGACCAGTATTTTAGGACCCAATATTTCTGGGCGCAGAAACACTCGGACACTAAAAAAGGCAAATGACAACTAGGAGTACTGCTGAAGGCCGCAGATGGAAGGGTCACACACGGACAAATTAAGAACCGTTTTGTTTTTGGAATATCGGAAAGAGAAAATTGGACCTGCAACTAAATCAACATAAACCAAGATGAAGAGCTGCAGTTTCCGAACAGATTTCAATCAGTAAACATGTTTGTCCATTGTCCCTTCTGCCCTTCAGGTCCTAGGGTTAGGCAAAGAGGTACACAGGTGCATGGCCTTGAAGTTAGCAACAGTCCAGTCAGCCTGGTACAGGAGTCTCTCTCCCCTCCCCACGCTCTTCACATCCACGTCCAAATGATGCTACTTAATCTAGCAGTTCTAAACAATTAGCATGGTGCTATTATAACTATCAAGCGCTTCTTGATACCGCGGCTATAGAACGGAGAGAAACATGAAATTTGCAATGCACTAATTTCTGAAATAATTCGAGTGGCTGAGGCGGAAGCACAAGTCAGCGCAATGTTATAAAGGAAAAAGATGGCGACAAGACGGGTTCAGTTAGCATGAGTGATTTACATGTGCGGCTCTCACTACAGGTAAATAATGCCACCTACTGTAATGCAAATAATATCATGGCACAGAATAAGAGGGTTATCTTATAACATGTACATGTGATGTATGCATACATGGAGCGCTAAATTGTGCTGCACCAGCACACCGGTAGTGCACGTTGACCAAAAGTAGTAAATATTATTCTGAAGACACTTCTCACTTTTTATTTCCTTTGTCTTTTGTCACATTTTGGCCGTGGACAAATTGAACTTTTAATGGCGATGATTCATTTGTGGGTATTAATAAGGTGTCTGAATTTGACCAAAGCTAAATGTTCTCGTAGTCTAGCTACAAACACCTGAATGTTTTTTTTTTACATAGCGCAACAGCTCCTGGAAGCGTTAAGGCGCTTTACATCAAAACATATGAACCGATAGCGATTTGATTTGCAGCTGATGGTTCAGGGTGGTATTTCATGGCTGATGTTTATTCAAGACAAAACATGGGTCACTGATAACTCCATTGAGGTTAAATACTGGTGTAAGACTTACACTGTAAGTTGAATAGCATTCACGCAATGGTATTCTGTACCCCTGCCCCACCAACCCCACAAGCAGGAGTTGTATTAGACATGTGACAATGGATATGTAAACGATACTTGCTTTTGCAAATATATTAAGTGAGAGATAAAGCCCCCCCCACTGTGCCTAATGTGAGTACTGATTGCCACAGGCCAGCACAGGCTGAGTACATCTATAAGGCTGCTAACCTATGACTTGAGCAGTGGTACACTCAATGCATGCAGTTGACGAACTTAATTTCGTCGAGCCCATAGCTTCCCATATGTGTGATGCGTGATGCAGTGACATCTGCCACTCTCTAACCTCTGATTGTCTTTGTGTAAAGCACCCTTGGCACAAATGTTTAGTGTTCTGCAGCTCTTTATAATCTGACTTCAAAACTGATAGATAAACACATCTAGATAGCTCTCCACCACCATCTGCTGCCTTGAAAGTAATGAACGTCCTTTTGAAATGCACTGAACAGAACAGTACAGAGGATCACTTTATGAAATGGATCCTTTTTACTGGAGGCATTCGTCAAGTGAGGCGTGCACCCTTCACATAATGACACCTAAACAGCTATTTAGATTTGCACATTATTCTTTTACCAATACGGTTGAGGCTTAGAAAACGGTATTCATCTTCATTCCATAACCTAATGTGAATGACAGGCAAATCATCTCGATTTTACAGTACACTTGGAAGAAAGAAACAGTAGCATTTTCATCTCTGCAAGGCATCTAAAGCCCTGACCCTGTTCTGCTAGATCTAGGCTGCATTTCCCAGTGGTTTTCTCCCTTCCCTGTTCACACAGTTAAGATAGATTCTTTTGTTTACCTTTCAGCTGCTGCAGTGATGAGGTTATAAAGCCTGCTTTATGTATCAAATAAAATACATTGCTCAGTCTTTATTGACTGGACAATTGTCTTTGCGATGAGGCTAGACGTTGGCTATAACCTGGCTGGTTTCAGCTTGCCTTCCCCTGTTGCCTGTGCCCTGGAGTGCTAGCTGCTGTTCCTTGCATTATCGAAAGTTTGAGCGTGCAGGGGAAAGAAGCACAGCAAATAAAAGAAGCTGAGACTGAAAATTGTAATTCCCTGTGCGGCCTGGAGGAGGCACAAAGGACCACTGAACAAGGTAGAGCCTCAATTTTCTATCACTCAGACGTTTCAGCTTCAGTGGGACAATATAACTCAGTTACCTGGCCTTGTGGAACCCTGGTCGTCTAGTACTTTATGCCTTGTTACACTGGAGGAGTGACATGAAAAAAGCCTAAGTTTTTGGAGATGGCAAGCGTATTCACTGGTGAAAAGACTTTGGTGGCCAGGATTTTTCAAGTTTGCGCTCTGCACATTTTGTGCCAAAAAGCAAAGCTTACATTTCTTGAAAATGATGTTTCAACAATCTTTTCTGCGTTTCTGTATTAAGAGCAACATTTGATCAATGAAATCATCTTTGGCTACTAATATTATTAGATTTTTATCACTGACCACACTAGACTGGATTATGTTAGTGGGCACCATTTGCAAGATTACCAACAGTGATAACCTCAGTGCAACAGGCAGGGTTGCCAGCAGTAATTTAAAAAGTACTTTGTCGATGTGGAATGTCTTTACGTTGACACCAAGTTATTAATATTAGTAATAAGTCTCCCCAATTTTGCCTGATTTGTCACTCAAATATTTGCTTTAAATATAGTTTTAAAGTTTCCTAACATCATCTGATGAGTTCTGGAAACACATATATTTTTGTCTTGAATACACCTTTTTTCAATTTTGGTATAAATATAATAATTCAACCAAACAAATTCTTCTCAGTTTTTTAAGCTGGGCTGCACACAGAACAGCTTCTTCCGGGTAGGTGGAGAGCTACCAGCAGCCCACTCATTGGAGAGGCCTGTTTCAGCCTCATAAAGCATAGATGCCAAGGTTTCAGATTGCTTATGTGTGATATTTTCATAACTTCAGTGTAATTATGAGTGACATTTCCACGACTACGAGTGACACTCTCTCACCAGAAAAATCAAGCAATGAAGTCCCTGGAAACAGATAAAGATCAGAACTAACACCCATATGAGCAACGAGAAACTGTAAGATCTGAGAAACTGCAAGAAGATCTCGAAAGTGCAGCAAAGCACCTGAAGTGAAAGGCACTAAAACCTAGTGCCTTGTAAGCGGATCATACAGTAAAACAATTGTGTAACGTCATTCAGAATCAGTAATTTATTAAGGTTTTCTGCACATATGCAAACACACATGCAGTTAAATAAAACAAATACTGCTATGGATTGTCACTTCCATTATAAAATAAGCAGTGTAGTGTTAAAGTCCATACATACATACAGCCAAAACCAATTAAAACACTTGCCCAACTGGACAAAATTATCAATCTCAAACAGCATAGTGACAGACATTACTTACTCTCTCAGGGCCATCAGATTGTGCCTGGCGCAACAATCCCTTTTGGAGTCCCATGATCGTCTTCTCTTTAGCTTTCCTCACAACCACTGTCCAACAGTGCCCCTCATTTCTCCCTAGTCCCTCTGTCACAAACATTTCATTTGTTTTATAGCACTGCTCACCAGTACAGGGCACTTTAAATCACAGACACATTACACAGAGACAATGAATCATATGTACTTACATCAGTTTAGGAAATGTTACATAACAAAATGATGATTACAAGATGTAAGAGTCACATGTCACAGATACTAGCAGACAGTATATTTTAATAGTGGTTGGTTCAGAAGCACAAAGTCAGGGTTTAAAACATATCACATTGGTTGAGGTTGGCTTTACTAATAAAAATGCATTTGTCCCAAACGAACTTCTAGGAAAATTAGGTTCTGTGATATGCATGATACATGCTCTTTGCAGCAGGCACGTTAACCTTCTGCGCTACTGGTGAGTCAAAACTTGCACTAGACAAAACTACGATCTCTCGCCAGCAGGAACATTAAACAACACGTTCTCATTGAATTACCAATGGAGTCGCAGATAACGCTCAGAAAATATTTCCTGCTGCTTGGCTTGGTCACTGTTGCTGCAGTCTGTGGAGTCACTCTGTGGAGAAGTGTGGCTCAATGGTTAGAGCGGCAGACCCTGATGCAGAAATCTGGCCCGGGACCAGGGTTCAATTCCCACCTCGGCGGGTCTTGGGCTCAATTTCCTCGGACCTGATAATTCTCGCATCAGTGCCTAATCTAGTTCATGGGTCCCACTCTGTAACTCTGGGCAATAGCTTGCTTAATCTCCACAATTGCCCCAACAGTGCTGGGATGCCTGGCTTCACCTTGGAGGTTGCCCAGGAGTGGGCACCTCACAGGGAAAAGCCAGGAGGGGTTCCACAGTGGTATGTGTACAGCACCTTGAGACCCTAACAGGTGAGTAGTGTGCTACACTATTACGAAGTTTACAGTTTACTCTCACTGCAAACAGCTGCTCAGATGTGTTGGAGATGGTTTCTAGTCCAAAGAGGGCACACTGACACAGTGGCTTACATGCTTCTGATGCTCTTCTCTGCAGATGGTACTGCATTGCATCTAATCTGCAGCTAAACTGTAGTCTGAAGTCATGGTGAAGAGAGAGGCCTTGGGGCAAGCTGTCTTCAGTGCAATGCCTGCGCATTTAGACACTCGACACGCCCCCCAGTGACCTGGCATGAGCAGGGCAAGGCAACATGTGTTGAGGAGTTCAAGGAGGACAATCCTTGTCCTTTCATTTAGTTCCGCCAGCTCCTGCAGAAGTTTGAAATTAAAAATATGATCCTGTCTGCGCAGACTGGAACCTTTTAGTCACCCTCACTCCACAAATGAGGAAACTGCTGAACTTCATTCATCGACGTCAGCACTGATACTCACTGCACATGCCGTCTGGCAGCGGTAAACCTCATAGTGGTGGGCAGCAGGCCTTATGGCTGCACGCACATGCATACCAGTAATGCTGGCATAGGAGGTTGGCAGGTCAGCCTGCGCTATGTACACAGTCCAATCAGGGTGGAACAGAACATCAATTGGGGGCTGGGGTTTGTACCTCCTGTATGCCACCTTAGCATCACAAAAACAGTGGATTCTACAATAAAAAGAGGCAATACACTCAGCTTTTTTATTAAACTGATCTGCCTGACAATGTTTTTACTTGCGGTAATGTGGTACAGTAACTTAAAATCCGGTTCTGCAAAGTCGGTCCTGGAGAGCCGGGTCCATGCCAGATTTTTAGCATATCTACATTTAGAAAAAAGATGTTTCAGAAATCTAAAGTTTTCTAAATGTGGATATGCTAAAAATCTGGCATGGACCCGGCTCTCCAGGACCGACTTTGCAGAACCCTGCGTTAGTGTAACGCGAGATGTGTGACACTTGGCAGGGCTGCTGAAGTCTTAGCCAGACTCAGCTTTCTGCCTTGCATGAATTCAGAGTGCAGAGCAAAGTTTAGACATGCGCAGGAGCAGCCTTGGAATGGGGGGAGGGGCTGCTGACTATTCACTGGTGCAGCCTTACAGGGCTTAGCCAGCGCTCAATCACTGCGGGCAGCCCACCCACCACACGGCTCCCACCTTCGGTGCATCGGGATGTCCCCCTTGTTTTAGGGAAATCATTCCGATGCAGATTTCCAATCCATAGGTAGAGATGGCACCCCCATACTGGGAAAATCAGCAGTGTCGACCCCCACCTCGGCTACCACGAACAGGGAGAAAATTACTGTGCTTCAGGTTCATTCGTTTTTTTTTTTATTTCATGAACGAAAACCCACTTGGTTTGTTTGCCTCTGACATAAAAGGAAAAATGCGAAGTCCACCACAACAGCTTCGGTGCCTATTGTGATGTAAATAGTACATTCTATCACTTGTACCAGGAACATTCATGGAATGGTCTTACTACAAGCAAGATCTGACGTAATGAGATAAAAGGGAACAAATGTTCGTAGAACAATCATTTCCTTCAAGCATTCTACACTAAACTAGTAAGATGACTTCTGCAGTTTAAATCACAGCAGGGGCACACCAGAAATAATTGCCACTAATTTGATTTTGAGGCAGTAAAAAAAAACAATATAATAGCTATAAGGGCAAACATTATTACATACAAATATTTGGACAGCCCATGCTAAAGGGACGTGAGCAGGGGTTTGTCAGTCTAAAGAACAGTTGTTTTAAAAGGCAGCGTTACCTCTGCATTAAGATATGGCAAATGGAAACGTGTGCTCGTAAAGTCAAGGCTGTCATCAATCGGCTTCTGCCTTCTGCCTCATCTTGACATGACACGGCCATTCACGTGACAAGCAATAGCAAAGAGTCCATTCAAGGCTGCACTGTTTCTCAGGCCTATAACTCTCAACGGGTTTCCACCCATGCTCATAATGTGGTCCTCAGAGGGAATTAATTGGAGGCACGTGCTGTCTAGTGGTGACCTCCTCTCTGCTTTATGTATGAGAGATGTTTAAATTTAGCTAAAAATAAGTGTCAAAAACAAATTAATCCCGGCTGTAACACGTCGCAGGGTCCTTAAACCGTAATGTTAGGCCAATTAGAGAGAAATTCTCTCCTGATTAAAATTCAGCATGAATTCCAATTAATGAAACAGATCTGAAGTGTACCTGGCAAAAATGTGGCATAAAACCATAACTGATTTTATTCATTTAGCAGTTCTCCATTGTAATATAGATTTTGTAGGAATCTGTCTCAGCAGAGGTTCACAAAATAACAAGGGTGTGTTATCAAAGGTGATAGGAACTTCAACAAATGTTTGTGCCACTTTGTGTTTTCACAATCTTACTGCAGAAGGGTCTGCAGACCTTTACCTGGATTGCACAAGTGCAAAGGCAGAGAACATCCAATGCAAACTGGGCATTCACTCTTGTCGCAGTGTAGTCACACTCGAATAAAGTAACCCCGGTGCCTATGCTCTTGTGCCATTCTACAGGTAAAGGTGCATAGACAATGAGACAATTGTCGAGGGATAATTTAAATGCTGCACCTATCAGGTTGCTCAATTAGGGAGGGATAGGAGGGCCCGTATGTGAGGAGACTAATTGACTAAGGCATCATCCACAGAGGGATGTAGTCAAAGGCAGATGGGGGGCACCTGAAAGTGAATCAGTAGTTCTATATTCACAGCCCGTAATCCACACTCTAAAGAAGAATTTGAAGGCCACCATGCGGTGGCAGCTGCATCCACCCAGGTACGACTGGTCTGCAGCTCTCCCAAAAAGAATGGAGGTCCTCCTATTCAGAAATATGGTGTAGCCATATAAGCCCCTCTCCTTATCTTCCTGCCTCACTCTTGCAAGTGCATGCTCCAACTTCCCACGCTCCAACTGAGGCAGTAAATGCAATGTGGTATCTGACCCCTGGAGTATTGCAAATTTAGACTTCATACTTTACATGCCAATCTTTGCTCAAATATACA
Source organism: Pleurodeles waltl (assembly GCF_031143425.1). Classification (NCBI taxonomy): domain Eukaryota; kingdom Metazoa; phylum Chordata; class Amphibia; order Caudata; family Salamandridae; genus Pleurodeles; species Pleurodeles waltl. The sequence continues at coordinate 101,041,312 of NC_090440.1, read as the reverse complement.
TTTATGTCTGACATTATATTTACTGTGTGTTTTAATCTTATTAACATGTGTGTCTATCTTAAAGCATTAATGAAATAGAACCACTGAAAGACTGAAGCTTTATGAGCGTGCATATAAATGGTCATATAAAATGCTTACATGTATATGCTATTCACATTTCATATATACACTTTAACTTGCATTTGCTAAAGTAATGTACTTCTTTCTATGTTTGCATTTGTTATAAAAAGTTGAAAGTACATTTGCATAACCATGCATTCGAAATACACTTTAAGGTGGTCACTACGAGCTTGGCGGTTCGTGGACTGCTGCAATGGAGGTGGCGGTCTCACTGCCACGGTCCCAGCAGTGAAGACAGCCGTATTATGGGCATGGCAGTGTGGCCTATGAAAAACAGCCACACCGCCACCAGTCCCACTGGTGCGGGTAGTCCTCCACGGCCGTGAGTTGCCTTCACCAGCCTGGCGGGAAGCATGACACCACCAACAGGATTACGAGGCTGCACACCACCAGGGTTTGCACTGTGGTCGCCCGCCACTGAAACCCTGGCAGTAACGCACCCCAGGACAGGAAAAACGCATTCCTGTCACACGCAACCGCACCCCCACACCTAGGCACACATATGCCTGCACACACACACGCACACACCCCAAACATAAACATCTCACCAACACTCCCGCATTACAGTTCTTCCATATACCTGTCAGGAAGTTCACAGCAGCCCACGTTGTGGAGGTCGTCAGGAGACATGTGAAGAAGGGGCAGATGAAGGTGATGACAGCCGCCGCACACAAGATCGTGTCGTTTGTCATCGGCCCTAGTCCCTCATAGGCAACAAAGGTACACAATGGGTAGTTGCACAGCGGTGTGAACCGCCAATGGTGCAGAGACTGCTGTGCTGATTTGTGGAACATTATATGGCAAGCAAAATGTTCTCAGTGTGGCAGTGTGGGTGGTGGGACCACCTCTCTCCTGCCGTTGTTCAGCCTGGCGGTGTCAGAATTGTGGCTGTTTTTTGGCAGTTTTGCATTTGTGACTCATAATACGGCGGTTGCGGTTTCCCTGCTATGGTGGTCCTTTTTAGTCACCACCACAACGGTCTTACCAAAAGACCACCAAACTCATAATGACCACCTAAATGTTTAGTTAAAGACAGGCTAATTTAACTGACCAAAGGCCTTAATTCTGAAATGCATTCTTTGTTTGGTTAGCATGTTCTTTCTTTACAGGTGCATTTCAAGGCTTCAGTAGCTAGAGACAACGATTGTAACTTGTGTTTTAGTTTCACTGACCATAAGGTTTAAGAAGAGAACATTTTGGCAAGAGATGTGAACTAATGAGCAGCTGAAGTTTCCTAATCATTGTGTACCAGGAACTTGGAATTTTCAAGCTTGAAGAGACTGCTCGAGGTCCGTGGGATGAGAAACCTAGGTGATGTTACCATTTATGAGATTGACTCATAGATTATTGGTCACTGGAGGAAATGGAGTGATAACTTTGATCTTGATGGTTCTGTTTGTTTTAATTAATGCTTATTGTATTGTATTGTATTGTAATCGTATTTATATAGCGCTTACTACCCCTGACGAGACGTCGAAGCGCTTTTCGATGAGTAGCACGCTACTCCGGAACCCAACAAGAATTAGTGATGGATTAGTATCGTTAAATAATGAGTACAGTTTTAGTATTATTATGAGTTAATTTGAGCCGCGGATATGAGAGTTTGTTAGTTAGATTGACTGGAGTAATGGAGGGGTGGAGGAGGAAAGATATCCAGAAGTGTTAATTGGGAGTATACCCCTCATTTACTCAACCCAAAGGCTTGGGATGAGTAAAGGGGGGGTGGAGGGGGAAGAGTATGTGGAAGGGTTAGGGAGAGCAGAGTAGCAGGGTGAGATGAATGCAGGAGAATTTAGTAGGGTTGTGTGGGAGGTCACAGAGGTAGAGTGAGGTTTGGTGAGTTAGATGTGGAGGCGGAGGGAAGAGCTTAGGCAGAGATATTTAGGAGATGAAAGTGGTAGAAGGGATTTGGGATGAGTCAGAGTGAGAATGGAGGATAGTTTGATAGAGACATGACATAAGAGTGATGAGTAGATAGCTGTGATAAGATGAGAGCAGGAATTCATAGATATCTAGTATAACAACCCAACCAGGAGCCATGCAATGATCCACGAACATGCCAAGCACAGAAACAACATATACACATACATACATATATATCTATATATATACACACACACACACATGAATACACACACATATGCACATACACTACATAATTAGAATCATGGGTATAAAATACTCAGTCAGACAGGTTTAAAGAGTGTGTGTGTGTATTTTATTGTTATGACATAGTAGCAATACATATTTTCCAAAGAAACTATAAATAAATAGAAATATACATATAATCTGAAAAAAATATTTATCCACATAGGCATATGCAGTTCATATTTGTTTGAAAAAGGTGGTTATGAAGGAAAGAGCCAACTCTTGAGTAGTTTTCTGAAGACAAGAAAGTTATCTGTGGCTCTTATAGTTGGGGTAATGAATTCCATAGTTTGGCTGCTTGGACGGAGAAGGATGTCCCACCTATAGTCTTTTTATTGTATGGTGGTGTTCTAAGGCGGGGTGCCAATCTTGAGCGGAGGGTTCTTTGTTGGATGTATTTGGTAATTTTCTTTCTGATTAAATGCGGTCCTGTTCCATGTATAGCTTTGTGGGTGATACAAAGCAACTTGAAAGTGCATCTTCTGGCAACGGGTAACCAGTGTAGTGCTCTCAAGGCAGGGGAGATGTGGGCTTGCGGCTTTATATGTAGTAGTAGCCTGGCTGCGGAATTCTGGATACGTTGTAGTTTTTTCATAACAGATAGAGATGATCCATGGTAGAGGCTATTGGCATAATCCAGTTTGGATAGTACAAGCGAGATAGTAGCTTGCACCTTGTGTGGAAATCCGAGGTGGGGGAAGATGCGTCGTAAATTCTTTAAGGTGATGAAGCTTGTGCGTGCTAATTTGTCTACTTGGGCATTCATAGTTAACTTGGAATCCATTGTGATTCCTAGGTTTTTAACTTCCTTGGATAATTGAGGAGGTGGTCCGAGATCATCAGGCCAGACGCACAGAGGGTCATAATTTTTCCAGTCACCACATATGAGTATTTCTGTTTTGGAGGTATTTAGTTTGAGATGGCTCCAGGTCATCCGCTGATCAACGGCTCTGAGGCAACTGAAGATTTGTGAGTTTTCAATGTTTTTGGGGCCTTCTAATTTAAGTAGTATTTGTGTCATCTGCATAGTTGTAGCATGTGAGATGGAAATCATTGATCAGTTCTGGTAAAGATATCATGTAGATGTTGAAAAGCAAAGGTGAGATGATTGACCCTTGAGGGACCCCTGCTTTTGTGAGGTAGGGTTCGGACGAGAAGGGGGGCGAGTGGATGATATTCGTTCTTTTTTTAAGATAGGAAGTAATCCAGTCGAGAGCAATCCCTTGTATGGCGGCTTTGTGGAGTCTTTGAGTTAGGGTGTCATGGTCAACTGTATCAAAGGCAGCTGAGAAGTCCAAGAGAAGTAGTGCAGCAACTCCATTTCGGTCGACTGTGTTTTTAAGATCGTCCCAGATTGTCATGAGTGCTGATTCAGTGCTTCTTCCTGGGCGGAATCCAGTTTGGAAGTCTGAAAGTATAGAATTGTCTTCAATGAATTGTGACATCTGGGCGAATGCTGCTCTTTCTATCAATTTGCCCAGGAAAGGTCCATTTGTGATTGGTCTGTAGTTGTTGGGGTCTTGCGGGTTTAGGTTTGTTTTCTTTAATAAAGGTCGTATGTATGCCTTTTTCAGGTCTGCAGGAAAAGTTCCTGAAGTTAAAGAGTTGTTGATGATTCTTCTTACAGGTGTGGCAGCAGAAGTAGATAGCAGAATGTTCTTGAAGATTTGTGGTGGGCAAGGGTCAGAAGGGCAACCAGAAGGTCTGCTTGCTTTGACCAAATCCATAAATTCATCCTGGGATATTTATTTGAAGGACTGTAGAGGTTGGGTTGGTTTATTCTTAAAGGGTATTTTAGGAAAGGGGTTGGTGCTGATGGTTTTCTTCTGTTTTCTTCTGTTTTAAATAGGAGTCCAATGTGTCTGCCTTGGTTGTGTAGTGAGTTGCCAATTTGTTTGTGAAATCTTGAGTGGTGGGATGACTTCCTTCCATGCATGTAGGTTTTCGAAATTCATTGAGAATTTTATAAAATTCCTTGGTTGTAGATTGAGCATTTTGAATTCTGTCTGAGTAGTATTTTATTTTAGCTTTTTTGATTGATGATTTGTATATCCTGTTAAGTTTGTGTAGCTGCAGTTTGTCTTGAGCCAGGTCCGCTGCAACTTTCTGATTTGTTGCTTTATCTTTTTAAGTTCTGTGTTTCTCCAAGGTGTTGGTTTTCTTTTGTCGTGTTTAGTTTTTCTGAGTGGTATTAGGACATCAAAAGCTTCCTGTAGCCACTCATAAAGTTTTGGTACAGAATTAATTATATTTAGATCTGTGTTTGCTGTTAGTTGTGTTTCTAAGTGATCTAAATTGAGTTTGCTCCATGGTCTATAGGTGTGTGTATGTAAGTAGTTGTGGGGTGTGTTGATTTGTGGAGTTGTATGTCGGAAAGTTATCATATGGTGGTCTGACCAGGTGGTTGGTGTGATGCTATGAATAGTAACGAGTTCAGGCTTAGCAAAAATGACATCTAGGATGTGACCAGCGATGTGTGTGGGATTGTGTACAATCTGATGTAGGTTCAATGCGAGTAGACCAGTGGTGATAGCTTTTGGATGTGGCATATTGGGTTTGTCAAACCAAATGTTTAGATCCCCAAAAATGCATAGATTGGAGTATTGTGTACTAAGGTTTGAGACTGTGTCAAGAAAAGCATCCGGGAAAGTGGAGTTGTTAGGTGGAGGTCTGTAAAGGAGGAGAAAGTTACAGGAGGAAGTTGGAGTAGGGTGGCATCTGGTAAGGAGGGCTTCACAACCTTGTATGGAGATGTTGTCTGTTTTACTGAGGTTCATTGCCTGTTTGAATATAATAGCTAGTCCACCTCCTCTCTTGCCTATACGGTTTTGGGTGATGGTTTGATAGTCCGGAGGAACGGCTTCATGCAACACTGGTGCCATGTCATCTCCCAATCAGGATTCAGTAATGAATAGTAAGTCAGGTTGTGTGTCTGTGAGCAGGTCGTAGATGTGGTGCTTGTTTTTTGAGAGTGATCGAGCATTTATGAGCTGGCAGTTTAGAAAAGGTGTGTTAGTGGTAGTGTTGTTTTGTTTAGTAGAAGGGTAAGTAGTGTAGTGAGCTTGAAGCAGGAGTGTTGCTAGTTGTGATAACTGTTTGAGGCTCACAATAGTCTTGCTTTTCAATATAGTGTTCCTCTTCCAACAGGTTAAGGAGGCATTTTGTTGGGTCTGTGTGTGTGGGTGGTGGACTTGGTGGCTGAGAGAGCCATGAGGAGTGTAGTGTTTTTTGTAGGGTAGTTTTATTATGTAACAGACAAGGGGATGCGAGATTGCTATGAGTGGCATGTTTTTTATTTTGTTTGCGTTTGTTTAGTGTGGATGGAGTATGGGTTAGGGGTGGTGGAGGAGCATGAGGATCATGATGTAAGGCTCTAAATTGTGCAATGGAGGAGAGGCGAGTGAATGAAAGTTGCTGGGTTGGGGTGCTTGTGGTAGGTGTTTGTGAAGAGTGGGGGGGTAGGGGTGGAGATCGGATGGAAGTTGTATCCTTTGTGTAGTCCTGGGGGTGGGAGTGGGTATGACGATGAGTGTAATGTGAGTTTGTGTTGCTTTGATGTGCTGATGTTTGTGGTCGGTATTGTTTTTGTGGAATAATGAGAGGGGATATTGGTGTAGTTGTTTTTGGTGAGGGATTTGTATGTGAGTTAGTGCTGCTAAGTGGAATTTGAGTGTTAGATGGGGTGTTGATGTGTTTTGGAGATGAATGTATGAGGTTGTAAGAGGTGATGGGTGTGTGTCAGGGAAGTAAGTATTAGTTGTGATGACCGGAAGAGGTAATATGTGTGGTGGAGTAAATGTGGGGATTGTATGGTTGTGTGTAATTGGTGAAGAGAGGGGAAGAGTGTTTGTAGATGATGTGTTTGAAGGCAGGGTTTGGGCCTTGTTATGATGGCAGGTGGTGTGTGTGGAGTGAACAGTGGATAGTGTTGTTGGTTAGTATCAGCAGAGAGTGTGTATCTGGGAAACTGAAACTGAGAGAAATGTATGTTGTAGTTCTGTATTGTGTGGGTGGTGGCAGGTTGTGTTAGTGGGAGGGGACAGAGTAGTGTTTGCTGTGAGAATGAAGGTGTTTGACTGTAGTAGTTGTGGGGGGTATGTGTATATGTGTTGTATGTAGGGTATTGTGTTGGGTGATGGGGCAATGCAATCTGTCTGTGGTCAGTATGTGATGCATGGTTTGGATGCCTTTGTAGAATTTGAGGTTGCATGTTGAGGGGTGTGTAGGGGCTGACACTATTCATGGTCAAATATGAATTGGGCAGCATTTCTGGTCCTTGTCCCTAGTCCCTACCTGTCCCGAACAGGCCCAAACAGACAACTGCCATTGTCCTCTCTGCCCTTTGCCTCGACGCCCGGGCTGAGACGCCATGAATCCTAGCCTTTTATAGCCCTACTGGCCAATAAGAAGCTGGTCCTAACCCTAGCCAATCCAATTTCAAACCCTAATTTAGCCAACTAATGGTAGACCCAGCCCTAATCACCACTCATAGCCCTATTTCTGACCACCAATCACAGCCCCAGCCCTAAAACCAGCAACCAATCAAAATCTCAGCCCTATCCACCAATCACAGCCCTAGAACCAACAGCCAATCAGAATCTCAGCCCTATCCACCAATCACTGCCCTAGAACCAACAGCCAATCAGAATCTCAGCCCTATCCACCAATCACAGCCCTAGAACCAACAGCCAATCAGAATCCCAGCCCTATCCACCAATCACAGCCCTAGAACCAACAGCCAATCAGAATCTCAGCCCTATCCACCAATCATAGCCCTAGAACCAACAGCCAATCTGAATCTCAGCCCTCTCCACCAATCACAGCCCTAGAACCAACAGCCAATCAGAGTTTCAGCCCTATCCACCAATCATAACTGCATCCCTGGAGCTAGCAACCAATGAAACACCGTCTCCCAACAACCTATAACAACAGCATATGCAACAACCAAAAGGAACTTATATAAGGAGCAAGTTAACTAAACTCCAGTCCCTGTGGGCAGGGGGAAAGGCAACTGCTGCTCTATTCAGAATCTCCTTGGATACAGACAGGCTGAATCCACACTTCCAAGCTAGCAGAGTCTACTTTCCAGGTAAGGGGGAGATTGTTTAAGAGACAAACACTGCAATAGTGCTGGGTGCACACTCTAAAATCGGGCTTTTTTAAATGCAAAAATACAGGGGGGGCAGACAGTTTTTAAGCACAATTTAAATCACACAAACAGATTAAAACAGTCTTCTAAACCCACACTCTGCAAGATGTGTGTAGCCTTTTTACTTAGAAGAGGGGGAAAAAAAAGGGGGGCAGAGGAGGGAGGGGGGGGGAGGTGCCAAAAATCTACCAAGGGAATTTACACAGTCACAGCAAAAACGATTTAAAGAAAAACACCACATTAAAAGAGGCCAGGCTGCCTGAAACACAGAGAGTCCACAGAAAAACAAACACTTTTGAACAAATAATACTATTTACCCAGAAAAATCTTTGGGCTCCTTACCTAGGTCTTTTTGCAATCCTTGAACACTGGGCTGTATCAGGACACAGGGGAGATGCACAGAGGAACACAAAATAGAGGTGCCTGTCTTGGCCTTCCCTCCACAAACTTAAGGAGCCAGAGCAGGTGGGGGGGCGGGTCTCAGGTGCAGCAGAGACTCAGGGAGCCAATCAGCTAAGTCCAGTCCCTGTGGGCAGGGGGAAAGGCAACTGCTGCTCTATTCAGAATCTCCTTGGATACAGACAGGCTGAATCCGCACTTCCAAGCTAGCAGAGTCTACTTTCCAGGTAAGGGGGAGATTGTTTAAGAGACAAACACTGCAATAGTGCTGGGCGCACACTCTAAAATCAGGCTTTTTTAAAGGCAAAAATACAGGGGGGCAGACAGTTTTTAAGCACAATTTAAATCACACAAACAGATTAAAACAGTCTCCTAAAACCACACTCTGCAAGATGTGTGGAGCCTTTTTACTTAGAAGAGGGGGGGGGGAAAGTGGGGGCAGAGGGGAAGGGGGGGGCCACAAACTAGCAAGGGAATTCACACAGTCACGGCAAAAACGATTTTTAAAAAAACACCACATTAAAAGAGGTCAGGCTGCCTGAAACACAGAGAGTAATGCTGTTCGAAGGAAGTCTGGGCAGATTTCCTTGGACTCTGAGAGATGCAGACCTCTCTGCTTTCTGGATTCTTGCAAGTGTGACACCTTATGCTGAACACTTATTCCTATTTTGGGAGACTCCTACCAAAGTCTTCACTATGCTGACACCTTCTCACATTTCCAATTAGCTTTAAGCACCCTTTCACTAATTCTTGAGGCTTTATTCCAACCTTCCTTAAGGTTTATTTCTGAATCAATCAATCAATCAATCAATCAGGATTTATAAAGTGCGGCTAATCACCCAATAGGGTATTCATGTCCCTGTAGGTCCCAGAAGCATATTCAAACAGCCAGGTCTTGAGGGCCATTTGGAATTCTGGAAGTGAGGTGATGGTCAGGAGATGTGTGGGAAGGATGTTCCAGGTTTTTGCTGCGATGTGAGAGTAGCGTCCTCCACTTCTGCTTCGGTAGATGCAGGGAGTATGGGCTAGTGAATAGAAAACAGAGCGTAGTCTTGTCAATGGTTGATGGAATTTCAATTGGTGGTTATTGTACACATGTCCTTGGCTGTGTAGTGCCTTGTGTGCTTGGGCCAGCAGATTGAATTGGCATCTCCACCGCATGGGGAGCAAGTGAAGTTGCCTGAGGTGGGGTGTGATGTGGGTTCGTCGAGAAAGGCTGAGGATGAGTCTGGCTGCAGCATTCTGGATGGTCTGAAGTCTCTGTAGGACGTGTGCAGTGATTTCTACATAGAGGGCATTGCCGTAGTATAGTTGATTAGTGGTGAGGGTCTGTGTCACAGTGTGTCTTCTGTGCAGGGGTAGCCACTTGAAGATCTTACATAGTATGCACAAAGTGAGGAAGTAGGTCAAGGAGACAACATTGATCTGTGATTTCATGTTGAGTTTGTTGTCGATGATTCAGAGGCTTCTGGCATGGTCCGAGGGAGTGGGTGTGGGTCCTAGGTCCGATGGTCACCAGGAGTCGTTTCATGTGTTGCTGCTGTTGCCAGAGTTCAGTACTTCTGTCTTGTCTGTGTTCAGCTGCAGGTAGTTGTTCTTCATCCAGTCAGCAATGCATGTCATGCATTTGTGGAAGCTGGTTCTAGTGGTGAAGGGGTCATTGGTGAGTGAGATGATGAGTTGGGTTGGATGTCATCTGCGTAGGAAAATTACGTTTGGACTGTGGGATCTGGCAATGTTGGCCAGCAGGGTGATCTCCAAGGTGATCTCCTTGGGTTCATAGGTGAAAGGTGGGAGGTGGATCCTCTGAATTCTTCCGGTGAGGAAGGAGGTGATTCATATCAGTGTGCCCCCTTGGATGCTGATGTGGTGGAGTCTTTCAATCAGCATGTGGTGGGATATGGTGCCAAAGACCACCGAGAGGTTGAGGAGGATCAAAGCTGCTGTTCCTCTTTAGTCAAGGAGGGTTCAGATGTCGTCCATGGCTGCAATCAGGGCACTTTTGGTGCTGTGATTGGCACAGAAGACAAATGGGGAGGCATTGAGTAGCTGTTCCTGCTACAGGTGTGTCATGAGTGGCTTTTTGGTGATCTTTTCCAATACCTTCACTGAGAATGGGAGCATGGATATTGGCTAGTAGTTTGTGGGTTTTCTGGGGTCGGCGGAGGTTTTTTTAGTAGTGGTCTGACTTTGGCATGTTTTCAGGAGTCAGGGAATGTTGCAGTGGTGATAGAGGTGTTGAGCAGGGTGGCGAGTGTGGTGTGGGCACAGGTCTGTGGAAGCTCCAGAGTGGATGGATTCCATGGTGGAGGTGATATCCTAGATGGAGATGATGTTACAGGTGGTCAGTGTGTGGTTTGTGTTGGTTACGGTGGTGGCGTATATGTCGAGGAAGTCTGTAGGAGTCAGTTGGGGTTCGAAGTTTCTGTGTATGGTTGAGATCTTGTCGTGGAAGAAGTGGATGAGTTTGTCACACAGCGCCTGTGAGGGTCGATTTGTTTTTGCTGGCAGCCGGGTTGGAGAATTCCTTAACAATGTTGAAAAATTCTTGGTTCTGGTGTTGATGCTGCTGGTTTTGATGTGTGCAGCAGGGCCTGCCTTCTTTGCTGCCCTCAGCAGGAGGTGGTAGAGGGTGAGGGAGGTCTTGAAGGCTGCTCGGTCTGAGGTGTCCTTGCTGTCCAGCTGTTTGCTGTCTCGTTTCACTGTTCTGAGTCCTTGGGTGTACCCGCTAGCCTTCTTAGAGGATTTTCTCTCGATGTTGTTCTTGATGGGGAGGATGCTGTCTGAGATTTTGTGCTGGTCATCTTGGAGGTGGAGGTGTGGTTGCAGGAAATGCTGAAGTGGACAATGGGCCAAGGACCGCCACACTCATGGTGATGGTTGGACCGCTGCACTCCATGCGGCCTGACTGCCACATTACAATCTTGGTGGGCGGACCATCCTAAAGACCGCCGACCCCACCAGGAACATGGTTCACGACTTGGTGACCGTGGCCTGAGTTGTATACAGCCAGTGCGGCTCTGAACTCAGCTTTCCGCCAGCCTTCACATGGGAGGGTCCCCATCAGAAGGCTGGCAGAAAGCCAGTGCCGGGGCCCTACCCGCCCACCACTGCTGGAATGCTGCGCATTCCGAGGGTGCTGGAGTGGTATGATATTGGCCCAGGCTCCCTTAAGGGAGCCAAGACCAATATCGTAGCACTGGGAATCGCGTATTACAATGTTCCCACTGGTCAGCCCAGCAGAAACATTGTACTACACTTGGGAGGGTTGTCCCCGCCATGGTGGTGGCATCCTCGCAAACGTTTGGCAGTCCCGCGGAGGGACTACCAAACTCATGAGGCCCTTAGTTTTTGTATTGCTGTGATTGTAATTGCTCTATATTTTAATTTACTGAGACTGAACAGATTGTGATTTTTCAGCTTGCCAGCGGTAATTCTTTTTCTTTTCAATATTTCCATGGCATGCATATATATTCAATTGATTATTGATTGGGAATAAATCAACTTAACTACAATCATTGATTCCAGGTCCTTATTTTGGGCTCCATGGAAAAATTAAATTGCTTAATATTGTAATTCTCTTGTGCATCTCAACCAACCAAAGTGAAAAGGTCCATCAGATGAGAGTGTAAAAGCACGTTCCTGAGAGCTCTCACCCCCGAGTCCGGGTCTCTGGTGGGAACATGCTCATACCATAATGCAGGATGCAAAATATATAATACTGTGTTCACACTACACAAAAACAGGGAGGGATGTATATGAAAAAGGGAATGCTGTTAATAAGAAACTGCTAAAAATATATTAAAAAACATTTAGAAATCCTGACAATCAGAGATAGTATATAAATGCAGCCCCGCAAAATAATAAGTTGCAAATCAAATAACAATTAAAGCCACAGGTTATTTTATATTATCCTGTACGTATAGCGCACCTCTGGCTATGTGTATATGTGTAGCACGCAGCTAGCCTTCAGTATAGGTATAGCACACAGCTAACCATTAGTGTGGCCCTGTAGAACTGCGGGCTCTGTGGGATGTGTCTTTCTACATAGTTCTGAATTGTCTGGTCCATGCCTAACACAGTATTCTGTACAATATGGGATGTGAAGGGTGTGCATTGATTTCAATTTTGCGAAGGACTATCAATAGACATTCATGTATGTGTTTGTAGCAGAGCTGCTACTGGGTGCTCTCTAGCTACATGTGAGGAGCTCCCTTATGTGCAGTCAAACTTAGACCCATATTTATACCTTTTTAGCGCCGCATTTGCGTCATTCTTTGACGCAAAATCGGCGCAAACTTTCAAAATACAATTGTATTTTGTAAGTTTGCGCCGATTTTGCGTAAAAAAACGACGCAAATGCGGCGCTAAAAAAGTATAAATATGGGCCTTAGTGCGTGAAAAGCTTTAATATGTTTGAATTAGGTACCTTTTTGAAACTGAAATATTTAAAAGTAAAATGTGTTCATTTTCAGAAAAGCTGATGTTTGTAGAAAAAAGTATATTTATAGGTGATATTTAAAGGGTAATTCATGCTGCATTGGAGAGTTGTATTACTGATGATCTTTCTTAGCTTCCAGGGGACATCGAGTACATGACTGCTAAGACATATAGAGGCTTTAAAAAGTACAACTGGTTCAGCTTTTTTGGCAAAATTACTGCTTGCCTTGCCTGATGCACTGAAGAGGTCACTGCTGGTAATCCTGCATGCAACAACCACAAATGATTCCTTCTCCGAACTGGTCACTATTTTAATTATGACAATTGTGTTAATAGGTCGCAGTGTTTTTTACTGAAACTACACAGCTCCTGGTATAGTAAAGATTTAAGATCTCTGCCTTAAAGGGCCAAGAGGTTTGTGTCATATGAAAATACATTTGGGAGAATTAAAAAACACATATGTGGATGAATAAAAACAAATACTTAAAAATAACCTTTTCATTGCAAGTATTATGTATCTGTGCAAATTAAGGAATGCATTTTGAACTGAATTTGTATCGTGAATGACAGATTGCGGCACTCAATCTATGTTTGAATCTATTAGCTATCAGCAAGACAACACGCTGTGATTTCTCTAAATATGCTGATGAGTTTGTTTGTGGCTCGTCTACATTTCCCTAGGCAACTGAACAGATGGCTTTAGAGGCTAAGGGCCATATTTATACTCCGTTTGCGCCGAAATTGCGTCGTTTTTTTTGACGCAATTTAGACGCAAAACTAACGCCAACTAACGCCATATTTATACTATGGCGTTAGAGGCGAATAGCGCCAAAGTTCCCGGAATGTGCGTCATTTTTTAGCGTGAACCCCTTCCTTGCGTTAATGATATGCAAGGGAGGCGTTCCCGTCTAAAAAATGACTCCCAGGCCTTTACGTGGTATTTATACTCCCGGGCAAAAGAGACGCCCGGGAGTTGGCGTGGCTAAAAACGGCGCATTTGCGCCACTTTTTAACGCCTGCTCAGGGCAGGCGTTAAGGGGCCTGTGGGCTCAAAATGAGCCCACAGGTGCCCTCCCATGCCCCCAGGGACCCCCCCTGCCACCCTTGCCCACCCCAGGAGGACCCCCAAGGATGGAGGGACCCACCCCAGGGACATTCAGGTAAGTTCAGGTAAGTATAATTTTTTATTTTTTATATTTTTTTTTGGTGGCATAGGGGGGCCTTATTTGTGCCCCCCTACATGCCACTATGCCCAATGACCATGCCCAGGGGACAGAAGTCCCCTGGGCATGGCCATTGGGCAAGGGGGCATGACTCCTATCTTTACAATGATAGGAGTCATGTTGATGGGGGATGGGCGTCGTTAAAAAATGGCGCAAGTCGGGTTAAGACGATTTTTTCGACGTAACCTGACTTGCCCCATTTTAAGACGCCCATACGCCATTTTCCCCCTACGCCGGCGCTGTCTGGTCTACGTGGTTTTTTCCCACGCAAACCAGGCAGCGCCGGTCTGATTGCGCCGTCTAACGCCATTCCATAAATACGGCGCCCGCTTGGCGCTTCAGAATGGCGTTAGACGGCGCAAAACTTTTTGACGCTAAACTGCGTTAGCGCAGTTTAGCGTCAAAAAGTATAAATATGGGCCTAAATGCCATCTAACCAGCAGTTTGCAAATGCAGATGTCCTGGTTGTGAGCTCATGGGCTGGTAACTACAGGTCCCAAGAAAGAATTCCTGGGCTATGATGACCTGTTGTGCTCAGGCACAGGTGCAAAGTCCCGGAAGAGGAAGATAGGAGAGGCCAATGGGGGACAGCTGCTTTGCATGACAAAGTCAAGTCTTTAATGAGTCCAGCAGTCCAAGAAAACAGGAGAGAGAAGTAATTGAGAGGGACTTTAGGAAAAAAAAACACTCCTAACAAGGGTTGTGATCGACAATCACATTGCAACCTCTTTACGCATACGTATAGGTAAAACGCATTGTCAAAGGCACCAGCCACTATTACTCAACGGGTATCCCTTTCACTTCTGTCTGCCATTTGGCCTGACTTTCCTTTTCCCCCTTGTTAGAAATTGGGTTTCTGGTTAGCTAGGGTATGCCCCTCAGGGGAAGGGAGTTACACGTCCAAGATAACCCCTGCTCACCCTCTTGGTAGCTTGGCACGAGCAGTCAGGCTTAACCCGGAGGCAATGTGTAAAGCGTTTGCACAACACACACAACACATGTGACGCAATATCCCCACCACAAAGGAAACACAACACCAGATTATATGAAAATATACTGTATTGTACACAACGTAATTATCAGACCAAACATCACATATCAGCACTATCCTGCTACCTTAGTAGTTATCAGAACGTTACACATTAGTTACTCTGCAAACTAGCAGTAGTCACACATAACACACAGGTTACTCAGTATTCTGCAACATAAGTAGTAGTCAGGAAAAACGTTATCACATTAGAACACTTGTCATAAGAATATCATAAAACACCCATAGTAGGAACATTAGAAAACATATGGCAAGTTAGGGAAACATATTAGCAAGTCATGCCCATAAAAGGAACATTTGCCCATATATGTAAAAACATCATCACACATCAAAAACAGGTAGGCAATATATCAATCCACTAAAGTCTCTAAAAGGAACTCCTGAGATATATTGTCCCTGTAAACAGTACCAGTGCCTAAAAGACGAACAATGGGGCCCCCAGCGCTCCTCTGCGCAAAACGGGGGTCTCCTGTGAGCATTGGGGACTGGGAGGGGCGGCAAGCACCCTCTCTGAATTCCTGACGGGCCCCTCCTGGGAGCCGTGATCACTGGGTAGGCAATTCCTTTCAGTAAAGGAGGGGGGCGCCACGCACCCCCTCCGTTTTCAGGATGGGCCCCTCCTGGGACCCATGATTATTGGGGCCCCCGCCCCAGGCCTCCACCGGCCCTCACGATGGGGGGTGCCAAAGTCAGGGAAATACTTGTGTTGAAACCCAGGAGCGAACACGCTCCTCACGCAGGGCGCCGGGGAGAGGGATTCTCCCTCGCCTCCCGTGTCCTGCTCTGAGAGCGGCCCTTGAATCCAAAGGGAGACCTCCTATGAGGTCTTCCTTCCTCCCAGGGCCGCCGAAAGGCACTCGCCCGCACCCGGTCTGGTGCACGAGTGTTGGCGGTGTTCGGGCCCAAGTAAGGGCCTCCTGGTGACCCGGGGGCGCTCCTCGGAGCGATCCTTGACCCAGGGGCACCGATAGGAGCACACTTGCTCCAAGTTATTTCTGTTAGCTTTTCCTCGTGCCCCGAGGGCACCGAAACCAGCGCGTCTCCGACGCGCTTGAGTAGTTAGGAAACCCGGGCTGCAGCGGTGAATCTGCCACAACGATGCACTTTTAAAAGCGCTTTTGCATAGAACGGAGCCCGGGTTGCGGCGTGATGTCTCCCTGTAGTAGAGTGCTTTTCAAAGCGCAAAGACACAACAGGGGGCAGCGCTTAGAAGCGCCACTTTTGATAAAGAAGCGAAGCACTCCCCATGCTGAGGATGGCTACAGGGGTCAGGGGCCACAGCACCCTGCCCCTGGGGAGCAGATTCTGAGAAGCAGGTCCACAGGTGGAGGGGGGCCCAGCAACAGGCCAGCGCAAAGAGGGTGCAGGCTAGTGGCAAGTCCTTACAGTGACCAAGCAGGTCACAGGTCAGCACAGCAGCAGCAGTCCATGGCGGTTCCTGGTGAGTCCTTCCAGCAGTCTGTGTCCAGTTCCAAGGTAAGTTCAGTAAGTCTCCAAATTGTGGCAAAAATTCACCTGTACTTATAGTCAGTTCTTACAGTGTTTTACAATGGTAGGCAGAGGAGGTTCCAGCCAGTTACAACTGGTTCTGGGAGTGCCCCCTCTCTCCTTTCAGCACAGGCTCCAAACATCAGTGGGGGGTTAACAACCCTATTGTGTGAGGCCAGGGCACAGCCTTTACAAATGCAGGTGTGCCCCGCCGCTCCCTTCTCTCAGCCCAGGAAGGCTTTACAATATGTAGATGCACCTCTGTGTCACCTCCACCCTCCCTGTGTTCAGGCTGTCTGAAACGTATGTACAAAGCCCCAACTGTCACTCTGCCCAGACATGGATTGGAGTCAAGCTGGAAAACACCAGAGTCATAAGCACAGATAAATGCGCACTTTCTAGAAGTGGCATTTCTGTGATAGTAATAAGAAATACACCCACACCAGTAAGCAGCATTTATTATCACCATCTAGCGCTAGCAGGCCTGAGACAGGTTTGAAAGTCTACTTCAGTGGGTGGCGCAAGCAGCACTGCAGGCCCACTAGAAGTATTTAATTTACAGGCCCTGGGTATAGAGATACCACTGTACAAGGGACTTATAGGATATATTAAATATGCCAATTAGGTATAAGCCAATCATACCAACTTTAGATGGGAGAGCACCTGCACTTTAGCACTGGTCAGCAGTGATAAAGTGCTCAGAGTCCTAGAGCCAACAGCGAGAGGTCAGAAAAAACAGGAGGCAAAAAGACTGGGGATGACCCTGAGTAAGGCAAAAAGTCCAACACCCCTGTTGGTGTATATTCCCTCCTTCTTTTTTTTCTTTATGCCCTTGCACATTTCTGCTTCTGTAATACATGCCCTCTCCTCTTTCCATTTTTTTTACCGTTCACTCTATTTCTCTTGCTCCAGTTCCAGCTTGTTCCTAGTCACGCCCAGTTATACGTATTCCCTCCTGCACAATTTGACTTGATTTTTTATCTTCTTGCTTTCCAGGCCCCATCCTTGTATCCCAAGCAATGGCAGAAATAGAAAAAACTTTTTCAAACTTCCATTCTTTTTTTTTATTTTACTCTCTTTCAGTATTTTTTTAATTTTTTTAAATATTACTCTCTATTTTTTATATTTTATTTAGTTATTCAGGTAGAAAAGGTTGAAAGCATAACACATTAAAGGTAGATCATGATTATTCTTATCCCAAAGTTCATATATATGATTCTAATAAATATCAAAACTATAATATCTTTTAATACCGTAAAGTCGTTCACCTTAAATTAAAGAGATATTCCCTATGGCTCAACTTTAATTCTCCTTGGCCCATAATGCATATACGATTCTAATAAAGATCAAGCCTTATCTAGGAATTGGCTAGGCTCACACTCTCAGATACCCCGATATTTCTTTAGTGCCCCCACTCTGTGCATAGAGTATTTATTTCACCTTATCCTGCTCCATTTTATTTACCCAGGAATCGTAAGAAGGAACTTGCATTGATTTCCACTTTTGTAATCTTAAAGATTTAGCTACTAGAGATGCTCTAAAAAAGCTGTTGTTGCCGTACAGGAAGATGTTGTGCTATCAACATTTAAAAAAAGGCTCCAAGGGGATCTGGAGACATAGCTATCTAAAGTTTAGCACTGATTTACTGAGAAACCTCATCCCAAAAATGGTCTAGAGCGGGACAGGTGAAGTATATATGTAGCCAATCTCCTATATCATGCCTGCATTTTTTGTGTGTATGCGAATATGTGCTAATTGAAGCATCCATTTTGAAAAAAATGCCATTCTTTTGAAATTTGCCCCGCTAGTGGCTTTATGAGCCATTAGATTGTAGTGATTCCAAGCGCATGGATTGATCTTACACCCGTTTGGTGGCTTCAATCTTAGTAAGAGTGGTTGGAACTACTGTTGTGTAAATTTGTTGCTGAAGCATGCAATACAAATTGCCCACTCCTGTTAAGTCACCAATAACATATGCTTGGCTAAAAGTGAGTGCTAATAAATTCATTGATGACAGAATACTTCACATAAGATTATAGATTTGAAGATTGGAAAAAAACAATTCAGAAGGGATAGCAGGATTGCCTATTACCAACTGATCTCAAGAATTCATAGTCCCAGCCAATGTAAAGTGATTGAATTGAAAAATTCCCACCTTTACCTAGCCCTTGATGGCTACAGTCTCCACCTGTAAGCCCATCAGACCACATTCCTTTATTGGCATGGAAGGATAGAATTGAGGAAAATGAAACTCTCCTTTAAGTTGGGTGTATCTGAAAAGCAAAATATGGGAGACTTGTATCTGGTGCGTTGAGGAAGCATGGGAAGTTTGAGAAAATGGGAGAGCTGAATCATCCTCTGGGAGCAGTTGCTTGAGATAAAAGTTGTTTAATGAGTTCTTTGTCACTCCTGCCAAAATAATCCAATCTATAAAGAAGCTTTATAATTTTTCTTAAAGTGGGGTAACACTAGGCACCCCTCCTCAATGTTCAGTTGTAATGTCATAAACTTAGTCCAAGTTTCTTTCCCTGCCACACGAATTGGCTCAGTATCTGATCTATTACGCTATAATATTTTTGAGGGACATTAATCATAAAGTTAGCAAAACTAAAAAGAAACAGCAGGAGAATCATCATTTAATCAGAGTTATATGTTCAGTGATTGATAAGGGAAAGACTGCCATTGCTGCAATGGACTGTGTTTTTTGTTGAGAGTTGTTAAGTTGATATAAGTCAGAAAAGCTATGGGACACAAATATGGCCAGATATCTAATAGGCCTAGAAGTTAGAAAGTGTGGCCACATATCAATAAGACTAGCTCAGAGCTGGTAAAAAGGGCTTCTGATTTTATATGATTTACTTTTATCCCCCTAAATCAGTAAATACTTTGATTTTGGCAAACTCTCTGCTGATATTTTGCTCCTCTGTGGTCAAATACAAGATCACGTCGGCCGCAAACAACTTGATCTTTGGTGTAACCAGCAGAGGGCCTTAATCTGGGGATCCTGACACAAAGCAGCAGCCAAGGGCTAAAAAAATAGGGGAATTAAAACTGCGGACAGAGGGCAGCGCTGACGTGTTCCATAGCTAGCCTATATGAGTTAACTATGACTTTCTCTTCTGCTTTGTGATATAGGTTTTCCAATAAAAGTACCAATTTCAGGGGGAAAATTAAACCAATACATAACAGCAAATAGGACCCCATTGAACCAAGTCAAAAGCTTTTTCCTCATCAAGCATAATAATAGCAACTTTAATCTTATTGTTTGAAAAGTAATCAATAGCCTGCAACAAAGAATTGGCATTGGTGAATTCCGTTCTTCTTGGTAGGAATCCACATTGATCGCTGTGGATCATGGCTTGTGACAGTGGGTTTATCCTAGATGCTATGATTTTTGGGTGTAGCTGATAGTCATTGCTCAAGAGACTAATGGGGCGATATGAACCCGGCCTATCTAATGGTTTATCTTTTTTTAGGAAACTAACAATTACTGCCTCCATAAAAGAGCTAGTTACCTCACAACCTTTAAGCATTTCATGAAATAATATAACTAGAAATTCAGTGATCTGAGCAGCAAAGATTTTATAAATGTTGGCATCGTTCCCACAGGATTTCCTATTAGGAGATGTTTTGATGGCGTCTTTTACTTCAGCCAGTGTAATTGGCAGCATTGCGAAAGGCAGAATTAAACCATTTAGAAAAACAGGGAAATTCTTGTGCCTGTGGGTATTCTTGACACCAAGGATCTACTAAGGCTAAATCTCCTCGCCCATAGATGCAAAATTTTAAAAACGTCAATCCTGAAGGCAGAATTACATCATTTAGAAAAACAGGTAAAATCTTTTGCCTGTTGGTATGCTTGACGCCAAGGATTTACTAAGTCTAAACCATTGACTACTTTGGCTAAAACTCAAAAAACGTATCTCTTCCAGATTGTGAATTACACTTATAAGATGTCATAAGGTAATCCAAATGTATCCTATGGGAGAGACAGGCCTGGCTGAGCCTAGTGCCCTCAACAGGAACAGATCAAACCAAGGTCAATGGGAGTCCTTGAATGGGGACTCCTATTGAACTCGATTTGATCAGTTCCCTTAACTGGCACTAGGCCTATTCACATCTATTCACACAAGTGTTGCAACGTTTTTATTGGCACAAGTGAGGTAATGCTGGGTGGTAGGAATTCTCTTGATTCCTGCATATTCCAAAAGTTTTGGTCACCGAAATGTGGGGAAAATGTATGATTTCATGCAAAGTTTGAGATTTGCAGGGTATTGTGGGCAAGAAACCCTCATGGGATTCACACTAAGCACTGGTTGTCTACTTTAAAAAAAAGGTCTGTGCTTTGTAGCAATCCATGGGTGACAGCTGAGCATGGCCCCAAATCTCGCAGCTACCCATACTTCTGATTATTCAAGGTAACACATTAGGGCCTTTTGTGTTAAGGTCTCTTGGTTTTGGCCACACAAGTGAGGTACAATTTTTATCAGGGGGCTTGGGGGAATGTTGTGTGGTAGGTAATGTGTGGCTCCCAACAAATTCTAGAAGGTTCCTAACAGAAATGTGAGGAAACTGCATATTTTTAGTCAAAGTTTGAGGTTTTCCCGGCATTGTGGGTAAGGAAATGGTGTGAGATGCATGCTAAGCACACCACTTTGGACTCCCATAGATGTCTAGTTTTCAGAACTGTCTCAGCAGGTTTTTCCAGGTGGCAGCATACCCAAGCCCAGAAAGTGTAGCCATTCACCTCTGCAAGTGGGATAATGCAGGAAGCTAGTCAAACTCTCCTGGCCCATACTGAAAAACAACACCAAGTATACTCAAATGTCCTCTTGCTTGCCATTAGGATTGGATGATTTAGTGAACAGGGGAGCAGAAAGAGGGCAGAGTGTTTAGAGGTGAAGGTGGGCCTGATGTTAGGCTGGAAAAGATCTACCCCATTATTTTATTTAAAATTTATATTGCAGACATACAGTGGGTGTTCCGCCCATCTAGGGGATGGTGGGCAGATCGGGTACAGAAAGACTGTTGTCCCATTTACGTGGAGTGGGGGCATAGCCATGCCCATGTAAGACAGCCCCTACCCCTATATTAAAAAAAAATCCATGGTTTCTAGTGGAATTTCTGCTCCCCAGCGGGGCAGAAAGACTGTTTCATGTATTTAGGGGTGGGGACATGGCCATGCACTGGTGGGCAGCCCCATCCTTATATTTTTAGAATGGGGAAAAAATCCCTGGTGTCTAGTGGGCTTTCTGCCCCCACTGGTGGGGCAGATAGTGAACAATTGCCCCATTTTCCCTTAGGGGGGCAGAAAGACTGTTCCATGTACTTCAGGGGTGTGGGCATAACCATGCCCTGGTGGGCAGCCCCACACCTATATTTTCAGAATGAGTTAAATAATCAGTGGTGGCTGGTGGGCCATCTTCCCCCCGGAGGTGCAGATCTAGGGCAATTGCACCATCTGCCCCCGAGAGGGAAGAAAGACTGTTCCATGTGTTTAGGGGTGAGGGCATAACCATGCCCTGGTGGGCAGCCCCCACCACTATATTTTTATAAGGGATTTCTAGTGGGCTACCTGCCCCTCCAGGGTGGCAGACTGGGGGAAACTGCCCTATCGGCCTCCAAGGGGGACAGAAAGACTGTTCCATGTTTTTAGAGGTGGGGCATGGCCTTGTCCTGGTGGGCAGCCCTCACTCCTATATTTCTGTAAGGGAAAAAAAAATCCCTGGTGTTTAGTGAGCTTTCTGCCACCCGGAGGGGAAGATTGCCACCATCTGACTCTTGGGGGGTGGGTGGGGGCAGAAAGACTGTTCCATGTATTTAGGGGTGGGCATGTCCATGCCATGGTGATCAGCCTCCACCCCTGTATTCTATGTGTGCCTTTATGTGTTGTGTGCCTGCAGCTTGGAACAAGAGGTCAGTCAAATGACCCTTTGAGTCACTCAGGTAGTCCAGGATGAAGGGAGCAGATCTAATCGTCCTTGGCAGAGAAGAGGGCAGACCTCTTAAAAACAAGACAGGTCTCAAGATACTGTTGTGTAGCCATTTTATGTATAGCTCCATGCATGTTAGTTTAACATACTAGGCCGCTGTGCACTTTGCCTTAGATATATTTTATTCAGCTCCGCACTGTTATTTTACAATATCCAGTTTTTACGGTCTTGTTTTAATTTCTTCTATCACACTGTTTAGCTTAGTTCAGCACTGTGTTATTAAATAATGCATTCTTGTTCGCCCTGTTCTTCAGTCAAGGCTACAGTCTGGTACATTGCCGGTAAACGTGGTAGAAGTTTAGTCTCCAGCATTCATGGAAAATACACATCCTTACGTAGGGACATTTTCGTGTTAGTTATAAAAACACTTTCTAGTCCTAGTACATATGGAGAGGGAGATTCCAGCCAGGGACCCACAACTGTATGCCCCGTTGCAGATGCTGATGCAGACTACAGGCCTTTGCTCAGGTATGAGGGTCGATGTCCTCCCGGGGGAACCTGAAAGGCAGGCTTAGAGCTTAAGATGCTGTGCTCAAAAATATAACCTAGAGAGAGAATAACCTAGCAGCACTATGATAGCCTTATTCTTGTGCTTCACTCTCATCGTCACTATTTTAATATTACTGTGTTGTGTAGTTCTGGTTATTGCAGCTCACGCTTTGCTATCTAAAATGCAGTCGTTTTATTGAACCAATCTTTAAAAGTTATACTGCCTTTTTGTCATTTATATATGAGACAACACTGTGTGCGAGAGAACCGGTTGTGACCTGAGTGACCACGACTTCCCTGAGAAGTACTAATATGTCATGCGCTCAGCTGCCCAATTGTCTCTGCCCTCTGGGAGAGATGAGGCACTGCTAGTTAGCCGGAGCAAAACCCGGATTTAGAGCGACAAGTGTCATTCACCGTGGGTCAGACTCAGTCCCCCACACTGTGAATGATCTTGCTGCTCAAAATCCAGTAGTCTCATTAGGATAATGAGAGCCTAAGCGACCTGGCGCCGCCAATGTTTGGTCAGGCTCTAATTTTTGGGTCGACCGGCATATCTCAGTCTCATTTTTATATAATGACCCCTCAGTTCTGTATACGGAGACGTCCGTGGTACTGAGGATTTCCACCACAGCCGTATAGGTAATCCTATTTTCAGCTGTCGGTTGTTCAAGCTTGAACTTTAAAAGGAAAAACCCCATCTTGGTGTGCCTTCTCTGAACTCTTAGTGTTTCTACGATGGCGAATCCCCAGGTTGTAGAAATAGCTGTTAACATGAGACAACCTCTCACAGCGCACTTACTAGCAAATGGCCTTACGGCCCGGGAAGGTCCAGTCACGTTTGTGGTGGACGCCCACGCAGCTTATAGAAAAGAGCTTTTTTACTCTTGGGTCGCATTTCCAGCAGTTGATGGAAACTCAAATACATTTCACACATATACAGTTGCGAACGCGCCTGGACAATACAGGGCGTACGCATATTTAGAGTTACCTTTATCTTATCAAGAACATAATAATTGGCTTGATGGCGCCCTACCCTATACAATATTACCAGTAAGGTTAGGTCCACTAAGTAATGATGGTCCTACCTGGCCTTTGTTGGCCACATATACACCACATCCTGCAGTTGCGAATTTAGCAGTAGCTGAGGTTCGACGCTTATACATTGAGTTAACAGCATTATATCGACAATTAGTGCAATTTGTGATGCAAACTTTAAATACAAACCCAGCACGTGCTGCTCCAGCACAACCACATGCAGTAAAACCAGGTATAAATCCGGTGACTGTACATTTGATTATGGGTAAAGTCCCGGCCAAACGAGAGGAAACTCCGTTCTGGCTAGCACAAAAATTAATACGCTGGAAGCAGTATTTCCACATTCGGGACCTCAGGATAAACATAGAATATTGACTATGTGCTTGCCCTTTGGGATGGTTCCTACAGCTGAACACTGTAATACATGGGGCATGGTATTTGGCGCTCTCTATACAATGGTACACGGTACACCGACACTAGCCAACCTACCGGAAGTGCTTAAACAAATTCAAGATGAATACGGGGATGCCCTGGCCCTAGATTTGGGAATGCAACTGATGGGCAATTTTGCCACAGTTTCTTCAATAATCCTAAGTAACCTGAAAGGGGAAGCAGTTCCACAACAAGATCAGGAACGGGAACTGCCTAAAATAATAGCGGAAACATATTCAAGTATCGGTCAAGATAGCCTAGGTGCTAGACCACAAAAAACACAATTCCAGTGTAAAATTAACAAAGATAACTCCAAACAACAACCTGAGGGTAATAAGAAACGCTGGGAGCAAAAACAACAAACGCCTAAAAAAGAAAGGGGACAATCGCCACGCACGGAGACCCCACAGAATAGGTATAATCTCAGAAATAGGGATAATATAAAAACGCTTGATAGATATCAATATACTGATACACGCCAATCTCGTTCCTTTCAGGACTCATCGGAAAAGAGAAATGAGAGAGGGGGGCAATCAGAGCGAAGAACAGAGTACGTGAAACCAAGACAGGAATCACAACACTCTTCGGAGGTTTCTGTAAAAAGGAAGAGAAACCAGTACAGCAAAAACAACAATTTAAAAAGAAAAAAGTGGCAGCGGTCTCAGTTCGACATGCCACTCAGGAAGAGGGTTCTCTTGAAGAACAAGAACTGGGCTGTCGCACTGCTAGACAGCGCAGCAGAGGTCACAATAGTTCACCGGAATCTTCTAGAGCATCTGGAGGTGAAAGCAACTGATGACTTTATACAAGTAGAAACAGCGGACATGCGTGTCTCCGAGGCTGATAGGGTGTTGAAAGTAACACTACAACTGGAAGGAGACATTGATCGCACTATACACGCAATTTTTTGGGACCATGTTGTCAAGGTATATGGCATCTTGTTGGCCTAACAAGATTGGCCGCCTGATTTTGTCCGCACCTGTCCATATGGAGAAGAGGTTATTAAACATTCCTTCTCGCCCCCTGTTCCAGAGGAACTCGCTGAGTCCTATTCTGTAGAATGGGCTTTAGCACAAGCACCCGCGTCATATAGAAATCATGTGGGGTGGGATAGGGACTCTCCATATCATGTCATTCCTATTAAAAGTGAACCCCAGCCACATCCGCAGTATCCCATAAAACATGAAGCAAGGAGAGAGATACCCACGCACTAGAATACCAGGGTGTGATTGAACCCTGTGTCTCACCGATGAATAACCCTTTATTTCCTGTAGCTAAGCCGGACCATTCGTATAGAATAGTCTTCGACTACAGGCATTTAAACTGACATACGCGTACATATGCTATACAAAATTCACATAGCACTGCACTAATGAGCAACATAGTGCGGAAAAAATACAAAACAACTCTGGATATCTCGAATGGATTCTTCTGCCAGAATATAGCACCCGAAAGCAGGGACTTAACAAGCTTTAGCACATTAGGCTCCCAGAAAAAATTCTGTTGTTTGCCTCAGGGGTATAAGAACAGCCCAGGACTGTTTGCGGCTTGTGTGACTGCTATTCTACCCGAGATAGACCCTGAAGCATTGTCATACGTGGATGATATATATCTCACGGATGATGAGTTTCTACAACATTTGAGACAGGTAGCCCGCAGTGTTATAGGATTTGCCGAACTTGGCTACAAATTTAACTTTAAGAAGTCAAAAATTGCATAACCTCAGCGTCTTGTTTCTGGGATATGAGCTATCAAATGAAGGAAAGAGCCTAGCGCCACAATTTTTAGACAAATTTGCACAGTTACAACCACCAAATACGATTAAGAGACTTTAGTCGTTGTTGGGGTTTCTAAATCTTGGCAGAACATACATTCCTGATTATGCAACACGCATTAAACCTTTATATGAATTGATACGTCCCGATTTTTCAAGTAAATTCTGAACAATTGAACATACACGCACTCTTCGAGAATTGCAGACAGACATGCTAGCAGCAAAACACTTACACACAAGGGACAATGAAACACATTGGGTCATCAGGGTAATAGCTGGGGCCATCGGTTTCACCTATGTAACATTTAATGAAGGTGAGACAGTCCCGATTGCATACAAATCACATTTGTATTCATCTGCTGAACAACGCTTTGCACCCACGGAGAAAATACTCACTGCTGTACAGATGGCTGTTATTAAAGAAAGACCTCTTGCCCAAGGGAAACACATCATTGTTGTTTCTTCAGTTCCAGCCCTAGAGGCTGTTACAAAAGCTAGCGTTCCGAACGCAAATGCACTTCATCCACGTTGGATACAATAGGCTACGTCTCTAACAGCCACTGATGTGGATTACATTTTTGATCCAAAATTACAAACTCAAGAATTTCTGCAATATGAAGTAGAATACCCAGCTCCAGCGCATACCTTGCCTACTGATCAATATCATAGAGTCATGTACACCGATGGCTCTGCGCAACCAGCGATTGGAACTAAACATCAATACCCTGCTGCTTGCGCAGTCGTAAGCGGCTATATGGAGGGGGAGAAATTCTGTCCCCTACATACCTATACACAGACCTTAGGGGATTGTACAGCACAATTGGCCGAGCTAAAAGCTCTGCTGATGGCACTAGAACATACGGATCCAGCGCAGCCAACGCTGATTGTTTGTGATTCTTATTACTGTGTCCAGTCTTTTAATGAATATTTGCATTACTGGCATCAGAATGGGTTCAGAGATTCCAAAGGCAACACCATAAAACACAGGCTTCTGTGGGGGAAGGTAGAAGACCTGAAAGAGACGCTACCCAAAGTCCATGTTGTGCATACACTTGGACACCAGCGCGTTGGAATACACGTTGCTGGAAATACTTTGGCTGATGAAGCCGCAAAGTCGGCATTGGCAGTGGCCACTGTAGCTGCAGTGACTCATTTGAGTTCCAAACCAGAC
The DNA here is from genome assembly GCF_031143425.1 of Pleurodeles waltl. Taxonomy (NCBI): domain Eukaryota; kingdom Metazoa; phylum Chordata; class Amphibia; order Caudata; family Salamandridae; genus Pleurodeles; species Pleurodeles waltl. The sequence continues at coordinate 101,014,400 of NC_090440.1, read as the reverse complement.
ACAGACATTATGGCTGCCATAAAAGCTATGGTTGATGGTACGCCTTATCCTAAAGGATTTCCTAATAAATATCAATACTTGATGGGAAGTATGCTGAACGCTGAAGTTAAAATTCCAGGCGTACACGACATCCCCGATAAAGATGTAAGACCACAATAGATTAAAGCAGCGCGTGAGGGAGTGGCATCTGCACATGCTGGTGTGGCAGCTACTATTTCACTCTTATAGGCCCGTTATTGGTGGCCCAGTCTCTACAAAGAGACTAAGCAGTATGTCCTTTGTTGTGACATCTGTCAACAAATCAATGTTTCCAAGGCCAAGCGCCCACCGCAGACACCCCTCTTAATTTCCAACAAACCATTACAATGTGTGTATTTGGACCATTGCGGTCCACTAACACCGGATAGTGCATACAAATACATATTGGTCGCTGTTGATTCCTGCTCCAGATTTGTGTGTGTATGGCCACAACGCTCAGCTGACGCTCGGACTGTTATTAAAGATTTGCGAGTCTTTATCGGTACATATGCAGTTGCGGCGTTCCATTCGGACCAGGGCCCTGCTTTTGCCTCAAGGGCAATTCAGGGACACCATGGCTTCGTTGGGGGTCCAATTACAGTACTCCTCTCCATTTCATCCCGAGGGAAATAGTGTTGTGGAGCGATTAAACCTCGATTTAAAGCAATCCTTAACAGCCAGAGTCTTAGGTACGGGTCGTAGTTGGCTATCCCACCTGTATGGAGTTCAGAGAGCACTAAATAACCTGCCTAGAAGGATCTTGATGGTCCTGGCGTGGAGGCAGCAGAAACAACTTTTGACATACATGATAGTGTCACTGTTTTACAGGAATTACAGCAGTTCCGTGAAGATGACTCTTCTAAAAGTGCTGCCTCCACAGGAATTAAGGATGTGCCTGTAACATCTACCGGCTGGATTCCCAAGATTGGGGATCTTGTACGTGAAAAGATCGCAGTGAAAAAAGAATTTGGCCCTTCTTATCGGGCACCTTTCCCTGTACTGGGAATACACGGTACCAGAACTGTCATTCTACCACCGTTGCCAGGTGCCAAAGAAAATCGTTTTGTTTCAATTGCCAATGTCAAACTACAGCATGTGGCTGATTCTGCACAGCCGACCAAGAGGAACATCCAGTAGTTCCCGAATCCCTCTCACTACTGGAGAAGAAGTTCCGCTACAAGTTATTTATACCAACACTGATGCCTCTCCGAGCTTGGGGAGGGTGGATGATGATGATCTTGCATTAGTTCCACTAACAACAAGCAACTTAGAAACATTTGATCAAGTCAACACAACTACTAGCCAGATGGATGGTGCTGTCTACAGTGTGCCACCACAGGAAACACCAACTCCACCATTGACCACGGCAACGCCATTTGCACCAACTGCCTCTGGTTACTTTTCCGACTACACCGACGGTCTATCTGACTCGTTTGCCTCTTCGACTGTTGACCTGTCAGGTGCACGTTAGCTGATACATTGGCTTAGAGAAACATATTTTATTTTTCCATGGAATTATGTATGGCTTTCCTTGACTGTCCTAGCCTTTATGCTTTGGAATTGGTTTTGTTATTACCTTTTTCTTGCTGATACATGGTCATTTTCTTCCCGAGAGATCAGCGGTTGCACAGGTGGAGGTGGTTTTGAAACCACATTTTTCATCACATAAGAATCGAAGAGACTTGTCTTTTGTGAACATCTCTGCAGTACCAATTCCTGGTGGGATTGTGTGGGACAAAGTAATGTTTGATATATATGGTCCCACTGAGATTATTCAAGTGCCGTATGTGTTAAAATTATCTATGAATGATATAGTCATACCAGGCATTGTATCTGATGATTGGGATGTGAAAACAGTTGATTCTATGATGACAGAATTGCAATACTATACTGTCTATGAAAACGAAGATGTTTACCAGTTTAAAGAAAACTATGGAGATATATTTTGCTATAATTATTATGGGCACCATTTTATACATAGAACAAGTTGTCCAAAAACAATATTTAACTACACACAATGGGAACATTGTTCAACTCCACCACACAGGAGTTCAAAAACTTATACTGAAAAGTGTAGTTATTTTTCTGGGCATCGTCAAAAAAATGGTGAGTCATATTATTTTAAAGTAACTCCTACCAAGGATATACATATGTTATTGACCAATACTAAATTTATATATTCGGACTCTTTTGTTTCCCGGTTATTGATTGAAGGTTATGAATACTGGTCGAAAAATGTTGATTTAAAAAGTGTTTGGGGAACAAAAAATTGGCAGACTAAGGGTTCTGAAACATTGTTTAGAGCATGTCTCATCCCTGTTCAAATGATCTTTTTAAATGAAATGGTACAACAAACAAGCTGTTTAGGGTTAGCAACAATCAGAGAGTTAAACATGCCCAGTATAATAAAAATAAAAAGTAGTAAAAATGCTATATACAGACCTCAGAGAATGAATTGACTATAGATCATGAATTCACTATAGGGGTTTTATGTCAAACCCCTTTACCATATCTTGGACCATCAGACATGGCTGCACTCTTTCTCGCATACTCTTTATACTTGCCCTGGAACCACTGGTAGCTCTGATAAGACAGTGAGATTGTGGGGATAACTATCAATGCGGGCCAATAATGCAAGATGCTCCTATTGTCCAAGCATACAAAGGGAGACTCTCTTAGAGACCATGGCTTCAAATGGTTAGCTTCCAACACAAAATATGTTGGTGTTCTCCTCAACAAGCTAGAAAATATGGCAGCCGGCAGCCTCTTACCAATCATACTACAAATGGAACAAGATTTAATCAGATGGTGTTTATGGCAGCTATCAATTTGGGAGAGAGTCAGGGTCATTAAAGTGATTGTTGCTCCTCATTACATCTATTTGCTAGGAATGCTGCCAATTCCACAAAGTACTATAAATGAAATCATCCACAGCATTAAAGAATTTGTCTAAGTTGACCATGAATTGCTCATTCAAAATGCAGGCTGACACAATATCCGGTGATCTGAGGTGACTAAATATGTCATGATATAATTTAGCTCACCTATTTAAGGAAAGTGGCGCTGCACGTGGTGCAGTGCCACTTTTCCTCCACCTCTTAGCACCCCATACCGCCACCATGTGTGCGCCGTATTTAAAATATGGGCATGGCGTCATTCAATGTGACGCTATTGATGTACTCTGCAGGAGTAGCGCCAAACTGTTGGTGATACTCCTGCAGAGTACATAGGGGCCGATTCTAAGGAATGAAAGCCCCCTTTTAACGCCTGCTCTGAGCAGGCATTAAAAGTGCCGTATAAAATGGTGCAAGGAAATTTCATAGATTTCCCTGTGCCATTTGTTCGTCCCCCCTAGAGGGGGAATGCCCCCTTTGCATACATTATGCCTCGCACAGGCATAATGTAGCACAAAGGGCTACAGAGTGGCGCAGTGCATGCATTGTGCCACTCTGTAAATACGGGGCGGGGATTTCTACCTCGTTGGGCCACATTAACGTAAAAAATAATGATGTTAATGTGGCGTAAGGTGGCTCTAGGGGATTATAAATATGCCCCCCAAGTGTTACAAATATCTTAGTTGCAGAGCACCCTCATTGTGAACAGCTATGGAAAGAACTCACTTGGGTAGTCTATCAGGTCTTCAAAGTCTCCATCAGACCATGTTTAAACATATTCCCAGCTTACCACCAAGGTAACGGTCTTGATAGACTCTTGGACGGCAGGACACAAATGTCTTAAAATATATAGGCCCTGATTCTAAGCTTGGCGGGCGGCGGTAGCCGCCCGCCAAGCGGGAACCGCCAGAAGACCGTACAGCGGTCAAAAGACCGCGGCGGTCATTCTGGGTTTCCCACTGGGCTGGCGGGCGACCGCCGAAAGTCCACCCGCCAGCCCAGCGGGAAACACCCTTCCCACGAGGAAGCCGGCTCAGAATGGAGCCGGCGGAGTGGGAAGGTGCGACGGGTGCATTTGCACCCGTCGCGAATTTCAGTGTCTGCTTGTGGGGCCCCCAGGGGCCCCACGACACCCCATACCGCCATCCTGCTCCTGGCGGGCGAACCCGCAAGCTGCGCCGCCATGGCGGGTTCCCATGGGCAGCGGAAAGTTGGCGGTACACCGCCAGCTTTCCGCTTCTGGCCGCGGCTGTACCGCCGCGGTCAGAATGCCCGGCGGAGCACCGCCAGCCTGTTGGCGGTGCTACCGCCAACCTCCGCCATGGCGGTATTTACCGCCAGGGTCAGAATGACCCCCATAATCTTCTCCTAACTGGACTGCCCCTATGGAATAAATGTAGTGTTAACACTGGTGGAGGACCATTCTCATTTGGGGGAGGTTTAGTGTAGCATATCTATCATAGATGAAATAGTATACAGGAACATGTTGAAATCTTCTGAAACCTTACAAGAGGAATGCAACCTATCATACAAGCAACAATGGAAATATTATCCAATGAAATCATGCCTAACTAAAGCAATGGGAAATAATTACTCCGCAAAACCAGACACCCCTATAAGCACCTACAATCTGAAATTAAGCTCATACAAGGGCATGATGGCAGGCTTATATGATGCAATCCTAACACCCATACTCTCTAAACCACTAGATGTAACTACAGGAACAGGTTGACAGACACTACTTGATCCAGAGGAAGGCTGGTTTACGCCTCTTGCTTCAGGTTATTGGGAACTCAGGGAAGCCTTTTTGAAGTTCTTTCACATTAAAGTCTTACATTATTGGTACTGGACACCATCCATACTACGTAGAGGAAAACTGAATAGAGGCAATATATGCTGGAGACATAGGAACTGGACTGCCCCTATGGAATAAATGTAGTGTTAACACTAGTGGAGGACCATTCTCATTTGGGGGAGGTTTAGTGAGGCATATCTATCATAGATGAAATGGTATACAGGAACATGTTGAAATCTTCTGAAACCTTACAAGAGGAATGCAACCTATCATACAAGCAACAATGGAAATATTATCAAATGAAATCATGCCTAACTAAAGCAATGGGAAATAATTACCCCGCAAAACCAGACACCCCTATAAGCACCTACAATCTGAAAATGAAGCTCATACAAGGGCATGGTGGCAGGCTTATATGATGCAATCCTAACACCCATACTCTCTAAACCAGTAGATGTAACTACAGGAACAGGTTGACAGACACTACTTGATCCAGAGGAAGGCTGGTTTACGCCTCTTGCTTCAGGTTATTGGGAACTCAGGGAAGCCTTTTTGAAGTTCTTTCACATTAAAGTCTTACATTATTGGTACTGGACACCATCCATACTACGTAGAGGAAAACTGAATAGAGGCAATATATGCTGGAGACATAGGAACCCAAGATGAGATCTCATTCACATATTATGGTCCTGTCCAAGTGTAATACATCATTAGTGTGGAAGTTCAATGTAGAACTAGTGAAGGATCCTTCACACCATCTGCCAAGCTTGCAAATTCTACATAAAACCTCTGCCGTAGAAGGTACCTCCTTCCACTGGAGATGGTGGATTGCCACCCCACTCATGACAGTGTAAATAGGAATCCTATTGCACTGGCTCACGACAAATGTACTGGACTCTTAAACTGTTATGCCTGGCCATGCTTAAACAAATTATATATAGGTTGAAAAACGAATTATCCATGTTTGACCTTGTATGGGGTCCATGCTTAGAATACAGCACATAGTGGACCATAAAATCATTACTATGACCAGGACTCACCCTATTGAGCCCATAGGTAAATACTCCTTGGGAAATGGCGGATAAGCTATATTACTATCACTGTACACGTGTCTTGATCCTATAAGTCACTCAAGTGATCTATGCGCTTACAGCCCTTAAATAACTCCTGTTTTCCCTATACCTTCCCTGTGGTATAGCATAAATTGATCCTTCCCCATATTTCCATCTTTTAAGTGTCATACTTATATCCACATTCACTCAGCAGAGTATTTTACTCCACCACCTCCACTGCTTATTTGGAGACTAAACAAGAGACACGTATAAAAGCGATAAAGGGATTAGTGCGAAGATGGTATAAATGCATTGCGACCTGGCATCCTCAGATTGGTCTCCCATCACTTTTTGCCTCTACTTCCCAGGTTGTTGCTGTGTGCTGGACTCTGTTGTTGCTGTTTTTGTTCCTCTGGGCACTTTACCACTACTGACCAGTTCTAAAGTGCAATTGCTCCCTATGTGAAATTGTATGTGGAATTGGCTTTCCCATAATTGGCATATTTGATTTACTAATAAGTCCCTACTAAACTGTACTAGAAATGCCTAGGGCCTGTAAATCAAATGCTACTAATGGGCTTGCAGCACTGATTCTGCCACCCACATGAGTAGCCCTGTAAACATGGCTAAAACCTGCCACTCCAGTGTCTGTGTGTGCAGTTTTAAACTACCAATTTGACTTGGCAAGTGTACCCACTTGCCAGGCCGAAACCTTCCCTTTTTATTACATGTAAGGCGTCCCTAAGGTAGGCCCTAGGTACCCCCATGGGCAGGGTGCAGTGTATGTTAAAGGTGGGACATGTACTGATGTGTTTCTCATGTCCTGACAGTGAAATACTGCCAAATGTGTTTCTCACTATTGCAAGGCTTATCTTTCTCATACGTTAACATGGGGGCTGTCTTTAAATATTCGTAAAGTGCAGTTTCCCTTTGAGAGCAGATAGACATTTGGAGTTTGGGGTCTCTGAACTCACAATTTAAAAATACATCTTTTAGTGAAGTTGGTTTTTAGATTATTAGTTTGAAAAAGTCACTTTTAGAAAGTAGGCATTTTCTTGCTTTAACCATTCTGTTACTCTGCCTGTTAGTGGATTCCTTGTCTGGGTCAGACTAACAGTTGGGCTGTTTGTGAATCTCCTCTAGACAGTGACACAAAGGGAGGTGAGGTGTAGCCAGCATATCCTGATGAGCCATCTGGGCTAGAGTGGAGGGAGGAGTGGTTACATACACCTGAATGGCCTGTGCCTGCCCTCACACAATGCAGTTTCAAACCCCCTGGTGCGTGTCTGGGTCCTGGCCTGGGCAAGGCAGGATCCTGTAAACAACAGAGACTTTTCTTTGAAGTTGGGCAACCTCAAAGGCAGAAAGTGGTATAAGTAGTGGACCCAAAACCCCAGACTTTCGATTTCTTCAAAATTTGCTTCTCGAACCAAGAGGAACTTCTGCCAAGGAGAAGAGCTGAAGATCTGGGGAGAAGTGCTGCCCCTCCCTGTAACTGTGCTTTGTTGGGCTATACTGCAGTTGCTGCTTCTGCCCATGAAAGGGAACAAAGACTGGACTTTGTGGTATATTCCTGCTTGAGAAGGATCTCCAAGGGCTTGGACTGAGCTTGCCCCCTTTTCTGAAGCCTCAGGGTCATCAAAGACTTTCTCTGCCAGCACCTGGACTCCCTGCTGAGACTCCTGCCCTGCCAAGTGGTGCCTAATCCAGTCCCCGGGCCCTTGAAAGGAGAGGCTGGTGAAAAAAAACAAGAAAACCCAAGTGAACTGACTTTGGACGACTCCAGACTGGCGTCACTGCTGAATCATGTGACACTGCCTGCAACCAAAGCCGTGGTCCTCACTGGAGTGCGATGACCCTCGCAGGACCGACACCAGTTCAGCCCTGCTGAAGTCCGTGACTCCGTGGAAATCGCCGCACCACGTTATGACCACCAGACACCTAAACTGCCTGAAGTGTGCGGATTCAACGCTTTGCATCACCCCCGGCTCACCTCCACCGCTCCGCAGCAAGGACCCGATGCCTCTTCTTGATGCCTCAGCTCCTTCGCCCCACAGCACCGGAACTGACGCCACCTCGGATCCAGCAACGCCACAATCCCCAACTTCGCGCACCGGCTTGTTTTCACATTTTACTAAGGTACTGTACCTGGGGGGCTGTGTGACTCCGCACCCAGCGCTGCTGGCATCAGATTGTTGGGGATGACTCCGTTACAACGCCGTGTTATCACCTCATCGAAGCATTTTGTGTTTCTAAGTGCTATTTTTGAGTTTAATCTTTAAAAAATCATAACTTGGCTTGTGTATGCTGGATTTTTGTTGTTTTGGTCTTGTTTTGTTAGATAATCATTGGCTACTTTTCTAAACCTTTTTTGAGTCATTTTGTGGAGTTTTTACTGTATTACTGTGTGTGTTGGTACAAATACTTTACACCTGGTCTCTGAAGTTAAGCCTACCTGCTCGTGCCAAGCTACCAGGAGGGTGAGCGGGGGTTAACTGAATGTGATTCTCCTCTACCCTGACTAGAGTGAGGGTCATTGCTTGGACATGGGGTAACCTGGCTGTCAACCAAAGACCCCATTTCTAATAATTATCATTGGTGATAATGTCCAAAATTCTTCCTGAGATACATGTCTTTTGTTTTTTATATAGGGGAGAATTAATTCAGGATTTATATTCTGTTCAGTTCTTTTGAGAGTACCTTTTAAAACTAAGACCCAATCCTTCAAAAGTAAAACAGGGAAGTAAAGACAGTGGACCACGCAAAAGATCATATTTAGTAAATTATTTTGTTAGCTACCAACTTCAGACAAGTTGATGTACAAAGTTCTTCACTTAACAGATATTGTCTTTGGTGTTACTAATGAAAATGCAATAAAAATGTTTTTTTTTAAATCACCTCCACTTTCAATGATTTTGAATTTCCAACGGCCTACCTAAGTTTGACTCTTAAAATCTGATTACATCAAACATATATTTAGCTAATACTGATAACACTGATAAATTACCAGTTTGATGTCTAAATTGCATGTGCACACTCCAGTACCGAGCCAGTCACCATACAAATGTTGGCCCGCTCGTCTTGAGACCCTGTCGACTACCCATTCCTCCTCAACATCCTCTAGCACTGCAAAGAATTCACTGGCATTCATTCAACTTTTTTTCAGAATTACTGTCTGAATGGCAGCGACGCCGTGTTCACTGGTGTTCCTGACACTCCCCTGGCTTCAAACTTATTGTCTGAATGACAGCAATACTTTGTTCGCAGATGTTCCTGACTCTCCCCTGGCTTCACTGAAGGGTGTCTTCAGTAGTAATGGACATCTCCTGAAAACGCTGAAGCATTTCTCTTCATCCCGATGAATCTGCAGCAACTGTTCTTCCAAGCCACCATATCATCAAGACATTCGGCACCCCATCCATATTAGAACATTGGAGTGCTGCGGGCTTTTACAGGCCGGTAAAAGCTCGCAGCGCCAACATTCTAATGTTCGCTTTGTTCACAGCAACAGCTGTGAACAAAGCCTCACGGAGCCCGAGGGGACTTTAATCCCCTCGGGCTCCGTGAATTTTTTTTTTTTAATAGAACATTCTGCCCTGAGTGGCAGAATGTTCTAATAGCCTTAGAACCCGCCGTAGCGGGCTCTACCGGCTATTAAAGCCCCACTCCCTTGTTAAATGCGGGGAGCGGGCCTTTAATAGCCGGTAGAGCCTGCTACGGCGGGTTCTAAGGCTATATTATGTCCCATCACTATCTGAATTTCTGAATGTCTCAGAGGAATGCACTAGAAATGGAGTCAGGATATTGCCAGACAGAAAATAAAGAAGTTCATATGTTCACATAATTTAGAATAGCATCTTTCAACCTACCAAGTTTTCGCCATCCCTAGTGGAGGTCAGGTTCTGAAAACACACCTCTAAAGGAGCATTTTACCTGGTTCCGAAAATGAGCTTCCCAGCTTCCATCACCTACTCCAGCCTCCCATAAAAGGACTGTACCGTTACACTATTGTATTCATTATTGTACACTATATTAAAATATCTTCCTAATCCTGAAATACATTAGTTGTTTTCCAGCTAGGATAACACTATGTATAAATCAACACCTACACTATAGACATCCATGTATTAGAACTGTCTACGGATGAAACAACAAACAATGGGCTGGAAAGAAAGAGAGTCCAATCACTGAAAAACAATGACATGTTCACTGGAAATGACAATGTTTCCAAACCTTCAGACAGAATATTGTTTTGATGTCTTTCTTATTTACACCCAGTGTGGCTGCAAAATGTCTGCATTAAAGGATGCATGTATGAAAGAGTCTCTTTCTGCTTCTGTTTACCATGGCAGGTCTGCACACAATGTAACCATCTACAATTAAGTATGACATGCCAGACGTACCGGAATACAGGAATCTGACAAAAGAAAATAGATGTTTTTGTTGTGCCTTGTCTTTTTGCGTTTCCTTTACGCGTCTGTTTTATTCAGTTTACTCGATACATGCCCTGCTGGGTTTGCCTTTGGAGTCTGTCTTTATGAAAGTGCTAGAGCATACGTTTTATCGCTGACAGATTGAAGATTACGTTTTGTGGCACATTAAGCGCGCTCCTGGCATTGTAGGACTTCTACCTATTAGCTCAATGTACGGATGGGGGCGAGAGGGGGCGTGACAGTGGCGTAACACAAAATGAAGTGCCCACCCCCCCACACAGAATGTAATTAGGTGCCCTGATTCTCCCATATCTCACAGATATTCCTTCTTATTAGGCTAAGTAAGGCTCCTTGAAGTCATGCCAAGCACCCCCTACCACCTCCCCCTCACTATCGTCCACCGAAATATAAATCCAATTATTTCCAATGGAATTTGGATTTCGGCGAATCGGATATCCACCATTGTTTTCACAGAATAACCTGTTCGCCAAAATCTAAATCATCCCCTAAGTTTCCCAGCACATAATGTGCAGTTCTACAGCATCTGTCCTAATGACAGATCAATGAGCAGTTGGGAGCGTGGCAGATGATGTTGACTGGTGCTGTACGTGTAATTGGATAATGTAAGCTCCAAAGCATGGGACAAAATCACACAAAAGGTGATGGTAGTAATAGCTCTGGGTAGGATTCCACTCTGTGCCACTCTAGAGAGAGGTCCTTTGTAGATCAATACTGGCCCAGCTTCTCATGGGAAATATCCATCAGGTGAGGCTCCCTCCAGAAGGGAACAGAGGGGGGCATTATCAGAATTGATTTGTATAAGGCAGGCAAATCAGAGTGACACAATAGATGGAAAAGAATGTGCTGGAATGCTGCCCATTGGCCATTGGTTTAGACTATATGCAACTATTCCTAGCATTACTGTTGTGTGTTTGCTATTTGCTTAACTGTCAGAACTGTAGGAGGTTTCAGTTATGGTTAGGTGTGGGTGTAGATAGTGGAGCAGTTGATATTCTTGTTTTGTAGCAAATGGTAGCTTTGATTTGTTCTTATTAAATATCATGGCACTGTTATTTGCATGCAATGGCTGTGTGACAACAAAGGATATTTGGAACTCAGGAGGAGAAAGAGGACTTGGAAAAGATGAGGGTGAACAAGGCTGGTGGATGACAAAAGGGGAGGCAGCATACAACAAGCAGTTTAGCAGTCAATACTTTCCTGAAAAGGAATATCTTGGAGGATTTGTTAACCAGTCAGAGAGGACTGCTGATGTTCTCATGTGAAGTATTAATGAGTTTTAAAATTGTGTTTACAATTATTGATTCATATTACTTTGTGTGATGTCTTCAGGAGTGTGACAGTGTCAAAGGGCATGTGATGTAACTGGGGAAAACCCATTGAGAATCAGTAGAAACAGGCGGCAGGCAGATTATTCATGTACATCACCACTGGTCATAGAGTATTTGGTAGTCATGGCCCAACTGATATCAGCTCAAGCTTCCAGATGTACCACAGATTCTGGAACAAGAGCTCCATTCAAGAAACATCTTAATCATTCAAACCTCTAACAGGTCAAATTCAGAGACAGAAGATGATTGTTCTGTTTCCAGATGGTTAGAACAATAGGCCAACCTGGATGAAAGAGAGCCATATGCCTTTTATAAAGTTACCCTCCACCAATACAAACCATCTGCCATTAAAAGGCAAATATACATTCCCCATCCTCCCAACCTGAGCTCAACTCCCTGGTAGCCATGGCTCAGTTCTACTCTAGAGGCAATGTACAAGTATTGATGCTGTACCATAGAAGTAATAAAGTCACAATGCAGAACATAAAAAATCCCAAACTCAAATTAGAAAACAGTAGAATTTCATAAGAAAAATGATACCAAAATCACAAATATCTAATAAGGGAAACAAGAGATATAAATTTTACAATTTTACAATTTTAAGTTGAAATAGAGCTAAGAAGCATAAAGTGCCAATGATAGTGAATGGTGAAGGTAGACCAGGAGCTAGGTGCAATTTGACGCTGACTTTGGTTCTCATACAACAACCGGGTAGGTCCTGATCAAAGATTTTTACCTTTTGACTTTAGTAATTAAATCCCAATCCACCACAGGAGTAAGTTTCAAAGCCCCCATGGCCTCAAGGGAGGCACTTAGAGACTCTCAGTGTATCTGTCAGAAGTCAACAGAAGGGTACAGTCCAGGTCCAGTTCCCACTGATCAGCTGGGCAGTTTTAAGGAAAAGTCTCTTGTAAATTGTTGTACCCCTGAAGCTTGAAGAGTAGGTCAGCCTTATGACCATAGGAGTCTACTTCTTCGTCCTGGGTACAAGAGAGAGCAAGCTCTTCTCAGGCTGAAAGCATTAGGTTCAGTCCTCTTCTGATCTTCCTCTGGTCCCGGAGTGTGCTAAAGTGCCTGAAGGTCTCACATTTTGGCCTTGGATGAACTAGTGGTTGGGAATACTCCTGGGCACATCCCAACTAATGGGGCTAAAGTTCCTGCTACCAATTCAACACACTTTGTGCATTCTCTAGGTGGCAAAAGTCTTTGGCAACACTCAACTTGAGCCCCTAAGGGCTTAGAGTGTATGTCAGGAGTGTACTAAGGGAATCCTAGTGTTCTCCTTAATTTAATTTAAAAAGTCACTGTAACCCACAATAAGCCCAAAGACAGGTAAATCAATAGTAGGGTGGATGGTTGATATACAAGAATAGATTTAGCTTTCTGTTTTCCTTCCTTCAAGTGTGCCTCAAGTGTTGTAGGTAAAACCCAGAGGCAAAAGTCTGGGTAGGACAAAACAGGGTTCATCAGCAACCAGAGAGTGGATGTGTACAAATTGTCTTGCCATCCTGTTCTCTGCCTTTTAGGTGCACCTAAAGTGTAATATGTAAAGCTAGCAGACCTGTCAAGCAGAAATTGACACTCAATCAGGATTTTGCACAGTAATGTCAAAAAGGATGCTTACAGTGTTCACCCTTTATATTCAAGGAGGTTCAGAGGAGTCATCTCTGCTCATTTGGGTAAGCCTATTGCTAGCTCCTGTTAGGCTTTTCACACTTGTTCACACCTTTCAAATGCTGATGTCTGGTTGGGAGTAGTTTGAGAGCAAATGTAAATTAGGCTCTAGGAACTTTAGCGAGGCAATAGGTAGCTTTATAAAACATACTTTTCCTTAACATTCATTAAACATCTGGCTACACCATTGAAATTGTTTTTTTTATTTAACTTTTAAAATAGTTGCTCAGTTATTTTTCTAGCTAGCCCCATCCTATAATACAATATTTTAACCTGTAATCTGGGTTTCTAAACAGGACAGATGGGCCTGCCACAGTGAAAAACAGCTTTTGGGTGCTAGTCAATGAAAGGACATGTTAATAATAAATTTAATTTCTACATGCCCTACTTTTAAATACCATACACCCTGCCTTGATGTCTACATAGAGGTGACATTCGTATTTAAGAAGGAAAAGCTGACCTGTCAGAAGGGATTTTTTGGGCCAGGTTGAAATGTAGTGCCACAGTCAGGCTAAAACAGTAGGTCTGAAGTCATGTTATAATCTGTCACTGTAGGCACAATAGGTGGCACAGTCCACTCGTGATTTTTACCTAACAGGCACTAGGTACATTTTGTACCAGATAGTAGGGTCTTTGTAGATACCAATTACGAATATGCCACTTCAGCCCTTTTTAAACTGGTAACACAGGCACTTTATCACTGGTTCGCACGGTTAAAATACAGGAATCTCATGGCAGCAAAAATATAGGGTAGAGCAAAACATGAAAAATACAGGGTGACTGAGCAGAAAAAGCAGTTTTTCGACAGTGGGTATAAAATAATGTGTAATAATAAAGTGCACGTTCACTTCATGGGACATGTTGGCGCTCTACAGCAGATATCTTTAGCCAGCCAGCTCAGACTATCTCAGTATGCCCATTAACATCTTAGCACTTTTATCAAACATCTTCAGCTGCTAGCCAGCTCAGACGCTATCTTAGTATGCCCATTAACATCTTAGCACTTTTATCAAACATCTTTAGCTGCCTTTAATGCAAGAGGCAGCTCGCTGTGAGTCATCTACGGGGTTACATTCATATTCACCAAGGATAACATATCTAGCCATCCTTGGTTAATTTTTTGACGCACAGCTCTTTATTCTCTTTTAAGAGTCAGTCATCAATTAAGAATTGCCTGAATCTGCTGACGTAGCCTTTGCCCTTTCAGGGGCATTATTTCCCTACTGGTACAGAAAAAGGATGACATGCTGCTGGGCTTCCGATTAAATTACAAGCAGGGAACATGTACACAGTGACCACGCCGCAAATCCGTCCTAGCAGGGAAATAAATGTTCTTTCGAAAATTGGAATGGAATCCTGTGGGGACCGAGTCTTGGTGCAGCAGCATATTCCTTTTGCCAGTGACTGAATTAGTCCTGTTCAGCAGCATATAACAAACGCAGCGAGTGTCCTAATGCATCTTGGTCCCCACACAAAACACATCTATTCTTCCTAACAGGCAAGCCAATAATATAGATTATTATTTATTTGCCTTCTCTCGCACCAGAAATCTTCCTGCGAAATGTGGGTCAGCAAGGAAGGAGACACAGTAACAAAAAAATTGACAAATGCCAGGTCCAATTGCCCAGGCAACCACAGAAGAGCTCCCTGCCCCCAACTATTCCCTCTTTTAGTCCTTCCTTCTTTTCTGCACGCATTCTTTCTACTGTCTTACATTTCCCCTTTGAGTCCCTCCTTCCTATCTGCAGCACATTCCCTGTCCCCTTTGATATTTCACTGATTATGTACCTTCACTGCTTGCACAGTGTTTCGTTGGTTCAATTCATACACAATAAATACCTTTCAAACAGGCTCAAGCAGGATTGATGGCCAAGTGTTCTTTATTAAATCATCGGAAGGAAGATAAATCACTTGGTTGAACTGATGGCTCCTCAAATCAATTTCACCTGATTAAAATAGTCAGAGCAAAATACAACTATGCTGATGCCAGAGAGAAAGTGTGTGTTTACTTAGTACAAGCATGTGTTGTGTATTTTGTGTCATTACTGACAGCTCATTTGGAGCCCAATCCAGTAAACAGGTGTCTACCCCATTTTATCCACACTTCCACAAAGACATGAAAACCCATCATCTCAAAGAACACATTGTCTTAACCACTAACCTCCAGGAATACGACAGGCGCCTGAAAAGCTCCGATTCCCTCCATTTATTTTCTGCCACTCTCCCTTTTGCCACGGTCTGTCTCGTCAGCTTCTCCCAACATCCTTCGACTCCAGTTGGTAACTTTTAGTCCTTGCTACTTTCTCTGCCTGAACACACCCTTCCCCTTTTCAACCTTCTGTAGCAAAATAGTGAATTCTCACTTGTGTAGAGCGCTCCGAATCTTTGCAGCTAACTTTACCCTAAACAGATCACGTGAGTACATATCATTTTCTAGTTGCTGGTCACTACCCACTGGCCCACTTATTCTAGCTCTGATGCTCTAGAAGGAGGCCCCGGAGGGCCCTAGACCCACTTCCCCTCCCCAGAAGTAGGGTAGACGTGGACAAGTGAAAGAGCTTGGATCTTTGGACACCCTCTTCCCCTGCTCAGAACGCAGCCTGGGTAGCAGACATGGCTCCGCCGGAGTGTAGCCAATCTCTTTACCCTACCGACACGCCCACACCTGTGTTTTTGCTGAAGCGTTTTGCAAACTCAGAGCAGGCGGCATTTGTCAGCGGTTTTCTTCCAAGAATCAGAGAAAACGACATGGAAAAGGACTAGGTACTTCACAATTCCCCATTTCAGGAACACAAGCCAGATTTACTAAAAAAGAAACACAGGGATGTGCCGTGTTTACTAAAATATGGCACACCCTTCTGTTTTCCCCTGCGCTGGTGCCAAATTTAGCTGCCGGTGGCAACACAGGCACCCTTGCACCATAGTGCAAGAGTGTCTGTGTTGAAGGGAATGATTGTTTATACGCAGGAAGGTGTCCTTACCTGCACATAAACAATTTATAATGGCGATTTGGCACTTCTTTGTGTGCTGCAGAATGCAGCACCCATAGAAGTAGCAAATCCTAATTTCTGAATGATTGTTTATGTGCAGGAAGGGACATAAACATTCATTCATGGCCTTTTGCTTCTTTTATGTGTGGTGAAGAATGCAGCACACATGGAAAAGTAAAAAACGAGGAGGAATAAAAGTATTCCTCCTCATTGTGCCATGCTAATGCCAACCCTAGGGTGGGATTTATGCTTTCTTGTAAATCTGGAGCAGTGTCAAAAGCAATGGGTGTTGCATGGAAACGCCCATTGCACGCCCCTCTGCCGCAGAAAACTGCATCGCAGGAGCCTATATTTACAAGGTGGCATTAAGCCACAAAAAGTGGCATAGCGCCGCCTTGTAAATGAGGCGCACTGCACAGCGCTAGGCACTTGTAAATCTGCCCCACAATTTATAATCATTGGAATTTCCTGCGGGGATATCAGCTTAATCAGAAATTCTAGTCCTCCAATGCCCACGAATAAAACGAAAGCCACCAAACTCGTAATGAAGCCATTAGCAAAATAACTAAGCGACTGAGGCATGGTGTCTGATATCTGTGTTTTATAATACCACCTGTCACATGGAACATGCCATATGTGACACTGTCAACCCAGATATTTTGGAAAACAGCACTTTGCATGCTGGCACTTCCTCACTTCATTAAAAGTGAAACTGAAAGCCCCAGACTGTAATGTGGTGCTGGTTAAAACTGACTGATCGCGTCACACTTTATGTAGAGCCAAATGTAAACAACATCTGCTCTCTGTAATCATGGCAAAGCGGACACTACACTACGTTCTTCCAATGTTCATACATTGAGTACCATTATTCCGCGGTGCAGTGCCATTTTGCCAAGAAGTACTCCAACACTGGTTTGAAATCAATATTTGAATGCCTCCACCTCAAGGCAACTCTGTGCGCAGCTCACACATTAACAGCTCCTCTTTAAATGCCGTGATCAAAATCTCTAGCAATCAAGATTGTGAATGGTGACGCTTCCCAGTTTAAGTGATAGATTAGAACAAATTTGCTATTTACAATTTTAAATGAAAGAGAAGTGGTCTCAAGCACCACACAACCATTTACCCCTCGCCGCTTCCTTGTACTCCCCTCATGACTTCTTCTTGCGCTCACCTTTCTTCTTTCAGTTCTTCCCCATCCCCTTAGTTCCCCCCTCAGGCTTCTCTTCCCTTCTCTTGTCTCAGCCTTCTTCCCCTGAGCCCTTCTACCTCCTTTCACTCCACACAGTTATCATAGCTGGCAAATGGCTCCATTCATCTTTGAAGCAATTACCTAGTCATGGCTTTTAAGGCTATTCCATTGTGCCCTCTGGAATTGTAGCTTAATTTCTACCATTTCAGGCTTGGTGCTTCCGAACCCCATCATACATAGAGATTTTGTCAAAAAAAGGGATGGACTGATGATGTCCACGTAACATGGAGCATCTAAAAACACACTGACATCAATTCCCTCGGGTTTCTGTGCTGTCACAGACTCAGCACCACGTTCACCTGCCGTTTCCTCACCTCCGCCCTTCTCCCCTTCTTCCTCGTGCACCTCCTTTTCATCCTTTCATGCCTTTCCCATCCACTTCCACTTCTCAGCTGTCATTCTTTTTACCCTCATCCTGCATCATTCTTCCTGTCCCATCCCCAGGGAGCTTTGTTGCCTGCTCCCTGCACTGCATAACATCCAGCTCTTGAATCGTTCTCTCTTCGGCTTAACCCCACAGCTTGTCCCACTGTGATCACCCTCAAAGTCCTGTTCTTGTTTCTTATTCAAAGGCAGAAGCCAGACATTTGTTAGCCATACTACAGCTAGGTTGTACCCTAGGCACCTTCCATGCTGTAGTTTAGCTTCTCCCTTTACAGGCCTGATTGGGAATGCAGTGGCTGCCCTGCTACACAACGCTATTTCAAAGATGCATTTTCAGGTGAATGTTATTGTACCAAGGTGATTAAAAACAGGAATTCACACAGAGCTGAGTAGGGAAGTTGAGAAACGTATTCTTCAAGGAAAGGTCACATCCATCACTGGCCCTGCTTCTTCTCAAGCATTCTCTCTGACCTCATAACAGTCTAGTACTATGAAAAATAAACATCACAGACTCAAATGTACACTAAATATTACAGTTGTGCTTACAAATACTTGTTTCTTGAATTCATTCATTCATTCACAGTAGCTCTCATTTTGAATATCAAAGAATGAAAAAAATGTGTTAAATGTGCAATGAGCTCTGTTAAGCAAAACATAGCTCAAAATCCTGTGATTCTGCAGAAATGATTAATCTCCCCTGTGAGAAACTGGGTTGTTGGTTGAAGGGGGGTGTGAGCCCTTCACATGCAACAGCCACCATCCTTGTCATGGTGAACAACAAAAGTCATTAAATTAACCTGTGATTAATCCTCTGGGAGCTTTGCACAAAAGCAGTCAATCTTAACTCAGAGACCATGCATAAAATAAAACACAAACAAGTAAAAAAAAAAGCAAACACTAACTTAGAAAAATAGAGAAAAATGTACTAAATTACTTGACAACAATTCAACAAAAATCCAATCAGTAATACCAGTTTTATGCAGTTTCATTAGATAAGTATAGGGCCTAAAACCACACAGTGCCACTCGCAGTCAGCTGGCTGTGCAAAACCAGGGGAAAGTCACAAGTTAAGTTTGACCGCAATGGAGCTTGGGTCAGATACAGAGACATGATTTGTCCCACTGAAAATGTAACCTTCACAAAGTTCAGCGTGCAGTGTCCAGTTTGCCATGGAGGAGGCTGTGAAGAGAGCATCTCAGATGGTCATTACTATAGCTAAGATCAGGCCGAGCATCGCATAAGATTGCTGTAGTGCAAAGATCTTGTGTGGTGTTGTGGATGGTCATTACTTGAGTTCAGCATTTTCATCACCGTGGGTTATTGTCACTGCAGCGCGAAGTGCAAATCTTGCATTGCTGGTTGCTGTCGCATGAAGACTTGTCTCCACTGGAGCTTCACATTGGTGGTCTTCAGGGGTGGCAGGATCTTGGTGATAAACGGGCCTGTTCACGGTTTTGAAGAGCCTAACACTTCAGAATTTCTTATTTTCTGCACTCTGATGTCAGCCAGGGCCCAGGACCTGGGGATGCGCCTCTTCAGGATTAAGGAATCACTCTTGCAGAGGCCAGCAGGCTTCAGGCAAATCCAGTTGCAGGTCAAGGCAGGTTCAGTTGCAGCATGTCAGCTGAGCAGTTGCAGGGAGGCCTCTGGAGCTTGTTGTATCCCTGTACCTCAGAACAGGAGGTCAGTCAGTTGACCCTTGAAGTCATTCTGCCTGCACTGGTTAGCAGTGGTAAAATGCACAGAGTCCTAAAGCCAGCATAATGAAGTCAGAAAAACAGGAGAGGTGAAGGCAGAACGTTTGAGGGTGATCCTGCAGAGAGGACCAGGACCAACATATACCATCCAAATCATACACATTATTTTAGCACTTTAAGCAATTTTACAAACCCATAGATCATGAGGCCAGACTTAACTCTCTAAACTCCCTGAAGGCATTTGAGATCTTTTTTAAAAATTGTCTTCATTTCTCTTAGTATCACACCAAAGTCATAAGCAGAGAACCACATATCTCCGAACACCTTGTGACATTCAACGTGCAACAGATCTTTACTAATTTGCTAATATTCCATAACCTGTACTTGCAATGCTGATTGTCATAGGTTAACAGTGATCTATTGACACCATTCAAGTCATACCTCAGGGAGGACAGTTATTTCCTCTTATGGTACACCTGTCAGCAGTTTTCAACATCATGGATCACCAGGATGTTTATCAATACTCCTGGATGAACTTTAACAACATTGTTATAAAATGATAGGATAGTGGAGACCGCCAGTCCTCACCACTCTCTGTGACATTCATTGTACCCAGCTCATCATCAATAATCCATATCCTGCGGCTGAAACCCAAAATGTAGGCAGTCAACAGAAGTCTTGTATTTTAAAGAAAATGAACCTATATTAGTGATACCTGAAAAGACACAAATTAAACTTTAAATATGCAAAATAAAGATTGTGTAGAAGATTAGCATTAATGAGGGGAAATATCCCAATCCATGGTGGAACTTGCTATCCATATATTTCTGTGGCCCAATGTTGAGCAGTTCTATTTTCTAACTACTTATTTGTTAAGCACCAGAAAGTGGTCTTCTTGCCAGGATGAGGATTAAGAGCCCAGTTTTAAGTTTAACATTTAGTTACAGATAAAGTGATAGGACAAATGCCTCCTTGACTTTGGGATCACTACATCTTAGAGTATATTAATTATGTTCTCTGTCATGAGCTCCCCAGAAGTGTCAAGGCTCAAGCATAAAGTATCAGAGAAAGAGAAGGGGGAGAACGGGTAGTGGAAAGAGGCATTTTATATCGTGGACACACATCGACATGGAGAGGAAAGGAGGTTTATTGGTCAATATGCCATCCAGAATAATAATAGAGACTAAACGCAAATAAAGCAAGTTGTGGATAATGAAGCATAGAATATTAACAGTCAAAATGTATTAATGAAAGAAACTGCTTGCCTAAAGTTGAGTTCTAAGCTATATCAGAAAGCAGATGATTGATAATACAGATCTTCCTAGTAGTAAATGTCAGACTCAAAATGAGACACAGTGTGGCACTGAAGAATGCTAGATATTTGGAAGGTTGCTTACAAACAGAGTATAGAGCAATACAGCCAGAAGCTAGAATGCCAATGTGATCCAGACCCACAGAGCTATATCTCTCCATTTCACGAGACATATCCCTTTAACCTCGGCCTTGGACCCAGTGGTTACGTCCACTGCCGTGGCACTCAGGCGCCATGGAAGTAACCACCTCGTTCAAGTACCGGCCCACGGGGTCCTCACACTCCCCTCCCATGGGCAGGGATGGAAGGGGAATCGCTTCCCCTTCCATCACTGCTCCCCGACCCCCCGTGGTGTCTAATGACATCAGTGCGCGATTGCGTGCTGACCTCATCAGAGGCTGCCCCCTCTGCGCTGGAAGCTGGGAGGAGAAATGCAAAAGGATTTCAACTCCGATCACGTGGAGCAGGTGAGAGAGGCATCAAAGAAATGGAAAGGGCTTTTCTTTCCTTTGATGTCTCTCTCAGCATTTCCGCTGCTCGATAGCGGTGCAATCGGCAGCAGAAATGCTCACTAGACACCAGGGAGTTTGGTTTTTATTGTGTTTACTTAGAAGGAGAGCGGCCCCTTGGGCAAAGGCCGCTCCCCTTGAGGGCAATTTATTTTAAGGCCATTTCTATCCCCGTGAGGCCTATTATAATTAGGCCGATCTGCCCCGGGGGGGGGGTGGGTAGAAACCTCTAGACACCAGGGATATTGTTTTTTTTGGTTGATTTGTTTGTATTATTTTTTCATGTGTGACCTCTTAGGCAAGGGTCGCTCCCCTAGGGGAAAAATTAACTTTAGGCCATTTCGGCCTTTTTTTTATTAGGCCAATCTGCCTCCAAGGGGGTTGGGGCAGAAACCACTAGACACCAGGCAAGGGTCGTTCCCATGGGGTCAAATTATTTTAGGCCATTTCTGCATCAGGTTTTTTTTCCCGCCAATTTCACACAAGGGGAGCACTCCTTTAGGCAAGGGTCATTCACCTGGGGAGGGGTAATTTATTTTAAGCCATTTCTGTCCCCCTGGGGGGCAGATCGTCCTAATTACATTAGGCCTATCTGACCCCGGGGGGACAGAGACCATTTAGGCACCAGGGATTGGTGTATGTGTGTGTTTTTGTTTGGGGGGCAGCCCCTTGGGCAAGGGTTGCTCCCCTTGGGGACACATTACTGTTGGCCATATCTGCCCCCCTTCTATTTTCAGAAGGCCCATCTTCCCCCAACAATGACAGAAAGCACAAGAGAGGCCAGGGAAGATGTTTTTTTTTTCAAAAAAAGAGGGTGGGGGTATGGCCATATCCCCACCCCAAATACACAGGGCCAAAGCTGTTCTTCCCAGCGGTGGGCAAATGGGGCAATTACCCCCGATCCACTCCCTGCGGGGCAGAAAGCCTACTAGATGCCAGGGAATTATGAAAAAAATACAAATAGTGGGGCGGTGGGTACCAACCAGTACGGGCATGGTAATGCCCACACCCCAACTGAAGGGGGTAACAGTTTTTCAGCTCTCCCCTGCACACTAAAACATGTTATCCCACAGCAAGCAAGAGGGCACTCGATTATTTTGGGTTTTGGTTTTTCATTTGGGCCATAAGAGCTTGTCTAACTCTCAAAATCGTCCCGAGTGGAATGGTGGGGCTGCACTTTTTGCACTTTGGAACGCTGCCAGGTAGAAAAATCCACAAGATCTAGACACATTTGGGTGGGTCCAGGGTGGTGTGCTTCACATGCACCCCACACCATTTTCTTACCCACAATGCCCTGCAAACGTCCAACTTTGCTGGAAATCACACATTTTTCCCACATTTTTGTGAAGGAACCTTCCGGAATCTGCAGGAATCCACAAAACTTTACCACCCAGCATTGTCGCATCTATACCGATAAAAATTGTGCCCCACTTGTCAGCCTCAAAATGTTTTTTTTTCAGACTGCCCTTTTGGACCTGCTTTGGTTTCCCCTCAATTTCGACATGTTTTTGGCTCTTCCCTGTCACAGGCACTTGGCCCACCTACACAAGTGAGGTACCATTTTTTACCAGGAGACTGAGGGGAACGTTGGGTGGTAGGACATTTTTCCCAGTGCAGTGATCCCACACAAACATGAGGGAAAAAAAGTGATGTTTTTAGCTAAATTTGAGGTATGCTGAGGATTCTGGGTAAAAAAGACTGGGGGATCCACGCAAGTCACACCATCCTGGACTCCCTCGGGTGTCTAGTTTTCAGAAATGTTTGAGTTTGGTAGGTTTCCCTATATGGCTGCTGAGCCCAGGACCAAAAACGCAGGTGCCCCCGCAAAAACAGGTAGTTTTGTATTTGATAATTTTGATGTGTCCACATAGTGTGTTGGGGCATTTCCTTTTGCGGGCACTAGGCCTACCCACACAAGTGAGGTACCATTTTTATCAGAAGACTTGGGGGAATGCTGGGTGGAAGGGAATGTGTGGCTCCTCTTAGATTCCCGAACTTTCTATCACCGAAATGTGAGGAAAACGTGTTTTTTGTCAGATCTTGAGGTTTGCAAAGGATTCTGGGCAACAGAACCTGGTGAGAGTCCCACAAGTCACCCCATTCTAAATTCTCCTAGGTGTCTAGTTTTCAAAAATGCTCAGGTTTGGTAGGTTTCCCTTTGTGCCAGCTGAGTTAGAAGCCAAAATCCACAGCTAGCTACTTTCCAAAAAACACATCAGATTTCAAAGTAAATATATGAGGTGTCTATGTTGCGTTTCCCGTTTCAGGCAGTAGGCCTACCCAGGCAAGTGAGGTACAGTTTTTATTGGGAGACTTGGGGGAACATGAAAAAGAAGAGCAAGTGTTATCGCCCCTTGTCTTTCTCTACATTTTATCCTTTCACATTTAGAACGGTGTGTAAAAAGCCCATCGATTTGAGAAATGCCCTGTAATTCACAAACTAGTATGGGGATCCCGAAATTCTGAGATGTGCAAATAACCACTGCTTCTCAACACCTTATCTTGTGCCCATTTTAGAAATACAAAGGTTTCCTTGATACCTATTTTTCACTCTTTAAATTTCACCAAATGAATTATTGTATACCCGGTATACAATGAAAACCCATTGCAAGGTGCAGCTCATTTATTGTCTTTGAGTACCTAGGGATCTTGATGAAACTACAAGCCCTATATATCCCTGCAACCAGAAGAGTTGAGCAGACGTAATATTATATTGCTTTTGAAAATCTAACATGGCAGGAAAAAGGTACAGAGTAAAACGTGGAGAGAATTGGCTGTTTTTGTCACCTCAATTTCAATATTTTTTTCTGTTAGCTGTTATTTCCTGTACGAAAACATTATAGGAGCTACACAAATGACCACTTGCTGAATTCAAAATGTTGTCTACTTTTTAGAAATGTTTCAGTTCAATCTTGTCTTCCAGGGTCCCAGAAGGGGGTGTGACAGTCCTTTGTGTGAGGGCAGGCTACTGTCCTTTGACATTTAAGTGTCAGGCCCTCCACCCTCCCAACCCAGGAAGACTCATGCAATATGCAGATCTATGCAAGTGTGACTGAGTATCCTGTGTTTGGGGGTTTGTCTGAGTGAATGCACAAGGGAGCTGTCAACTAAACCTAGCCAGACGTGGTTTGTAAGGCACAGAAGGATTTAAGTGCAGAGAAATGCTCACTTTCTAAAAGTGGCATTTCTAAAATAGTAATATTAAATCCAACTTCACCAGTCAACAGGATTTTGTATTACCATTCTGGCCATACTAAATATGACCTGGTTACTCTTTTCAGACCAGAAGCTACCACTCAAACAGTATATGAGGGTAGCCCTAATGTAAGCCTATGAAAGGAGCAGGCCTCACAGCAGTGCAAAACGAATTTAGGAGTTGCACACTACCAGGACATGTGCACTACACAGGTACATGTCCTGCCTTTTGTCTACACAACCACCCTGCCCTATTGGTTGTCTAGGGCCTACCTTAGGGGTGACATATGTAGAAAAAGGCGAGTTTTAGGCTTGGCAAGTACTTTTAAATGCTAAGTCGAAATGGCAGTGAAACTGCACACACAGGCCTTGCAATGGCAGGCCTGAGACATGGTTAAGGGGCTACTTAAGTGGGTGGCACAATCATTGCTGCAGGCCCACTAGTAGCATTTAATCTACAGGCCCTGGGCACATATAGTGCACTTTGCTAGGGACTTATAAGTAAATTAAATAAGCCAATTGGGTATGATCCAATGTCACCATGATTTAAGGGAGAGAGCACATACGCTTTAGCACTGGTTAGCAGTGTTAAAGTGCTCAGAGTCCCAATACCAGCAAAAACATTGACCATAAAGTGGAGGGAGGCAGGCAAAACATTAGGGGTGACAACCCTAAGGATGTCAGGTCTAACAGAGAAGATATATAATTATATATAATAGAAGGGAAGAGCATAATAATGGAGGTTGCGAGGAAAGTGAAATATAAGTGTTGAGATCGGAGAAGTAAGGAAGTGATCAATGAAGACCATTTGTCAAATAAAACAAACACTAGAAAAACAAAAAGTTTCCCTTTAAAAGGATAACGTTTAAAAATCAAGGCGGGTGCAGATTTTATTATTCACATTTTTGTTTAATTTAGAGTAACAGGGAAAAACAATTAAATCCATTTCTCAACAGCATAGCGAGAAGTGCTATAACATCAAAAGATTAACATGCACATCTATCTGTTTGGATTAGTATTGAAAAGGAATCCTGGCAAAAGAGGGCCTGTTAAAAAAACAGTAAAACCAACATTAACTTTTTCCAATAAATAGAGAAGTGTTCCAAAAGTAAATGATACAGACACATACAATAGGCACCCATAATCCCTTCAGCTCTGAACAGTAATGAAAAGGATATTTTTAGCTCATGTGGTGTACTACCTTGCAACATCCTCAGAACTCCGACATTATTTAATTTCGGCACCAACTACAGCTATGAAACGGCATTGTGGCTCAGTTCCACACTTATGAACTTTCCTTCAGAGTCCGGACGTTCTTCCTAAATGTTGCAATCCATGTATTAAACCATGGAACAAATGGCAACATTTCCAGAATTCGTCAGAGGTATGTCAAAGAGCTGCCATAGTTGTTTATCAGACCAAATACAACTGCGAGATACTAGCTTTTGATTGTGATACTTCAGGTGTCTTTCTTGGAGTCAGGCCCAAAAGACAATAGGGTGGCCTTCGTAGCATTGGCCTCACACTCAACAAAAAACAGAAAACAAAAAAGGTTGCTTAAAGTGCAAACAAATAATGACAGTGGATAGCTTTGGTCATAGAATGCATGCACAAGACGATTGCTAGAATTTGGGTTACTGGTTGAGGGTTGTGGAACTATACTCAAGAAGTAACTACAGTGCTTGTCAGGGTGAAGTCAGAAGCAACCTCAAATTAATCTGTGCTCAACCCTCTGGTTGCTTGGCATAAAGCAGTCAGGCTTAACTCAGAGGTGAGGTTTAAATTATTTGTGCAGCACTTCAAAGAGAAACAAAGTGAAATCACACCTCAAAAAAGATCCCACACCAAATTAGAAAAATAGAGTTCATTTTAATAAATAAACCAAGACCAAAATGACAAATATCCAATCAGTAGAACCGGAGAAGTGCAATTTTAATGATTTACGTGACAATAGCGTCAAAAAGCACAAACTGCCAACTGAGAATATCTGGTTGCGCCAGACTAAGACAAAGTCAGGAGTTCAAGCTGACCACGATGGAGTGCAAGCTGGATACAGGGACTGAGTTAGGCCCGCTAAACAAGATTAACTTAAATCCTGGTTGCAGAGCATTGCAAGGTCAAGGATGATCACGCCACCGAGGTGATGTGAGGTCTGGGTCAGAGATGTGTCATGCTGCATCTGTTCTGGGGAGCTGAGAGGCTGCGTTGTTAGGTCTTGCATCATCGTCAGGGAGGCTGTCAATAAGAGAAGCTTATGATGCAAAGGCCCAGATTTAAGAAGGCCTAGTGGCATTCTAAGGACACATTAGTGTCATTTTTGTTATGCTAATGTGGGGATAGATTACCAAAAACACTGTGCCATATTTAGAAAGTGGTGCAATGCATGCATTGCGCTACTTTGTAACCCTTTGCACTACATTATGCCTGCGCCAGTCATAATGTATGCAAAGGGGTTGTTCCCCCATTAGGGGGGCTGAAAAAATGGCACAAAGAAATCTAAGAGATTTATTTGTGGGTTTTTTTTTCAGCACTGTTAGCGCCTGCTCTGAGCAGGTGTTAAAAGGAGGCTCTGATTGGTTACAATTGGCCTCTGGGTAAGTTGCAGGATTAGTAGCAACATTTGTGACGCTAATCCTGCAAAGTGCCAAACTAGCATCAAAAATTCCGATGCTAGCTCCCTAACTACGGGCATGATGCCCAGTATATTAAATATGGCGCACACATGGTAGCGTTAGGAGTGTGCTAAGGGGTGCAAGAAAAGTGGTGCTCCACTAGGTGCAGTGCCACTTTTTATAAATATGCCCCAAAGTCCTTTGTCGAGGAAGCATCTCGCACCAGCTGGGTCAAAAGAGACTGTAGGGCTTGCAATGCAAATTTCTGTGTCATCGTCCAGGCTGCAGACGACGAGAGGCTTGCGATACAAGCACCTGCATCAGGGATAGGGCTGTGGGCTGGTAGGTCGATGCAGAGTTCTTGCACTGGGAGAGTCCTCACAGCAGAGGTGGTGCATTGGTTCTGTTTGGGGTTGCCCCGCACAGCAGGGGAGATGCGTTGGGTTGGTTCTGCTGGATCCACAGATGGGCTGGCAGTGGTGTCTCCGTTGAAGTGGGAGAAGCTCCTAGAGGTTTCTCTTTGAAGTGCACAAGTTTCCTGCCTCCCCTACCTTCGCGGCTCTGAACGAACTACAGGGGGTATGCTGTCCTTAGTGTGAAGGCAGGACACAGCCTATTCAGGTGTAAGTGTGGCTGTGCATAACTCCACTCTCCCATCCTGCCAGTAATGGCCCATCCAGGTCTGGTGTTAGCAACGACCTTTTGATTTTACTAAAGCAATAGGGGCCAGATTCAAGATTACATGTAGCTCCACTTTTCTTGTGACCCCACTACCGCCACCATGTGTGCATCGTATTTAAAATACTGTGCACCATGGGGCAGGGTTAGGGGCAATAGCGTCAGAATTTCTGACGCTATTGATGTATTGTTCAGGGTTAGCGCCAAAGGTTTGGCTCAAACCCTGAACAGTACACAGGGGCTCACTGTAAGCAATGGCATGCCCCCTTTTAACGACTGCTCTGAGCTGGCATTAAAAATGCTGAAAAAACATGATGCAAAAAAATATTTTACATTTCTTTGCTCCATTATTTCGCCCTCCTAATGGGGAATGCCCCCCTGCATACATTGTGCCAGGTGCAGGCATAATGTGGCGCAAGGGGTTACAAAGTGGTGCAATGCATGCATTGCGTCACTTTGTGAATATGGCATGGCAGTTTTGGCCTCATTGGGTCACCTTAGCACAATGACACTAATGTGGTGCAAGGAGGCACTTGGGGCTCTTAAATCCTCCTCTAAATGTATAACATACTTGTTTAAAGAGGCTTTTAGCCACCTTTCTTCATCCATTGGTCTGTTGTAGTGTCATTCCCATTTTTGCATCCACCCACTACAACATACAACGTGGGGTAATGCAACAGCCTACTTCAGCCATTGATTAACTTAATATTTGCATGACTGCATTTTGCCCTCCCACAACGAGCACATCCAATCACAAGGTAGGTCCCTTCAGAACAAATGTTTTTGTTTTTACTTTATAATTACTTTAGTGTTGCCTTTGTATTTAGAGCCTGAGGTGACAGCATCACCTTTCTACAGATGTGAACACAGGCCACATTCCACTCTTTATCAGTTCCTGTCTTCTGCATATGCTGTTGCTAATTCCTTTTGAAGTGTTGTTTGTTTATCTGACTGCTGGTATTTCACAGCATAACATATTGCGTACATTTGAAACTGTTATGCATTAAGTTATTTCCTTTTTACTATGCATGTGGTACACAAACCAAAAGATCCAACATTACCCATGTGAATTCATAAGCGGATTATTCTGAACTCAGTTTCACCAATTGTTCTTTAATAAACTTTGCCCAGGAAGGAATTATTGTGTTCATTTACAGCACTTGTAAATTCTTTTGAAAAAATGCATACTTCCATTCTTTCTTTCTTTCTTTCTTTCTTTCTTTCTTTCTTTCTTTCTTTCTTTCTTTCTTTCTTTCTTTCTTTCTTTCTTTCTTTCTTTCTTTCTTCCTTTCTTTCTTCCTTTCTTTTTCTTTCCTTCATTTATCTTCCTTTCTTTCCTTTCTTTTTTCTTTCTTGACTTCCTTCTCATCATACATCCTTCTTTATGCTTTTATATCCATTTTGTATGCTTTCCTGCATTCTTGCTCTATTTTTTCTTTTATCTTTCCTTCTTTCTATATTTCAGTCTTTCTTTCAATGTTCCTTCCTACTTTTTTTTTCTTGCTTTCTTTCCCTCGAAGGCAAGAGGCTGGCAGCCAATGGTGGAACAATTGATTTTTAGGTCTGTGTTAGTGAAGACATTTTGATTTTATTGAAATTAGGTGTATGGCATAATTACTTAAAGGAATTTTCAGATACACTTCATTTGTCTGTGGTTGTGTCATTCACAGTTTCCTTCAACTCACTCGAACATGCATCAAGGGGCAATGTATCAGCCCAGTTTAGTCATCAGCTATCTTCACTATGAGTTACAGCATGTTGCCCTTTCTTAATGAGCATATCTACACACAAAGTAGTTCCCTTCAGTACGAGGAAATACTATGGTAATGTATGCTCTTTTAAGGCCAAAAAAGATGTTTGCCTTTAGTCAATTTTTGTTTTTGACTGATGAACACCAGGCATCTTGATGAATAATAAAGTTTTGCAATAACTATGAAAAAGCACAGAACAAGAATTGTCAAAATGCTGGCAGACAATGCCAGACCTATTGACTTTGCCAATGTTTGTTAGATTTCTGCTGGCAATCCTGCACTTACGTCATTATGGCTGGTAATCTAGGGTGGCCACTAACGTAATCTTGTCTGATGTGTACAACACTAATAATCTTAGTAGTTTGGGATGACTTTCATTAAACAGCAGTAGCTGTCATTAGTGAAAAGGGTGGAGACCCCTGCAATAGAACTACTTCCCAGGAGGAAAATGGTTCATCCAAATGGCCAATTGCAGGGCAGTGACACTTGGTGGCGTATTTATACTTGTTTTTGTGCCGACTTTGCGTCATTTGTTTTTTATGTAAATTCGGTGCAAAACTAACTCCATATTTATACTTTGGCCTAGGTCCGTCTAGCACCAAAGCCATGGAGTTAAAGTCATTTTTTGGCCGTGGAAACCTACCTTGCGCCTAGGAGATGCTCCATATTTATCCCCGTGGTAAAATCACACATGGGGGGAGGAGAGGTCTAATAATGGTGCAAAGCTTGCTTTGCACCATTATTTACCGCCTGGGTCAGGGCAGGCGTTAGGGGGCCTGTGGGCCTATTTCCATGGTGAAATACTATGGAATAAGCCCACAAGTGCCCTACCCAGGCACCAGGGACACCCTCACCCACACCAGAGGGACAGCGGAGGATGGGGGACCCCATCCTAGGTAAGTATAGGTAAGTACAGGTAAGTATTTTTTTTAACTGCCTTTGGGGGCCATGAAAAGGGTCCCCCTACATGGCACTGAGTGCAATGGCCATGCCCAGGGGATCCTGGCCACCTGTGCTGGCCATTGGGGTGGTGTGCATGACTCCTTTTTTTTAAAGAAATGACTCATGTAGCATCAGAAAATGACATTAGGCTGGTTAGAGTCATTTTTATTTAATCTAACCTGCCTAATGTCATTTTTGGTGCAAAATGCGCTTCTCCCATACCGCCACCGCCACCAAGTTAACACCATTTTTTTTACGCTAGCCTACCTTTTGCGCTGGCTTGCACCAATCCATAAATATGGTGCTCGGCTGGCGCTCAAGAATGGGTCAGTTTTGCACCGCAAAAATTATAAATATGCCCCTACATGCCTCATCTAGAGGATCAGAAATGTGACTGACAATGACTTATTCCAATGCTAATGGGAGTTGGAAGGGGGTGTGATTCGAAAGACGCTGTCTGTATATTGGACAAAAGAGATGGCTTTGCTAACCTAAAAATTAAGATGTACTTTGACTAAAGGAATTTGTCAGATGAGCTTTATTGTACCACTGTGTTAAAAAATGGGTCATAAGATGCATGGCCTGGTGTCTGATATCTGTGTTTTATAATACCAGCTGTCACATGGAACATGCCATATGTGACACTGTCAACCCAGATATTTTGGAAAACAGCACTTTGCATGCTGGCACTTCCTCACTTCATTAAAAGTGAAACTGAAAGCCCCAGACTGTAATGTGGTGCTGGTTAAAACTGACTGATCGCGTCACACTTTATGTAGAGCCAAATGTAAACAACATCTGCTCTCTGTAATCATGGCAAAGCGGACACTACACTACGTTCTTCCAATGTTCATACATTGAGTACCATTATTCCGCGGTGCAGTGCCATTTTGCCAAGAAGTACTCCAACACTGGTTTGAAATCAATATTTGAATGCCTCCACCTCAAGGCAACTCTGTGCGCAGCTCACACATTAACAGCTCCTCTTTAAATGCCCTGATCAAAATCTCTAGCAATCAAGATTGTGAATGGTGACACTTCCCAGTTTAAGTGATAGATTAGAACAAATTTGCTATTTACAATTTTAAATGAAAGAGAAGTGATCTCAAGCACCACACACCACCATTTACCCCTCGCCGCTTCCTTGTACTCCCCTCATGACTTCTTCTTGCGCTCACCTTTCTTCTTTCAGTTCTTCCCCATCCCCTTAGTTCCCCCCTCAGGCTTCTCTTCCATTCTCTTGTCTCAGCTTTCTTCCCCTGAGACCTTCTACCTCCTTTCACTCCACACAGTTATCATAGCTGGCAAATGGCTCCATTCATCTTTGAAGCAATTACCTAGTCATGGCTTTTAAGGCTATTCCATTGTGCCCTCTGGAATTGTAGCTTAATTTCTACCATTTCAGGCTTGGTGCTTCCGAACCCCATCATACATAGAGATTTTATCAAAAAAAGGGATGGACTGATGATGTCCACTTAACATGGAGCATCTAAAAACACACTGACATCAATTCCCTCGGGTTTCTGTGCTGTCACAGACTCAGCACCACGTTCACCTGCCGTTTCCTCACCTCCGCCCTTCTCCCCTTCTTCCTCGTGCACCTCCTTTTCATCCTTTCATGCCTTTCCCATCCACTTCCACTTCTCAGCTGTCATTCTTTTTACCCTCATCCTGCATCATTCTTCCTGTCCCATCCCCAGGGAGCTTTGTTGCCTGCTCCCTACACTGCATAACATCCAGCTCTTGAATCGTTCTCTCTTCGGCTTAACCCCACAGCTTGTCCCACTGTGATCACCCTCAAAGTCCTGTTCTTGTTTCTTATTCAAAGGCAGAAGCCAGACATTTGTTAACCATACTACAGCTAGGTTGTACCCTAGGCACCTTCCATGCTGTAGTTCAGCTTCTCCCTTTACAGGCCTGATTGGGAATGCAGTGGCTGCCCTGCTACACAACGCTATTTCAAAGATGCATTTTCAGGTGAATGTTATTGTACCAAGGTAATTAAAAACAGGAATTCACACAGAGCTGAGTAGGGAAGTTGAGAAACGTATTCTTCAAGGAAAGGTCACATCCATCACTGGCCCTGCTTCTTCTCAAGCATTCTCTCTGACCTCATAACAGTCTAGTACTATGAAAAATAAACATCACAGACTCAAATGTACACTAAATATTACAGTTGTGCTTACAAATACTTGTTTCTTGAATTCATTCATTCATTCACAGTAGCTCTCATTTTGAATATCAAAGAATGAAAAAAATGTGTTAAATGTGCAATGAGCTCTGTTAAGCAAAACATAGCTCAAAATCCTGTGATTCTGCAGAAATGATTAATCTCCCCTGTGAGAAACTGGGTTGTTGGTTGAAGGGGGGTGTGAGCCCTTCACATGCAACAGCCACCATCCTTGTCATGGTGAACAACAAAAGTCATTAAATTAACCTGTGATTAATCCTCTGGGAGCTTTGCACAAAAGCAGTCAATCTTAACTCAGAGACCATGTATAAAATAAAACACAAACAAGTAAAAAAAAAAGCAAACACTAACTTAGAAAAATAGAGAAAAATTTACTAAATTACTTGACAACAATTCAACAAAAATCCAATCAGTAATACCAGTTTTATGCAGTTTCATTAGATAAGTATAGGGCATAAAACCACACAGTGCCACTCGCAGTCAGCTGGCTGTGCAAAACCAGGGGAAAGTCACAAGTTAAGTTTGACCGCAATGGAGCTTGGGTCAGATACAGAGACATGATTTGTCCCACTGAAAATGTAACCTTCACAAAGTTCAGCGTGCAGTGTCCAGTTTGCCATGGAGGAGGCTGTGAAGAGAGCATCTCAGATGGTCATTACTATAGCTAAGATCAGGCCGAGCACCGCATAAGATTGCTGTAGTGCAAAGATCTTGTGTGGTGTCGTGGATGGTCATTACTTGAGTTCAGCATTTTCATCACCGTGGGTTATTGTCACTGCAGCGCGAAGTGCAAATCTTGCATTGCTGGTTGCTGTCGCATGAAGACTTGTCTCCACTGGAGCTTCACATTGGTGGTCTTCAGGGGTGGCAGGATCTTGGTGATAAACGGGCCTGTTCACGGTTTTGAAGAGCCTAACACTTCAGAATTTCTTATTTTCTGCACTCTGATGTCAGCCAGGGCCCAGGACCTGGGGATGCGCCTCTTCAGGATTAAGGAATCACTCTTGCAGAGGCCAGCAGGCTTCAGGCAAATCCAGTTGCAGGTCAAGGCAGGTTCAGTTGCAGCATGTCAGCTGAGCAGTTGCAGGGAGGCCTCTGGAGCTTGTTGTATCCTGTACCTCAGAACAGGAGGTCAGTCAGTTGACCCTTGAAGTCATTCTGCCTGCACTGGTTAGCAGTGGTAAAATGCACAGAGTCCTAAAGCCAGCATAATGAAGTCAGAAAAACAGGAGAGGTGAAGGCAGAACGTTTGAGGGTGATCCTGCAGAGAGGACCAGGTCCAACATATACCATCCAAATCATACACATTATTTTAGCACTTTAAGCAATTTTACAAACCCATAGATCATGAGGCCAGACTTAACTCTCTAAACTCCCTGAAGGCATTTGAGATCTTTTTTAAAAATTGTCTTCATTTCTCTTAGTATCACACCAAAGTCATAAGCAGAGAACCACATATCTCAGAACACCTTGTGACATTCAACGTGCAACAGATCTTTACTAATTTGCTAATATTCCATAACCTGTACTTACAATGCTGATTGTCATAGGTTAACAGTGATCTATTGACACCATTCAAGTCATACCTCAGGGAGGACAGTTATTTCCTCTTATGGTACACCTGTCAGCAGTTTTCAACATCATGGATCACCAGGATGTTTATCAATACTCCTGGATGAACTTTAACAACATTGTTATAAAATGATAGGATAGTGGAGACCGCCAGTCCTCACCACTCTCTGTGACATTCATTGTACCCAGCTCATCATCAATAATCCATATCCTGCGGCTGAAACCCAAAATGTAGGCAGTCAACAGAAGTCTTGTATTTTAAAGAAAATGAACCTATATTAGTGATACCTGAAAAGACACAAATTAAACTTTAAATATGCAAAATAAAGATTGTGTAGAAGATTAGCATTAATGAGGGGAAATATCCCAATCCATGGTGGAACTTGCTATCCATATATTTCTGTGGCCCAACGTTGAGCAGTTCTATTTTCTAACTACTTATTTGTTAAGCACCAGAAAGAGGTCTTCTTGCCAGGATGAGGATTAAGAGCCCAGTTTTAAGTTTAACATTTAGTTACAGATAAAGTGATAGGACAAATGCCTCCTTGACTTTGGGATCACTACATCTTAGAGTATATTAATTATGTCCTCTGTCATGAGCTCCCCAGAAGTGTCAAGGCTCAAGCATAAAGTATCAGAGAAAGAGAAGGGTGAGAACGGGTAGTGGAAAGAGGCATTTTATATCGTGGACACACATCGACATGGAGAGGAAAGGAGGTTTATTGGTCAATATGCCATCCAGAATAATAATAGAGACTAAACGCAAATAAAGCAAGTTGTGGATAATGAAGCATAGAATATTAACAGTCAAAATTTATTAATGAAAGAAACTGCTTGCCTAAAGTTGAGTTCTAAGCTATATCAGAAAGCAGATGATTGATAATACAGATCTTCCTAGTAGTAAATGTCAGACTCAAAATGAGACACAGTGTGGCACTGAAGAATGCTAGATATTTGGAAGGTTGCTTACAAACAGAGTATAGAGCAATACAGCCAGAAGCTAGAATGCCAATGTGATCCAGACCCACAGAGCTATATCTCTCCATTTCACGAGACATATCCCTTTAACCTCGGCCTTGGACGCAGTGCTTACGTCCACTGCCGTGGCACTCAGGCGCCATGGAAGTAACCACCTCGTTCAAGTACCGGCCCACGGGGTCCTCACACTCCCCTCCCATGGGCAGGGATGGAAGGGGAATCGCTTCCCCTTCCATCACTGCTCCCCGACCCCCTGTGGTGTCTAATGACATCAGTGCGCGATTGCGTGCTGACCTCATCAGAGGCTGCCCCCTCTGCACTGGAAGCTGGGAGGAGAAATGCAAAAGGATTTCAACTCCGATCACGTGGAGCAGGTGAGAGAGGCATCAAAGAAATGGAAAGGGCTTTTCTTTCCTTTGATGTCTCTCTCAGCATTTCCGCTGCTCGATAGCGGTGCAATCGGCAGCAGAAATGCTCACTAGACACCAGGGAGTTTGGTTTTTATTGTGTTTACTTAGAAGGAGAGCGGCCCCTTGGGCAAAGGCCGCTCCCCTTGAGGGCAATTTATTTTAAGGCCATTTCTATCCCCGTGAGGCCTATTATAATTAGGCCGATCTGCCCCGGGGGGGTGGGTAGAAACCTCTAGACACCAGGGATATTGTTTTTTTTGGTTGATTTGTTTGTATTATTTTTTCATGTGTGACCTCTTAGGCAAGGGTCGCTCCCCTAGGGGAAAAATTAACTTTAGGCCATTTCGGCCTTTTTTTTATTAGGCCAATCTGCCTCCAAGGGGGTTGGGGCAGAAACCACTAGACACCAGGCAAGGGTCGTTCCCATGGGGTCAAATTATTTTAGGCCATTTCTGCATCAGGTTTTTTTCCCCGCCAATTTCACACAAGGGGAGCACTCCTTTAGGCAAGGGTTGCTCACCTGGGGAGGGGTAATTTATTTTAAGCCATTTCTGTCCCCCTGGGGGGCAGATCGTCCTAATTCCATTAGGCCTATCTGCCCCCGGGGGGACAGAGACCATTTAGGCACCAGGGATTGGTGTATGTGTGTGTTTTTGTTTGGGGGGCAGCCCCTTGGGCAAGGGTTGCTCCCCTTGGGGACACATTACTGTTGGCCATATCTGCCCCCCTTCTATTTTCAGAAGGCCCATCTTCCCCCAACAATGACAGAAAGCACAAGAGAGGCCAGGGAAGATGTTTTTTTTTTCAAAAAAAGAGGGTGGGGGTATGGCCATATCCCCACCCCAAATACACGGGGCCAAAGCTGTTCTTCCCAGCGGTGGGCAAATGGGGCAATTACCCCCGATCCACTCTCTGCGGGGCAGAAAGCCTACTAGATGCCAGGGAATTATGAAAAAAATACAAATAGTGGGGCGGTGGGTACCAACCAGTACCGGCATGGTAATGCCCACACCCCAACTGAAGGGGGTAACAGTTTTTCAGCTCTCCCCTGCACACTAAAACATGTTATCCCACAGCAAGCAAGAGGGCACTCGATTATTTTGGGTTTTGGTTTTTCATTTGGGCCATAAGAGCTTGTCTAACTCTCAAAATCGTCCCGAGTGGAATGGTGGGGCTGCACTTTTTGCACTTTGGAACGCTGCCAGGTAGAAAAATCCACAAGATCTAGACACATTTGGGTGGGTCCAGGGTGGTGTGCTTCACATGCATGCCACACCATTTTCTTACCCACAATGCCCTGCAAACGTCCAACTTTGCTGGAAATCACACATTTTTCCCACATTTTTGTGAAGGAACCTTCTGGAATCTGCAGGAATCCACAAAACTTCTACCACCCAGCATTGTCGCATCTATACCGATAAAAATTGTGCCCCACTTGTCAGCCTCAAAATGGTTTTTTTTCAGACTGCCCTTTTGGACCTCCTTTGGTTTCCCCTCAATTTCGACATGTTTTTTGGCTCTTCCCTGTCACAGGCACTTGGCCCACCTACACAAGTGAGGTACCATTTTTTACCAGGAGACTGAGGGGAACGTTGGGTGGTAGGACATTTTTCCCAGTGCAGTGATCCCACACAAACATGAGGGAAAAAAAAGTGATGTTTTTAGCTAAATTTGAGGTATGCTGAGGATTCTGGGTAAAAAAGACTGGGGGATCCACGCAAGTCACACCATCCTGGACTCCCTCGGGTGTCTAGTTTTCAGAAATGTTTGAGTTTGGTAGGTTTCCCTATATGGCTGCTGAGCCCAGGACCAAAAACGCAGGTGCCCCCCGCAAAAACAGGTAGTTTTGTATTTGATAATTTTGATGTGTCCACATAGTGTGTTGGGGCATTTCCTTTTGCGGGCACTAGGCCTACCCACACAAGTGAGGTACCATTTTTATCAGAAGACTTGGGGGAATGCTGGGTGGAAGGGAATGTGTGGCTTCTCTTAGATTCCCGAACTTTCTATCACCGAAATGTGAGGAAAACGTGTTTTTTGTCAGATCTTGAGGTTTGCAAAGGATTCTGGGCAACAGAACCTGGTGAGAGTCCCACAAGTCACCCCATTCTAAATTCTCCTAGGTGTCTAGTTTTCAAAAATGCTCAGGTTTGGTAGGTTTCCCTTTGTGCCAGCTGAGTTAGAAGCCAAAATCCACAGCTAGCTACTTTCCAAAAAACACATCAGATTTCAATGTAAATATATGAGGTGTCTATGTTGCGTTTCCCGTTTCAGGCAGTAGGCCTACCCAGGCAAGTGAGGTACAGTTTTTATTGGGAGACTTGGGGGAACATGAAAAAGAAGAGCAAGTGTTATCGCCCCTTGTCTTTCTCTACATTTTATCCTTTCACATTTAGAACGGTGTGTAAAAAGCCCATCGATTTGAGAAATGCCCTGTAATTCACAAACTAGTATGGGGATCCCGAAATTCTGAGATGTGCAAATAACCACTGCTTCTCAACACCTTATCTTGTGCCCATTTTAGAAATACAAAGGTTTCCTTGATACCTATTTTTCACTCTTTAAATTTCACCAAATGAATTATTGTATACCCGGTATACAATGAAAACCCATTGCAAGGTGCAGCTCATTTATTGTCTTTGAGTAGCTAGGGATCTTGATGAAACTACAAGCCCTATATATCCCTGCAACCAGAAGAGTTCAGCAGACGTAATATTATATTGCTTTTGAAAATCTAACATGGCAGGAAAAAGGTACAGAGTAAAACGTGGCGAGAATTGGCTGTTTTTGTCACCTCAATTTCAATATTTTTTTCTGTTAGCTGTTATTTCCTGTACGAAAACATTATAGGAGCTACACAAATGACCACTTGCTGAATTCAAAATGTTGTCTACTTTTTAGAAATGTTTCAGTTCAATCTTGTCTTCCAGGGTCCCAGAAGGGGGTGTGACAGTCCTTTGTGTGAGGGCAGGCTACTGTCCTTTGACATTTAAGTGTCAGGCCCTCCACCCTCCCAACCCAGGAAGACTCATGCAATATGCAGATCTATGCAAGTGTGACTGAGTATCCTGTGTTTGGGGGTTTGTCTGAGTGAATGCACAAGGGAGCTGTCAACTAAACCTAGCCAGAGGTGGATTATAAAGCACAGACGGATTTAAGTACAGAGAAATGCTCACTTTCTAAAAGTGGCATTTCTAAAATAGTAATATTAAATCCAACTTCACCAGTCAACAGGATTTTGTATTACCATTCTGGCCATACTAAATATGACCTGGTTACTCTTTTCAGACCAGAAGCTACCACTCAAACAGTATATGAGGGTAGCCCTAATGTAAGCCTATGAAAGGAGCAGGCCTCACAGCAGTGCAAAACGAATTTAGGAGTTGTACACTACCAGGACATGTGCACTACACAGGTACATGTCCTGCCTTTTGTCTACACAACCACCCTGCCCTATTGGTTGCCTAGGGCCTACCTTAGGGGGTAAATGCTAAGTCGAAATGGCAGTGAAACTGCACACACAGGCCTTGCAATGTCAGGCCTGAGACATGGTTAAGGGGCTACTTAAGTGGGTGGCACAATCAGTGCTGCAGGCCCACTAGTAGCATTTAATCTACAGGCCCTGGGCACATATAGTGCACTTTGCTAGGGACTTATAAGTAAATTAAATAAGCCAATTGGGTATGATCCAATGTCACCATGATTTAAGGGAGAGAGCACATACGCTTTAGCACTGGTTAGCAGTGTTAAAGTGCTCAGAGTCCCAATACCAGCAAAAACATTGACCATAAAGTGGAGGGAGGCAGGCAAAACATTAGGGGTGACAACCCTAAGGATGTCAGGTCTAACAGAGAAGATATATAATTATATATAATAGAAGGGAAGAGCATAATAATGGAGGTTGCGAGGAAAGTGAAATATAAGTGTTGAGATCGGAGAAGTAAGGAAGTGATCAATGAAGACCATTTGTCAAATAAAACAAACACTAGCAAAACAAAAAGTTTCCCTTTAAAAGGATAACTTTTAGAAATCAAGGCGGGTGCAGATTTTATTATTCAAATTTTTGTTTAATTTAGAGTAACAGGGAAAAACAATTAAATCCATTTCTCAACAGCATAGCGAGAAGTGCTATAACATCAAAAGATTAACATGCACATCTATCTGTTTGGATTAGTATTGAAAGGGAATCCTGGCAAAAGAGGGCCTGTTAAAAAAACAGTAAAACCAACATTAACTTTTTCCAATAAATAGAGAAGTGTTCCAAAAGTAAATGATACAGACACATACAGTAGGCACCCATAATCCCTTCAGCTCTGAACAGTAATGAAAAGGATATTTTTAGCTCATGTGGTGTACTACCTTGCAACATCCTCAGAACTCCGACATTATTTAATTTCGGCACCAACTACAGCTATGAAACGGCATTGTGGCTCAGTTCCACACTTATGAACTTTCCTTCAGAGTCCGGACGTTCTTCCTAAATGTTGCAATCCATGTATTAAACCATGGAACAAATGGCAACATTTCCAGAATTCGTCAGAGGTATGTCAAAGAGCTGCCATAGTTGTTTATCAGACCAAATACAACTGCGAGATACTAGCTTTTGATTGTGATACTTCAGGTGTCTTTCTTGGAGTCAGGCACAAAAGACAATAGGGTGGCCTTCGTAGCATTGGCCTCACACTCAACAAAAAACAGAAAACAAAAAAGGTTGCTTAAAGTGCAAACAAATAATGACAGTGGATAGCTTTGGTCATAGAATGCATGTACAAGACGATTGCTAGAATTTGGGTTACTGGTTGAGGGTTGTGAAACTATACTCAAGAAGTAACTACAATGCTTGTCAGGGTGAAGTCAGAAGCAACCTCAAATTAATCTGTGCTCAACCCTCTGGTTGCTTGGCATAAAGCAGTCAGGCTTAACTCAGAGGTGAGGTTTAAATTATTTGTGCAGCACTTCAAAGAGAAACAAAGTGAAATCACACCTCAAAAAAGATCCCACACCAAATTAGAAAAATAGAGTTCATTTTAATAAATAAACCAAGACCAAAATGACAAATATCCAATCAGTAGAACCGGAGAAGTGCAATTTTAATGATTTACGTGACAATAGCGTCAAAAAGCACAAACTGCCAACTGAGAATATCTGGTTGCGCCAGACTGAGACAAAGTCAGGAGTTCAAGCTGACCACGATGGAGTGCAAGCTGGATACAGGGACTGAGTTAGGCCCGCTAAACAAGATTAACTTAAATCCTGGTTGCAGAGCATTGCAAGGTCAAGGATGATCACGCCACCGAGGTGATGTGAGGTCTGGGTCAGAGATGTGTCATGCTGCATCTGTTCTGGGGAGCTGAGAGGCTGCGTTGTGAGGTCTTGCATCATCGTCAGGGAGGCTGTCAATAAGAGAAGCTTATGATGCAAAGGCCCAGATTTAAGAAGGCCTAGTGGCATTCTAAGGACACATTAGTGTCATTTTTGTTATGCTAATGTGGGGATAGATTACCAAAAACACTGTGCCATATTTAGAAAGTGGTGCAATGCATGCATTGCGCTACTTTGTAACCCTTTGCACTACATTATGCCTGCGCCAGTCATAATGTATGCAAAGGGGTTGTTCCCCCATTAGGGGGGCTGAAAAAATGGCACAAAGAAATCTAAGAGATTTATTTGTGTTTTTTTTTTTCAGCACTGTTAGCGCCTGCTCTGAGCAGGTGTTAAAAGGAGGCTCTGATTGGTTACAATTGGCCTCTGGGTAAGTTGCAGGATTAGTGGCAACATTTGTGACGCTAATCCTGCAAAGTGCCAAACTAGCATCAAAAATTCCGATGCTAGCTCCCTAACTACGGGCATAATGCCCAGTATATTAAATATGGCGCACACATGGTAGCGTTAGGAGTGTGCTAAGGGGTGCAAGAAAAGTGGTGCTCCACTAGGTGCAGTGCCACTTTTTATAAATATGCCCCAAAGTCCTTTGTCGAGGAAGCATCTCGCACCAGCTGGATCAAAAGAGACTGTAGGGCTTGGAATGCAAATTTCTGTGTCATCGTCCAGGCTGCAGACGACGAGAGGCTTGCGATACAAGCACCTGCCTCAGGGATAGGGCTGTGGGCTGGTAGGTCGATGCAGAGTTCTTGCACTGGGAGAATCCTCACAGCAGAGGTGGTGCATTGGTTCTGTTTGGGGTTGCCCCGCACAGCAGGGGAGATGCGTTGGGTTGGTTCTGCTGGATCCACAGATGGGCTGGCAGTGGTGTCTCCGTTGAAGTGGGAGAAGCTCCTAGAGGTTTCTCTTTGAAGTGCACAAGTTTCCTGCCTCCCCTACCTTCGCGGCTCTGAACGAACTACAGGGGGTATGCTGTCCTTAGTGTGAAGGCAGGACACAGCCTATTCAGGTGTAAGTGTGGCTGTGCATAACTCCACTCTCCCATCCTGCCAGTAATGGCCCATCCAGGTCTGGTGTTAGCAACGACCTTTTGATTTTACTAAAGCAATAGGGGCCAGATTCAAGATTACATGTAGCTCCACTTTTCTTGTGACCCCACTACCGCCACCATGTGTGCATCGTATTTAAAATACTGTGCACCATGGGGCAGGGTTAGGGGCAATAGCGTCAGAATTTCTGACGCTATTGATGTATTGTTCAGGGTTAGCGCCAAAGGTTTGGCTCAAACCCTGAACAGTACACAGGGGCTCACTGTAAGCAATGGCATGCCCCCTTTTAACGACTGCTCTGAGCTGGCATTAAAAATGCTGAAAAAACATGATGCAAAAAAATATTTTACATTTCTTTGCTCCATTATTTCACCCTCCTAATGGGGAATGCCCCCCTGCATACATTGTGCCAGGTGCAGGCATAATGTGGCGCAAGGGGTTACAAAGTGGTGCAATGCATGCATTGCGTCACTTTGTGAATATGGCATGGCAGTTTTGGCCTCATTGGGTCACCTTAGCACAATGACACTAATGTGGTGCAAGGAGGCACTTGGGGCTCTTAAATCTTCCTCTAAATGTATAACATACTTGTTTAAAGAGGCTTTTAGCCACCTTTCTTCATCCATTGGTCTGTTGTAGTGTCATTCCCATTTTTGCATCCACCCACTACAACATACAACGTGGGGTAATGCAACAGCCTACTTCAGCCATTGATTAACTTAATATTTGCATGACTGCATTTTGCCCTCCCACAACGAGCACATCCAATCACAAGGTAGGTCCCTTCAGTACAAATGTTTTTCTTTTTACTTTATAATTACTTTAGTGTTGCCTTTGTATTTAGAGCCTGAGGTGACAGCATCACCTTTCTACAGATGTGAACACAGGCCACATTCCACTCTTTATCAGTTCCTGTCTTCTGCATATGCTGTTGCTAATTCCTTTTGAAGTGTTGTTTGTTTATCTGACTGCTGGTATTTCACAGCATAACATATTGCGTACATTTGAAACTGTTATGCATTAAGTTATTTCCTTTTTACTATG
The DNA here is from genome assembly GCF_031143425.1 of Pleurodeles waltl. Classification (NCBI taxonomy): domain Eukaryota; kingdom Metazoa; phylum Chordata; class Amphibia; order Caudata; family Salamandridae; genus Pleurodeles; species Pleurodeles waltl. The sequence continues at coordinate 100,971,237 of NC_090440.1, read as the reverse complement.
CATGTGGTACACAAACCAAAAGATCCAACATTACCCATGTGAATTCATAAGCGGATTATTCTGAACTCAGTTTCACCAATTGTTCATTAATAAACTTTGCCCAGGAAGGAATTATTGTGTTCATTTACAGCACTTGTAAATTCTTTTGAAAAAATGCATACTTCCTTTCTTTCTTTCTTTCTTTCTTTCTTTCATTCTTTCTTTCTTTCTTTCTTTCTTTCTTTCTTTCTTTCTTTCTTTCTTTCTTTCATTCTTTCTTTTTTTCTTTTTTTCATTCTTTCCTTCCTTCTTTCTTTCTTCCTTTCTTTTTCTTTCCTTCATTTATCTTCCTTTCTTTCCTTTCTTTTTTCTTTCTTGCCTTCCTTCTCATCATACATCCTTCTTTATGCTTTTATATCCATTTTGTATGCTTTCCTGCATTCTTGCTCTATTTTTTCTTTTATCTTTCCTTCTTTCTATATTTCAGTCTTTCTTTCAATGTTCCTTCCTACTTTTTTTTTCTTGCTTTCTTTCCCTCGAAGGCAAGAGGCTGGCAGCCAATGGTGGAACAATTGATGTTTAGGTCTGTGTTAGTGAAGACATTTTGATTTTATTGAAATTAGGTGTATGGCATAATTACTTAAAGGAATTTTCAGATACACTTAATTTGTCTGTGGTTGTGTCATTCACATTTTCCTTCAACTCACTCGAACATGCATCAAGGGGCAATGTATCAGCCCAGTTTAGTCATCAGCTATCTTCACTATGAGTTACAGCATGTTCCCCTTTCTTAATGAGCATATCTACACACAAAGTAGTTCCCTTCAGTACGAGGAAATACTATGGTAATGTATGCTCTTTTAAGGCCAAAAAAGATGTTTGCCTTTAGTCAATTTTTGTTTTTGACTGATGAACACCAGGCATCTTGATGAATAATAAAGTTTTGCAATAACTATGAAAAAGCACAGAACAAGAATTGTCAAAATGCTGGCAGACAATGCCAGACCTATTGACTTTGCCAATGTTTGTTAGATTTCTGCTGGCAATCCTGCACTTACGTCATTATGGCTGGTAATCTAGGGTGGCCACTAACGTAATCTTGTCTGATGTGTACAACACTAATAATCTTAGTAGTTTGGGATGACTTTCATTAAACAGCAGTAGCTGTCATTAGTGAAAAAGGTGGAGACCCCTGCAATAGAACTACTTCCCAGGAGGAAAATGGTTCATCCAAATGGCCAATTGCAGGGCAGTGACACTTGGTGGCGTATTTATACTTGTTTTTGTGCCGACTTTGCGTCATTTGTTTTTTATGTAAATTCGGTGCAAAACTAACTCCATATTTATACTTTGGCCTAGATCCGTCTAGCACCAAAGCCATGGAGTTAAAGTCATTTTTTGGCCGTGGAAACCTACCTTGCGCCTAGGAGATGCTCCATATTTATCCCCGTGGTAAAATCACACATGGGGGGAGGAGAGGTCTAATAATGGTGCAAAGCTTGCTTTGCACCATTATTTACCGCCTGGGTCAGGGCAGGCGTTAGGGGGCCTGTGGGCCTATTTCCATGGTGAAATACTATGGAATAAGCCCACAAGTGCCCTACCCAGGCACCAGGGACACCCTCACCCACACCAGAGGGACAGCGGAGGATGGGGGACCCCATCCTAGGTAAGTATAGGTAAGTACAGGTAAGTATTTTTTTTAACTGCCTTTGGGGGCCATGAAAAGGGTCCCCCTACATGGCACTGAGTGCAATGGCCATGCCCAGGGGATCCTGGCCACCTGTGCTGGCCATTGGGGTGGTGTGCATGACTCCTTTTTTTTAAAGAAATGACTCATGTAGCATCAGAAAATGACATTAGGCTGGTTAGAGTCATTTTTATTTAATCTAACCTGCCTAATGTCATTTTTGGTGCAAAATGCGCTTCTCCCATACCGCCACCGCCACCAAGTTAACACAATTTTTTTTACGCTAGCCTACCTTTTGCGCTGGCTTGCACCAATCCATAAATATGGTGCTTGGCTGGCGCTCAAGAATGGGTCAGTTTTGCACCGCAAAAATTATAAATATGCCCCTACATGCCTCATCTAGAGGATCAGAAATGTGACTGACAATGACTTATTCCAATGCTAATGGGAGTTGGAAGGGGGTGTGATTCGAAAGACGCTGTCTGTATATTGGACAAAAGAGATGGCTTTGCTAACCTAAAAATTAAGATGTACTTTGACTAAAGGAATTTGTCAGATGAGCTTTATTGTACCACTGTGTTAAAAAATGGGTCATTAGATGCATGGCCTGCACAAGTAATGGGTCCACATTTGTCCTGCAATGGGAACCAAACAGCCTATTTTAGCGTTTGACTCTCACTGGGTAGCATAGCAAAGCAGAGCAGTCCAAGGCAGTAATCCCCATTCACAAATATGCAATAATAACACTCAATAAATGATTGTCCAGTCTGTGATTTTTCTTTTATAAAAGGAAAGAGTACATTTATTAAACACACTACTCAATACTATGCAACAATTTACAAATATACACAAGCTGATAGAAATACATCTGGGTGACATTGCATAATCATTTTTGTGTTTCCCAAGGGAAGATTTTTACCAACATAATCACATGTCTAAAACATTCACTTGTATTCAAAAGCTGTATTTAAGTATAACTGAAAGTGAGAGTACATAATACTGGCAATAAAGCATATCCACCTTGATCACGAGTGCCTGTCAGACTCATTAATTAAATAAATCATTTGCAAGGATCATGTATAGGAATGTTGGAATGATTTATGCTATTAAATTTACTCTCAGCATGAAATATGCAGTTTAATCCCATCTCCTAAAGAGCATCATGTTTACAACTTTATAATTTTGTAATTATAGACTTTCATCCTGAGAGTATTTTTGCAATATATCAGAATAACTTTTCACATACAATATTTCAATTTTAACAGAGACCCTAAAGGATATCACTTTGGTAATAGCACAGGTGTAATAACCGCTGCTCACCTCTAGAGGGTGTTCCTTAACATGATAACCCACATTATACCATATTAGGCAAGAAAGATTGTAACTGTAATTGTCCCCCCAGAGGAGGCATCATTCACAGGTAAAAACAAAAGTTACAGCCAGGTGAGTGTTCCAACATACTGCAAAACCCTTGAGGGGTTATCTTCTTTGAGTCCCATCCAATCTAGAGTGGGGACTCAAACTGTTGTGCTGGGAAGATGTGGCGCTGCTCCTGCAGATCCCCCGGTCCGTTCAATGACATTTAATGGTGCCCCCGCTCTCATGGGGCCACCACAAAGCAAAACGAATGCGGCCAGGCCCTACAGGGCATTTTGGGGTGCTCCTCGCATGATTCCATGAATATTGAAGGAGCGGATCTCCCACTGTGCCTGGGAGAACCATGTTTCTTTCCTTTGTGATCTTCTCTTCCGCTGCTACATCATGCGCTGTGGTGGACTGTTTCTCAGACTGTCCGGTCCCGGATGAGCACCACGCGCCCTTTGCAAATACTGAAGAGCAGCCTGGGAAGCCCACTCCCAGCTGATTTCATTGGCTCCACACACAGCCAGCACCGTTGCATACTGCAGCATAAGCCGTCTCTTCACTTTGGTCTACCTGCTCTAGTGGGCAGACACGCTTGGTGCTGCAGCCTTCTGGTCACACAGGGGAGTGGGATGGCACTCCCCCCCCCCATACTCTGGCCATCAGGTGCAGCGATGGGGTCTTGGGCCCCCTCTCAACTTCATGGGGTGCACAATAACACTCCCCCATCTTGACTCTTTATCTGGGCCCAGGGAAGGGGTCCTCCACTGCCCAGGCGGCTTTGTGGGGAGTGAGGTGGTGCTCCCGTACCTCTCTTCATGGCCAAAGCCCAGGAATGGGGTACAGGGCCCCATACAGTTGTGCAGTGTCTTCATTTCTCTTCTTGGTGCCAAGGGATGGCACCCTGGGCCCCTTTCTTATATTGCGCTCCTTCATCCAGTTTCTTCTCAGGGGCAGCCTCCAGGCCCTGGCTCACTCCAGGGGCAGAAATCAGGTACGGTGGCGGAGTACCATGTTCTTCGCCACTGTAAAGAGGTCAATGGGCACCCAGAATTGGTCCAGGGCATTTCTTTTCCCCGATGGGCTGTGTTTGATGTTCTGGTCTCTTTTTGCTCCTGGTGGCGGGCCCTTGCCACCTGGAGCCCTTTCTTCAGGCTTTCGGGCCTTAAATTCTCCAAATCCGGTTAAAAGTGAGTCTCACTGGCTCCCTGTGCCAGCCTTTCACTTGGTTCCCTCCCTGGGCAGCACGCCCTCCTGGGCACAAGTCCAGTCTTTCCCCAACTGGTTCTCAGGGGATGTAAGGGAACTAGATTATGTGGTCCTGGGGTGTGTGTCCCTGGGTCTGGGGTTCATCAGAGGAAGAGTCCTTGATGCAGTGAGCAGTTAGGGGTTCTTCCTTCCAATTGTCCATGTACACCCAAGAGATCTCTCTCCCCTGTGCAGGACTTTTTAAATGGGGGAGAGAGTGTCCAGCAGGGCAGGCGTCTGGCCTATCCGGATGTGCCACATCACCTCTCCATCTATGTCCCAACCTCCCTGCACAGTCTTCTGGGATAGGTCAAAATGGCATCACCCAGGAGTCAGTTGCCACATGTGCTATGAGAGTCCCAACTCCGCCCCTCACTGATATCACTTCCAGGGGCTTCCCCCAAGGAAATCTTCAAAGGAGCCCCACCCCTCCGGATTTGACCCCAGAGGTCTGGACTCCCTCCTTTGTTGAGTGGCCTGTGTCAGGCCCTTTCCTGGGACAGGATGACAGCTGGCTGATTGATACAGAGCCATGCACCCAATACCTTCTTCCCTCAGAACTGACTTTGATGGGTGAGACCTTTTTACCTGCAGCTGGAGAGAAACTTAACTAACCCAGCCCAGCAGGGTCACAAAGGCCTGGCTCTGGTCCTGATCTGAGTCAGAGAAAGATGGCATTCCTGGATGACCCATAAGCTGTACAGATATGCTTTTGTACACCAGAGCAGTGTTCTTTGTATACAGGTAACAGAATACATTGGTGCAAATCTGGAGTCTGTGGACCCTAGGAAACTAGAGCTGCACCCTGGGCCAGCCTTTCCCATAAGAATATCATGAGTGTTGCTACGGACAAGACAGTAAAGCACACTGACTTTCCCTACATGTGTACACCCACATTATAAGGCCTATTCCAGGTCACAACCACTCTGCATAGTTCCTTCTGAGCCAGGCTACTTGTGTGCAGTCCTGGGGCTGTGCACAACAGGAGTCTCCCCGGCGCAGCCCTCACACATGTGCACACATGGTCATGTGTAGCCAACCATGTGCCCCTTGCCCTTGCAGCAGCCTTGTCTTAAAAAGAAGGCACTGGCGGTAAATATGTCCAGTCCATTTTACCATGAGTTTACTGTGGGCTCACCCACAGTACAAGGTAAAAAATAAGGTGATCCAAAAGCAAAAAATCCAGGCTAGTCAGATGGTCAGAACTACCATCTCATAAACTGTATTTATTGCTTTCCACTGTGCTTTGAAAAAGCAGAGAGACTCAAGTAAAGGAAGAGTTAAATTTCCAGTCTGAAGTAGTTTGCAGGAATGTTGACGTGGTGAAAGAACATAAAATGAATAAAGCAACTTAGGGGCATATTTATACTCTGTTTGCGCCGGAATTGCGTCGTTTTTTTTTACGCAAATCCGACGCAAAGCTAACTCCATATTTATACTTTGGCGTTAGACCCGTCTAGCGCCAAACATCTTGGAGTTTGCATCATTTTTTAGCGTGGACACCTACCTTGCGTTAATGATATGCAAGGTAGGCATTCCCGTCTAAAAAATGACTCCAAGGCATGTGCGCCTTATTTAAACTCCCGTGCAAAAATGGCACACGGGAGTGGGCGGGTCAAAAAAAATGACGTCCAGCCGCTTTTGCGTCATTTCTTAACGCCTGGTCAGGGCAGGCGTTAAGGGACCTGTGGGCTCGGAAGGAGCCCAGAGGTGCCCTCCCATGCCCCCAGGGACACCCCCTGCCACCCTTGCCCACCCCAGGAGGACGCCCAAGGATGGAGGGACCCATCCCAGGGAATTTAAGGTAAGTTCAGGTAAATATTTTTTTTAAAATGTTATTGTGGCATAGGGGGGCCTGATTTGTGCCCCCTACATGCCACTATGCCCAATGACCATGCCCAGGGGACAGAAGTCCCCTGGGCATGGCCATTGGGCAAGGGGGCATGACTCCTGTCTTTGCTAAGACAGGAGTCATGTCAATGAAGGGTGGGCGTAAAAAAAAATGGCGCTAATCGGGTTGAGGCAGATTTTTTGCCTCAGACCGACTTGCCCCATTTTTTGACACCCAAGCTCCATTTTCCCCTACGCCGGCGCTGCCTGGTGTGGGTCTTTTTTTTTTACGCACACCAGTCAGCTCCGCCGGCTAACGTCATTCCATAAATAAGGCGCCCGCATGGTGCTTTGGAATGGCGTTAGCCGGCGTTAACATTTTTGACACACAACTGCGTTGGCGCAGTTGTGCGTCAAAAAGTATAAATATGGCCCTTAGAGAGTTGGAATATGCTGTGGATAAAGAAATATACTCCTAACAAATGGACGTATAAATTACATTTCAAGGTTGATTGCAACTATAACTTAAACTTTATTTGAGCTGTTTAGATACTACAGTTATCTCTAGAAGTTATTATTTAAAGCTAGTAATAGTAATATAGATTTTGTTGTTGTTACTGCTAGTCCAAACACAACTGGATGGAAAGCATCCTGAACAACGAGTCCTGAACAACGAAGTCGTGGAAAACAAAAGCGAAACAACAATTTTGTTTTCCATGACTTCCTTGTTCAGGGCCTTAACCACGCATGTGTGAACCACGTACATGCGTGGTTAAGGCACAGAAGGAGGGAGTCGACGCGATGAAGGAGGAGATAAGTTGGGCTGGGACTGGGGCTGTTTATTTGGGGGTGGGGTGAGTAAGGTTTAGGGGCAGGGAGGGGGGTCAGGGTTTAGGTTTTTAGGTGTGGGGGTTGGGGTTGGGGTGCTTTAGGTTTTAGGGGTGGGGAGTCAGGGTATTTTTAGTTTTTGGGGATGGGGTGGGGGGCTCGGGGAGATTAAGGTTTAGGGGCGGGAGGGGGGTCAGGGTTTGGGTTTTAGGGGTGGGGTGGGGGTTGGGGTGCTCTAGGTTTTAGGGGAGGGGGGTTGGGGTTGTGGTCATTTTGGGGGTGGGGGGTTCACGGTAATTTTCAGGGGTGGGGGGCCAGGAGGGGCGCATGCTGGAACCACGCATGTCGATCACTAATGCCTTTACCAGGAATGTCTTTACAACGAAAAATCGTTGTTACGGCATTCGTGGTAAAGGCATTATTGGTAACAACAAGGTTGTTGTTCCGACCTCGTTGTTAATGCTTGGGTGGTTGAAGCACTCGTTGTTCGGACATACAACCCAACTGGATATCTGGAGAAGCCGTATTGTGTTGCAAAGTCAACAGGGCCAATGAAACATACATTGAACTTTGGCAGAAGAGAATGGAATGGAGTTTCACAAAAGGTCAGAGAGCATTAAGATGAAGTGCACCACAGAAATGTGCATTATGCCTCTGCTTGGGCTATCTTTTTATACTGTCAAAAGAAGATTTAATTGTCAACTAACGTGCATAACTTAGACAGCATAGCTGTGCTAGAGGTACCTCTTAATGGATGAATATTGGTCAAGGACAATGTAAGGCATCTGAGGCTGCTCAGGGAATACACCGAAATGAACTCTTTTACAATAGCCTCTGGGCCTTCAGTGAATCATATTGTTTTCAATGGAAAGAAAAATGAGAACTAGAAGAGAAAATATCTTACATTCGATTTAATGTTTCATTGTATAAATTAGACAGTAATGTACAATACATGCTTGTGAAAGCATTGATTTGAGGCATGTTCTTCACGTTTCCGGGGTAACAACTCCTTACAGCAAGATTGTAAGTGAGTGTTTGAATTCTCTTTTAGGTAGTTTATTACAGAAAGAGGAGGAGAATGTGATTGCAGCGATGAATCCGACAAATTCCCCCAGATAATAAATGGAGCGACTGAACAGAAGCTCTAAGAGAGACTCAGTCATCTACACAAATGTGAATTACAAAAACATCATCATTTTATCATTCAATAATAATACAAATATAAAACCAATGTTCTTATTTTTTAAAGTGTTTTGTTTTCACAAATTAATAATGTAGACCATGCACTGTGGTCATATTAGGTCACAAGTGTGAAAAAAAGAAGTTTAACAAAATTTATTTACAATGCATGCTAAAAGGAAAAGCTTATGGCCTCACTCCGACGTTTTAGAGTTCACCTAACTGGTAAATACAAATTCTACAGTGCACCATAGGTTCACGAATTCTAATCTATTCTGAATTTTCCAGGTTTTAAAACACCGTAAAATGCAGTATTTGTGTTTGGTGCACTGATTACTGCATGTCTCATATTTCTGCATACAAACAGGGTTTTCCACAAAACTCGGGAACAGAGGCATAGGCAGCTGCTGCTTAACCTTGTCTGACTTTTCAATGTGTTCTAGGGCAATGATTTCAAGTACTTATCGTTTGCATAATTTAGATTCAGAATGTCTTTCCATGTTTCAGTTTTTCAAAGTGCAGAAAGGATAACTTCATTCAAGTTCTGAATGCCAACTACTTGCTCAATTGCATGTTCAAGTTTTTATCTGGTGTTTTTGAGTGTTTTGCGCTTCTAAATTGAAAAAAAACCTTAAGTACTGAACCAAAGATTTTTTTTTTTTTGTATTATACAAAAGGTTAAGGGAGGAATCTTTCCTTACTGGTAAAACACAGCTAAGTTTACATCGACATTGTGGGGGATATTTACAAGAAACTGGTGAAGCAGTGCTGATATGGCAGTTTTTTATGTCGCCCCTGCCCCACATAACAACACCATGGGTGAGCCGTACTTACAATATGACGCACCACAGCACATGTTCTGCTGTGGAGCTTTGCTGCACTAGCGTAAAAAATGTTGACACTATTGCAGCAAAGTGCAAGGAGGCCCATTGATTAAAATGGGTGCATCACTTTAACGCCTGCTTTGAGTAGGCATTAAAAATTACGCCATTAATGGTGTAATTTTTGCGGGTCTCCTAACGCCCGAACTCCCCTTGCATACATTATGCCTGACGCAGGCATAATGTGTTGCAAGGGGTTAACAATTGGTGCAATGCATGCACTATGCCACTTAGTAAATATGGCCACATTAGCGTAAAAAAAATTATGCTACTATGGCGAAAGGAGGCGCTAGGGCCTTGTAAATCTGGCGCCAAATGTTTCTCCTAACAGCTACCATTGTTTTCTCCTGTAAGCAAGTATACTCAAACCTTATTATTACGTTCTTTGCTTGTTACATTATATATACACATTGGGTAAAAAGTTGTGTTTTTGATATTTATAAAAGTAATCAGACAAAAAGTGTTCTGAGCCAGTTCTGTGTTGTGCTTGAGTAACATAAAGACAACTACAATTAAAAACACTTTCTAAATCAAATTAAGAAAGTGAAATTATATATATCTCTAGGAAACCATTGTATATTTATATCCACAAACTAGGGAGAACAATAGGTATAAGTACACTCGTATAAATGTAAATGAATAAAGAAATAAATAATGCAGGCCTCTTAGGAAACTCAAAATGGAGCGAATGGATAGTGCACTGTTTGTTAGAATGTCACACTTTAACGTATCTACAAATATCCAGTATTCAAACGTGCTAAGCCTGACTCTAAGAGGTCCCTGACAAGATGTATAGGATTAGTACACTGGATCATAGTGTGAATTTACTTTAGAGATCAGAAACAAATAAAAAATGGCAAACTTCAGGCTGGTGCCACTTGACTGCCTTAATGAAATGAAAATGAAAAGAAATGACCCTATTGAAAATAATGAATTGCCAGATGTATCATTCTTCCCAATAGCGATTACCTAATTGCAATTTTTAGCGAATCACAATTAGGTAATCGCTATTGGACTGTATGAAACTCCAGGAGTTTCATACTGCAATTCGCAAGGGTTTGCAAATGGAACTACCTCATTAATATTCATGAGGTAGGTCACAATTTGTGAGCCATTGCGAATGGCTACAATCACAGCGATGGTGGCACGCTGAGCTCAGCAGACCACCATGTCTGTGATTGCTTTTCAAGAAAGCAATCATTTGTTTTTTTTTTAAATGCAGCTGGACCGCTGCTTGCTCTTAAAAAAGTTTTTGCATGCATTCGCAACTGGAAAACGGTCCCTTGGGGACCAATTCCTCTTTGCGAAAGGGTTACCACCAATTTAAAACTGGTGGTAACTGCAATTGTTTTGCGACCGCATTCACGGTCACAAAACAATCATACATACCTCTGTGATTTGGTATTAGGAAGGGACACCCTTGACACGCCCCTTCCTAATACCGAATCAGTATGTAGTCGCAAATCCAATTTACAAGTTACCGAATCGCAAATTGGACTTGTTACATACCATAATGCATTTTTGCGTTGGGCCGTTTGCGATTGCAAAAATGTTTGATACATCTGACCCGAGAAGTGGTAAACCTGAATCGACATGCAAAATATAAAACATTTCCAGTGCTGAGAGAGGAGACAACAATGATCAGAATCTAGCCTGAGCACATCTCTGGAAGCAAAAAAGACATCAGAGACTTTAAAACTCATAATCAGCAGAAGATTTGAGATTAAAATTGCATCCCAGAAATCATTTATTGATGGCTCGCACCACAAGCCTCAGAAGCCGCAATATTGACCATCAATAAATTATTTTAGAATGCAATTTTAATGACAAGCCCTTTTCTGATTGCACATCGAATATTCTTTTTTCCCCGTCCAATTCTAAAAGACATGCTAGTCACATTATAAGCATGGAAGAGAGCTGGTGCCCACCCTCTGCACAGGTCAAACTCCTAGGCCTTGCCATTGGAGTCAAAGAATTTTTATAGCAAAACAGAAACGTCCATTGTCCTTACAGCAGTCTGTACCCTATGTGAATTCATGTTTAATTGTTATTTAATTTGAATGCCTAAAGGCAACACAAATCTCGGAAACAGAAAAGGAAAAAGAAGGACTGAAATCTTTCTACGAAACTGGGATATAGGTTCCAAAGGCTTACTCACTAGCAGAAGCAAATACTGTTCTGTTTAGCAGAGGCCAGGGCACAGTCAGGGTCAATTAATACCAGTATCAGTCAGAAACATTTGGGTGAACATGCTAATGGGGTGACTTTCTCACATCTTGTCTTTTCCCCACAGTGACAATCATGAAAGATCATTAGTGACAATTATTTAAGACTACGGAGGTTTCTACTGTTTTGTCTACTGTTTAGTCTGAGACTTCAGAGTAAGTCTCTGAGAGCAAGGAAGCAACCCCAGGCTACCCTTCTTTTAGAGAGTGGCTACTCTCTTTTCTGCCTAGTTTATAATTTCAGCCAGCAAAATTCAATCAGCATCAAACGTTCAATGTTCAATTTAGTCACAAAAAATGTATGCATTTGGTACAAGTTAGTTCTTTGTGGATGGAGATGCATAGGGGTGACCCCCAAATCGCACTTTCTATTGAACACAGATAGTTCAATTTTTCAAGCAAAATAAATCCTCTTACACTAAATACCCAGATTTGACAGACAGACTATGCACAGTTCCCTTCAGTGATTCACATATTTTTTAGACTTTCTATAAAATGTACCTTTCAATGGTCCTTGACCAAGATATATTTATATGCATTGACAATGCCTATGTTTGAGAGGGGTTTGAGGCACGCCCTATGAAGCAGCCAACGTCTCCTGTCTCATGACTTACCCAGGGCCTTTGTGAAAAAAATGCTCTCATGCATACATGTGTGACCTGGAAACAATACATACCCTGCAACTGAAGCCCTCCCTCCTGCACCCAATTCCCTTATGAAAGAAATGAAATACGAAAAGGGCATTTTACCTTTTTCATCTTAGCCTGAGTATGAGTGAGAAAGGATAGAAGATTACAAATTTCCCAGCCCAACCATTTGGTCCTTTAATTGGATTCACCTATCACCTGAGTGCTTGTTGAGCTCTAACACTGGACCAGAACTGGCCATATTAAGGAGATAAACAAAATGGCATTCCCCTGTTAGCTCCCTGCCTGGCACACCTAGGACCTGTGAAGTGAACAATGAATAGCCCCAGTCTGTGACCCGGGTGAAGCATTAGCCATGTGAGCCCACCACAAATCCTGACCTGCTTCCGCTTCCCCATACATGGTCATCCACCAAATGAGGTATTTTCCGTTTCTAGTCAAAAAAGAGAATAGTCTGAGGCCAGGCACCTTGTACGTCCGTGATGTTTTATCTTAGACTGGGCACAATGGCTATACCCTGTGTGATGTTCATACTTTGCCTAACTGAAATAAGGCAAGATCACTGAACTGGCCACGAACAGAAAGCTTGATTTTGGTTTCACTTCCCCACCCCAACTCACAGAGATTAGAGAAGCAGTCACATGCTCTTTGGTCCCCATGACTTGGGGGTGCTAGGGGAGCCTATGTGTTTGGCAGAATAGTGGTGCACAGGTTCCCATCCCTCAAAGAGGGTTTTTGTTTGTCCTTGCTCCGATTCTTCTTCATCAGTCCTTAATAATGACGACAAACAGTAAGCTTTGCAGGAAAGGGGCCCCCACACACCCCATTTCATATTCTTATTTGCTTGTGCTGACCCCACGAGGCCTTAACTTTACTCTGGAGTATTTGGAAAAATCAGGTGAGTGGATACTACTCTTGTCCAGCCAGGCTCAGTCCCCCTGGAGGATGAAGTTCTTCTCTTGATTTTTCTGGGCCCAGGGTGGACAATTTCAACAATCCAGGCGATGTTTTGGTCCCATTAGACAGCTCCATACATCAGGAGGGCTGTCTTTAGGCCTCAATGCCTCTAATATTTTGCCTTCTTCTACGAACTGGATTTTCAATATGCTCCTACCTTGTACAGGATGTGTCTCCTACTGGGGCACTTGGCACCTCTTTTGGGACCATGGTCTTCCTCTACAACACTCCAATGCCCCAGTGCAGAGTACTTTAAATGACTGTAAACTGCAGGTCCCATGACCCCTTGCTTGGACAATTGTAGAGTATCTGGGGCAGTGGACATCAGGGTCCCCCAACTTCATGAGGTCCCACTCCAGTAAGACCAGTCCACAGATGATCAAGAGGAGCCCTCCATGGTCCACCCCAACAGGCCCATTTCACTATTGTTCCCTGATGGTGTGAACGGGGCAGTATCTCTGGCGATGGAGTAACAAATTGTAGTCCTAGGTGAAAACAGAAGACAAAATTCCTTTAGTCAACCCTTGCAGCAAATTACAAATATCTTCCTTCTTTCAGCTGGCCCTTTCTCCAGCATTGGGTGGAATGTCCTAGAAGGTAAGTTCTAGAAGGTAGGCACGTTTGCCCAATCCTAGGGTGTGCGTCATCACTCCACTCCTGCACCAATCCTCCTGCATAGTATTTTGGGCCAGTCCAACATGAGATGAAATACTGAACTCATGCCCCTAACTGCTACATCTGCCTGCGCCCTTCACTCCAAAATGTCAAATGGGAGCCCCTTCCATATTTGGCTCCAGAGATCTGCTTGTCCTCTTATGTTCCTGCCAGGGTAGGTGCAGTGTGAAGGATAATTAGCACATGCAGATTCCAACCCCACCCAAGCCCGATCACTGTCAATTGGATCTAGTATCCACTATAGTAAATGACGTAGCCTGGCAAGGGGAACAAAGGCATGGAATCTCATTATTAGTAGATTCATGGAAATATGGCAAATTCTGAAGCACAAAAAGAAGAGACAAATGTTATATTGAAATTTGTACTTGGGGTTCATTTTTGCCATATGATAAGTATGTCATGCTAGTCTCTAGGCCTCAGATGGTGAAACCTACACCAGGCCAGAATTAATCTCTGAAGGGACCTTTCTGCAACAGGTATCCTGTGTGCAGATATGAAGCTGAGCTAAATGGTTGTCTCATGGTCTCATCCCCCAATACATATGCACATGCATGTGCATACATGTTCCTGGGCAACTAGCCAGGAGTCTCACACCGTTGCTGCGTAACAGAAGGTCGTATCTTCAAAGGCATACACTGGCAGATACCAGTCCCAATCCATTATAACAGAGCTTACTGTGAGTGAGATTTGTGTAGTAAAACTCACTCACGGCACAAGTCCATAAACTAGGAAGTTAAGAAAGAGAAAAATCCAGGGGGACTGAATGGACAGAACCCATTTCTCAAACTCACCTTGTTATTCATTTAGAGGTAGACGACTTCTTGATTTCAAACATAAGACCCACTGCTGGCTCCGCATGTAGAAACTTCCTGCTGGTGGCTCAGCCAATATGGGGCCACTGGGGAACTTCATCAGAAGTTCAGTAAAATATGAGTGGTCCCTTAAAGTTTTTTTTTTTTTATGTTTACACTGCCACTATAGGCATAGTGGTTGTAAAGAGGGACAATAGGCACTGAATTATATGCACTGGGAGAAAACTACAAGCACATCCGTGTTATTGCTTTGACGTTTTATAGACAAAAGCCCCACTTTGGGTGAATGTTTCTGTAAAAAAATAAAAATGCCATCCGGGGTGGCAATGATAAGTCAGCTTAGCCGGCGTTATTTGTTCTTTAAAGTTTCTTGTGCTGTGATGGAATTAGCACGTTCGATGTAAGAGCCCTAAAAAGGAGTTGTAGAACCCTACATTTGATAGACAGTCTGCCTCTGAGCTCGCTGAGGCAATCTCCCTGCCTACCCTGGCACCTAATCAGTCAAACTTTAAACGAAGCTGGACTTGTTCTCCATGCTGGGACCGAGGTTGGCGGTCAGCCCTGTTAAAACTATTTACCTCCAAAATTAGCTATTATTCTGGTGAAGGAATATCTCTCTTAATTTTGGCAAACCTTAAATGTGTAGCCATTACAAGCTTTTCATGGTAAGACATGCTAATCAGGTAGTCATGCATTAGCCTCGAATCTCCTGCCAAAAAGCTTTGTTAGCAGTGCAAGCTTGAAAAAAAGTCTCAAATTTTCAGGTCAGGCTTGTCAGATTCCAGTTCACTCTTTTCCGCTTACAAGAGTCCCCACAACTCAGTTTCTCTACATCAGTGGTTCCCAACCTTTTGACATCTGTGGACCCCCACTTTATCATGACTGGGACCCGGGGACCCCCAATGAATCATTATTGGAATCCAGGGACCCCCTACTGAGTCATTGCTGAAAGCTGGAGACCTAGGGGGTCATTCCAAGTCTGGCGGGCGGCGGAGGCCGCCCGCCAGACTTCCCCCCTCCGAAATACCGCTCCGCGGTCGAAAGACCGCGGAGGGTATTCTAAGTTTTTCCCTGGGCTGGCGGGCGGTCGCCAAAAGACCGCCCGCCAGCCCAGGGAAAAACTCCCTTCCCACAAGGATGCCGGCTCGTAATCGAGCCGGCGGAGTGGGAAGGTGCGACGGGTGCTGTTGCACCCGTCGCGTATTTCACTGTCTGCCAAGCAGACAGTGAAATACTTGTAGGGGCCCTCTTACGGGGGCCCCTGCAGTGCCCATGCCAGTGGCATGGGCACTGCAGGGGCCCCGCGACCCCCCCTACCGCCATCCGGTGAACTGGATGGCGGTAGGGGGGGTCAGAATCCCCTCGGCGGCGCAGCTAGCTGCGCCGCCTTGGAGGATTCCAAAGGGCGGCGGTACACTGGCGGGAGACCACCAGTGTTGCCGGTCCGACCGCGGCTTTACCGCCGCGGTCGGAATGCCCTTGGGAGCACCGCCGGCCTGTCGGCGGTGCTCCCGCGGTCCTCCAACCCGGCGGTCATTGACCGCCAGGGTTGGAATGACCCCCCTAATCTGTTAATATTATTGGATTTTCTAAGCAGTCACGGACCCCCTGAGGAGGCTTTGCGGACCCCCAGGGGTCCACGGACCACAGGTTGGGAACCACTGCTCTACATGTAAGAAATGTCCGGTGTGAATTGCTCAGTTAGACATCTCTCAGATATGCAAGAGCTTCTTCTATTTTAAAGTCGTCTCCAGGCTCTTGCCTCATTAGGTGCATACTATGGGGATCCGCAGGACTTTGACCTACTTAAGCAATCTGGATAGTCAGTAGGAGACCAGCACCATAAGTTTGGGAGCAAAATGCTGGAAGTAGGGTTTGAAGTGGAGATGAAGATATCAGTTATGAATGGCATCAGATAGGCAGACAAAAATTCTTCGCTGCAGGAAACAGTAAAGTGATCCCTCTTCTTCAGATCCAGGCAGATTCTCTCCTTGATGGGGGTGAAGCAGGTTTTTGCAAAGAGTAAGCCAGTCAACCGTTAATGGTGAGCTCAAGGCAAAACGTTAACAGTATTCTCCGG
This sequence comes from Pleurodeles waltl, assembly GCF_031143425.1. NCBI lineage: Eukaryota > Metazoa > Chordata > Amphibia > Caudata > Salamandridae > Pleurodeles > Pleurodeles waltl. The sequence continues at coordinate 100,954,844 of NC_090440.1, read as the reverse complement.
CTTCCAATTCCTTGTTTTGCAGCACTTTGTTTGCAGGTTATGTGCCATTTTTACAGCATCAAAATATTCACATCGTTCCTTCCACTGGAATTACAAAATGCTAAGTCCCTGTCTTAACAGTGCAGAGCTTTTCTTGCTTCCTAATTCAACCTCTAGTCCTTCGATTTCAGGTTTGTGTGCTGCAAAGATCTACTGGGTATCACTTCTGACTAGCTTCTGAATGTATATATAGGTTTTGTGCTCTATTAAGTCACATATGTCCCACTTTGCAAGTCCTGAGAGGATCCTCCCCCATCCTGGGCATTATGTGAATGGTCCTCTTAATGCAGAAGCTGAAGATCAGAGTGACCAAAATTTATAAAATGAATGGAAATGCCACAGGAATGCACTCAAGCTGAGCACAATCAGGATATATTTCATATCTCATGATTGCCATGAGCATATCTAACAAACACGTACAGGTTACCTACTCTCTGTGACGTTAGCTTGATATTGGTTCACAGTGAAAAAAATTATGGAATTACAATTTTCATTGGATAGCGAGAGACCCACAGAGCAGAGGCTACCAAGACACACAATCAATATACCTGAACTATGCAGTGAAACGTGGAACCTGCACCCAACTGCCTGCTTCGCCAGAGTGACACATGTGGAAATAAAAATTCTTAATCTTTCTACAAGCACATAAAGCTGAGCCTGATTACCAGGTTGTAGTCACTGCAGAGGTCAATGTACTAGCTATCTGGAGCAAAATACTCGGGAAGGCAACAAAAATATAGATTTCTTTACCAAATATATGTCTAGAACACTGGTTACAACTCAATAACTCACTTATTTACTACTTTACTTATTTTGAGATCAGTGCTGAATTGCTATACTGTAACCATTACTGTCTGACTACATGGCTTTTAGAAAAAGCTAAATGGAAGTCTGGCTTGTGTTGAGCAATCCACCTCTATGAATTTTCTTACAAGGTTCGCTTAGGGGATTTTGTGGCCTATTAGAGGCTTTCAATATGTGTTGTGTTAGAAACTGGGTCTCTAGTTGGCAGAAGTATGCAACCTGTCCAAGTAGGGACCTCAATCCTAGTCAGGGTAAGTCAAAACACAATCTAAATTGTCCTGTACTCACCCTCAGGTAGTTTGGCACAGAGCAGGCATGCTTAACTTAGAAGGCAATGTGTAAAGTATTTGTGCAATAACTCATACAGTAACACAGTGAAAACACTGCAAAAAGTACTCCACACAAGTTTAGTAAAATAGATATTTATCTGAATAAACCAGAGCAAAACAACAAAAATCCAACATGCTCTGGTCAGGATATCACTTTTTAGTGGTTTAAATAGTCTTAATCCATAGGAATCAATGGATGTATCCCTTTAGCACAAAGTACCTGGTATGTGTACAAAATAAAGGCACTGTGTGCCACAGAGGAAGTGAGGCAATTATTCTGGGTGCAGCGGAGGTGATGTGTTGATTCTTTTCTTGCAGGAAGGTGATGTGTCAATTTTCGGGCATGCAGCCTTGGTTCTTTACTATGGAGCGGGGTTTGATGACAAATTGACGTCCAGGGACGATGCATGGAAAATACAAATGCTCTGTAATTATGAAACAGATGCTGCATTGATTCTGAAGGCGCCGTGTTGGTTTTTGGGCTGCGAGACAGCCGTTGTGTTGATACGTTGATTTTTCCTGCATCGTGGATTTTCACGCTTAGGTGAATTCTTTGATGGCCTTGGGACTTCTTAACAGGAGGCAATCTGACAATCCCCTGGAGATCACTTGTGTGTGTAGGGGGGGGGGTGCAAAGTCCTTCCAGGAGAGTCAGGGAGCGTCAGGAAGCGGGGCAACAAGTAGGAGAGCAGTCTGTCCAGGAAAGCAGTCCAGATGAATCCTTTAGCAAGCACTGCAGTCTTTCTGACTGAGTCCAGTTGTAGGGCCAGAATGGTCTGATTTGTGGGGCTCACAGACCCAGTATATATATATATATATATATATATATATATATATATATATATATATATATATACAAAAATGTGCCTTTGAAGAAGGGTAAACTTCAAAGAGTGATTCTGAAGTGCACCAGTTCCCCTTTCAACCCAGTCCTGTCTGACAGGAGACGTGTAGGGGGTTATCAGTCCTTTGTGTGGGGTAAAGCTACTAGCCTTTGAAGTATAAGTGAGAGCCCCTCCACCCTTCCTGCTCAGGAAGACCCATCAGTATGCAGATGAATGCAGATGCAGTTGAGTGTCATGTGTTTATGGCTGTCTGGGTAGAATGCAGAAGAGTAGCTGTCTACCAGTGCAGGCCAGATGTGGATTGGAGACAGGCAGTAAGTGCAGAGAAAGGCATACTTTCTAAAAGTAGCATTTCTAAAACAGTAATGTTGAATCCAGCTTCACCAGTAAGCAGGATTTCTCACTACCATTCAAACCACACCAAACATGACAATGCCACTCCTTTCAGATCAGAAATTGCCACTTAAAAAATATATAAGGGAATTTACATTGCTGGCTAATTAAAGGAACAGTGAAAAATTACTTTGTGTGTTTTTTACTGCCAGGACATTTAAAACTTAAAAAGACATGCCCTGCATTTTCCTTACATAGCACTTTGCCCTATGGGCAACCTAGAGCCTATCGTAGATAATAATAAAAGGGGAGTTTAAGGGTTGGCAAGTAGTTTTAAATGCCAAGGCGAAGTGGCAGTGAGACATGGTTAAGGGACATGGTTAAGAGACATGGTTAAGGGTCTACTTACGTGGGTGGCATAAACAGTGCTGCAGGCCCACTAGTAGCATTTAATTTACAAGCGCTGGGCACACACAGTGTACTTTACTAAGGACGTATAGGTAAATTAAATATGCTAATTGGATGTGAGCCAATGTTACAATTTTTTAGGGAGAGAGAACATGCACTTTAACATTGGTTAGCAGTGGCAAGGTGGCCAGTCCTAAAGCCAACAAAAACAAGGTCAGAAATGGAGAGAGAAAGCAAAAAGTTTGGGGTGACCTTCGGAGAGGGCCATTTTCCATCATGTTGTAACTGACTGGTGCACAGTGCAACGTGTCAGAAGATACAAGCTCCAGTGTACACTAATTTAGAGGTGGTGAGAGAGTCCCTCCAAAGGTAGGCAGTGTATCCAAGATGGCCATTATTCAGCTCAAGGAGCCATTGATGTCTCACAGCAGTCCATTAGCGATCTAAGGTGTTGGCTGTAAAAGGATAAGGCAGTGGGGATTCTTGCACTGAATGAAGTTGTGTGGCAGTCAGGCTGCACCCTGCCATTCGGAGTTATCCATTCTGTGCTTGTGGTGGTGAACTACCATATCTTATACAGTCCTGATTCTGAGTTCAGCCACTGTGTGAAGAGGGAATTTTTGCCTGATCGTTATCAACATCACAGTAAAATAGACCCAAGAAAAAGTGTATTTTTTAAACCTCAGAAATGGGGCAAGAAGGCTGTAACCGATCCTGATGACAACATCCAGAAGAAGCTGGTATTAAATGGAGAAAGAAAGATGCTGTCTGACATTGACACACAGGAGGCACACACCTAGGAAGAAACTATTTGGGGGGGCCATGTGGGCTGTGAAAGCATGTCTTGGGGACATTGAGGTGATAGTGTCTCAACTAAAGTCCAAAGTACATCGAACAGAGGGAAGGGGTTATTTCCACAAATCGCAAAGAGCAAATGATGTACTTTTCCCATGAAGAATCTGCAGCATTGATGCAATTGGAGTCCTGGATAAAGCCATAAAAAGTATTAGTGGTGATCTCTACGTTTAAGGGTCTGGAAGGGTTCTAGAACTCCCACTAGCAGCATCAGAAGAGGGTATGCTCATTATTTGTTGATATATCTCCCCTCTCTAATGCCTGGTTCTCATGATGTAAAAATGGCTTGTGTCTTTCTGGCTTGCTTGTTCTCAACACTGGTGCATCAGGCATAGCCCTATTTGCAAAAAATAATTAGAAGTAAAATTACACATTTTTAGTTGAATGTTCGTTGTCACACATTATTGGTATGCATATCGGATAAACAAATACTAATTTATAATACATGGGATCCTGTAATCACTGCATAAAAACCTGTGTCTAGTGTCCTAATTACTGATGGCTTGTGACACATATAGGGCCTGATTACAACTTTGGAGGACGGTGTTAAACCGTCCCAAAAGTGGCGGATATACCACCTACCGTATTACGAGTTCCATAGGATATAATGGACTCGTAATACGGTAGGTGGTATATCCTCCACTTTTGGGACGGTTTAACACCGTCCTCCAAAGTTGTAATCAGGCCCATAATCTCCTGTAATAAAAACAAAGGGACATATTTGCAAGCGGCTTGTGTCACCGGTGTGTCGCTATTTTGGATGCACCGGTGGTGCAGGCTGCAGGCCCATATATACAAGATCACCTTCCGTGGTTTATTATGGCCTTCTAGATATGAAGTAAGGCAATACATTGAAAGTCGCTGCGATGCCGTACTCTACGTCAAAGATGCGTTCCATGGGTGCTGCGGTGGGTTTTCCCATGCAATGCCCATGAATTTGGATGAATTCACAGATTTACAAGGATTTGTAAATCTGGGAATAGGAAAAAAATCTACGCCTCCCTAACAAGGAGAAATAACTTTATTTCTCCTTGTTTTTTTCCTATTTTTTCTCTTTCTGAAAAATACCTCCATTTATTGTTTTTTGTGCAGGAAGGTGTTCCTTCCTGCATGAAAACAATCATACCTACATACCAGAGACACTTTCACCATGGAGCAAGGGTTGCCTGCGTTGACGCATGGCAGCCAGTTGTGGGAGAGGACAAGCATGCACAGTTTTTTATAGAAGTGGCACATTCCAGACTTGTTCTTTTAATGCAGGGCAGCGCAGCTAGAAGACTTGCGGTGCTGCCCTGCGCCAAAATATTTTAAATATGCCCTAGTTGCTCACCTGCAATAACTTATTAGAGTTGGGTTCTGCATCACAGACCATGGTGCCACAGCCAGCATACAAGGTAAAAGGCAGGACAAAGAGCATAATTAAAGATGCAGTTTAAAAAATATGAAAATGAAACTTGGCATTTCTTTCTTCTGCTCTGTTTTTCTAGATGAACAGTGATAAGCAGAAAGGAGCTATTTATGGAAACATGCTTCATATTTGCACACCATAGGTAGATATAGAAAAGATAGAATCTCTCAGCATGTTTTGCACACTCCAAGCTACAGAACCTTTTATTAAAATCTGACTTTTATTAAACCGATTCCAATATATTTTGTAAACAAATATTTTACTACTTTTTTGTTATGTTTATTTTGCTCATTCATATGAAAAAGCAATTCAACAACGATTTTGGGAAAGGGAATGGTGGAACCATGTATTATAAGGAATTAAGGGAGAGATGTAGTAGAAATCTGGATACCGACTCGCAATTCAGAATGTAGGATGGTGTCCCTGACACCATCTGCGACTCCCAAGGGGGTCGCAAAGGCCCACCTCATTAATATTAATGAGGTGGGTCACAATTTGCAACCCCCTTGCGAGTGGAGGCACTCACAGGGATGGTGGCCTACTGGAGACAGCAGACCACCATGTCTGTGACTGCTTTTAAATAAAGCATTTTTTTTTTTAATGCAGCCCGTTTTCCTTAAAGGAAAACAAGATGCATTACAAAACAAAAAAATTAAATGTTTTCGTTTCCTTTTTTCAGAGCCGGCAGTGGTCCACATGACCACTGCCTCCTCTGAAAAAAAAAATTTCATGCCATTCACAAAGGGGAAGGGGTCCCACGGGGACCTCTTCCCTTTTGCGAATGGGTTACCACCAGTGTGACACTGGTAGTAACTGCGATTGCTTTGCGACCGCGTTCGCGGTTACAAAACAATCCAGTATCGATCTGCGACTCGCAATTAGGAAGGGGAACACCCCTTCCTAATTGCGACTCGCAGTCCCATTTTGCGAGTCAGTAACCAGGTTACCGACTCGCAAAACGGGGATTAGGAATCGCAAGGTCCTTTTTGCACGTCGCAAACAGCGAAATTCACTGTTTGCGACGTGCAATACGTTTTGAACATCTGGCCCAATGTTCCCCCTGTCATGCATTATATGGATATTCCAACTCACCTTGGAGTTCCATGACCTTAAAACTCAGCCTTTGGCCTCATTCCTCTGTATGGCCACAGAACTCCTAGGTGACTTGCAATATCATTGTAATATTGGGTACTTTATCCTATATAATTAGAATCTCAGCGAAATCAGCTATTTCAGAAACTCCTTGTTTCTGATGAGGTTACAATAAGCATTTCAACACTGAACTAGTGCTTATATCAGCCCCCTTGTTGAAGTAAAAGAAAACAGAGAAAAGGAGGATGTTTTCAGACATAGAGGCTAGAGAAAGGAAAGGTCAGATACAAATGGTTGGGTCATTTTTGTTATGTTTACATGGAACCATTTTAGCCCAAACAAATAATACTCAAGCAAAGATGTAGAAAACTGGCACAGAAAGGGAAGCAGAGAGCACACAGACACAAAATCCCACATGAGAAGAGGCAATGTAGACTGTTACAGAAAACCATCCAGAAGGCTGGAAGCGAGAGATGGTCTAGAAGTTACATTCACACCGTTTTTTGATGTTTTCTATAATATTTTACTTCAAACATAGCGATTAAGCGACGAATACTCAACGTAACTAAACAGACTTATGAGATAGTTTGGTTTTAGGAGGAGAGATTGCACACTTTATATTATTTCACAATCAGCTATATTTGTGATGCTCAGTATTTTTGCATTCAAGCAAAACATGAACAGCCGACCTACCATAGTGGGACAGTTACGCAGGTAATGTTGATTTATTAAAGGATCAACTCTGTGGGACTCAGTGCTTAATTTGAGCAGGGGGTTTCCGGTGCGAGGCAACACTTATTTTTGAGGGCCAGCACTTATTTTTCTGCCTCAAGCTTTTACAGCGAGCAGAAGACACATATGGGAAAGACGGAGGAAGAGAAAAACGAAAACGTTTAACAAAGGAAGGAAGCAGAAAGCTGCAAGAGTGAGCTGAAGGGGCAGGGACTGGCTGTAAATGGATTAAAGAGGGCCGAGATGGCTTCAGGATCAGTATTCCGTGCTTGCAAATTTAATTGCAGGAGAGCCTTGTTTCAGGGAAGAGCTTTGGGCACGGGCACGTTTTTATTTACGAATTAAGTACTAGTCCTACTGGGTAAGGGTTTTAAAAATTTGCCAGTCTAGCAGAGAGTGCCAGGAGTACATGTCATTATTCATAAAATTGCCAGAGAAACACTTTGTAAATGTAGGATTTATGTCTTTGGAATATTTGTCAGTATGGCAGAGAGTGTCAGGAGCACATGGCCATTATTCATAAAATTGCGAGAGAAACATTTTGGAAATGAAGGATTTATGTCTTTGGCTGAGGGCAGCAAGTAGATTTCGAAATTACTTAACATCATTCATTTCATCTCATATTTGAGGATTTGGAGTGTGCAACAACGAGCGCCTAATTCGAGCCCATGGCTATTCGACCGTGAATGTCAGAAGGTTTACTTTCACACAAACACAAATTCTGTATCTTGTAGGAGTATGTTCAGGCTTATAAATTCTAAACATATATTTTGAAAGTCTACATCACCCCTAGGAATCTCCATCGTGTGGAGTTAACCCTGAACCATAAATTCCTTAGATGTAGCTTGCCCTGGTTGAGTTTGCTCAGTGATTTCCATGGGGATGCTGTGACCCATTTGACTGAATTAGAGAGTGGAAAACGCTTAAAACTGGCAAATATATTTGCTGTGCTTGCTGCGTGTAAAGACAAAAGCATGCGAGTGACATACGTTTCTGCCATTGAGCATGGTACTGGCTAAATGATACATTTCCATGACATGGAAAAGTTTAAGGCAACCCCTGATGTCATCCATGCAGTGTTAGAATTGCAGAAATTGATTAAAGTAAACAATGTCTGTTGAATGCCTGGATCATGTAGAATCCAGGAAACTCAAATATGCAGGTTGAAAATTTGGAAACCAGTAATGAAGTGACTGATCTGGGGGATTATTGCTTCCTGAGTTTTAATGTGCAGGGCGTCGAGCCAGTCTGACGTAATATTGTACATGCTGGCAATACAGTATATGACTACTTTCAACATCTATTCACTGAAAAAAAGAAAGGTTACAGGGACGTAGTATAGTTAGATTCTGAATTTCCTCACGTAAAATCATAGAAACTCAGCAGTTATAGTTATTGTTAACTCAAGTAAATATAACGTGCACCCTAAGATAGCTATAACTCGCGCCATGCACAGTTTTCTCATCAATAATTATATTGCAAATGCTGCAGTAATGATATCAATGATGCCAATAACATTGTCATTAGTGATGTAATATGTGGAGTAATTAGCTGTGCATGGTGCAGGCACAAGTTATACTTACCTTTGGGCACAAGTTATAGTTACTTGAGTAAACCATAACTATAACTGCTGAATTTCCATGGTTCTGTGCATGGAAATTCGGAACCTAACTATAACACCCCTGTAATCTTAGTTTTTTTCAGTGAACTTCTATGATATTTGAAGCATGCACAGATGTAAATACAAGCAGGGGTTAGCCAGACGGCCCTGCCTATAGCCAGGCCCATTGGCCAACCCTCCTGCATGCACCCAAACCCAAGCTTCACATGGCCTTTGGCCATGTACAGCATGAGGGTGGATGCAGTGTGTGAAGTTTAAAAAAAAGAATTTCTCTAGAACCATGGTGCCACTAGTAGAACCGCGGATCTGGATCCGCAGATCAGAAGAAAAAAAATAATTGGGCAATGTTTTGCCCATTAGGGGTCCTCTAGCTGTCCTAGGGGGTCAGGATACCTGTTTCCTGACCCCTTATGTGTTTTTGCACTCTCCTTTTCTCAACCCGAGCCGATGCAACAAACAAAATGGTGGCCACAACTTTTCTGTCAGGTTGTGACCAGCCAAACAGGGTCTTGCTTTTCCCCCGGATCCAAGAATTCAGACCCGGATCCTCAGGTCCAGATCTGCGGAGAATCTGCATCACTATATAGCTTTGACCTCAAATGACTCTAAAACTACTTAACAAATCCATACCAAACCACAAAAAGCATGATCTGCACAACAGGATCTAGCCTCATGTCAAATTTGGTGTAATTCCGTTCAGCGGTTGGGCTGTAGGCGTATCTAAAGGTCCTATGGAAAAATGAATGGGGAAATATTGTTTTGGGATCCCCTTTTTTCTCGACAACCACTTAACAGATCACTTTGAAACTTTCAAGACAACAACTGAACTAACCATAGTACGAGTTTAGAAAAGTTTGTGAAGATTCGTCAAATGGCGCCAAAGTTATAAGCAAAATAAAAAATGTTGTGTCTAAGGAAACTAGGTCCTAACTACAACTAGCTAATGGTGTCAGCCACTAGGTAGTATATATATATGCACACAAATATATATATATATATATGCACACACACACACAGACACACACACACACTGCAATACATCTTCTGTAATGGTGGGCCACTTATAAGAGCAAATGGTGATATTCACTTCTGTACAAATTCCACTGAGTCTTGAATGTTTCATCCAGTAACGACTGACTGCTGCTTTGTGGTTACTTTGTTTGTAATTTACTAAAATACCAATAACATTATTTTAAAAATTGATGATGATGAATTTTGCATATTAGACAAAGGGCCTGATTTAGATCTTGGCAGCAGAGGCGAATATGCATAAGTTCCCATTATTTCCTATGGAAATAGTAATACAGTGGACGGGATATCCATCATGTGTGTGACAGAGTATTCCATCTGCTGAAATCTAAATCAGGCCAAAAGTCACCTGTTGCTTTTTGATTCTTCTGGGCTTGTCATCAGAATTGAGCACTATCCATCATAACTAGCTTTAGTGCTTAATACTTAATTTTGATTTTGTAGACTGATTAGTTGTCTTTTTTCTTATCATGATACTAATTTATATTTACAGATTATAGTAAAGAATGTTCTATTATTTTAAGACAGTCTCTTATTGAAGAAACAAATTGTAAGAGACCTAATCCTGCCAAGCCTCCTTCTCTCCCAGTTCATGAGCTGTGTTGGCCAGAACTAACTAAACTGGAACTTTGTGACTTTATATTCATGTCTTTGAGTGAATAAGATACCAGTGTGTGGAGTGATCAGGGTTAGCAAACAAACTCTGTATTCTCTACCACTCACTCTTACAGGTCCAATAAACTGCTTGCAATGTGCCTCAGTGTACAACTTTTTCTTTAACCCCCTAGCTGCTGGGCCTTCCCTCCCCACCACCAGAGCTGAGCCCTTTTTTGGCTATTTGGGGTAGTTCACGCTTAGGCCTTCATAACTTTTTGTCCACATAAGCTATCCATGCCAAATATGCATCCTTTTTCCAAACATCCTATGGATTCAAAAGGTACCCAGAGTTTGTGGGTTCCCCTGGAGAAGACGAACAAATTAGCCAAAGTGCAGCAAAAATTTCATTTTTTTCAGAAAAAACGGGGAAAAGGGCTGCAGAAGAAAGCATGTGTTTTTTTCCCTGAAAATGGCATCAACAAAGGGTTTACAGTGCTAAAATCACCAACCTCCAAGGTTTCAGGAACTGGCAGACTTGAATCAGAAAACCACATTTTTCAACACAATTTTGGTATTTTACTGAGACATCCCCCATTTTTACTATTTTTTGTGCTTTTAGCCTCGTAGATCCCGGACCGAAAAGTAGACAAAATTATGAATTCAGCAAGTAGTCATTTGTGTAGATCCTACCAGGTTTTCCTACAGAAAATAACGGATGAAACTAAATAATAATGAAATTGAGCAAAAAAACTGCCATTTCAGTCCACATTTTCATCTATAACCTTTTCCACCTATGGCAGATTTTTGAAAGCAATATATTGTTACGTCTGCTGGACTCTTCTGGTTGCGGGGAGAAATAGGACTTGTAGGTTCTTCAAAAACCCTAGCTACCCAGAGCCGATAAATGAGCTCACCTTGCAATGGGTTTTCATTGTATACCGGGTATACAGCAATTCATTTGGTGAAATATAAAGAGTCAAAAATAGTAATCAAGAAAACCTTTGTATTTCCAAAATGGGCACAAGATAAGGAGTTGAGAAGCAGTGGTTATTTGCACTTCTCTGAATTCTGTGGTCCCCATACTAGCATGTGAATTTTAGGGCATTTCTCAAATAGACTTCTTTTTTACACAGTGTCTTACATTTGGAAGGATAAAATGAAGAGAAAGACTAGGGGCAATAACACGTGTTCTTCTATTCTGTGTTCCCCCCAATTCTTCTGATAAAGGTGGAACCTCAATTGTGCGGGTAGGCCTAGTGCACCCGACAGGAAATGCAACATGGACACATCACATTTTTACATTGAAATCTTAGGGTTTTTTTGGAAAGTGCCTAACTGTGGATTTTGGCTTCTAGCTGAGCCGGCACCCAGGAAACCTACCAAACATTTTGTAAACCTAGACACATAGGGGAATCCAGGATGGGGTGACCAGCATTCCATCAAGTGTCCTGATAAAAATGGTACCTCACTTGTGTGGGTAGGCCTAGTGCCCGTGACAGGAACTGCCCCAAAACACAACGTGGACATCTAAAAATTTTCCAAAGAAAACTTACCTGTTTTTTGCTAAGTGCCTAGCTTTGGATTTTGGCCTCTAGCTGAGCCAGCAGCTAAAAAAAACTAGCAAACCTAGACATTTCTATGGTAATTCAGAATGGGGTGACTTGTGGGGCTCTCACCAGGTTCTGTTACCCAGAATCCTTTGCAAACCTCAAAATTTGGCAAAAAAACAAGTTTTTCCTCACATTTCAGTGACAAAAAGTTTTGGAATCTGAGAGGAGCCACAAATTTCCTTCCACCCGGGATTCCCCGAAGTCTCCTGATAAAAATGGAACCTCACTTTTGTGGGTAGGCCTAGTGCCCATGTCAGGAATGGATCACACAATGGTCAATGTTAGTCCTTACTTGAGGGCAACTGTTGACCCTGGGGTGACCAATTCCTGACACAGGCACTAGTCACAGTCACTCAAGTGTGGTATTATTTTTATCGGGACAGGTGGGGAAACACTGGGTGATAGGAACTGTTTGAATCCCAGCATATTCCTGTAGTTTGTGTGACAGAAATGCAAGAAAAAAATTGAGTTTTTATTCAACATTTCACCTTTGCAGGGTATTCCGGGTAAGAAAACTTTGGGCAATCCACACAGGTCAAGCCTCTGTGGACTCCCCCGGGTGTCTAGTTTCTAGAAATGTCTGGGTTTGGTAGATTTCCCTAGATGGCCGCAGAGCCTGGGACAAAAATTGCAGGTTGTTTTGTGATAGATCATTTTGATGTCTCCACAATACGATTTGGGTTGTGGAATTTGGGGCTGAACTAAACTGGGGAGCTCCCAAGAGAGCACTTTCTCTGTGCCACCACATGCACCTTCTCTCTGGATTGAGCTAACCCGCTATTGTCCCGCTGCACAGACTGTGCTTGTGAAGGGACAGCAGGATTGTACTCATCACCTCCCTCAGAATCACTGGAAGAGGAGTTGTTGGAAAAATCACTCCCAGAGTCTTCGCCATTGTCCTATCCCTCAGATGCTGTCTCAGTATCTGCTGTCTCAGTCTCTGATCAGTCCTCCATAACCCGAGTTAGGGCTTGAGGAGCAGTCATCCAACGAGGTGACATCTCTGCTACTGGCTAAACTGTCGCTCAAAAACACTAGCCTACGTAGACAGTCACAAAATTGCTGGTGGGTGTGTGTGAGATGCGTGCAACAGTAAAGGTCAGTCACCTTACCTTTGCTTCTTCACTCAATCAGCACATTCTCTCAAGACACTCAAAAAAACAAAAAAGACACATTATTACTTCACCATGTCACATACCGATCGTCACAGTCTTTAGCGCCTCTGGCGCCCAGTCCAACAATCATTATTGGTGCTCCCACGACCTCCTTGGATTCCCTCACTACCAACCAGCAAAAGCTATTTACATAAAATACAGATTTGATCTTTGCAGTAGGCATATAAATCTTCTGCGCCAGTTTATTGCATTATAACTGTCACTAGACAAAAGTCAGATCCTTTTGTAGCAGAAACATAATCACAAGAGTTACTTGACTTTTTATTGCTGCCTAAATGCTACAGTTGAAACACGTCAGTTGAAGTATGTGCATTGCTTTGAAGACGCAAGCTGCAACTGCAAGAGAACTGGTGGTGAAGATATATAAATATATATATAAATATTCTATATATGTAAAGAGATCACTTTTATACGTGGGTGTGGTTTTCCTGGGGGCCTATCTCAGCCCCCAGGGAAACCACACACGCACTGACAAATGTGATCGCTATATTTGTATATATATATATATATATATATATATATATATATATATATATATATATATATATATATATATATATTTACATATATATATATACTTATCTATATATAGACATATCTATCTATATATATATATATATTTATATATATATATATATAGATAGATATGTCTATACATATCTATATAGATAAATATAGATATGTCTATATTTAGATCTATATACTTATATAGATCTACATGTTTTTTAATAGCTGTATGTTTTCCCAAAACCATACAACTATTAAAAACAATTGTCCCCACAGGGGGCCGTCCTGCCCACAGATGACCCCCTGTCAATTTAATTAATTGTTTTAACCTGTGGTGAATTCCCTGGTGTCTAGTGGGGTTTCCTGGCCCTTAATCGCAGCTGTGCTCCGATCGAGGACCAAGTTAACCATTTTAGGAAGGCATCATTTGAAAGGGGAGAATCTCCCTTTCCGAACAGAGGGGAGGCCCTTTTGGGCCTGTTTTCCCCACCGGAGCAAGAAGCAGCCATACATGCTGCTTCCTGCTCCAGTTGGGAAAACAAGTGTGACATCAGCGCACACCAGAGGATTTTCCATGGTGTCGGCTACTGGTCGTGACCCACACCAGGGAGGTAGTGCGGGCGTCGGCCAGTAGTCGACACCCACACCAAAGGGGTTAAGGAGCCTCACTCATCTTCCAAGGAGCATACAAGTTGATTAATTATGCCAAAGACTAAACCACAACTTCAGAAAATCACTGTGAAACTCTAATATGGCACGCAAGAGACTTAAGGATCAAAAGTCAAACAAGCACTGTCAGAAATTATGTTATTAAACAGTGAGGGTGTAATGCCTACTAATTTAATAAACACAGCCTGCTTAGGTATCCCTTTCTGCCTTACTACAGGTGCATTATACCCTTTGGCACATATACTGAGGCAGATGGGATTTCTGGGGTGATGAAGTCGCCCTTTTGCCAAACTCTGAATCAGGCCCTTAATCACTAAAATGGAAGCTAAAATCTTTCATTGGGTTTAATTTCAAGCATGAAGCCGATGAGGGTTTATCAAAACCGTATAAATCATCAAGCTCAAATTGAAGCTGCTGGTTTTGGTGTCAAATCTCTGAATGGGACAAAGTCTGATTTAGTGTCCGCCAACAATACTTTGTCAGTGAAACAGATGTAACATGTCATCCCCATCCAAGGTTTTACTATTTTTGGAAGTCACATTCGTTTAGCTGGTCAAAGCTGGAAGTTGTAGCCAGGCAGGGCTCCACAAAGCTTAATTCGCAAAGCTCTTCTGAACCTGTTTTCAGCACAAGAAACAAACTTCCTTTTCTTACCAGTCTTAGGAACAACCTCCATGGCTAATTTGGTTCTCTCAACTTGAGACTGAGGAACCTGACAGCCTAGGAGGCTCATGTGAATGAATAGCAGAAGCCCTCACAGGCATTTTCAATTCAAAATGGGCAGTGCGAAGACTGTCCTCTGAGCTGCTAATTGTTCCTGTTCACTGCCAGATAGGTAATTATTGATATGTGTCTTTTTGGGGTTGGGGGCAGAGTCATTAACTCTTGAGACCAAGCATATGTAACCCAGATCTGGATGTTAGATGAGTGGTAGAACATGTTTTAACCTGGGATCTAGCTCAGGAAGCCTAAAGTACATTTACAAAAAGTTACTATTCCAATAACGCTATGAAATATGTGACTTCATTATTAAGTCATGTTTTGATAAGTAGCATTTTCCCAACTGAAGATGTGAAATTAAATATCTCAGTCAAACCAAGACTTGACCAATGGAAAACGTAGCTGAAGCCGCCCAGTGACTTAGTTTTTAGTCCTTCAGTGGTGCTCCTGGAAGACAGATAGTTTTGTATATATATATGAGTGGTGCAAATACACGCTGCAGCCCACATATGCCATTTAACTCCCATATGGCCTTACAGGAAAGTTAAATAGACCAATTGAGTGAAACTCTGTTTCTCAATACCACATGCACTGTGACACGTATTAGCAGTGTTACAGGCATATAGCCATAATGCCAGCAAAACTACAGTCCAGCATAAAAGTGAAAACACGAGTTTGCTACAGGGCCATCACTGAATCAATCTGTCTGCTTTGAATGTTCACAGACAGACACACCAACAGATTGCTGTCAATGGGGTCCTGAAAACAGACTCTGGCCAGAGCTCATTTTAATCTGTAAGATCATTGCATTGCTAGCAGACTGCATCCCATCACATGCTTTGCCATATTTTCAACCCGCCAAGGTTTTTCACAGAAATATAGCAATTATATTTGAGCAGTTTTTGCAGCACATGTTGACGTTCAATTCCATTTTGAATTAACTGGATGGTTGCTAGATTCTGATGCTGTCTGGGAGAGACTTGTTGCATTTTGATAATCTTAGTGTTAGTTATGCATGTTTATAATGTCCCTTCTGTGAATATTGAGCTCTTGATGTCTTTTCTACTTAGTGTTTTCGCATTTTGTTACACATAACCTTACAAAACCCAACACATCAAGCTGGATTAGATCTTGTTCTTGATGAATAGTTGTGTCCACGAGTACTTGGAGCTCAGAGACTGTCTATCAACTCATCTCTGTCAGGCAAGTGAGTTTCATTCAATGTGTCATAACATATAACTTTCTCTTTACATAACACATATGAGGCACAAAAGACTTTCTCTCATTACTTCAAAGATGAATGAAGACCCTACACTTCTAGGAAGTTATACAAACCTTCACCAGCATCAAACACATAGGCCCTTACTACAAATGTGGCAGACTTGAGATGGCCACACTCATGGCCATATTACGACGTGGCGGAGTCACCACTGTCAGACCGCCGACACTGCCAGGTTGCCGGCGGTCAACAGCCTGGCGGTGCCCGGCTGTCTTAATCTGCCAGGCAGCACTTCCCTAGGGATTAAGAGTGCCCTCTCCTCTGGCTTTTCCATAGCAGTCCCACCGCCATGCAAAGGCTGGCGACCCCATGGGGGCCCCTGCACTGCCCATGCACTTGGCATAGGCAGTGCAGGGGCCCCCATGGACAGCCCCATCATGGTTTTCACTGCCCAAATTACAGGCAGTGAAAATGCGCGACGGGTGCTGTTGCACCAAACGCACCACAACATTGTCACTGGCTCAATTATGAGCCAGCATCAATGTTGTGGTAAGTTTCCCGCTGGCCTAGCAGGAAATTCGTAATTGGGCCGGCGGACGGAAACCGAAGTGGCAGTTTTCCGGTCCAAATGGTTTGGTGGGCGGCCTCCGCCACCTGCAAAACTCTTAATATGGCCCATAGTCTTGATTTTATAAATAAAGTAGCATCCAAAGAAGATCCAAAACAAATCATCCTGTTTACAATCCTGCTATTTTCCTACCCCAATATTTGCAGAACCTACAAAACAATCTGAGAGCAGGCATTGCAAAACAGATTCTCTGGTCACAGGCCTATCACCTTCATGCCCTAAAATTATAGCCATCGTAATTTATACATTTAGTCCACAACAGAAAGAGATTTTAAATATTGCATAACTTTTCAAGACTGCTAGTAAAACAGCGATATAAGTTGTGTTCAATGTTTATTTCTTTATTTGAATGACAGATAGAGAAAAAAGTGTAGTTACTGAGTTCGAAAACCCATACATTTAAAAAAACATTAATGTGCACATACACCTAGTGTAAAATATTCCATAATCTTTCCATTTATGAGAAAATCATTGATTATTAGGTAGGGCTAAAGCATTCACCAACCCCGCTGCATGTGTGTTTTTTCAAGTTGTATACAGGTTCTGAAAATTTTAGTTGATTGTTTTTGTACTGCACCTGCATAGCTGCTAAGTTTCATGGTCCATGCGTGATGTGCTGTTCCAGTCCAGGTTTTTTACTTTGAATTCTGGGATATGTAGTCTAGTTTTATAATGAAATAAATAAAGCTACAAGTCCCATATTTCAAAAGAAAAACCTGGACTGGAGCAGCACATCATGCATGGACCTGAGAAACTTGGCAAGGCTGTACTTGTTGGTACAACCAGGTCCGGCTTTAGGGAGGTGCGAGCGGTGCAGCCACACCAGGTGCTGACCTGGCTTGGGGTGCGCTGACCTCAGGGGGTGCTGTGTTTAGCAATAACCTAAAAACTTGGGATTTAAAGACACCTCCTGAAAAGTTCCTCCTGCGTCCAGCCTTCAGAAAACAATTAAAATGGCAAGATACCTCTTGTGATTAATGTTCCTGCTAGGGAGAGAGATATGAGTTTTGTATAGAGGCAGTTTTGACTTGCCATAAAGTAGCACAGAAGGTTAAAGTGCCTACTGCAAAGAATAGAACTGTATTTTATGTGGACAGCTGAGTGGATTAGTAAAGCCAGCCTTTACAACCGCTTTGAAACAAATGAATGTATATGAAAAGGTGGCTATGGAGAGGTGAGGGGGACATTTGCCAGGTGATAGTGAGCGAATCTGAAGAGGTGCTAATGGCGTGGGCGCACCAAAAAAGACTGTCGCACAGGGCGCAACCACCACTAAAGTCGGCCTTGGGTACCACACCCTGACTCTACCCATCCCTATTTTTAAGATTTTCTAGGTCACCCTCCTTTTGCTTGTCTTCTGCTCCTGCCCGTCATTGTGTACTATGACTGCCTAAATTTACACAGTGCTTCAGCCCCATGTCATTTCGTTTCTGCTCCCTCTATCATTGGCTGCTGCCTCCCTCACCTAAATGCTGCTCCCACCTCCATCAGTTTCTGCAGTCATCTTATGTCTAAGCTAAAACTTAGTACAAAAGATAAAGTTCTGAGAGTTTTTGCTGTATGTTTATTTTTGATTTTCAAACTTCTCATCAGAGGCTGTCAAATGGTGGGTGCTTAATGAACACTTCACACATGTCCGCACAGTGCCCTGCCAGTTCTAATCAGTCTCTGCACTGTGAAATGATTGTTTTGAATCAGAGGTCCAGGCCAAGTTTATCCACAAGGTAATTTTTCTTAATTTGCACAATTATATTTATTATAATAATTGCCGCTAAGTCTATGAATATTTGCCGGGAGACTGTAATTTGTTCATGCTGCTAGATATTGAAATTAATGCCACAAAAACCTGGGGAAGGAGGAGAGGGGACATCTAAAAATATCATTCTGTTGTGGGCATCTTGGCATCACGTGATTGTTTCTAATTTCAGAGCTGTTTGTTCGCTTTCATCAGTGAAGGCTAATCATATTAGTGGTGCACTGGTAGCCAGGGGGTTGAGACCACATCTCATATTATATTAGAAATGTCACTCATACAGGGGCATGATTGACACCGCACATTTCATATGGGCAGGGTATCAGCACATCATCACCAGAGCCTGTTGTTTCTGATGCATTTCATGAGGGCTCTTTCTAGTGACTTTTGTGCCCTAACTGGCTCTTAGGAGAGCAATAGACATGCTGCAGGAAAAATACATCAATGTAAAGTTAAAAAATGTTTTACTGTAGCTTGTCATCTATGAAACAAAAAAATGAACATATTTGCTTTATTAACAATTAAAAGGTGAGGTACTCTTACAACAGGAGTGGCGCTGGCGATGCATTCCAAGCAGCAACCTGAAAAGCAGAGTTGGGCAATGCAATATACATGAAAGGTGGGGATCTGAATGTGTTTTAATCACAACACAAAGGAATTGTTCGCCAGTAAAAAAATCGTCACTGGGTTTGCATTGCCCTGTCTCGGTGGGTAGTGCATGCTAGTTTAGATTTTTGGTAACTGCAGCCCATAAACACCCTTCTTCACAGGGAGCAGTTGCAGGAGACGAGGACGCCTGTGCTGTCGCATGCTTGACTGCGTTTTTGCTTATAAAAGAGTTTATATTGTTAGATTTTACTGTCTCGTATTTCAAAAAAGAAGTTAGAGTTCTTATTCAATTCCACAAGGCCCATTTCACAGCTGCCGCCTTCCACGCTTGATCACTATCATCGCTCATTTATGTAGAGCCAGTTTATAGCCATGACATCTTCGATTGAAACAGATTTAAGAAATGGAAAGGGCTGTTACAGTCAAAAGGTCTGCCTGTGTATGCATTTCCTTAGTATATTTTCTTTTGATTGTTAAAAATTAGGAGCGAGAGAATCTTTAAATGGTTGGATGAGTGGGTAGGAACAGAGGTGGAAGCCAGACACCAAGGCCCATATTTATGCTTTTTTACCACTGCATTTGCGTCATTTTTTGACGCAAAAGCAGCGTAAACTTACAAAATACAATTGTATAAAATGACGCAAATGAGGCACTAAAAAAGTATAAATACGGGCCCAAGAGAGCAAGAAGGATTAGGAAAGTGTGAGACATTGGGTTGTCGGTTGACTGAGGATGTGAGCCCCGGTCAAGCAGAAACCATAGTCCTTGTCAGGGTGAGGGCAGGCCAACTCTAAATTAACCTGTGCTCAGCGCTCTGGGAGTTTCTCAGGGTGAGGCACATGCCAACCCTAAACTAACCTGTGCTCAGCCCTCTGGTAGCTTGTCACAGACCATTTAGGCTTAACTTAGAGACAATGGGTAAAGTATTTGTCCAATACTTCATACAGTAAAAAAGTGAAAAACACCTCACAAAAAGGATCCCACTTTAATAAATAAAACAAGACCATTCCGCAGTTCCCCCTACCTAGAAAAAAACAAGGAGGAAAATTGAGCACAGGAAAACAGAATAGAGGAGTCATGAAAAAATAATGCCGTAGAGACCTGTTGAGAAGGGAGAACTATGTAAAAAATGTGGTGGAAGAATTTTTTGAGGATTATTGTCAAATAAACAGAGACTACAAAGGGAAAGGGGTCAACTGGCAAACAGAATATGAAGTTAAAAGAGTAGGTGACGCAGAAACAAGGGGAAGGATGAATGTAGAAAAGGTACCAAAACATGTGGAAGCACACCATGGAATGAAACAGGGGTGGCACTTATTGAAAAAAGCATTGTAAATCCAATAGGGAAATGTTAGTATGGACAAATGCACTGTTGTGTCGGTTTGTTTCTGAAGAGATTGTAGTATGAGTTGAGGCAGTTGATGAGCCCACCTCAAATAATAATCACAATGCTTGTCAGAGTGAAACACAAAAGTCACTAAAGAAACCCGTGTCTTGCACGGAGCCATCAGGCTTAACTTAGATGCAATGTGTAAAGTATTTTTTCATTACTCAAAGAGTAGTAAAACCAATTTCGAGAAATAAAGTACATGTTAATAAACAAAATATCAAAACACCACAATTCAAATTGTAGAACTAGATTTATTGGTTTTTAAAGTTTAAGATTTAAACTAGGACCAAACAGTGCTAAGTTCCAACTGCGATCATCTGGTTGCGCTTGACCAGGGCAAAGTCAAAAGTTAATGCTGATCATAATGGAGTGCAGGCTGGATACAGGGACCAGGTATGTCCTGGTGAACAGTTTTACCTTCGGATTTGGGTCCAGATGTAAAAGCTTTTTTGAAGGTTGCAAATGTGCTGATTCACAGAATAAGGCTATTTGCCACCACAAAAAACAGTTTTACGTGTATAAACACCAAACTGTGATTCAGTAACTTGTTATCAAATCACAATTTGGGTTTCCAATTTGGTATTAGAAGGGGCAAGTCTAGGGTGTCCCTTCAAAATACAGATTTGCAGTGGTTTGCATTCATATTTTGCAAATGAATTACCATTGCAAAACATTATCATTTTACTGACTACTCAAAGGAAGTGATAACCATTTGAAAATGTTTAATCTCTCTTCTCCAATGCTTTCCACTTTCCTTTAAGGAAAACAGGTTGCATGTCAAAGGATAAAGTATGCTTTATTAAAAAGCAGTCACAAACCTGGTGGTCCACTAAGGCCAGCAGGCCATCATCCATGTAACTGCCGTGATTCCTAGTGGGTCACAAATTGCGACCATTCCAATCAATATTATGAGGTAAGTCAATTTGTGAACCCTCTAGGAATCGCTATTTTAAAATATATTCTATACTACATTAGGAATTGTGATTTTTAAATTGCGATTTGGTAAGAATCACAATTTGAAAATCGCTATTCCTAATTTTTTTACACATAACCCTTAGTCTCTAGAATCAAAGTCCAAAACCCTCAGTGGGCCAAGGCATCAGGCTGTGGCCAAAGAGGGCTCCCTGTCATCAGAAAGCCACGGGATGAGGTCTGTGCAAAGTTGTTTACTTTGGCGGGTAAGTTCCAAGCTGGAGAAAGTTGTATTTCATGCTCAGAGAAGGTTCCTTTTTGGGCTGGATACTTTTCGCACCTTTGTCCAGTGAAGATTTCTACCTTTGAACTTAGTCACTTTTTGAAGCTCGGATTCTGTAACTGAGGCTTCAGGCTGTAGCCAAATAGGGCTCCATGTGGGCTGATACAAAGACCCACTGAATGAGATTTGCTGCTGCGAAGAACTTAGCAGGAGCAATCGGGATCATTTACTCATTGGTGATGCACCTTTGTCGGATGAACTTTGCAGATTGTTCTCAGCCTCCTTTGGTTCTCAGAGTAAAAGTTGCCAATACGTTTGACTTTGACAACAGCCAAGGGTCCAGGACCTTTGGAGGTAGCACTTGGAGCTCAAGACTCACTTCAGCAGATGTCAGCAGCAGGGTCCAGGCCAGGTCTGGCTGGAACAAGGCAGTTGGCAATGCAGGAAAAAGGCCTTTTGGAGTTTGTTGTGTCCCTTTTGCCAATACAGTTGGTCAGCCTTATGACTCTTGGAGTCTACTTCTTTGACCTGATCAAAGTTTATGTTGGATGTTTTTCATTGTCAGGACATTAAATATACATGTCATAATTTTGTTAAATGTCATGCACCGTTCCCTATGGGCATTTAGCACCTAACTTGGTGTGACTTATGGGCATTACAAAAGAAGGTTTAGACCTGGCAAAAGGTTTATTTTGACAGGTCAAATGGCAGTTTAAACTGCACACACAGGCTACAAGGCCAAGTCTGGATATATGTTTTACAGTGCTACTGCAGTGGGTGTTACAATAAGTACTGTGACCCTCTTGTAGCATTTAATTTACAGGCCACAGGTACCTGTAATACCATATACTAGGAACCTTTAAGTACATTAAATGTGCCAATTAGGTGTGTACCAATCTACTTATGTTTAGAAGAGAAAGCCAAACACTTTACCTCTGGTTGGCAGGGGTAAAGTGGAAAGAGTCCAAGGGCCACTAAACACGGGTTCAGCATAGGAAGGCAAAAATCTGGGGGTATACCATGCAAAACATGGCACTTTCCAACACCAAGGATGACAAAAACAACCATAGGTGTAGATATCTCCCACTCTCCTCTGCTTTACATGACCCA
This sequence comes from Pleurodeles waltl, assembly GCF_031143425.1. NCBI lineage: Eukaryota > Metazoa > Chordata > Amphibia > Caudata > Salamandridae > Pleurodeles > Pleurodeles waltl. The sequence continues at coordinate 100,932,167 of NC_090440.1, read as the reverse complement.
TAAGAATAGCCACACACTCTCAGCAACACCATATTAGCCACCTCTACCAGACTCTTTAGCCATCAAAGCATGTATTATTTAGGTCATACAACATTCAAACACACACTCTCCAACCACATGCTAGCATTTATAAGTTTGTGAATGCTAGCTCTCAATACAGGCACAGTAACACAAACATGTTATAAGCACAATACATCTAAACATTAATAACATGCCACACAACAGATATGGTCCATGGGGCGTCCTGTTGGTAGTCTGCAAATGTGCTATTGAGTCTCAACTAGGCTATTAAGCACTATAAATGGTACAGCACAATCCAATGACTGTCATTGCGTTAAATCTTAAGAATTCAGCTTGTTCATTTTCAAATTCTCAAGAGGCAACTTCCTGACAAATATCATTCTCACTTAGGGCTTTAAGTGGTTATTTGTGTCATGCAACAAATCAAGCAAGGGACCACATTCTGGATCCTATGTGCAAAACATGCTTAAACTAAATAAATCCAGTCACTAACACTGTTTCAAATGTAGCCCTTGTATGGACACCAAATGATGGAGACCACTTCCCCTCCCCAGGAACTGCATCTTTATAGGTGCACTGTAACAGGGAATCCCAGTTTATGAACTTAGCAAGAAACTGCTCCTCTCCAACACTTGAGAAGCCAGTTGATAGAACAGAAAAACTATGCAAACCTAAGGTATTTTAACAACATGTTTGTAATTAAAAGGACCACCAAATGCAATTTATAGTTCAGGTTTTGGTTTGGTGATTCTGCATAATATTGCACTCAGTGCCTGGGCCCCTAGACACAGATTTCATATACCCTTTCTTGGAAACCACTCCAGTACTACCCATCAAGAGTCACTTCCAGGACAAGTCTTACCATGCAGCATTTGGGCACATAATTGTTCCAGCTGTTGGACAACATGCATCATGTTCCCGGAGAGATATTTGCTGTGCCAGTCTCATCCACTTCTGGGTGAGCACTGCAGTGCTAGACTCTGTGTAATGCCAAACAAAAATTCCTACTGTAGCATGGAACTTCTACCACTGGAAGCAAGTGTGTTCTCCTTTACTGTACTATAACAACTCTGACCTTTCCAGCTATGTCAGTCTGAGAGCACAACTGGGAGCATTCAGCAGTCTTGCCAACCAATTGGAATTAGTTTTGCTCTACCACACCCAACTCAGTACCTGAGATGTACATTTTTAACAAGCCTCTACTCACCACACAAGAGTCCAGGTGTGTCTGTCTATTCTTGGCCCATAGGAATGAGTCATTTTCCTCAAGCCCTGCATCCACCTCATTTGATAAAGTCCTCTTATCTTTCCCCAGCCCAACTCACTCCTGGGAGAGAGACTGTCCAGCCTCACTTATCCTTAAAAGAAGCATTTCACGGGGACAAATTGCCCTGGGGGAGAGGACTGCCAGGTCAGCCACACCCACTCTAGGAGTCAGGAACACCCCAAGTTCCCTCCAGGTGGATCCTTGTTTGGATATGACCATAAATTAACACTACATTATCTTCTTTCTACTTTAACAACTCTGTGACATTAGGCTGTACTAATTCACTGTCTCCCTCAACTTGTGTCTGATCCCCGCTAGGATGTCTTCAGCTTCAGAAGAGAGATTGTCCTTAACGTACAGCTATTCTTATTCACGCTTCACATGTTAATGCAGCAAGTCAAATCTGCATCTAGAACATGGAATATAGCCATGAAATGTTTTTGTACACTATGCAGAGTGGTAATAAAATACATACAGCTCAAAGGTTCACTATTATACAACTCTAGTGCTTGGGCATCCTGTAGAGTTCAGCCAAGCTCTTCCCTTACTAAGAGGCAGGTTTTGCTGATGAACCCTTGGGAGATAGAATCCTACTGCCGCAGTACAGTGCCATTGTCAGGACCCACCAATAAACATGGTCAAGCTGTTAACATGCACCAGACAACAAACTTCCTTAATGTTATGAATTACACAAAGACTTTGAACAAGAATCATGTTGTTAAACACTTTACACATATGGGGAGAGTCTTACTGTCAGGCCACCATTCTGAGCCCGTCGCCCCTCTGCTGCTCTGGGTCAGTCTTAATAATAGACCTGTTTACAATTATGGGGTGTTGATGGAGTCGATGAAGATTGTTGTGCACAAGCTTTCTGATGCTCAATCCTACATGAGGACTGCACGCCACCGCCCAGCGGTCAATCACCAGGGGGCCATACTATACTTGCTCTGCCACCAGAAAACCTGGAACAAGCTTTGCGCACCTTCAAGAGTCCAAGTCACAGCTCCCTTTGTGTCTTGATAAAGCACTGATTCCTGGGAACCCACTCACCTGCTCACCTGATGCCACTATTTTGAGAAAGAGAGAGAACTCAAGCGCCCGGATGACTGGGTCATGTTATATATAACCTGTGCAGCTGGAGGGAAAAACACTTGTCACTGAGAAACAGGGGACCTAATAAGAGAAAATACCCAAAGGAAACAAGGGTTTCTCTTGCAGGCCACCAGGTTATCACTTTTTACCGTGACAGCCATAATAGATGAAGGGAAAGTCTCCAATAGCAAGTAAAAGTGCAATACAAGCACTCTTTCTGAGGAAGTATACAATGGCTGACCATTCAAATCATGTAAACGTGTTGGCGGAGTTAAAGACCCTCTCATGGTACTTCTACTATAATTGCCTGGCCATAAAAAGGGTGTTCAAAGTGTATATTCAACAGAAATACCAATAGTCAGAAAGGCTGCATGAAATCCAAATTACTTTGCAAAGCACAACACTTAACACATAAGATTCAAAAGAAAGTACCTGTCAAGAGTCAATCTCTAGTTTTACAATGATATTTACAAATGTACTCATACACCACAGTTTACTTTGTGAGTATATGAACATTTGACTAGCAGCCTAGCTGCCAACATCAGTGTGGAGCTGTCTCTAAATAAATGCCATTGCCTTGTGATAGAAAGGTTACAAAATTAATCAATTGAAAATTAAACCAATGTGGAGCAGGTGAGAACTTGCAAGCAGAGACTAGTTTGGGTGTCTATGGTACAGTTCCACTGAACAGCTCTGTCTTCCATCCTTTAAGTGACACTGTCACAATCATTAATTACAGACCAGTGCTGCACTACTTCAGTAAACCTTGGGCACTACGGCATACTCAGAGTTGTATATGTTGTAGCAATATAAAATAAGCATAGATCATCTACATGTTCCCGGCTTTCTCCTGGTCCTTCTGACTATATCCCTCAGACCAAGCAATCTTTGTACACAATGTGGAGGTGGTGTTTGGTGGGATATGCTATTGAGATATGTATCTATTGACTACACTTGCATTCTGTATCAGAGACATGCATGCATTTTCTAATGAAGAAGTAGCACCATCTAGAGCAGCTAGGCCACATCAGTACATTTATTGTTGATAGTTATGTTGTATTTTACTCATCTCTGTTGCTCTATTTAACAAATTGTGTTGGTTATTCCTTATTACTTGTCCACCGAGACACTTTCAGAGCCATTTAGGTGCTGTAATGTGGCCCATCGGCACACCAGGTTACCACTGGCATGGCTAAACTGACTCTCGCCGCTGATTCCCTAGCATAGGAGTGGTCACCAGATTTAGAGAAAGTTTCTTTGTCTTCAGTGGAGTCACCACTGTAGTGGAGGTACTGAACTTTTGCTTAACTTTTGCTTTCTGAAAATAACCTCCCAAAGCTGGGACTTTGTTTTCAGAAAACAGACAAAACAATAACCCTGACACACAGAGAGGTTTCTCCCCCGGTGTAGGAGCCACTGTGTATTTTCACTGCACTGGACTGTGATGCCTTGCATGGTGTACCGAAAAGGTAAAACAAGTGAATGCTGTCACTCCTTAAATAGGGCATGGCAAGCACCACTGTGACCTGGGCACCTGAAGCCAGATCAGAGGTTTATGCCAGCAGAGACAAATGAGATGGTTTAATCTTCCTGACTCTAACTAGAGTGCTGAAACTAGAGGGTCGGCAAGACAGACTTTAAATACCCCTTGCTATTAAAAACATGCTTTTCATATAGTCGTTTTTTGAACATATCCATAATGCAGCTCATGGGCCTCCAAATGAGTGAGGTGACCTTGTTTCCCCATTACCTCTGAGTACTGAGTAGTAAGTAAAAATTCCATTCCGACGTACTGTTGCATGAGCAACAATGAACATTGTAGAATAATTTAACACGACTTTACAATGTGCCAGTAAAATATTTATTTTCAATTGCCAGCAGAAACAAAACTGCTGAAAAATATTATTTTCCAAATTAATAATGTGCACCAGGAACAATGAGAAAAACAAACATGTTCCTTATTAAGGGGTTCTTTTATCAAGACAAACAAGAGGCCTTGGATATCTTCATGGCTCTATGAAAAAAAAAATCATTTTTCAATTGCTCTTTTAGTAGAATAAAATAAACCTTCGGAAATAACAGTTCAAGAAAACATCAATAATCAGAAAAAATGGATAATGTTTGTATTCGGAAATAGTATTCATTTTATCTATAGTGTGCTTCTACTTAATATACACAAGGAATGCATGAAATAACACTACAAAACTTTGGGAATAGGAAAACAGAAATTATAAAAATGCAAATGTAAATATCACTCCTTCCTGCCTATTCCTGTCCATCCTTACTCTTCCTATCCCTCTCCCCAACTACTATCCTCTCTCTTCTGTTTATTCCCTTCTACATGATCTGTTCCCCTCTTTCCTGGTCCCTCCCCCCCTGACATTTCCCCCTCCCACTTCTTGCCCCCTTTCTCCTTGATTGTCTTAGTCCATTTTGCAGGGTCACCTCCAAATTTTTTGACTTCAGCCCTCCTATTTTCGGAGCCCATTTATGGTGGCTATTGGGACTCTGTGCACCATTGTTAACATGTGCTAAATGCTTGTGCCCACTCCTTAAAACATGGCACAACATGGCCTATACCTGATTTCTACCTTTTAATTTAGAAGTCCCTAGTAAATTGGTATAACATGTACCCATTGCTTGTAAATTAAATGCTACAAGTGGGCTTGCATCCCTCATTATTCCACCTACTTAAGTAGTCCTTTAAAACATGTCTCAGGCCTGCCATTGCAGCCTGTGTACAGTTTTAAACTGCCAATTTGACCGAGCAAAATAAACCATTCACCAGGTCGTAACCTCCTTTTTTAATACATATAAGTCACCCCTAAGGTAGGTTCTGAACAGCAATGAAAAACTTAACTTTTTTACACCTTTCACTAGTATGAGCCCTACTTCTCCTACAGGATAATATTAGGTTGCCTTATTACATTTATGAAATGATAACTTTAGTTTGGAAACATGTAATTATTTTATGTTTGAACTCAAATTAATTGTAATTTTAAATTCTTGTTAACAGTAAAGTTAGATTTCATATTACAATTTTACCAAATCCACTTTTTATAAAGTTGTCATTTTTCTGCCTTAAACCTTTTGAAGTCTTCTAGGAGTTTCCACCTTTCTGGGCCTGTTATGTTTCCCCATCAGAAATGCACTTTGGGCCCAGATGGTGAATGAGAGGACCTGGGTGTAGCTGGGAGAGGGCCATCCTGCCATCATGCAAGCTCCATTTACATTTCAAAGGAGCTGCCCCAGCACACTCTCAAGGAACCTGGCACCATGCTTTTCTCACCTAAACATTTTGGGACCTGGGCATGGAAGAAACAAATTCCAGAACAATATGGGGGTAGAAAGCTCAGCCCCATTTCTCCACTTCTTTCAGTTCCATCAGCCCCATTCTCTACTTCCTGTCCTTCCCCGCTCTCCTACCCTCGACATGCAGAGCATACCTGTTTGTCAGTTCTTCTGCCATCTCCTAAGACGCCCCTCTTTTGATCTATCTGATCCAATGATCCTGTTGTTTTGGTTGCTGGATTCATACAGCCTCTGGCGCCGTTGCTGCCTCCCTCCCGCTGTGCCTCTTTACCCTCTCTTATCACTTCCAACCCTCCTCTCCATCATTCTTTTCTTTCATTGCCTCCACCTCCTCCCTGCTGTCTCCTCTCCTAATCAACCACCCATTCCCTGCTCTATTGTCTTGCCTCAACCTTGTCTCTGCTTCTCCACCATTTCCCTTCCTTCTCCCCAATCTCCCTCTTGCAACGTTTTCTTCTATGCTATCTTCACTGATCTGTTTGTTCTTTTCTTTTTCATTTCCTCTCTCTTCTTTCTGCTCCCTCTCCATGTTCTTTCTTACATGTCCCCATACCTCTACCCTGATTTGCTCACCCTTGCCCCTTCCCTCCTTTCCTCACTTTTTGTGCCATTCCCTATTGCTCTCCTTCCTCTTTTCATTCATTCTTCATTCCAGTTTGTCAGCAGTTTTTCCCCATTTCTCCTCTTGTTTATTTTGTTTCGTGTTCTAATATATAACCTCCACTATATTACTCTTGTTACTATGTAAAGCACGTCTACACTTCACCGTGCTTTAGTGTAACATAAAACTGAGAAATAAATAAATAAATGAAGACAAGATGCAACACCTTATCACATATATGAATACATCACAGTTGGCATCTGAAACGGTTACATGTTTTTGTGAGATGAATGTATGAAGAAGAATGTACAGCAGGAACGATTTGATTCCAAAGTTTGAGAATGAGAGTGATCAAACCCTAAAGTATGAAGTGAAATAAAGTAAAAAGTTTAAACAAAAAAAAACAAAGGGGAAGAAAAGCCATGAATATATCTGAAAACTGGCAAAAAGGGAACTGAGGAACAAAGGAAAAGGTAGGTACTGGAAAGGGAAGACATCTGCAGAATGGGGAAGATTAAAGGGAAGATAACCAGAAGACTCAGGCAAAGATGGAAGAGGCCTAATAAGTATGGAATATGAATGAACAGGATGAGAAAAACTATGAGTAAGAATACAGAATAGTATAATGTGAGCTAGGATCGAGGCATGAAACACCGCTCAGTCACGCCAATAGGAAAACAAAACAAAGGCTAATCAATCAGGTAGGTAAGACAAACACGAAAATGGGGGAACACAGAGGATCCAATTGTTGAAGAGAAGAACGTATTTTTAGAATAAAATAATGACCTCTGAGTCGAAGACAATCGAAAGGACAAGCAGAATGAGAAAAAAGTATTCTTTAAATGGCAGACCAATAAAACCGGAGTTGGTATAGCAAGCACAGTTGTTTGAGTCTGGTAGGCAGAGCTAAACCAATAATTTGGTCTCGGAATTATAATTCAGAGGCATACAGCAGTGTTGAAAAATAAAGGATGTTAGAGTGGACAGAATAGCAATATGGTGGGCAAGGGTTCCTGTTGTTGGGGGCAGTAAACAATATCCTACATAGCTATACGGTGTTGTAGTCATTTAAAATGGCAGAGAAGTTAAAGCCCGTTTTCCATCTGGCTTGACAGTGCAGGTGTCTGCAAGACCTACTTTAACCAATGTTTTAGAATACCCATAGAGGCCCTTATTATGACATTGACGGTCAGCTGACTGCCACGCCAGCGATGGCGGTAGTACCATCGCCAGGCTGGCGGTGAAGCCTGCCAAATTATGACCATGGCAGTGATCCCTCCCATAGACAGCCAATGTACCACCCGAACCGCCAGTGCGGTTCGTCCACTGACCACAGCGGTAGCCATCTTCAGGCTGGCGGAAGACAACGACCCGCCCACCATATTATGACATAGTAGACCACCAGGATTTGCGGGGTGGGACCACCACCTCCAAAAGCCTGGCAGAAACACATCATATAAAAGGAGACTTCCACCTCCAGGGACACAGAGGACTCCGCATCCGCCGTCAAACCCGAACTGGAAGTCCTGTCGATGCAGTAGGGCGCAATGGCAGTTCAGGAGCAGCAACGCAGACGAAGATGACGACGGTGAATATAGCCGTCTAGCACACAAGGGAGGGAGGGGACCCACATGCACGACACACACCATACACACATTCTGCAGAGTTTACCAACATCAACATAACCCAGGAGCACAGAAACCCAGGACACATACCTCTGGTCCAACCACTGTAATTATGTGGGAACAGTGACCCCAATATAATATATATATATATATATATATATATATATATATATATATATATATATATATATAAATATATATAGGTACAGAAAGGGCCATTGTCAATGAATAGCCACAGGGCAACTTCCAAGGTCCAACTTGTATCCTGACAGCCCAAGTCCGTCCACAGGGCAGGGGCATCATGATGATGGTAGGCAGGCACCTCAGGGTTTTTTTTTGGGGGGGGGCTTGGACCTGGGTTTGGGAGGAGGTGGGTCCTTACTCTTTTGTTTAGGGGGTGAATGAGTGGGCATGGAGTGGGGGGCAGAGTGGTAGTGTTGTGTCCCTTACTGCTAGGTTTTGCTGCAGTGGGAGGGATATGAGAAGACTGGAAGCTGGAGGTACTGAGCTGGGGAGAGGGATCTTTATCTTAGGGACAGTACAGGGGGGTGGGAGCCAAGAGCTCAAGGTAGGAAAAGAAAAGTTTCTTAGGTCACATGGGGAGAGTTGTGGGAGGAGCTTTGGGAATGGAGGTAGAGGGAGTAGTTGTAGGAGGAGTAGGTGTGCTGGACGTGGGTGCAGGTTCATGGACTGTGTACGTGTATGAGGTGGATGGCTGTTGTGTGTCTGAGTGTGGTCGTTTTTGTGTTATTGGAAGTGGCAGACTGGGTGGGAGAGCACAAACAGGACATGTGTATGTATGTTGTTGTGGTGTCTGCAAGTGAGGTGGGTGTGCTGCTTGAGGTTGTGATGGTGGTGGTGGTGACTGCGCATGTGATGTATGGGGTGCTATCTGCTTGTCTGCTGTTGTTGTTACTGTGGACAAGGCTGTACAGGTGGCAGGATCTGGGACTGATGATGCAGTGCATGCAGGTGTGAGTGTTGAGGTGACTGTGAGAGAGGAGGAGGAGGGGTATACAGTGGAGGCAGTGGCTGTTGCTGTATGTGGATCTGTGTGTTGGATGTGTGTGTGCATGTAGAGTGAAGTGTGCTGCCTGTGTTTGTTTGTGCGAGTCCTGTCTGTTGTTTTTCATGCATGCTTGTCAGATTGTGTGCATGGAATGGGTTGGGGGGAGAGGGCTTTGGGACTGGGAAAAGTACGTGGAGGGGGGACGGAAGAACCAGGGACACTGGCTGCCAACAAAGAGGAAGCCAGAGCCTGGAACGATGTCTGTAAGGTAGCCATGCCACCGTGAATGCCCTCCAGTTGGCATCTGGGATGCCAGCCCCTGGATGGCATTCACTATGGTTGACTGCCCTACAGAGATGGATCTCAGGACGTCAATAGCCTCCTCAGTGAGGGTAGCAGGGCTGACTGGGGCAGGGCCTGAGGTGCCTCGGGTGTAGGAGACACCCACCCTCCTAGGTGAGCGGGCACGGGCAAATGGGTGGGGGGCTACTGGGAGGGCGGTGCTGGTACAGTGGGTGGCGGAAGATATTGTAGCTGGGGTGGTCCTAGAGTGGTCTGCCACTACCAGGAAGCTTCCATCGGAATAGGAATCAGATGTTGTTGCTCCAGTCTCCCCTGTGGTGCTCCTCTCGCCCTCCAACCCAGTGGTCCCCTCGCGTTGGTGGACTTTGCCTCCTGGGTCCCGTGGACTGCAGCTCCCCTACTCGCCGGTGCCCCAGCTCCTTCACCAGATGATGCTAATGCACACAAGGACAGGATGAGAAAAGGAGAGAGGGGGAGAAAGAAAGGGAGAACAGGGTCAATCACAGCAACAACAGCACATATGGCATACACATCACAGTCACTCACTTGGACAAACACTGTGCAGTATGGACCAAAATGCCAAACCATTACCTGGGTTCAACAGCAGTAAAGAACACAAACACTACCATTTGCACACCTACAGGGACCTACTAAGCCATGTCTGCCATGGTATGATAGCTACTTACCAATACCAAATATACATACCCCCCTACATTGCTAAGCAGGACCACACATGAATAGCTAAACTGGCATACTGGGGCATCCACTGACTACAACCTTGCACCCAAACCCCATGGCAGGCAACAAAAACAAAATACCTCACAGTCTGTACTCAACCCCTTGTGGCTGCTGTGCTGCCCTCAAGTGCCCATCCAACTCAGGATTGGCCACTGCCAGTATGTGGGCCATTAGGGGAGTCAGGGTCCGATGGGCACCCCTCCTTCATTGGGAGGCCGTCCCCAGCTGGGTGTCCGCGGTCCACCTGGCCCAGCATCTCAGGTCCTCCCACTATTTCCTGCAGTGGGTGCTCCACCGGCTATGGACCCCCAGGGTCCACATGTCCTTGGCAATGGCACGTCACAACCCTTTCTTCTGATGTGCGCTGACCTACAGAGGAGACACAGACAGAAGGACACCATGAACTCAACACTCTATTATGTAACAGTAATGGCTTACTTACTGGATAGAACCCACAGTAGGTACACACATGACCCGTACCTCTGCATAGACATTGCATGCAGCCAAAACCCCTCCAAATGATACTTTGCCAGCACATACATACGTCTTCATGCAACCATGTTACATCCAACGTACCCATGATGTACTCACCTGTTGGTCTGGAGGCTCATAAAGCTGCCCACACAGGGGTCTCCAACTCATTGGATGTGAAGACTGGGGCCCTTTCCCCTGTAGCACGGGCCATTGCAGGTTCTAGACACAGGACACAGCAGCACACGCAGAGGAGATGTTGAGCTGTAGAAAGTAAGGAATCAAGCGATGTGGTACAGAGAAAATGACAGTCACGTCCATGGCAGTGAACACCGTCACCTCCGGCATTGATCATCATTGGTTCCTGTACTCCACAGAGCTCCATGTTAGCCAATGAGGAGTTACATGTCGGGCAAGACCGCCTTCCGCCATGCCGCCAAATGCCAGCAGAGTGAGGTCACTTCCACTTGTACCTGCATACAGGATAGGCAGTTGTCATTTCCTTATGCTGGTAGTTAAGTCGCACAAATTTATGTGCGTAATAGGTATTGATTGTACACACCACGACAATTCTAGTCTTCTACATACATACATGCTCTGTATAGTGTGATATTGTGTGTCCATACTTCCCGTAGTCACACACATCTCATGTTTGGTTTACTGAGATACCTACCACTGCAGAGGAGGGGGCAAGCACCCATGTGCAGAACCCTAGTGGACTTGGCTACACTGGATGAGCGGCACATCATATTCACCTATCGTCTGGACAGGGTCACAATTACTGAGCTGTGTCAAAAAATTGGAGCCAGATCTGATTCCTGCTATTCATAGTACTACAGTAGTACAGGTACTGTCAGTACTCCACTTCCTGGCAAGTGGTTCATTCAAGGTGACAGTGGGTTTGGCTGGAGGAATCTCACAGCCAATGTTTTCGATTGTGCTTGGAAGGATTTTGGCTGCCTTGCTCAAACACATGAGCAGATACATCTCATTCCCCCAGAGGGAAGATTTGCCCACTGTGAAGGCTGGATTCTAGGCTACGGGACAAATACCACATGCGATTGCCCTCCCAGGACAAATGAGCAGGTGTAGAGGAATAGGAAGAGTTACCACTCTCTTAATGTCCAGATGGTGTGCCTTGCTGATTAATACATCTCCCACATCATTGCCAGGTTTCCTGGATCAGTGCCTGATGTCTATGTATTGAGGAATAGCAGCGTCCAACAGGTGATGGCACGACTACAGAGGCACGGAGTGTGGCTCATAGGTGACCTTGAGTCTTCACACAGTGTATGTCAGTGTATGCCAACTAGAGTTGTACTCCATGCCATTGTATATGTTAAGACTCACACTCACACACACACGCTTCTTGCAGCACCCTCACAAAATAAATCAGCATGTATGTAGAAAGATGAAACTTGTAATGAATGTGTTTACAGCACAGCACTTCCCTGCAACTTGTGAGGAAAAAGATCTTCCGTCGGAATATTACATTGCATGTTTGTCTATATTAATAAAAGCAAGTGTTGTCCCATTTTTGAACTGTGTGCCATGCGGTTTATGGAGACATTGAATTCCTTCATATGAATCATCAGAAGTGTTTGATGACTCATCTCCATCAGCAGCACAGCATCCACACTCCTCACGTTGCACACCAGTCTATAAGTAGAACTGCCAAGGTGTTTCCGGGGCTTGGCTTCGAGTCTCCCTTTGCTCGCAGGTGTTCCCGGTTCAGCTGGAGTTCCGTGATTCTTTCAGGAGTCGTCTTGTCAGTGCAAGGCTTCATTGGAGAATCCCTCTCTGGAGTGGATTACTTTCACAGTGGCTGGAGAATTTACGAGCAGTATTCCATCTTCCTCAAATATTCGAAACATTCCAGGAGAAGTCGGTTCATGAGTAATTCCCCTCTCGGCTCCCTGTTTTCAGCCTTCTTGAGGTTAGTGACCTTTTGGTGCATTATGAAAGACATTCATCGATGCTGAGAAACCCGTGATACACGGCTATTTTTCAAAGACAGCTTAAGAAGTATTTTTAAAAGCAGCATTGAAGTTAAGTGCTGTGAACTCCTGAAAGCATCACTAGATATCTATGTGAAATTAGACATTTATTCTGATTGTTTTGGAGCATTTTGAAGATGAATAACAAAAGACAAATTCATAAGTTCGATTTTATAATCATTTTGTTGTGAGTTACAAAAGCTTTCTTAATAGTTGAGCAATCGAGCGATAATAATTATTGTGAATTTGCTGAAAGACTCAGTGATTGGCCAATCGAATTATAATAATTACTGTTATTTTGCTGAAAGACTCTGTGATAGTTGTAGTTCTTTTGTTTTTTATTTGTTTATGGTCTTAGAAATTCGTGCACCAAGCCCTGAGGCAGCTTTCTTAGAACAACAGTGGCACTCCTTCGTGAACCAGTGTTTTGTTTCTCTTCCCTTCCCAAATCCCTGTTCCCTATCCATTTCCCCCAAAGGCATTTCGCTTCTTCCCTGTTCATTCCAGATACAAAAGAATAGTGTTTAGGGGTGAGGGTTTTATTCTCTCCGCTCCTGTGGAACCTGGAATTCAGGTGAGTGGACATGGTCTTGTCAGAAAGCCAAGCCCACGAAAACTAAGTCCACCTGAGCGCTGATGTCTCAGAAAGAGGTCAACATGGAGGATCTTGCACGGGCTCTGATGCAGGTTCAGGCTCAGGTAGCCCAATTGAGGGAGGAAAAATATTCCCTTACAACTTGAGAGATAAGATTAGAGGGGAACCATGGTGAGGTGCAATTCCTAGAACAGACAAACCCTTTCTAAAACAACCAACCTTTGTTCCTAATAAACCTACTAAACCTGAAGAAGCAACACCTATGAAACTCACTGTAGTTACCCCTGCCCCAGTTCCATTGGCTCAGCCAGAAAGATTCACTGGCGATAGTAGCAAATGTGATATATTCATTAACTAATGTCACTTGCAGTTTTTGTGCAGGCCGACAGCTTTTCTTGATGATGCTGCAAAAGTTGCTTTTGTCCTTTCGTACCTTACAGGGAATGTTGCTAATTGGTCTACCCCCTTAGTCCAAAACGATGACCCTCTTTTGTAGAAATTCCCAGAGTTTCAAGCCCAAATAATGAAATTTTTTCTCGACACACCTTAATGCAATCCAGTGATACTGAGTTATTGAATTTGAAACAAGGAAATAAAGACCTCTTAACATACGTAACCTCTTTCAATAGAGTAGTATCAGAAATCCATTGGCCAGAGAGTAAAAGAACCTCATTATTTTATCGGGGACTCCGAGATGAGTTGAAAGACATTTTGTCTCAGATAGTAGAACTGCCCGAAGATTGTGGCAAATTTATCGATATAGTCGTTAAACTTGATCATCTCCTAAATGAAAGAGAAGGCAAAAAAGGTAGAGAAGATAATACACGTCTTATTGTTTAATGTGCTGAGAAAAAAGAAGAGACTAAAAATCAGGAAAGTAGTGAACCAATGCAAGTAGGGGGTATCCGCTCTCCATTATTCACAGAAGAAAAAGATAGGAGACTGTTATGATTTGTTATAACATTGTCATAAACTCACATAGGAACGTTATTCAAGTTGTATAGTGTATTTCATTTTACAAGCATTATAGTCTTATCTAGTAGAAAGCTTAACCTTGTATAATTATATGTACCACATTTCCTTGTAAAAGTGGAGCGCTCCAAGGATCTGCTACAGAATGTTGGAGAATGGAACAACCGGGAGTGTGCCTTAGAATGTTGGTGGAGAGAGCTGAGTAGGCAGTGAAGAGACAGGAGATGAGGTGCTATGCAAGGAGTCTGTCAATAAACCTTGTTCTACCACATGTGTGTGTGACGCGTTATTACAGAGGACTTTGGCGATGAGGATGGGATCTGCGCAGGGGCAGTGAAGACTCCTTGCCCCATATCAATTCAGCACCTCAGTGAGACGTTACAGAACTGTAAGTGTACAAAAAAGGAAGGTACGGCTGAGGGAAGCGCCTTAAACGAATACCTGTCGAGTGATCACAGCTAGGAAGGCTCTCGATACTTATTTGAACCTCCAGAGGTGCGTGTATACTAGAAGGATCCTAGAGGCATCCTTAAGCAGAAGTGAAAAGTAGGATAGCTCCTGGTCTGCTTCCTACTGAGAGACTTTAGCGTGTGCGTCACGTGGAGGATACAAGTGAGGTATCCGACTACGCTGTCCCTGACAAGGTGGGCTGAGGCTGCTGTGGGAAGCTCCGCACTCCGGCAGCTGTGTAACATATCTAGGCGCTGGGAGCAGAGCGCGCCTGGAGCGACAGGCGAGGGACAACTCTGGCGAGCAGAGCGCGCCTGGAGTGACAGGCGAGGGAAGAATGCGGCGAGGAGCACCGCGCTCTACTGTCCTCTTGAGAAAAGCGGCGTGGGAGCATTGAGAAAAAAAAAAACGTGGCAGCGCAATCCCTGGAGCGGAAACTGGCGAAAGTGCTCCAGCGGAGTCCCAAGGTCTTACCTGGGTGCACGTTCACCGGGAGCCCAGCGGCGTCAGCGAACTGCTGAAGAGCAGCACAGGACCGAATTGGATCCTCTCTTCACAAAGGCGATTCATCTAACTTCCACCAGCTGTGGAGGCGGAACCTCTCAACCTAGCACGCTTCCAGAATAAGAGGCTTAACCCGGGGAAGCTGCGTTTATTCTTCAAAATAAAAGGTGTTCAGGCGAGCACATCCTAGTTAAGCAAGGCGGCAAGAGGCCTTTTAAAATACTTCATAGTGACTGGAATTAACAATAATAAGAACATGTCTGGTGGTAAGGAAGCAGCTTACTGCAATTTTTGTATAACGTGTTCCTCATTACACATTTGAAAAGTATTGCATGATATTGTATATGGTGAATGATTAGACATATCTGTAACCCTTAAGTATTGTATCTCTCAGTAACAATTCCGATAATTTCAAAATACCGTGGATGGGTAAATGTATTGGCATATTGCTGGCAGATGGTATGTACATGAGCTGTGACTCTACAGAAGCTGAACACTAAGGACCAAAAGTACAGAACCCACACTGGTAAAGTCAATATTATTGTAGTGTGACAGTATTCACAGTAAGCATGGCAGCAGCAGGAATGTCCCAACCCCCCCCCCCATTTTTAAATGAAATAGGTGAACCCAACTTACCCTAGAAGGAATGGTCAAAACTGTTTGAATCTTATTTAATTGCTATAGGGGGGCAAAAGTTCACGGCACTGAGGAAACAACACATACTTTTACATAATCTAGGAATACAGGGAAGGAAAGTTTATGAGAACCTGACTGATTTAGAAGACGAAGGAGAAGAAGAGGGGGAAAACTTAGATGTTTTCCAGCAAACTTTCAACAAGTTGGAGAGTCATTTCGGCCACAAAGTGAATATAGTCCTGGAAAGACATTGGTTCTTTAGTAGAATGCAAGGCAAGGATGAAAAGGTAGCCACCTATATTGCCTCTCTGTGAGGACTGGCCCAAACGTGTGAATTCGAGGAATTCGAGGATTCGCTAATTCGGGACCAGTTGGTGAGGTGCACAAACAGTACACGGGTGCAAGAGAAGCTTCTTACACATAACCCCTCTCTGAAAGAAGCTGTGGATTTTGCGAAGAGCATTGAACACACAGTTGAGTGCATGAGGGAGATCAAAGATACACCTGAAACTGAAGGGGTGAAGGTAATAAACAGTCAGATTAAACAGGAGGAGGGGATGGCTAACAAGGAGGATGACTCCGTACTACTAGCCACTTCAATAAGGAAAAACCCGTCTGAAGAAGCAACGAAAGGGAAATGCTTTAGATGCGGGAACCACAAACACCTTTCTAATAGTCCCTTTTGTCCTGCTCGCAACTGCCTGTGCAGGAAATGTGGTGCTAAGGGGCATTATGCTCGAGTATGTAAGAATGATAGAAGTAATAAGAAACTAGTAAACAGAGTGGAAGAGATCACCAATTTAGGCAACAAGTTTATCCTCCAAGTCAAGGAAAAACAAGGTACTGAACCACCCAATAATTCATATCCCACGTGCGATATTAAACTAGATGGAATTAGTGTGAGAGCGTACGCGGACTCGTGCTCACCATTTACTCTCATGAACTACCAAACCTTTGCAGACAAATTCCAAAACTAAGGGTACAGATTGCGTCCGGCCAATATAAAGCCTGGGGGGTACAACAATGATCTTATACCCCTAAGGGGTATGCTAGAATTAGGCATATCATTCAAGGATCGGCACACTGAAGGAATGGTATACGTCACTGATAAAGGCTCCAACTTGTTAGGATGGAGACACCAAAAGGAACTAGGGGTTAAACTGGATCCCAACAACAAAGTATTACTAATAGACATGCAAAGAATGAGTGAAAGCATATGTGAAGAATTCCCTAAACTGTTTGAGGATAGGCTGGGCCTGTTGAAAAACTATCAACACAAAATTAAAGTTAAGGAAAATGCAACACCAGTAGTACACAAATTCAGATCCATCCCGTACCTGATGATGAGCCCCTGAAGGAAGAATTAGATACGTTGGTTAAATCAGGAGTCATAGAACCCATAGAAAGTTCCTTGTGGCTAGCTCCCATAGTGGTCACCAGGAAACCTAACGGCAGAGGTATACGCCTATGTGTAGACTTGCGGGACTTAAATGCCAACATATGGGTAGACATGTTCCCCTTACCTAAAATAAATGAAATGGTGAGTATGTTAAGGTCAGCTAAATATTTTAGCATAATATATCTATCATCCGCATAACACCAAGTGGAATTGCACCCATCATCGTATTCACTCAGGTCTTTTATAACTCCATTCGGGGCCTTTAGATATCGCAGAATGCCCTTTGGTCTCGCTTTGGCAGCTGCAGTATTCCAAAGGATCATGCAAAGCGTATTGCAGGGAATCATACAAATAATGTGCTTCCAAGATTACATATTAGTGTATGGGAGCACAGAATCTGAGCACAATGCCATTTTGAGAGAAGTGTTCAAGGCCCTTGACGATGCTGGCATGACTATCAGGAAGGATGAGTGCCAACTGGGGGTAGAGTCAGTGGAGTATCTGGGGCATAAGATAAGTAGGGACGGAGTAAAACCTAAGTGCGATTTGGTAGTAGTGGTAAAAGAGGCCCCGGCACCTGCTAGAAAGGAAGAACTGAGATCGTTTTTGGGTTTGGCTGAGTTTATGTCAAAATTCGTCAACAACTTTGCAGAGGTCACTGCCCCCATGAGAACATTATTGAAGAAAAACGTGCATTTTGATTGGAATACTGATTGTCAATCTGCTTTTGAGAAGGTGAAGGATGCCATAGTACACTGTCCCAGCTTAGGAAATTTTGACCCCACCAGTAAAACATGGCTAACTACGGATGCCAGCGGGAAAGGTCTAGGCGCCACTTTATCCCAATGCGTGGAGGGGCAGGAAAGGATTGTGGCGTTTGCATCCAAATCACTAAGAGAGGCTGAGCTTAATTACTCCACAATAGAGAGAGAAGCCTTAGCATGCTTTTGGGCTATTAACCACTTTAAGTTCTTCCTGTGGGGCTTGCCTTTCCTAGTCAGAACAGACCGAAAACCCCTTATTTCTTTATTCACCACTAAAGGCAGAGACCATGCCACCCCACGTATAGCCAAATGGATCATGGGGCTAGAAGGCCTCAATTTTGAAATGCAATATGTCACGGGTAAAAGGAACATATTAGCGGATTGCCTTTCAAGATTACCCCCGAAAGGAGAGCAAGACAGGCTAAATGAGACCCCTGAACCAGTGTTTTTTGGGGGGAATTGTCAGGCATTACCAGGGAGGAGTGGGTTGTGGCTACAAACAACGATCAGACAATACAAGCCCTAAAAGATAAGATAAGGAATGGATGGCCAGAAAGATCCCGACAGATAGAGGAAGACTTAAGGGGGTATTGGGAGGTGCGGTCAGAGCTGCATATAGCCAAAGACTTAGTGATGAGAGGGGAGAGAATCGTTCCCCCACATGAGCTATGGGACAAGCTTATAAGTCTGGCGCATGAGGGACACCTAGGGAGGACCTTAACTAAAAGTAAACTGAGGGCTTCTTATTGGTTCCCCACTATGTACAGGTTAGTGGAAAACACTGTGGGTGAGTGTGTTAATTGTTCAATGAGTGACAAAACTAAAATTACGCACAAATCTCCTTTGTCTCCCGTTGAAGTCCCCACCAAATCATGGGACAAACTGGGTTTGGCATCCTAGGACCCCTCACGTGTTTTAGAGTAAGAGGTAGATTTCTGTTAGTCTTAGTCGATTATCACTCACATTGGGTGATGACTAAAGTTGTGTATAATGTGACAACACAAGATGTCATGGATTTCTTGAAGGAAGCATTCACTAGAGAAGGGGTCCCAAGAACCATTGTTACAGACAATGGCGTACAATTCATCTCAGGGGCCATGGAGGAGTTCTTGAGGAAAAGTAGGGTCCAGCACTTTAGAACAGCATTGTATAACCCCAAAGCTAATGGCTTTTTTAATCTGGCCAATGTTGGCTTCTAGTGCTGTAGGGTGCCCAATTTTGCAGCAGTGGTGTGCACTGCCAATGGCTGACCTCCTTTGATTGTCTGCTGTGGTGATTCATGGGTCATTATTAGGAGGGTGGTGTATTGCTGGCGTAGCGGGGAGGGTGGTGGGCCTGATATTTTTTTGCCTTTGTTGGGTCTGGCGGAATTGTGATTGTGGCTTGTTTCTGTCGGTTTTGTGTTTCTGTGTCATTATCTGGCAGGCGGATTACCACCTTCGTGGTGGTCTGTTGGCAGCCATCACCACGGTGGTCTTCAGAAAAGACCGCCAATATCATAATGACCACCAGACTTTGGTCTAGCTCCACCCTGAGAAGTATATCCCTCTCAGATCATGCTATTTTCCTCACCTCATCTTGTTTAATGTATTCTTCCATCACTAAAGGAGTTCTTTCATTCTAGTGCACAAGGAACTATTCTATACATATAAAGTACACTGAATCACCACGCATTAAATTCTTTATCTCATAGTTGCATTTTATATAGAAAACAATCTTCTATCATTTTGCTTTTTTTTCATTACAACAGGCTTTATTTAAATGTTTTAGTCAAATAGAAGCCAGAGCTACCAGTTTTATAAAGACCTTATAGTTTCAGGGGTTGAGCTTAGGCCAATGACATAAGACCCACAATTGAAACTGCAGGTGCATCTGTGATACTACTGCAGGTAAGGACTCGTCAAAGGACAAAGTTCACACTTCTGCCTTTGGTGAGGAGGAGGATCTGATTAAATGCAAAGCCTCTATTATGCTATTGGTGAGTTTCAGTCAGGTGGAGGATCTGTGGAATGGTAAAGTCAGTGAAATCGAAGATGCTGCCTTACCAGAGAGAGTAATGGCTTAATCATGGGCAAGAAGCCACGTCCTTTTAATCAAACTATACTACTGGTGCCCTCTTTTATAGAAAAGGCCAAAGGATTATGTTAATTGTGAGACTATTTAAACCAGTGTAAGTAGACATCAAGGATCATTGGACAGATAATATAGGGCCAGATGTACGAAGCCTTTTGCATGTCGCAAACTGCGAAAAACGCAGTTTGCGGCATGCAAAAGGCCGAACGCGATGCTCATCCCCAAATTGCGAGTCGGTACCGACTCGCAATTTGGGAATGCGACTCGCAAATAGGAAGGGGTGTTCCCTTCCTATTTGCGACCGCATCGCCATTCAGAGTTGTTTTGTGACCGCGAATGCGGTCGCAAACCAACTCGCAGTTACCACCAGTGTCACACTGGTGGTGACTCATTTGCAAAAGGGAAGGGGTCCGTATGGGACCCCTTCCCCTTTGTGAATGCCGAAAAAAAAAAACAAATCAGAGCAGGCAGTGGTCCTATGGACCACTGCCTGCTCTGAAAAAAACGAAACCAAATGGTTTCGGTTTAGTTTTCATTTTGCAGCTTGTTTTCCTTTAAGGAAAACGGGCTGCAAAATGAA
Organism: Pleurodeles waltl; assembly: GCF_031143425.1. Classification (NCBI taxonomy): domain Eukaryota; kingdom Metazoa; phylum Chordata; class Amphibia; order Caudata; family Salamandridae; genus Pleurodeles; species Pleurodeles waltl. The sequence goes on along the minus strand of NC_090440.1, from coordinate 100,911,758 downwards.
AAAAAAAAAACTGCTTTATTTACAAAGCAGTCACAGACATGGAGGTCTGCTGACTACAGCAGGCCACCATCCCTGTGAGTGCAGGGACTCGCTATGGGGTCGCAAACTGCGACCCACCTCATGAATATTGATGAGGTGGGTCTTTGCGACCCCATAGCGAGTCGCAGAAGGTGTCTGAGACACCTTTCTGCATCCAATTTTGCGAGTTGCAAATTGCGAGTCGGTCAGACTTGCAATTTGCAAGTCGCAAAATTGAAGTTTCCTACATCTGGCCCATAGTTCCTTCACATTGTGCCAAGAGCCATCTCTCACTCCTTTGGAGTTACACTATGCCAGTTTGGTTCCAACATCTCTCAAATCTACTTTCTAGGACCAGTGACATAGCAAGTGTGTTTTGGGGCCTAGAGGGAGCAGGAAATATTAGCCTTGCTAATGAGGTCCATATCAAAGTTTGCTATACCTGGGGCAATGACATGCCCTCATACCCCTGGGAATCAGTGCCACTGCACCTTTTGCACTATTGATGGCTACACTGCAGCTTCCAGATGTTGTCCTCTCTCTTCGCTCTCTCAATTTTTCTCCCCTCTCATATCCATTGTCTTTCATTGTTCCCCACCCCTTATACTCCACCTCTCACTTTTTTCCTCTTTCTCACTAATCTGTGTATGTTTTTTCTTTTCTCGTGCATTCTACACTTATTTTTGCCCCTTTTTAGCCTTCTTCTTTACTCTTTCCTCTCTGTCCTCCATTTCTCCTATATCCTCTCCTCTAGTTTATATCCACATTTCTGCACTTCTCTCTGCTTCTCTGCCAAAGACCTATTAGTCTCCATGTCCTTTTTACCATAATCTTTCCATCCTCTTTTGCATCTACATCTTGTATTTGAATCCCTCTGTCACTCCTTCACATTCTCTCAGGCATTCCTATGTTTGTCCAGATTTTTTGCCTTTTTCTGCTGTTGGTTTTGTCAACCCCAGGCTCTTCACTTTTTTTTTTCTTGCTACCATACACTGTCTATTCTTCTCTTATAGTCACAGGTTTCATCCTCTTCTCTATTTTTCTTTTTCCATCTTCCCACGTTCTCCCTCCTTGGTTGTTTGCATTCTTTTCTATCTTTGCACTCACAATGTCTGTGCCTTTCTCTTTCTGAACTCAGTCTCCCCTCTGCTTTCTATTTTCTCCTTATCCTTCCTCTCCCATCTATTTCTTCCATTATTTCTGACTTTGATATCCATTCTCCTCTCACTCACATCCATCTTTTCTTTTTCTGTACATCTTCTTTCTCCTTTTCTCTCTGTCGGCTCATATTTCTTTATGTTTGTGCTGTTCTTCCTAGCGACTTTGTCCTTCTCTCTCTCTCTTGCTCCTCTTCTTTTGCTCTATCCTGAACATCCTCACATCTATTTTATCACCCTCTCTACACTAACTTCCTTCTATTTTCTCTCCTTTATGCCTCAGCCCCCTCCTCTTTTTCATTCTCAGCTCCAGTCTACGTTTTCGCACTTCTCAATGTCGTTCCTACATCCTCTATTGTGTTCCTTACTGTCCCCTTCTTCACTTTCCTATCTCCTCCTTTTCTTTATGACCCACATCTTTCTTTTTTTCCCTTATATTTGATCCTAGATGCTCATTTTATCCGCTTGACCGTTTTTAATTCTTTCTCATTTCTCCTCAATCTCCCACTGCACGATTATCCCTTTTAGTCCGTCTTGTTATGGTTTTCTTGTTCTCTCTCCCTCTCTTTCTCCCATATGTTTCACTAAGGTTGCCACGGTTGCTATCTCTCAGAATGCTCCGTTTTCCAATGTCTGCCCTGTTTTTCTGCACTCTTGTAGACCTAACCTTTGCTTTGCTAGCTCTTCTCTTCCAATAACATTGGTCATGGAGCAGGCCAGAGGCAGGAAAACATCCACAAAAAACAATCTGAGTGGGAGCGCCGGAGCAGGTTCAAGACAGACTGAGGGCCCTCCCACCTCTGTGCCCTGGTGCCACTGCACCAGCTGAACCCTTGACAGCTATCCCCTTATCCAGACACACATAAAAGGCATAATTAGTAAGGACAGTGTGTCCCTATGAGAATAAGTAAAGTATGTTTACGGGTTGCATGTTTTAACTGTAAACCAGAACACAGCTTTCTATAAATGTTATATTGAAGACCAGAGATTAAGGAACTAGCTACATGTTTAGACCGTATATATAAAATGAACATAAACATGTACTCCTCCTCAGGCTACTTCTTTCCAGACAGGTAGAGTAACCATCTTTTAGAGTTCCATAAACATGCCATAGTATGTCAGGTCTTTTTTTCAAATTCCAATGCATTTCAGACACTGAACTGACTTATTAATGAGAAATAGTGAAGTGCAATTATCAGAATTCACTAGAACTCTAAGCATTACTAAATATTGTAACAAGGAGGGAAGAGAGAGTGTAAAGGAGATTACAGTATATGTCAAAAGTGGAAATTACAAAAGTTACCTAGATTTTAACATTACTACTCAACCGACATCTCTTTAGACAAAGTCCCAGCAGATGCTACTCAAGGAGAAGCCTTTCATTTTTGACAAGATAGAAATATACTATTTAGTAATAAAACAACAACGGGTTGAGATGTAGACATTTTCGAATGTGTTTACTTTAAAATCAGCCGACTGCGAGAATTCAGTGTTAAAGCCAAGTTTTCTAAAGGGCATCTGGTGAGAATGACAGTCTGATGAATGTGGCCAATCAAGTCAGGGGACTGTGCATCCACACGTGAAATATCTGTTTCCTTTTCGGTGTTGCCTTGAAGCTGTTTACCCTACTAGCTTACTACTTATCTGTTAGAGTTGCAAGTTGCAAAAATATAAGGCAAAGATGTAGGAAATATTTATTTGCAGCCCAAACAAAACATGTTCAACATACTGGGCCTGCTTAGAATTAAAGGTGGTATTTATTACACCTGGTAAATAACGATTCCATGGGGTTCACTATTTATCGGGTTGGATAAATAGCACCTAATATCGTTTTGGGGGAGTAGCATGCAGATTTTGCTGTTTAACGCACGAAAATCCCCATGATATAGTAATTACCGTATGGTTTACCCCTGTTAAATGTTTGTAGGTTAGATATGCTGAAATGTAAGGAAGGTTGAGGTATTTACCTCTTTCGATAATTATTGGATGAGTTAAATAACACTGCGTAAACAGGGGTTTACGCGTGGGTAGTAAAAAATTACTGACTCGTTATCAGGTCCACTGTGTCACATCTGACAAAAGCAGTGCAGTTGTGAGATAAAGCAATAAAGACATAAAAAGGTTTTACTTTATTGTATAGTATTGAATAGTATTTACAGTGTAAATTGTAATGATATAGTTGTAATTCTGGACTCTTCATAAATATGGACGGATCTTTTTCAGTCTCTTCTTCCTAAGCATCAAGCCGCTATGCATGAGTCAAGCTTGCCTTTCTTTAAAACTCTGTGATCTAGATCCTCGTTTCAATTGTTTCAACAAAAGTGAACAGGGAAGAACACTCTCAGAATACAATAAGATGCTAAATGCACAAAAAAACATCACATGTTCATGATGTTATGTAATCATGTGAGAGCTATAAATGCATGTGTGGGAATCTCTGGGCACTTCAATGCAACACTTGCACAACTCAATAGACATTTTTTGCAATAAAATGTTGCTTCATATAAATCCATTGCTCACAATGATACAAGTTTGTGGATAAGCAAATAACGTAACCAGAGTTATTAACAGATACACTCATAAGAACACTTCCAATATACATTTAACTTTTTAAACAAGGGTTATATTTTTAAGTGGGTAGAAACTTGAAGGCAGGATGGATATACTTGTAATGGAATAGCCCAAGGTGGAATAGTACAAGCGAGGAATCCTGAGCCATGCTTTCTCACGGCAAGCTGTGGACTTCCGGACCACACTCACTTTCCTGTATGCGCTTGCACTGGCTCACTCATGCTTGATACATAACCCTTCCTCAGAGGCAGCACTGTCAAAACTTACTTTACGGAAAAGTAAGCATCTACTAAAGTCTTGAATACATTAGAAATTCATGAAAGGGAGCAAATCGTATAATTTATAATGTGTCACCTTTGAGTGGATAACCTCCTGCCAAGAAAACACTAAGATCTGAGAGGAGAGAGGCACAGGGGGGTCTGAGACAGGGGGTGGTAGTGGGGGATATGGTGTATGTGGGTATGTGTGTGTGAGTGTATATATATATATATATATATATAACATCAAAGAGGGAATCCTGTGTTTCTTCCAGCGCTCGCCTATCGAGGTTGGTGCTCAGTCAATGGGCACAGGACCCATTTTAAATCCACGCCAAAAACAATTCAAAATCTGGCACTCCTTGCAAAACAATGGCCTTCATTTATTTCAAAAATCCATAAAACAGAACATAGGGCAACGCGTTTCAACCTTCACGGTCTTCTTCCTTGGCCCTTCTTACAGAGTTATACAAACATATATATATTATATATAGATGCAGTCGCCAGTAGGTAGTTTTAGTTAGGACCTAGTTTCCATAGGAAGTATGTTTTTTTGTTTTGACAATAATTTTGGCACTGCATTTTGGGGCACCCCCTTTTTCTTGGCCCCCACTTGACAAATCACCCTCAAACTTCACCCTAAAATTTTGAAGACAGCAGTCGAAGCCACTGAAGTATACGTTTTAAAAATGTTGTGAAGATTTGTTAAGCGGCACCAAAGTTATTGGCAAAAACAAAATGCTCGTCAAATGGAAACTAGGTCCTAACAATAGCTACCTACTGGGGACTGCCCTATATGTCAAAAAATAGAGTTCCACAGATAACCGGCTACATCCACCATGCGAGACTGGTGCTGACTAACGGTTGTGACACCTGTTATAAATAAATCTGATATTTCTGTCACATTATACAAATAGCAGAAAAGAGGGTCGCACCCAGCGTGTCAGCTTCTCAAACCAATGGCTTTATTAGATTTAGCAATCCAAAGTCTACTTCTATTATGGTTATGCGTTTCAACACCAAAGTGTCTTCATCATGGCCCAATTGAAAAAATGTGGACTAATGTGGCAGAAATATCAGATTTATGTATATATAAATATATATATAGAGAGAGAGATCTCCCCCAACACTGTCCCAATCCGTATTAAGGGAGACCCGGACACTCCAATCTCAAGATTTCAATTCAGGTTTATTGGCAACAAACGCCTCCTCGCCCATCGTGTTTCAGCCGCAGCCTTGTTGCCAATAAATCAGAACTGAGATTTTGAGCTTGGAGTGTCCGAGGTCTGTCATAGTACAGATTGGAACATTGTTAGGATGTTTGGGGCTGCCGGAGCCCTGCCTGGACTGCTGCAGCCATGTGCCTCCGCAATCCGGTCTTTTGGCGTGGCACTGATATATATTCTATGGAAACATGGTTCTCACTATAACTACATACTGGTCACTGCATCTATATGTGTATGTCTCTTTGTGTGTATGTTCTTAAAATGTTGTGTTTGTAACATGATTAGTACCTTATGTCAAAATCCTCTTCCCACTAATTCAAAGCTAATTCTATTCCTTTCTCTCATGGTGTACAGTCCATGTCATTCTAAACCATCCTCCTGTATTCAGAAGTAGAAATGAACATAAACTCACTAAGATATTGTTCAAGCACTATATCAGTTAATTTCTCACTCAACAACCAGAAGACGTGTGAACATTCTTAGTCAACAATCTTGTGCATCTATTGTTCAACAATCAATGCCATTTTTGACTTTATTGAATCCTCATGCCTACCTGTGCAGGAGAAGTCATCCACCCTGACATATCCTGCAGAACAGTCACAGCGGTAAGATCCAAGCAGGTTAACACAGAGTGTGTTTGCTTGACAGTAGTGCATCTTTGCAGCACACTCATCTATATCTGAGGGAAAAAAGTGCAAATGTTTAAGCAGGGAAATTAACCAAAGCTAAAGCACTGAAGAATTGCATAAGGAAAATACATGCTGCAGATGTGGTTCATTAAAACTTAATTGCATATATTTTTTACACTCTACCAGGGCAATTTTACCCAGGTACTGAAGTATGTGCCGGTAACCATGGATAACACTAGGCACAAGTTATTTTATGCAAGTGAGTTTTACAGTAATAAAAGGTTGCTCTCTATTAACATAAATACACAAGAGGCGATACATAGGTATATTAATCAATCATTGGCAAAAAAATAAAACGAGATGCAGAAAATACATCAATTGTGGGTCTCGGCATCAGGAAAAGCGAATTCTTTGAAATCTGATATATGAGATAAATAGAGTGAAGCAAAACTATTATCAGGTGAATATGTAGCATTAAAGTTAAAAAAACAGTAACATCCAACGTATTTGAAACAACTAATGTGGCTGCAATCCCCTTAGCAGGAAGCAACAAGAAGATGGTGGGGCCTCCTTGTTTGCCCATCTACATCCCAAATTGCTCATATAAGAAAAACTGGATAATATTATAATTATTTATGTGGTATAACAAATGCAGTGGATATTTAGAGGTAAGCTAGATGCGGGTCACACAGCTGTTTTACCATATAATTGCATGGTAAACTCCAAGGATTGGGAATGTAATCTGAATGCTTATCATGCGACAAGGAAATTAGCAAACAGAAAAAGGGAACTGATTCAAACTTTGTCTTTTGCCCTGTACATTTTATCGGACAAATCTCAGATAATATTTGCCAAATGACTATAAAAGCCATTATTACATCTGTTTTCCACATCAGACACATGCCACAGCTGACAAACTATCATTCTACTTCAAATCTCCCTTACTAGTCCAAGCTACTTGAGAACACCTATGCAACAACCAAGAGTTTTCTTGATGCTTGTGATATCCTTCATTACTTTTAAGATGGCTTCAGGCTCACTCCTGTTCAATCATGATTTATGAGTTATGCTAGATAACGATTGCTAGGATGTCAGCAATGTTGTTTTGAATTAGATATGCTGGCGCTTATTTAATTTGTGGATCATAAGATGCTACTCCCGAGGATCAATTAAGGGCATTTGGAGGGAGAGTTACTAAAGTGTTTTCTTCCGTAGAGCAGGACCACACAAAGAAGGTACTTGTACTTTAGAAGGAATCTGCTGAACCCCAAGTACAGCAAACAACAAAGAGAAGGATAGAATGCTTGAATAAATCTCAGCTACTGTTGATCACTCGGGCTGCATTCCAATCCATCAGGTTTACCACACTTTTTTCACAGGCCTGCCTTTTGCAATTCAGTTCTGATGCGGCTCCACATAGGAACAGTCTGTCATGATCTGTGTGGTGTGCTATACTCCAGAATGGAGCACAAAAACACACAGATGAGGCTTGGCCTATTTGGGCCTCAACAGTAGGATGCAGCTTGCCTTTTAGAGCACTTTGAGGATGGGACCCAAGTCTGGCCATACCCATCGCTTTTAAGGCATCAACTGAAAAAACAAAATGAGGACGTGTTTGTTGTCTTGGGAGCCCCAAATAAAGTCACAGAGAAATCCCTCAGGTCTATTCTCACAGACCTCTGTTTTGCTGATGTTACACAGATTGTTTTCTGCACTAATCAAGCAAACCCATCTCATGCAGTAATACTTAATTCCTGTTTGTCTCCAATTAGCAAATGAATGTCAAGAACTTTCTTTAAACTCAAGACTGACATCATATATTATAATGAAAACAAAGAATTGCATCCATCACTATTTAGCTGAACTCCTAGTGGCTTATTTCTGCATAACTCATTCAAGTGATGATTAATATTGGCATCTTGGTCAAAGGCAATCTTTCCTCCCCCTAGTCAAAGCAATTTTCACAATTTGCCACTTTTAACTTATCACCCTTTGCCGTATTCTACCATTTGTCCCAGAGATCAAACAACATATCGTAGTAGGAGGCTTGATTTTACTGAGGCTAAATTGCTGTTCTGCTATCTTCCTCATCCTCCCTCAAATCCTTCTGAATATTTTGTATTACCTTCAGAATACAGCAATGCAGCTAACAATGTTGTTAGAAATGGGGTCTTTGGTTGGCAGTCAGGTTACCCCCTGTCCAAGCAAGGACCCTCACTCTAGTCAGGGTAAAAGAGAATCCCCCTCAGCTAACCCCGCTCACCCTCTTCGTAGCTTGGCACGAGCAGTAGGCTTAACTACAGAGAGCTAGGTGCAAAGTATTTGTACCAACACACACACAGTAACTTAATGAAAACACTGCAAAATGACACAACACAGGTTTAGAAAAATAGAAAATACTTATCTAAACAAAACAAGACCAAAATGACAAAAATCCACAATACACAAGTTAACTTATTAATAAAAATGCAAAAGAGCCTTCATGTAATTTTAAACACAATGCTAACGCTGTTAGCGTGAAAATGTACCTTGGGTGTGTCAAAAATAACCCCACACGGGGGAGTGTGCATCAAAAAGGGCTTGTGATGCATCGATTTCACTCACGAGTGAGACCTTGCGCCATTTCTCCTTTAGTCGGGTCGGCGTGCGTCATTTCTTCTCTCTGCAGGAGAGTGATGTGTCGATCCAGTCAGCACTCTCGGGTCCAGGCAGGCCTTGCGTCGTTTTTACACGCCCAGAGGTGTTTGCGTCAGAAATTCAGCTGCACAATGGTCCGAAAACCACACATCGCAGGTTGCGATCTCACCAGCCTCCGTCAACAATGCTGCAAGTCGTTTCTCCTGCCAGGGGCGTCAATCTTCCGGTCGTGTTACAGGCGAGCGTCGATTTCCAGCCGGGAAGCCGGCAGCGTGTCTATTTTTCAGCTACAGATCAGAGTCGCATCGATCTTTTCCCCGTACGGCGGTCTATGAGTGGATTTCTCACTCTTGGGATGCCAGCTTCTCTTTTCAGTGCAACAGGAACTGGATGGGCACCACTTGGCAAAGTAGGAGTCTCTCCAGAGGCTCCAGGTGCTGGCAGAGAGAAGTCTTTGCTGTCCCTGAGACTTCAAACAACAGGAGGCAAACACTAAATCAAGCCCTTGGAGATCTTCACAAGAAGGAAGGCAACACAAAGTCCAGTCTTTGTCCTCTAGCACAGGCAGAAGCAGCAACTGCAGGAGTGCTCCACAAAGCACTGTCACAGGAAGGGCAGCTCTTCTTCCTGAGCTCTTCAGCTCTTCTCCAGGCAGAGGTTCCTCTTGGTTTCCAGAAGTGTTCTAAAGTCTGTGGTTTTGGGTGCCCATCTTATACCTGTTTTTCCCTTTGAAGTAGGCTTACTTTGCCCAGACCCAGGCCAGGCCCAGGCCAGGCCCCAGACACACACCAGGGGGTTGGAGCCTGCATTGTGTGAGGGAAGGCACAGCCCTTTCAGGTGTGAGTGACCACTCCTACCCTCCCTCCGAGCACAGATGGCTCATCAGGAAATGCAGGCTCCCTTTGTGTCACTGTCTAGAGAGAGGTGCTAACAGCCCAGCAGTCAAACTGACCCAGACAGGTAATCCACAAACAGGCAGAGTCACAGAAATGGTTTAACCAGGAAAATGCTCACTTTCTAAAAGTAGCATTTTCAAACACACAATCTTAAAATCAACTTTACTAAAAGATGTATTTTTAAATTGTGAGCTCAGAGACCACAAACTTCACATGTCCATCTACTTCCAAAGGGAATCTACACTTTGATCATTTTTAAAGGTAGCCCCCATGTTAACCTATGAGAGAAACAGACCTTGCAACACTGAAAAACGAATTTAGCAGTATTTCACTGTCAGGATATATAAAACACATTACTATATGTCCTACCTTAACCATACACTGCACCCTGCCCTTGGGGTTACCTAGGGCCTACTTTAGGGGTGTCTTACATGTACGAAAAGGGAAGGTTTAGGCCTGGCAAGTGGGTACACTTGCCAAGTCGAATTTACAGTTTAAAACTGCACACACAGACACTACAGTGGCAGGTCTGAGACATGATTACAGGGCTAGCACTGTGGGTTTCACAGCCAGTGCTGCAGGCCCACTGGTAGCATTTGATTTGCAGGCCCTGGACATCTCTAGTGAACTTTACAAGGACCTACTAGTCAATCAAATATGTCAATCATGGATGAACCAATTATATACAATTTACACAGAGAACATATGCACTTTAGCACTTGTTAGCAGTGGTAAAGTGCTCAGAGTTCCAAAGCCAACAAAAACAGGTCAGAAAAAAATAGGAGGAAGGAGGCAAAAAGATTGAGGATGACCCTGCAAAAGGGCAAAGTCCTACAAATGTAAACACCCACACTTCCCCATGGCCATCCGCAGGGGGGGTTGGGGGTTGCTTGCCACCCTCCCCGGATTTAGGTACAGCCTGGTGTTCAGGCTCACAGTGCAGGGTAATGCTACGGCCGCCGTAGTGTTATGCCGCCCCAGGATGGGTGATGTTAAAATTATGCCCCCCCCCAAAATGAATTATGCCCTTTGTAAAAAATTCTGCGGACGCCCAAGCACCTCCCTAAGTTTGCCCAAATTACACTGGTTGCCACTTCGCCAACATGTTACGTTCAAAGCACTTTGTACAGTGTACAAATTTGAATTGTCTCAAACTTTCTAAAAGCATGTTTGCGAAATACAAATCAATTGTTTGCTAAAAGTATTACTAGGGAACAGATTTTGAGGTACCAGCATCACACATGAAATATTCATTCCTTCCCCTCCGGGCTACTGTCTGAAGACCTAGCTGTTCTCAACAAGCTAATTTTGCACTGTATGACTCCTCACTAGTATCCATGCCTGTTTGCTCTACATTTAGAACCCATTATTGCCATGAAGTCCCTGGGTGTACCATACAAAAAAGGTGGTGCAAACTGCACCAAAAGGGGGTCACTGTGCTCCAAAGCACTCCTAATGAGCAGAACATTATACAAATAATGTATAACTTCTTTACTTTGTCATTGTGACTGACTCCAAGTAAGAAGCATTCAGCTCTGGTACATGTTTAGCTCCCTAGAAGCATTATCATGCCTGAATTGTGTTACAGGAAGGCCTAATAAAGCTCAGTGCCAGACACAAAAACACAAAATTTGGTTACCTTAATAAATAGAACATGCTGTGCTAAATCTCACAAAAATATTGTATCAGCTTCTGGTTTACTGACTTACTGTGGCTAAGTTAACTGAGACAAAGAAAAGTGAATGAAGTTTTTTCCCAAGATTTGAACACGGCTCTCCTGCTTCAGAAACCACCAACTTAGCAATTAGAACAAACTTGCTCGAGAATAAGGGCCAGATGTACAAAGCATTTTTAGGGTTGCATGCGGCCCATCAGGAAAAATGCTTTTACCTATGTACAAAAGGCAAAGTGAGATTGGTAACTTGTTACAAATGGCATTTTGCTTTTGTGATTCAGTATTAGGAAGGGTCTTTTTTAGGGCATCCCTTCTCAATACTGAATAGCACTGGTACATATTACCAGAATGTTTCGTGACCAGAATGTGGTTGCAAAACATTAATATTTAACAACTCCATAGAAGACGTGGTAACCCAATCACAAACGGGAAGGGGTACCCAAGGGACCCCTCCCACTTTGTGAATGTGGGTGCAAATATTTTTTTAAATCAGAGAGTGGTCCCATGGACCACTGCCTAAACTTTTAATTTTTCTTTTTGTATTGCAGCCCGTTATCTGTTGAGGAAAACGGGCTGCATTACAAAAAAAATGACTTTAAAAGCAATCACAGACATGGTGGTCTGCTGATTCCAACAGGCCACCATCCCTGTGATTTTAGTTATTACCAAATGTGTCCCAAATTGTGACCTGCCTTATGAAGATTAATGAGGCAGGTCTCATGCTTCCCACTTGGGAATTGCAAACAATGTGTGAGACACTGTGATACATCACAGTTTACGATTTCCTAATCACAAAGATTCACTATTAGGAATTCGCAAACCACTTTTTTCGTACATCTGGCCCTAAATCTCAGTCATAGAGAACAAACCATTAATTGTCTAGATTTACCTGTTTTAAATTAAAAAAACACGTGCAAATTACAGCTTGAGTGAATTTTAGCATCTGGTATGAAAATAGATGAACAATTAACAGGCACACTTCACACTACTGTTTAATATTTAAGCTCTCAGTGAATATACTTGTGATTGTATAACAAAACTATGCTAACAGAAGCATTGAAATGAAAGAAGCTACTACTTAATCTGTTTAAAGAAGTTTACCAATTTAGCGATGGAATTTGAGATCACAGGTTACCCCTATTTTTAATACTTGCAACTGGTACCCAAGACATTACGACAATTCGAGCAACTGATAAAATCATTCGCATTACAGGAATAAAATTCTATTTTTTAATCAGGTTGGTAGACACTTTACAAAAAATGTGTCTGTTTTATTAAAAACGGTACGTTGAGAGAGCAGATTTAAATGTTAAACGAGGCAGAACATCATATGCTAAATCTTGGAGAAAAGGTATGGGGAAACCTTGAGGGTTAACACTAAGGGCCTAATTTAGAATTGGTGGATGTGGTTACTGCGTCACAAATGTGACAGGTATCCTGTCTGCCGTATTACAATCCCATTATGTCCTATGTGAATCGTAAAACAGAGGACAGAATATCAGTCATGTTTGCATAGGAGTAATGGATCTGCCAAACTCTAAATCAGGCCCTCGCTTCTCAATCAAACAAAAGACTGCCATCTATAATCATTACCACAAAAGTATTAAACAGAACAGAATACATTAGTCAATGTCTGATAAGTGCTTGAGTTGCTATAAGGCTCAACTGTGACGTCGGGAGGGGGATAAATTGATACAGGTAGGGTTGTGTAAAGTATTCACCTTTCTGGCAAATGTCTGATGGTCAGAAATCAGTGTTATTGATTCTGGAGAGGGTGACGTCTATCAACACAATAAGCACAACCTGATGAGCTCATCCACTCGTAGTTATGACACAGGCATCAGATAATCCCTAAAGAGGTGCGTATTACGTTCAAACAGTATAAATTATTTTTAACTCAAGAGCACAACTCAGTAAATATCTCACATCACTTCAGAAAAGTAGAGGCACATGCAATGCGCACACATTCACCAAAACTACTGCAAATATAAAAAGGGATCACAATAAATGAATTTTGAAGGCTTTAAGGCACATTTTGAAAAGCAAGATAGAGGATGATTTGGACCTATGCCCAATTTTATGCTAACAGCAATGGAGCAGAGGCCCAATATAGCAAGCAAATTGTCTTGGCCAAAGGTTGTGCCAAGTGTGAAGTTGAAAACGGCCATCCAAGTCAGCAGTGTCATCGAGAGACTCCCAGTGAACCACTGAAGTGGTTGGTTCTGGCGCCAAAACTACTGAGTGTCACAATATAGGATTTCAAGCTGCCAAGATCACTTTGGAGATCACTTTGTAGATCGGATAGTTTTCTTTCCTCACCCCGGTCTCAATTTCTAACTGTGGATTTAGTAATTTTTTTGGTTATCTCTGGAAACTGCATGGTAAGGTTTTACCCTTTGCACTAGCCAGTGACTGGAGAATTTTCAAGGCCTAATATGTTGGGGCAATCAATACGTTTGAATAATTTAAACCTGGCTCATCCCCATGTGAAATGTCCAGGTAAAAATAGGAAGTGTGAAGATTGTCCTTTATAGTGTAATTTGTTCCAAAGTTGCAAAATATGCAGATTTGCAGGTTTGTAAACGTTACTTTTTAAATAAACGTTTCAATTTTTTTTTATAAAAAGGACTAAAGGATGTCTCCCAAGGGGACATACTGTAGCGGGAAATTGTTACAGGATCAGGTATATTTAAGTAATTTCACTTGATGTTGAGTCAAGTTATTAAACCTCTTCTAATTTCTCCCAGGATGAAGTTTTCAACTTCTCCAGTGTGGCAAATTCACATTTTCTACATGATTACCCTTGAATTTCACCTTTTTCTATACCTTATTTTTGCTCATATCAGAACCCTGTGCAAGTGACGCCGCTATTCAGTTCCACGGTGCGTATGATTAGCCCTAAAATGGTCTTGGTAAAATTGGTTTCACCCAATCAGTCTATTTTGTTTTCAATTAAGGCACTGAAAATGCACGATTAGAATGGAAGCTAAATATCATATGTGGGCTGCAGTGTGTAGGTATACCACCCACATATATAACAGAAATGTATGACTCCAGAGGTGTACTGTGCTCTGGCAGGGATGTACTTTAAATGCACTGCAGTAACACATGGCAAGAAAAGTGAATTTGTTATCTAGGAAAACCCATTTTTATATATTAATAAGCTATTCCTAGAGTGTTCCTTGTAAGCCCCCTTGTATGCAGGGAGACCAATGCATAAAAAGAGGCACTCTATATCATTAATTGTGTAGCCTCACCGTGACTGAAGGCCTAAACACTATTACCATTGTGTAGGTCCAGCTACGTTTACCATAAGACAGGTCTAGGTGATTAAAATATTGATTTTCTACCTTCTCTTGAGGAAAAAGCCAGAAAAGTCATTTTCCACTTACATTTCAAAATCTGATTTAATGGTAAAATCAAATGTTTGATACTTTTACTGGAAGTGTAACTTTATAAACATGCACTTCAGGCTGCCTGAGCTAGAACTGGCTTAAAACTAGTTCTGCCACTCATCACACCTCCAGAACTAGAATAAACATCTTTGGCTTGGAGTTACTGACCCTGACTCAGTAAACAAAATGAATTAGAGCATAGAGAAGTGAGACAGTCATTCACATTCCTACCTTCCTTGTATGGTTGGCTGACTTATTCGTGGAATGGTTAGGGTCTCTTACTAGTTTGTGGCAGGACTGCCATGAATAAAGGAAGATTCAAGTGTTTTATCACAATCCTGAATTGCAGTTCATTGGAGTGAATTCCAGAATATTGCTGCTTAGCCAAAGAAGAAAGTTCACCCATCTGCGTACTCGTATGTATCACTGAAGTTTCATTTGAATAAATAATGGTGGCTGCTCTGGAAGAAGTTCACATCAAGCTGATCTACCACACCCTTGACTCCAAAGAGGGAAATTACAAAAATGTGCAGGAAACAATACTTATAAAGTAAATATAAAAATATTATCATTAAAGTGGCTTTTCTGGAAGAATGTCATACCAAGAAGATCCTTAACTTCAAAAATAGGACACTGTATTCCAAATCCACATTGCTTAATTCAGCTCTGACTTTGATGCTATCATTTTAGTGAATTTATATCTGTTCATTACAGTTTTCTGTCCATAAATGAACACAATACTCTGATGAACTTTTCTCTGATAATCTCTTGCCAACTTTATTCTTGGCATGACTAAGAAAAGTAGCTTTTTATCTTGTCGGGTAATTGTATGCTAACCTTTAAATCTGTGAACCTTTCTGCTCCCCAGGTTCTCATCAGCTCTCTTTAAGCCCATTAATAAATAAAGTAAATACATTTGAATACATGATTGTTTACGGTTGGCTATGGAGGACCAACTGGCAATGGAAGCCATTGAATTGATTTAAATATTTTAGTGAAGTGGTTGGAATAATTGCAGTAATTGTCTGGCTGATGCATTATTTTTAGTCTGCTGAGAGGGTAAAGTGGTGCGTTAGATCAATTCGGTCTACATTTTCCAGATGTGACAGAACCAATGCTGTCACTTTTTATGAAATTTCTTGCTGGAGGACAAGCATGCTCATACTAGATATTAATTCTTCCATTTTCAATAGTACGAAACATGTTTTTCAATCACACAAGCTTCAGGAGGCTCATTTGCTCCCATTGGTCAATGGATCGGAGGCAATGGTCTACAATAGCCTAGGTCCATCAGAGTTTTGTACTTGAAGGTCATTCTGTGTCATTTGCGTTACAGTGAAAGACTTTATGAGATCTAGTAATGCAGTAATGTAAACACTGAAAATATTGGGGAGATGAGGGAATCTTCCACCAACTGAAGTCATGTTGTTTTGTGTTGTAGTTGTACGTATAGGGGACTGCATACCTGCAGGTTTACAAGACCTATCTAAAGTGCCTTATTTTGCACAAGCTAAAACATGAAAGACACAAGTTTCCTACAACCCAGTCTTTTTAACTATTCACATTTAATTGTCCTTATTTAGTCTCCTCATTCTTGCTAGAAGCCTTCTCGTGCATTTACTATTCTTTCTGGAAATACAATGTTGTGCTAATACATAGCATTCAAAGTCTTATTTCGTACTCTCTTTGACTTACACATGAATTCCAGTGAAATATATTCAAAATGCTGTCTATAAACATATGTAAAATTGCACAGAGATATATAATAGCAAAGGTTTTCATCATGCACTGTTGCCGATTATTTCACATACGTTATTACCATTCAGTCATTACAAGCATCTGTTTGTGTTGGAATTCTGTTTTATCTTCCAGCAATAAAGGCAACAGACATAAAGGGTAGTGTGACTTCCTACTTTAAAATCAACCACCATCAGAAGGACCTCAAGCAGCAACAATGAGGCCACAATGAATGCCAACATTCTCATACCATCAAATTGTGAAATCAAGGATATGGAATAGCAGACTAGGCACACTCCAAATACAGTCTCAGTACCACTAATACTATATACATCTTATAAATACATATGCATTTTATAATAATATGAATATACAGAATACAATACATCATCACCTTTTTTTTTTTTCTTTTAAATAAGTATTAGTGTAATAATTAAAGTACTAAAACATTTCTTAAAATTCATTTGCATACAAACATATCCACATTTTTTGGCTTCTACACTATTCTTCCACTGGATGTTTTAAATGTTTTAACTTCTACTGCATCACAAGAATCACAATCACTTGTGGTAATATTTTGTTTTACATTAGGACATTTTTGCTCTTGTACATGCTCAACATCATGAATTAAACATTCCCCAGTATCAACACCTTCTTTAATATTGTCTGAGTTGACTTCAGGCCACACTTGTTGAATCACTACTCTGGAATAAATCCTCCTAAATCCAACCACCAGTAGTTGTTGGCAGCAACATATTTTTCTTTGCTGCTATCGCTACTTCTTCTTGACAGTGCCAGGCGACTCATGCGCCACACTTTACCATTGTCGAATACAATTATGTTCTTCATCACCTTAACAGAGTCTTTTGGTTGACTAAACTTGCTTTCACCCTTTGCTACTTTTCATGCATTCTTCACACACAACCATTGATAAACACACACATTTTCTTGTTTGGCTCCATGTTTGAAATCATAATGTTTGTAATAGTCATTGTTTTTACTTTAAGAATTTATGGTGCTCTTCCTTACCTCATGGACATTGCAATCAACCATTTCACTTCTCTTCATCCAACTAGGACTGGCCTTATAGTATAGTATTCTGCCCCTCATTAATGAAAATGGGCTCTTGCCTATAGACCCCTGACTGGTTGTTTTATATGCCCCCACCATTTTTTTATTTCATATTTCCAAGATATATTACATTTATTGGAGATGCATTTAATGCTCCTGTTTATCTTTTCCCCTGCAGCATTTCCACCGGGATACTAGAGGGAAGAAAAATGTTTTTTTTTTTTTTTTTTTTATCACAAGAGGCTTTCAAATACTCATTCATCTTTGTAGATTTAAATTGTACACCATTATCCATGAGAATAGTTGCAGGGAATCATTCCCTCCAAAACACCTTATCCATAAGTTTAGTCACTATTTTGGTATTCACTTTATCCACAACACACACCTCAAACTATCTCGAAAACATATCCACCAAACCTAAAACGTGCATCAACGTGCCTTCCTACCAATTAACGGATCACATGATATCCAATGCTACTCCTCCCCATGGCAATTTCCGACAACCTAAAGAACTCAGAAGTGGATTTAAGATTTTCTATTTTTTTTCAGCAACTTCACATTTTGAACACAATCTTACAAACCTTTCAATTTCCGTTTCCATTATGGGCCACCAATATAAATCTTTAAGTCTCCGTTTTGTCCCCGTGATGACAGAATGCCCGTCATGACATCGGTGAATTATTTTTTTCACCTAATCCTTTAGGTAGGAACATTTTCTCACCAAATAATGCAAAGAAATCACTCACAAACAGCTCATTCCTGATTTCTCAAAATCTGTGCAATTTATCTTTAAGGCTTCTTTTTTTTTGGTTACACCAACCATTCACAACATTTTCCTTTACTTCTTTTAAGATTGCATCCTTGCTTTCGACTTCCAACCACTCATTTTGGTCAAAATGTCTTAAAGAACATTTACATGAGAAATACTGGCTATAGAGTATTCATTCCATGGATCCCAGTCAGTTTCTGTTAATAGTAATGCCATTCTCCCAGAGAAATCTGCAATGACGTTCTTAGCACCTGGAACATACTGATTTGTCATATCTAAAATCTTGCTATCACATAGATAATCTTGCTATTCTAGCTGTTGCTCTGAACAGTCCATCTGTCATCAATAATTTTGTCAACGGTTTATTGTCACATCTTAATGTACATTTTCCACCCCATAGAATTGTCCTAAAATGTTCTAACATCCAAATACATGCCAATGTTTTGTGTTCTATAACTGAGTACTTTTCATCAGTTGGGGAAAGTGAACAAAAGCAATCACAACTTCCTTCCCACTGTCATTCAGTTGCCTTTTACTGCTAGATCAGTTGTAACAATTGTGTTTACTCTGGGATCAAATTCTTGTAAGTTAAGTGCTTTGCAAATTGCGTATTTGAGCTCCTCAAAAGATCATTTGCAAGTATCGGAGCACTCAAAATATAAATTTTTCTTTAATACCGTCTTGTGCCATGAGTTTTTTTCTGAGAATCTTTCCATGATTTGTGCATTAGTCAACTACTATGTTGTCATTTAAGCATCTAAGGTCCACACAGAGCCTAATTTTGCCATTGGATCGTCTTGTGATGACCAGTGGTAAAATCCATTCTGAGGCTTCAATAGGTTCAATTATATTAGCATCTTGTAAATTCTTTAGCTCCACCTTGACCTCATCTCTCACCATCATTGGTATATTACATACTTAATGCATTTTGGGCATAGCTGAGAGTTTTACTCTGAATTGATCCGTGAACCCCTTGAGTATGCCAATTTTCCCATTGAAGACTTCAGGAAACTCATTAAAAAACAATTTTTAGTTCCCTTCCCTTCACAGGCAACCAAGACTTGTTCACGGCTACTTCGATGTAATACGATGTGTAATGCTCCTTGTCCCCCCATCCTAATACTGAAGCATCACCAGCTGCCTAATATAACTTACACATGGCTATTTTTACGTTACACTCAACCATTAGCAATCTGAATCCTAACATGTAAATTTTCTCTACTGTGAAACCTTCCAGGTTCACATCATTTGGTTCTAAATGAGGACCAATAACATTTACAAAGTTTGTTTCCCGCACAGAACGAACAATAATGGTGAAAGGGGAACATGAGCATGCTGCAACCTGTAAAGAAATCCCTTAAGCACCAGGGGCCAGATGTATTAAAGGGTTTCACCCATTCTGTGTCTGTGGGAAAATGTGCTCCTGCATACGGCCCCAGGTCACTAAGCATACATAGAATAGGAATCAATCAATCAATCAGTTTTTGTAAAGTTCAGCTACTCACCCGTGAGAGTCTCAATGCGCTGCGCTGTCTAGTAATACACAATTGTCATGACAGGAATATAATGCTCCTGTTGTCAAATGACTGTTTTGTTGAATGACTATGTTTTCTTGCATGATGAGTTTACAGTGCATGAAGATTTGCAACCAACAAGGTGAAAAAAGTATTTCAGTGCGTAATGCTGTAGACACGCAGTGCGTTACTGCTTCCGGTATTGTATTAACAAGGAGTGGCATGTTGGGTCACATGACCTTTTTAAATTTCTAATGATTCCCAGAGGCACACTGTGAAATATTGTTGCTGACTATATAGAAACAAAATGTAGGCGTGTTGTGTCACATTTAGTGGCACATGCAGAATGTGTGTGCCAATGTGGGTAACGAAGAAGTTGAAGCTAGTTGCTATACAGCTTTAGAAATTAGCGTTGGGTGAGTGTCAAAAGTAAAGAATCTTTATGGTACGCACTGAAGGTTTGAAGAGCACCAAAGCCACTGGCATTAACGGGCAGTAGAGGTACAGTTATAAGGTTCACAAGGTCTCACATATACAACACCATACAATCAGTCACATGGTCAATCTGTTGATCTGTTCAGTCCGTTCACACTTTGTTCCTGGCCATGAATAACCTTTTCCAATTTCTGCTAAATCGAACATCCTCCAAGGCAAAGGCACAGGAATGGTTCAAAGTGGGTTCAATTAGTTAAAAATAATCCCATCCTCGTTGCCAAATGTATGTAGTATCTTCCAGCAATAAAGTCAATAAACAAATAGTTGTAGTGTGACTTCTTTAATATCAACCACCAGCAGCAGGACCTCAACCAGCAACAATGACTCTAGCAATTAATTCCAACATTCTCATACTATTGAATTTACACTGTGGCATCTAGAATATGGAATGGCAGGCTACGCACACTCCAATTACAGCCCTAATACCACTAATGCTCCATATTTATTTATAAATATACAACATATTGTGATAATATTAATATACAGAATACTACAAGCTCAAGGGTATTTCAAGTTTGGTTCTTGCATATTCATGAAAGTTCATTCACTAAAATTCCAGATGATGTGGAGGTGATATCACACACATTCGACCACTAATAGCATCACATGGTTGTCCATTCTCACCTCCTTAGTCTCTCTGTTCTGGGATTTTTTGATTTCTTTCGTTTATCTTTAAACCTTTCACTGTATACTGCCCAGAAAAGGAATGTAGCACAAGGGCAGACTGAAACCGTAGCATGTTCTGCTCAGTTTTCAATTTATTTATGTGTGGCATTTCCCTATTTAAATGCACGTATGAGTCACATTTCCATTTTTAATGTATCGTGCCTTAAATGACACTTTACAGTTGAGATCCTGCAAAGCAATTGATTTCAACAGCATTACACTCCAGTATCCAGTATTAGCAATGAATACCAAGTAAAGAATTTGCCTCCAGCTTCAGATGGACTATACCTAGCAGCACAAATGCCCTGTGAAGCAGTTGTTCTGTCACATTGATACTTAAAGTATGGCCTATTTGCCGCATACAGCTTTCCTGACCTTTACATGCAGCTTCTGGTCAACAGCAGCACTGGGCTTCTGTTTGCTCCACTCAGCACTAACATTTTAAAGATGTTGAATAAACAAGCAAGCATTTATGTAAAAGATTAAATGAAGTTAAAGAATGGAAGTAACTAAGTTGTCCTGCACTGCATAACTCTAAGAGCACCTTCGTTTTTAAAGATATCTTGCGGGAAAAGTGTAAACGTATGATAATGACCCTTCAAAATTCAAAGAGTGTATTCCAATAACATGCAGAACAATTTCATCTTAGTAAATCAGATTATATCAGTGTACTGAGAACTATTTTTTTAAAGTGATAGTTTGGAATCATGAATTTAGAAACATTAATCCCTCCCCTAACCATGACAAAAATGCAAATAGTGAACCAAGAGGCAAGTCAGTTGTTATGTGCAGACTTTGGTTGCTTGTTTTTTTTAAATATACATGAACAACATTATAGTTTATTAAATCAAACACTGAAGAAGGTTTTGTACAGTGCACATTCTGAAGTCCTGTATTTAGAGGTTCCCCATTATGTAATAATGAAGAAAAAGGAGGGAAAGTGAAATAAAACAATTGTGTATTATTACACAATTTGGTAAAGTGAGGAAGCCACAATTAATACCAGGTTTTTGGTTCCCCATTGTGCAATTCAGCCACTAGATGCATATGCTTACTTTCCCTACAACCACCTTGCCGCTAACTCTCTCCTTCCAGAACTCCCCCCCCCCTCCGACTGCACCCTACTGGCATCAGTGCGGTCCTCGGTCACATCACAGATAAAATGTTTTTGCCCCTGGGAAAATGTTTAAGGGTACAAATATTCCAGCTGTAGTCATACTGTGACTGCACTGTGACAAGACTCATTCAGGATCATTCAGTGCTGTCTCCCTTCAGGGTACTGCACTGCTTCTATCCTCCTTCCTTCACATCCCTCAGGTCTCTTGCACATTTCCATTGCTTTAGATTCCTGCGCCATGGGCCTCCTTCCAGCCACCTCCTGTGCATCTTTTTCTCTATTTCCATGTCCTTTTCAGCCCATCCTGCATACATCTTCCAGGGTACTACAGGGCTTATATTCCTCCAGGTTCCTGCAGGCTGTTCCACCGGGTGTGTCCAGAATGGCCTGCTTACTGCATCACCAAGGAAGCCCCTGTCAGCACAGATCTCATTTGAACCCAGACATTGAAGCACTACCTTCCATCCACATACCTATGACAAATCTACATTGGGATTAAGGGGGGTTCTCTTTGTTCACAAATCCTGAACACCCTTAAAGATTGCAGGCCAGAGGAGAATCATGGGCTCACTGAGTCAGAGCCTATATTAATAACCGTAAACGTAGGGCATGCACTGAGATTTATCCTCTTGTGCTCAGGTTTCACATTGTGCTACATCAAAGAGCAGTATGAAGACATACATTAGGCATGTCATAGTTTCCTAGATGGATTTGCCCATCCCAGCTTCAACATGTCCTAGAAGAGTAACTTATTCAGGAGCTAAATTACGGGGGAGATATTTATTTATTCAAAAGTTTTAAAAAATGAGTTGGACATCTCTTAATGTCAAGTCCAGCATTAAAAAACACTAATACCAACACATATGCACTTACCAGAAGCAGGACAACACATTATGCTGTGAGTCACTCGGAGAAGAGCATGGGCATTGTTTCTTTTAAAAGTTATGTTGAACTGTAAAATGTAAACTTACATACATCTACCCTCTTAAGTGCCCCTTGGGACAAAACAAACAAGTCTTCACTCCTCTTCTATACCTTGCCCTTGTAGGCCTGGCTCTAGAAGTTTGAGATTTCTTACACATGCACATAGTGTCAGAAGTAACACCAGAGCCCTCTCAACTAACTTCAGAAATGGGAGGTTTCAATTTGTCTCCTCTCTCATCACAAAACCACCCAAATGGGGAGATGCAGGCTGTTCTTGAAAAGTGCAAAGTACTCTAACTCTATTTTGCAACCAGAGACAGAACCACTGGTTGTGACAACAATATGATTCAGTGGAGTGTCAGCAAGGGTGTGAGTTGAATTATTTCTTTTTTTCAACTAAATCCTGACTTTTTCGCTATGACTGGCTGAAACAGACTGCAGTAGTTTGCTGGCAGGCTTGGGCAGGGGAAAGTAAAGAGAAAGTAAGAGTGTGTGAGAATTTTCTCATGCAAGGTGCCAGGACAGCAATAATTATGACTCTGCAGTTCAATCAGCAGAGAGCAGGAGGATGCTGAAGCTAATGGCAAGACACAATAAAAAGAGGTGTGCCACACAACTGGGTGTTAACCAAATCCACAATAGCTGACTAAGTGATGGCATGCTGCGTGAACTCAGATGTCAATGTGGGCAAGGTCAGTCAGTTTCAGAGCTCACATCAAAGATGGCAACAATTGATGCATCACCAAAAGTGGGTGTGGCTGCAGAACTACCTCCACTCCGATGCTTGTAGGCTGCAGTTGAGGTGGGCAGCACCAAAGAACTTCACAGTCACCTAAACAGCCACTTGCAGAAGTCACAGATCCGAAATCACGGTCATCTGGCATGCTGGGGACTATCCACGATGCAGACACACATTGAATGAGGTGAATGTGCCAAGCGCCCACATCGCCGATCCCAGGCCAATGTAGAAAACTGTTGGCAAGCCATGGATTAGACACCTGGCTGTTCCAAAAGAAAAAAGGTTTGCCACACAACTTGGAGTATGTTGAACATTTAATCTGAAAACAGTATAGCAGTATCACCACCAGCACATCACACTGCCGAGCTCTGATTACATCTGTTCCCTTAACAGTCGTCCCAGAATACCCAGCCCACAACATATCATGTTCCAATGAAGTTCTACCCAGGTGCCATGCCTACCCACCACCCAACTATTAGAAATGGGGTCTTTGATTGGCAGTCAGGTTACTCCCTGCCCTAGCAAGGACCCTCACTCTAGTCAGGTGTTGGAAAATGGGTTATTGGTAAGGGCAGGTAGGTACCTACACCTAGCAACAAGCCACCAACCTCCACTTAGGTACAGTTAGGTCTCAGTAAATTAATCCCAGCTCAACCCTTGGTAGCTTGGCAACGAGCGTCAAGGCTTAACTTAGGAGACAAAGTGTAAAGCATTAAAATATCACAAAACAGTAATTAAATAAAATACAGGAAACATTTTAAAAATCCAAAACCAATTTATAAAAATAGTTTATATTTTTATCTTTAAAATGACACCAAAACGAATAAAATCGGATAAAGGGAACCGGAGATATGAATTTTTAAAGAATTATTACTTTTCTAGCGCTTAGAAACAAAAAGCGCCAATCGGGTCATCTGGTTGCACCTCGACCGGGGCAAAGTCAAACTTTCAGGCCGACCGCGATGGAGCCCTGCTCGGCTACAAGTCGCGGGAGGCCTCGGTTAAAAAGTTACCTTCTGACTTAGTCTTTATTTTGAAGTTTTTCTTCACCGGGACGAACCTGCCAGTTGAATCCGACCTCCTGGAGCCCTTGTCCGGATACGCGATGTGGGTTTCCTCGGTGGAGATTTTTACCTTCGGACTTAGTCGTTTTTTCGAGATGAAAATCCTTCGACCGGGGTAAACCTGGATCTTGATCCGACGTCCGTGGAGCCCTTCTCGGATACGATGGCTGGGAGGTCCCGGTCAACTTTTTACCTTCGGACTTAGTCTCTTTTTCGGATGTTTTTCTTTACCGGGACGAACCACGAAGTCAGGCCGGGTCACGGTTGAGGCAAGCCGGCTAGAATTTTCGCGGCGGGTCGGTCCCTCTCTGGAGCTTTTTTACAAAATTTGTCAAATCTTCTCCAAACTTCTGGGGCTTCACCCAGATGTTCTTTTAAGGTTCTTTTGGGGTCCACAGCTCACCCTAAGGGTCCAGAAGTTCTGTGATGGTCCTTGGGGGGTGCGGACTTCAACTCCCAGAATGCACCTGGCGCAAACTCCTTTTTGGCCACTGGACAGTGGTCAGCTGGTCGCTTTCTTCAGGAGTTGGTGCAGGGGACTCTGGTTAGCAATTTTTCACCTGTAGCAAACAGGGAGTCCCTCCTTGAACCAGTTGAAGCCAGGCAAAGTCCTTCTTGTGGTGAAGCCCAAGTGTGCAGCTGGTGCAGTCCTTCTGAGTGCAGGTTCCAGGTGCAGGCCAGGCGTCCAGCAGGGCAGTCCTTCTTCTCCTTAAGTTCTTTCTTCTTGAAATTTGGTGGGGATCTGAGGTGTGGGTGCAGGTCTGCCAGTTTTATCCTTGCTCCTGGGTGAAAAGCAGGGGGGCCCTGGTTCTCCAATCAGGGACAGGGTCGTCCCCCTGTGATGACCACTTCCTGGGAAGTGTGGCAAAAATCCATCCCAGAAGGCAACAGTCTCTAAAAATCCAACATGGATGAATCTGATTTTTGGAGGTTACATCTGGCTGAGCCCACCCACTGGTGTGGCTAAAAATCATAAACACACCCCTCTCCTGCCCTCTCCTAATCTAATCAAGGGGGCACCTAATTGTCTGGGGTTGCAGGATGTGGGGGTGTTGCTGGGTGCTCTAAATGTCCTTCTCTGCCTTTGAAGACCAGTTTGGCAGCCCTCCCCCTTCCTGCCTCACCATCTGCTGAGGGGAGATTCTCTCCCCCAAGCACATTCCTTTGTGTGAAGCCAGGCCACTTCACACCTCATCAAGGCAGCCTGGCAGAAGCTGCTGCAGGCTGGCCAATCAGAGCACAGCAGCAAAAACAATGCAGAGCTGAAATTGGCAACTTTTTAGGTAAAGTCTAAACTTTTTACCTGAACAAGTTATATTAAATCCAACAACTGGAAGTTGTGAGATTTATTACAACAATTAATTTGATACCAAATTCTTGGTATGTAACATTTAAGGAGACTTTAAAATGTAAAATAAAGTCTGCCCATTCTAGCCTATGAAGGCCATTTACTTCAATGAGGGAAAAACGAATTTGGCTGTTTTTACCTCACCAGGGCTTATAAATCTATTTTTATAAAGTCCCTGCTTATAGTTACATGGCACCCAGCCCTAGGGGCACATAGGGCACACCTTAGGGGTGACTTATATGTAAAAATAAGGTAGTTTAAGACTTTGGAAGTACCTTTAATTCCAAAGTCGAATTTGCATAGAACTTTAATTTAAAAGCAGCCAGCAAGGCAGGCTTGCTTTTAAAATGACACTGGGCACCTCAGCAGTGCACCTAGGTGTGCACCACCAATGCTGTGGTCCCTAAACCTACATGCCCTACCATATACTAGGGACTTATAGGTAGGTTAACTTAGCCAATTATAATTAGCCTAATTTGCATATCCATTTTACACAGAGCACAGGCCCTGGGACTGGTTAGCAGTACCCAGGGCACCATCAAAGTCAGGAAAACACCAGCAAAAAGAGGAAAATGGGGGCAAAAAGTTATGGGGCCTCTGCAATCAGCCCTGTTTTCTCACATCAGGGTAAAAGAGAATCACAGTCAGTTAACCCCTACTCACCCCCTTGGTAGTTTAGTGCGAGCAGGCAGGGTTAACTCAGAATCAATGTGTAAAGTATTTGTACCAACACACGCAGTAATACAGTGAAAACACTACAAAATGGATACCACACCAGCTTAGAAAAATAGGTAATATTTATCTAAATCAAACCAGACCAAAACGAACCAAAACTCCAACATACACAAGTTAAAATATGAATTTTCAAAAGAATAAAAGTTTTACTCCTAAGAAAACAATGAAAACATTGATTTTGCACAAAGTACCTGGTTAGCGTGAAACATAAAGCTGCACGGGCGAGGGTGCATCGGAAAAAGCAGCAATGCGTTGATTACTTCCTCGCAAGGGATGCCGTGTGTCGTTTCTTCTCTTATCGGGTCAGCAATGCGTTGTTTTTCTCCCTCGCAAGAGATGAATGCATTGATATCTGGACGGGGCACCTCTGATCTGGGCAGAGTCGGGTTGACTTTGATGCCCATGGACGATGCATGGAAAATCCTGTCACATGGTGTTAGAAAACAACACTGCATGGGGTTTGAGTCATTATTAGCAGCCGCAAATGGGTGTTGCGTGTCATTTCTCCAGTGGTGATGCGTCAATCTCCAAGCCGTGATGCAGGTGGAGCGTTGATTTTAGCCGCGAACCCGGCGGCGCATCATTTATCAGCCACGTTGCAGATGGTGCATTGAAAATTTAATTGCACACCGTTCTGTGCGTGGACTTTCAGCTCTTGTCTGCCAACTTCACCTTTCAAGGGCCCCGGGACTGGATAGGGCACCACTTGGCAGGGCAGGAGTCCCAGCAGAGAATCCAGTTGTTAGCAGAGGAAGTCTTTGATGGCCCTGAGACTTCAAAACAGGATTCAAGCTCAGTTCAAGCTCTTGAAGATTCTTCTCAAGCAGGAATGCACAACGAAGTCCAGTCTTTGTCCCCTTTTACAGGCAGAAGCAGCAACTGCAGGATATCCCAATAAAGAACAGTCACTGGTAGGGGCAGCACTTCTCATCAGCTTTTCAGCTCTTCTCCTTGGCAGAGGTTCCTCTTGAATGCAGTATTGATCTTATTTTCAGGGGGTTTAGGTCCAATGCTTATACCCCTTTTATGCCTTTGAAGTAGGCGTACTTCAAAGGAAAGTCTCTATTGTTCACAAGATCCTGCCTTGCCCAGGCCAGGCCCCAGACACACACCAGGGGGCTAGAGACTACATTGTGAGAGAGCAGGCACAGCCCATTCAGCTGTAAGTGACCACTCCTCCCTCCACTCAGCACAGATGGCTCATCGGGATATGCAGGCTACACCCCAACTCCCTTTGTCTCACTTTCTAGAGGGGATTCACAAACAGCCTAACTGTCAAACTGACCCAGACAGGGAATGCACAAACAAGCAGAGTGACAGAATGTTTTAAGCAAGAAAATGGCCACTTTTTTAAAAGTGGCATTTTCAAATTAACAATCTAAAAACCAACTTCACTAAAATTTGTATTTTTTAATTTTAAGTTCTGAGACCTCAAACTCCATATTTTGTATCTGCTCTCAAAGGGAATATGCACTTTAAAGTTATTTAAAGGTGGCCCCCATGTTAACCTATGGGAGAGATAGGCCTTGCATCAGTGAAGACTGAATTTAGCAGTATTTCACTGTTAGGACATGTAACACACATCGGTACATGTCCCACCTTTAACATACACCACACACTGTCCCTGGGGATACCTAGGGCCTACCTTAGGGGTGCCTTACATGTACAAAAAGGGACGGTTTAGGCCTGGCAAGTGGGTAAAAGTCAAATTGGCAGTTTAAAACTGCACACACAGACACTGCACTGGCAGGTCTGAGCCATGTTTACAGGGCTACTAATATGGGTGGCACAACCAGTGCTCCAGGACCACTAGTAGCATTTGATTTACAGGCCCTGGGTACCTCTAGTGACCTCTACTAGGGACTTACTAGTAGATCCAAATTGTGAATTATCGATAGCCAAATACACATACATTTTACAAAGGAGCACTTGCACTTTAGCACTGGTTAGTACTGACAAAGTACCCAGAGTATAAAAAACAGAGTCCAGCACATATCAACAACCTGGGAAGCATAGGCAAAAACTCATGGGAGACCACGTCAAGGATGCCAAGGCAACCATCTGAGCTCTTCTCAAGCACACAGTGTATGCAATTCGAGAGATACAGTGATGGAATCTGAATACAGCTCTGAATTGCACAACAAATGATTTCAGTGTGTGATCTATTTGCATGAGATTAACCATTTGGAAGGAAATGTTGAAAAATCAGGTTCTCATTTTTCACAGGACAACTGAACCTGTAAGAAATTACACCAGTTTTGACATGGTCCCTCTACTTTTTCCTTTTTAGGGTCGAGCAAACGCTCTGGACCACATTGTAATCTGTGTGTGGGTTTCTAACCACGCCCATGTCACGCCCGTCACTTTCATTAGTTCTTGGGCTTGCCTTTTAAAAATCGATTGTTTCCATTTGTGAAAGGCATACATTCATCATGCTTTTTCCGGTGTTCAGCCCTCCTTGAGCGCACTTGTAAACTACTGAAAACATACAAGGCTCTGTGTTTTCTGCTGGTTTCTAGACTACTTTATCTTTTCATTTCCTGTGCAGGTTACATGTATAATTGCACTTTTGCTGGTAACATGTATAATTGCACTTTTGCTGATAAGTTTCACTGCGAGCGAACTTCTGTTTTCTTTTCTGTGTCTACTTCATGCTCATGATGACCATCGGCTTGCAAATGCGAAACTGTTTTACTTTTCATTATTAGTTTATGTGACAAGAAAAGTCCGGTTAGGAGTTTACAACGCTAATATCTCTAATGCGGGAAAACGCGAGACTCGTTGCATTGCAAATGCTTGTTGCCTTTGTTGTCTACAGGACTGTGTTAATTAAAACACAGCTAAGCAGTGTCACAGGGCATGTAATTTTCCTCTAAAACATGTAAAGTGCATAGGTTTTCACCGATTTGGCTAATTTAACTTTCTTGCAAGGCAACA
Source organism: Pleurodeles waltl (assembly GCF_031143425.1). Taxonomy (NCBI): domain Eukaryota; kingdom Metazoa; phylum Chordata; class Amphibia; order Caudata; family Salamandridae; genus Pleurodeles; species Pleurodeles waltl. The sequence continues at coordinate 100,882,181 of NC_090440.1, read as the reverse complement.
GTAGTTGGCACTTAAAATGCACAAGTGGCCTGCAAGGTTAAATTAATATGTGGGCTAAAGTTTATAGTTACACCTCCCATATATAAGCCAGACATGAGGATTCAGAAAGCACCACTGCCCTATGACTAGGCTGTGGTTTAAAAGTGTTTCTGCAACAACACACGATAAGAGAGGGAGCCTACCTTTTCAAAAAGGACAACAGAACTAAAGCCCAAAAAACGCTGAGCAAGGGTGGGAAGTAGAAAATGGACCATTTTTGAATTGTGACTAGTTAAAGGGTGTGAACAAATGGTACACAGAAAATTACAGGTTTTGCGCATGAACTATTGTGAAATAGCAGGATAGGGCAAACAAAGCCTACTGCCCCAGGATAACCAAATGTGTACAGTTAGAAGTTATGACTATTCTGAACCACTATTATGTATATGTCTGTCAAGCTGAAGATGCTGTATTTACTCCATTCCACTGTCCATTATCATCTCCACTCTGTGAACATCAGAAATCAATTTTGATATTCAACCTTTCATCCTTCCTAGGTCTATACAACGAATACTATTTACTAATAATAATATTAATAATTAACATCCGTAATCAGGGTTTAGACCCGAGAAAAGTGCTACATAAATATATGTATTTATGTAATATTAATATTATTATGATTGATATGATCATTATTATGAACAAGATCGCATTGCAGAAACTGTTCTCTTAACCAAAGTGACGTTCTCTACATTTGTCTTCTCTCCTTCATCTTTACCGGGCTGTGTCTGTTGACATCCTCTTCGGTGTGATCACAAATTTCTTGTTTTCAGTCCCTTCATTATTTTGCCAGGAGGAAAAAGGAGAGTCCAGCCAGATGACTTCCAAAAGAATGCCGTGATTATACAACGAATGCGAGAACTCTAAACCGGAAGGCCTGGACTCTAAGCCTCCCAAAAGTAATAGTGCCAAGCAAGTTATAGGAGAGTTCCCACTTCAAAAATCACTTGTAAGTGAAGCACAATGCTGAAGTAATTGTTGTTTATTGTATAGGATAAAGAGAAATCAATTCCATAAGTACAAAGTCCAGTTGTTTTATGACAGTCTTAGAACTGGAGTTAAATTCCAGAAATCATCAAGACAGCAGTCCAATCAACTAGTGCCAGAATTGAAAGAAAGTTAAGTAGCCATGTTCGATGGAGGAACAGCCAACACGTGTTTCGCCCCCTAGGCGGGTAGGCTGGGGCTTTCTCAAGGCTGTAAGAAATATATAAGGGCAAGATAAAATACATGCCATGCAACAAATGTTTCCAGATCGAAAGCATGCTGTCCATGCAGGTCGTGCAGAGTATGATGTGCTCCCTCTCAATGAGGCCCATGACTATAAAAGTGTGATTCAAAGCAGATTCCCCAGTGAGAGCCAAGAGTTAAATTCGTAGGAAGGGTAGTGATTACGGAAGAACCATGAATAGGAAGGATGAAAGAGTACATGTTGCCGTTCTTTAAATTAAAGAAAAAAACAAACTTAAAGAGAAGAAAAAATTAAAGAGAAAAATATGTGAAAAGTGAGAAGAAAGTTATAGTCCTATCTTGGTGATAAGTGTGGTAAGCTGGCACTCACGTGATGTTAATTCATGATATAAAGAGATATAAATGTGAGCAAAAGCACTTAAGAACATCCTATAAGAAGTGTGAGGATAAAAAGATTGTGGAAAACACGAAAAAATTTGGTAACATACCCAGATCAGAACAAAATAACAAATTTCTGGCATCAATTGTCACAATTGTGGAAAGGAATCTAAACGTGAAAACAAATTTTGAATACTCTCTCATACAGTCGGTATTTGCTGAAAAGCACTAGAAACTGAAACACATCCAAATGTTAATGAAATCTAAGTTTGCCCCAGATAGATCCATGTCACAGATATTGTCTACCAACTATGTCAAATAAAATATATGGCAAACGAAAGGGAATAAGAAAGTGTCAAGACATGACAAATACATACGAGCCACAGGCTCGTGGCTCACTTGGCCATAAAGGTCTGTAAGTCCCCTTATACCCATAAACCAGATAGGTCAACTAGTAATACTAGATAGTAAATGCATGGAATATAAATACAAGAGAAATAAGTAAATAAAATCAACATGTAACGAATAAATGTGAGCAGCATGCTCATAATTCTATTTCTTATGGGGTAAAGCTCCCCGTCAAACGAGCTGGGAGCGTGTCTAAAAATAGGTAGCTTTGTTGAGTACATAGATTATAAATTCTCCATTAATAGGTGGTCTATAAAAGAAGAGAGGCTGTTGTTACCTGAAGTTTCAATAATCGGAGATAAATCTGCCAAAATAATCTGCCGAAAATAACCGCCTGCGCATCCAGCGTTAAATCGCTAAGACGCCGGCTGGCAACAGCGCGGCTAATATGCCGAGTGCGTCCTTTCTCTGTTTCGAAGACAGAGGAGGGATACAACGTGCAGCATAGAGGAAGATAGCGGCGGCCATATTGGAAGAAGTCGAGGCCGTCGCTAACTGATATGACCCATATTGCGGTAGTGTGGAAAGCAATGGGAGAAAGTGAAGAATAACGCAATTAAAGGGATAATCCTGCAAGTGGAGATAACAGAAAGGTAAAAAGAGCTTGATTAAAGAAAGGGGGTAGAATAAAAAGCATTTTGTTGAGAATAATATATAGAAAAGGCTATTGAGACAAAAGCTATAGACAAAAGTAGAGATAAAGTCCGGTATACAAACAATAGGCAGAGATAGAAGAAGAATAAACATTGAAGGTAAAGATGATCTGAGAGTAATCAAAAGATTAAGAAAAATGTAAAAAAGAGAGAAAAAATCAGAGAACAATTAAATGAAAAAGTTTATGCAAAAGATGTGAAAATAGGGAAATAGGGACCAGTAGAAGATACAAATAGAAGATCATGTTATAAACCGGCAATTTGGAATGGAGGAAAAAAGCAGCTAAGGCAAGTATATCAAATTACAATAACCAATAGTGCCATTCGTGATCCTGGTTCAAGCCATTGTTGACTGTGTCAAATTGGATGATCATTCTGCTTTCCATTTGTCGTAGGCGTAGTTGTAAGTTACCACCCCTTGGAGACGGTATGATACGGTGTATTCCACTGAATTTGAAGGACCGATCATTGTGATGGAATATTTTGTAGTGTTCCACTAAAGGCGCCTTGCTCTCCAGTTTTAGAATATTCCGAAAATGTTCTTGAATGCGTAGTTTTAAGGGGCGGATCGTGCTTCCAATGTAGGCCTTATGGCATGGACAGAAGATCAGGTATACCACATTTCTGCTTTCACAATTGATAAAGTCCTTAATCATTAGTTCTTTATTATTGATGTGCAATATGGTCGATCTATTGAGTCCCAACTTGCAAATAGAACACTTGGTACAGGTAAAAAAGCCTTTGGGTTTGGGAAAAAAAGAATCAGAAGCAGTTGGTTGAAAAAAGGAAGAACAGAGTTTATCTCGGAGATTAGGGGCCCGACGGAATCCTATTTTAGGATGTTGAGTGATGAATTTCTGGATAGAGGAATTGCTGCTGATGAGATGCCAATGCTTACGAAGATGTTTCCGTATTAAGTGATGACCATTATGAAATTGAGTGATGAGTCGAATAGTAGTATCCTCTTTGTGTCGTGATGATGAGTTGATCATCTTGTTGCGGTCCATTTTGCCCATTTTGCTATTAGAAATGGTCAGTGACGTCTGGTGATATCCCCTAGTCAGAAGTCTCTCAGTTATTTGTGAGGAGAACAGATCATAATCACTAGATTTGGTGCAATTTACTCTTGCTCGTCTGTACTCGCCTTGTGGAATGTTTTTAATTATACTTGGAGGGTGGCAACTGGAGGCATGCAGTATTGCATTCGCCGCTGTTGATTTTCTAAAGAATCGGGTCTGCAATTTCTCATTTTCCACATAGATCAATAGATCTAGGTACTCAACTTGTGAATCCGAGATATTGTATGTAATGTCAATGTCCCATTTGTTTGGTACTAAGGACTGCAAAAATTGTGTTAATAAGGTTCTTTGTCCTTGCCAGATCAGCAGAATATCGTCAATGTAGCGTCCCCAAAAAATAATGTTATGGGAAAAACATTCATTTTGGTCGCTCCACAGCCACTCCCGTTCTACAGCTCCCATGAGAATGCAGGCATATGAAGGCGCAAATTTGGCCCCCATCGCCGTGCCCTGTAATTGTAGGTAGAACTGGCCGTCGGAAAGAAAATAATTATTCTCTAAACAAAACTGTAGCATATTCAATATCATACAGTTATGAGTAGTGAATGACACTGGTCTTGTCGAGAGTGCTTGTCTAACAGCTTCTAAACCATCCTGGTGTCTGATGGATGTATAAAGACTGACTATATCTATAGTCACCAGAAGGTAGTCAGATTGCCAATCAATGTCTTGAAGTTTACAAATGATATCTTTCGTATCTTTCACATAGGATGGTAAGTTAATCATGAAGGGCTGGAGTACTTGGTCAATTAGTGTCCCTAATTTTGAGCAGATAGAGTTGACCCCTGATATTATGGGCCTGCCTTTAGGGGGAAAGTCTTTTTTGTGAATTTTAGGTAATAGATATAGGGTTGGAACAGTTGGGTGAGAAAGGAATAAGGCAGTTCTTTCTTGATGTGAGATGACTTGACGAGAGAGCCAGTGATCCAAAAGTACTGAGAGTTGCTGTTGTATATGTACTGTTGGGTTTGAGTCAAGCCGTTTATAGCACTGAGAGTCATGTAGTTGGCGATAGGCCTCAAGAAGGTAATCTGAGGTATTTAAAATGACAATGTTCCCTCCCTTGTCTGCTTCCTTAATAATAATATTAGGATTCATTCTTAAATTGTTCAAAGCTAAGATTTGTTGACGAGTAGTATTGAGAGGGAAGAATTTACGCTTGTTACAATATCGTTTGTACTCTTTAGCAAGATCATTCAAGACTACTTTAGCAAAAAGATCAATGGAGTTGCCTGCTGGAAGGGTAGGGGTAAAGGTGGATTTAGGTCTCAGGCCAGAGGGGTAGTACTGATTGGTATTTAGCTCAAGTTGTTCTGCTAGTATTTGCAGAGGAAGATCTGGTTCAGAAGTGTTGGCTAAATTACATAGGAGCCCAATATCTTCAAGGTCCCGGACTGTGGTCTCTTGGGATGATCGTAAAGGGGAGAGAGAAAGCCGGGGGGGAGGGGAGGAGAATGTGGAGAAAAAGGACTTGAGTTTGAGTTGACGTATGAACTTGAAAAAATCAATTTTGGTTTGAGTTATATTCCAAAAGTTTGTTGGGCAATAGGACAATCCTTTATTCAGAATATGTAGTTCAGATAGAGAAAGAGGATAATCTGAAAGATTAACTACTAGTTGGTCATCGTGTTTGGGGGCCGGAGATTTTTGCTGCGTGCTCTTGTTTGTATACCGGAAGGACCTGGCGTAGTCATTGTAGTATCTGGTGGTTTTGACCGGGATTCTTGTAAAGTTCCTAGGCGAAATCGCCTTGCTTCCTCGAAAAAATTGATCCTAGGTTTAGTAGAAGGGTCCCTGTCTGAGTCATCAGAAGTTTCCACTTCTGAAGAGGGAATATTGTCTGGGCAGCTTGTGGTGTCATTATTTTGCCAGTCAGTCCCAGGGCAGCACCTTTCTTCTTTAATGTTTTACAAGAGAGTCCCCAAGGGTTCTTCACGTTTCCAAGTCGTGGCTCAGCACTGGCTTGGGCAAAGGTGCTTTCTTTAATGAAGCATCAAGAAGCGGTTCATTGGGGTCAGCTTGCAATAGGGGTCTGTTGTCAGAATAGGACAGTGTTAGCAGGGCGCGTGGCAGGCTGGCTATTGTGGTGAACGGGGCGCCACTGTGATAGAAAGAAGAAGGCAAAAAGATGAACAAGGCCACATTGTGCCTATTCCCAAACACCACTTACAGAAGCTGTGTGTGATTCAGTGACATGCTCCGCTGCGCAGGGAAATCTGAATAAAATTGATGGAATACATGTCAACGACCAAATAGAGGAAAGCTAGGATAGCAGATTGAAGTAAGGAAAACCATCAAGTAGAAACATTTGAAATTGAAAAAAAAATGGATGCAGAATGATCTGAAAAGAAGAAAGGATTTGTAAAACCAAAGCAGCAGAGATGTCTGTGCTCATGTCTTTGTCCTAGAAAAAATATACATGTTAAATACCAAACAAGCCTTCGTGTCAAAAGGCACTGTAACTAGCTTGTGTGCCAAACACTGCCTGGAATTTGAGGATTTTCAATACAGGTTATACCAAGAATTAGTTTATGACAGAGTTGGCAATAGCAAATCTGTTGTTACAGTTATGGTTATAGCTTTGTTCAACACCTTCATTTTATTACGTATTGATTACTGGCACATATTTTACCTGTGCCTACTTACTTTTCATATCCAGGGGCAGGCCTACTGATATGCTTGAGATTATTCGCCCAAACTCATTCTGGCTTTCACTGGCTTTATGTTGCTAAACAAATCCAATGCAGATCTCTCTGCGCTGCACACTGAGTAGTGTACGCCAAAGTCCTCCATCCATCGCTACCAGATTCAGTGACATCAGGAGGCTCCAATCCTACTTTGAACTCTTTCACTGCACCCTAAGTGTTAACAAAACATGAGCAGGAGGTTGTGCCTTCTCTGTGCAAGCATCAGAATTGTGAAAACTTCTTCCTTTGTGGCTGTGGAATACCCTGTTTAATGACGCTAGTCTTTTTGTTTTGGGCTACATTCAAGAGGTCCCTTTGGTAGTGTACACTGCTTTTATAAATATCATAAACAAATATGTCTGAGACTATTACTCCATAGAAATTAGGAGAATGCCCTCAACATTTTCAGAGAAATATATAGGCATGCACTGGAGATTGATCATGAAATGTTTGGTGCAGAGGGATTCATCAGGAATGCATAAGGTCATGCATGGCAGAGGCCGTGGTTTGTCTTTTCAATTCAATTTCCCATTAGAAAGTTTTGTCAAATGAAATTTGCCAGGGATTTGCATCGTTGTAAAGCCATAACTTTTTTTTTATTAACGTATATTGACAGTAGGAGTTTGTCCTCAACGCTTAAAAATTGAATTTCCTGTTGTTGACCCTCACTTTGAAAATACCTTTTTCTGCCGCATTCTGAGCGAACATTAGACGTTGATGCAGGGCAAGAAAAGAATACTTTTAAAAAGTCAAAAATAAGACACATAGCTGGTGAGCTGGGTTGCCCAATTTTTGCAATAATGTCTGAGTACTATCTGAAGATCTCTGGCTCTGAAAATTGATGTGTTGTACCACCGTTACTTTTATCTTCAACTACAGCTATAAAATATATCAGACTCGAGTACTTTGCACTGGGCAAACGAGGTGTTGTAACTTTAATTGTATATAGGTTATATATCTTCAATGCCAATTCAAAGGACATTAATGGTAATGACATACAGACATGAAAGTCACAGAAAAATGCGTTTTGTTAAGATATGTCACTATAGTGCCTCCCAAACACTACTCATGATCTCATATACAACGTCATAAATCGCATCACAAATAACATTGTCAATTGCATCACAAGTGGAGTCATATATGCCTTTAATAATTGTACATTGTGTGGCACTACAGAAACTCCAAACAACTACACTCTTCAACTATGTTTGCTAACAAGGGAAATATAGTTTTCTCTGGAAATCGGTGGGACAGCTAATCAGTATTATTACGTCATTACAGCACAATGTAAAATATTTAATGACATATTTCGCCGCCTATGATAATCTCAGCAGCCTTTGCTATTAAAATTCTTCTGCCACTCTAGAAGTTGACAGTGCCACTCCGGCCTTATAAACTATCATTGTAACCGCAACAGACTTTTTAACTAATGCAGTTTTTGAGGGCACTCCTATTTGTGTACTGTAGCTCTTGTAATTTATGTTTGAGAAAAAAACTATATAGGTCATCTGTCAAAGCAACAAGATGATGACCATGATGCTCAAGCCTTATAGATGTATTAATATTTTGTAGTCAATTGTTATTGCTCTAATGTTTAATTGTGGGAGATTTTAAAGCCCGCGAATTTAGTAGGATGACAGATAGATTTTGGCAGTCATAAAACTGCTTTTAAAGTCTGTACTGTTATCAATGAATCATGAGTGCACTGCAGCAGCCTGTCTCTTCCAGAGGCACTGCTCCTGAATCCATCTACATGTTGACAGGATACGCTTTCTTTGGTAGGGAAACTGCAAAAGCGTTTTTGACTATTTAATTTTTAATGCTAATTAATGATGTGGTCTCTGATGCTGCATATGAGATCGTGAGCAGTACTTTGTGGATGGATAGCTGACAATAACTCCAGGCTTCCTAGCGATTTGTAGGTTGTATCTGAACAGCTGCGGTTTCTTCATCTGAGCGTGGGGGCGTTGACCCGCCACCTCTGTTGCCCACACAGTCGCATTGCCAATAAAAGTGTCAATTTGTCATATATTATTTACTCACTGTAGGCGGGTTGTGTTTTACAGAACTATCTGCCCGTGTCTCGGTAGGGCAGTGAGAGGGCAATCCTGCTGGCTTGCAGTCATCAGCTAAAGCCTGGTGCGCATGTCTGGTTCGACAGGTCTGGTACTGTGTCCAATCAGACATGCGTACTTTAGCCATCAGAAACGCGCTGCTAAGGTGCCAGAGGGGAAGCACTGCTCACACCAATCCTTGCTGTGCTCTCTTTCTGTTTGCTAGCAAAAACAGCATGAGAGCAAGGCACGGATTGATTGTTTTTAAAACAGATGAGTTCAGGCTCCAGTGAGGTTCAGGATGATGAGTGCTCGGCAGGAAGTGGGGGGATGGGATTACTGAAGCAAGCTGCCCAGAGTCGACTTCTAGTCCTCAGTAACAAGTGGTGAGTACCTGGTTTTTTTTTTGATTTTTTTTATATTTTGATATACTTATTGCCCCACCTCTTTTTAAAAGAACCAACTGCTACTGTGTCTGAAAACCATAGCACGTCACCTACCAAAAAGCTTTTTGAGTATTTAATAGTACAAGCATCTAAGAAAGCCAATGTGGAGTCATGTGTCCATATATAACTAAATGTAGGTTCCAGGTTGACTGCACAAGGAATTCAATCTATACTGTACATATAATGACAATATTGTTGCAACATATAAGGAGGTGCTTATATTTATCAGGAGAATGGATAAGGCAAAATAATTTGGGCTAGACTACCCATTTTAGGCCTGGACCAAGACTAGTTTTCATAACCCCATTTTTTATTGGCAGAGAGGAGATGAAAAGTGATGGAATGAAATGCTACCCCCAGTTAATCCTAGAGGACGCATCAACGCAGGTCTAAAAATGTCTCCATTACGTTTTTGTATACCAAAAAAAAAACAATATCAAAATAGTTATCCTACACACCACATTGTCAGTCTTTCTGCATCCTACATGGAAGACACTGACTTTTAAGTACATTACATACAGTATTGTTATATTTATTACATTTTAAAATATTTCCTTGGTGTTGGGCATGGACATGTCCCTGCTCTCTGGCAGAGGAGACGCGAGCACCCTGTCCTACCGAAGATAGGGTGGGGGGAAGACATGGTTGGAGTGCCGTACGATAGGTGTACTATACACATGGGGGTGGTAGCACCCTGGTTGCATGTGTCTCCCCCCTTGGCAACTGAGTTTGCCACCTCCGAGGCCTGCTTGAGTAGGCCTGCGAGGCCAGCAGGTCCCGGGCTCAGAGTAGGAATCCCTTGAAGGGGATTAGACCTGAGTGGGCTCTACTCTATCCCTGCAGGGCCCCAGCGGAGGGGTGGGTTGTTGGCGAGGAGCTGAGCAGGTACATCCTGAAGGATGTTCCCGGGTGGAATTCCCAGTGAGGGGGACATCAAAGACCTCCGGAGGGGGGCCTACATCATGATCAGTAATAGCTGGAGAGCGGTGTCCTCTGTTTGCTCATAGATTGTGCCAGAATCCACCTGGCAGGAGCGATGTGAGCATGGACCAAGAGCTAATTCTGGAGACGGGTGTACCAGGTGCGGGGTAGCAACATACTGCTTGCATTATTGGGCCTTTATCATAGGGACCACTACACAACAAGACTGCTTGTGAAGTGAACGGATCACTGTTGCAGGACCCTCCTGGGGGCTCATTGAGGTAGAGTGGGAGGCATTTCTCTCATGTGACCCTCGGCTGCATGCTCATTGTGTGCTGTGCCCGTTCATAGGTTGGAACCTTCGGAGGTGTGGGTACAACCGGAGGAGTGCTTTACGTGGCATAGTATTGCATGATGGAACTTGCATGTAGTTTGTTCATCTGGAGAGTCCAGTACTGGTAAGGTCATAGCGCACTGGGCAGAGTACCTCAACCCAGAGGGGTATGTAAACCAAGTCCCGATTGGAACTGGAATGTTTGATGTCATTCAAGTCCTCACGCACCAGACTACTGCCTCCTGTTGAGATGGGTATGAAACTAGGAGTTGGTTGAAGAAACTTTGTGCCATTCAGGAACCCCCAGTCTTCGGATTCCTGCTTTTATCCTCTTTTTGAGGGAGACAGCACTGAGTACTTTCTACATTGGATCATACCTGTCTGGGGCCACAGGATGTTCATGGGTACCAGACATGGTGTCTCCAATATGGAGACACAAACCTGATAACTTGTGTGCAACTTGAAGTGTCAAGGGCGGGTCGAGTTAACATGCCTGTCCAGTCTGGTGGTGCTGAGTTTGGTTAGGTTTGTCTGACGGGGCTGGCCACCTCTGAGTCTAAAGATTGGCCCCAGTGTGCTGTGTGCTGCTACTGTCAACCTTGGGTGCACCCTGGATTGCACGTGCTACACTGATCGTGGGTAATGTATATATATATATATATATATATACATATATATATTTCCAAACATTTTCGAGCATTTGGTACATGGGCTGCCACTGTACGGCTTTGGCCACACTTTCACTCATCTTGAAGTGGTGGCAAGGTGACATTCTAACCATTTAAAAATGTAAACAACCTCCTCTGATAGATCCTCTGCCCGAACCTTTGTCTACTCTGCCGACTCCTCCTGACCTCTTCCTCTTCCTCTGTTCTTGGTTGTTGATCCTCAGCCCCTGTTCTTCGGGGTTGTTACCTCCTGTGCACTCTGCCTTCCCCTTCTTAGGAGTTTGTACTGGTTTAAAAAGTAGAAGATTTGAAGCTCCACTCACGCTCTAAAGTATTGTTTACATGGACACTAAAGCATCATTATCAATGCTTGTAATAGCTCCTTTATCAGAAATGGAAGTGTCTCCCTGTGTCTGTGCAATTGCCTCTGTTCTAGGCTTCTCAAACTCCTTATTGAATCTGCAGCTGCCTCTGTCAAAGTCATCATAGTCTCTTTGTAATTTAGATTATTTCCTCAATTTAATGCCTTTCCTATGTTTATTGGATCATACAGTCATCTCCATTTTGAAATTCTCAATAATGTTTTTCTTCCGGTCTCAAATCCAACTCAATTTTGATGTCTTTTCCAGCAGTTTCAAACCTCTTTCTACTTTTTAGCCCACTATGCCTCATGATAATATTGACGCTATCCAAGAGGTCATTACCAAAGATCCGAAAAATCTTCGGAAATGCAAATACTGTAACACAAGACACAACACTACTCTTGAACAGATCAAAGCTTTAGACTCTCTTGCCAAGGATGAGAGCATTGTCATACGTCAGGCTGAAATAGGCAGGAATATAGTATTGCTTATTAGAGAAGCTCAAATAAAAGAAGCCATGAGACAACTGAATGATCTAACCTCTTACGAGGTCATAGACAAGACTACATATACTAAAAGCACCACTGGCCCAAGGGACAAGTTAGTGGTCTGGAGAGACAAAGGACTTCAGGACTGAGATGAGTACTGTTTCCTCAGAAATTAATTTCCCAAACTACTCACATTTTACCATCTTCCCAAGGTCCATAGGAACATCAGCAATCCCCCCGGCAGACATATTGTGTTGTCCAGAAAATGTGTCCAAATATGTAGATGCCGTGCTTAGAGAGTTAGTCACAAGTCTTCTCTCATAAATGAAGGATACCCATGACTTTTTAGCAGGCATTTCATTGGAAAATGAGTTTCTCCTGATGACACGACATCAGCTCTCTGTAAAAAGTCACTTACCATGAGATGGGGATCTCTGCGGCAAACACTTTTTGCAGGCTAGACCCATCTAACCTATGGACCATGTGGAGATAATAAGACACTCTAGCCACAACAATATCTTTACTTTCAATAGTACTCTGTACTGTCAGATTCTCGATAAGTGATGGGTACTTGTCCCACCCATTGCTTCACAAACCTATTCCTTGGCTGGTGGGAGGAGCAGTTATTTGACGATCGTACTCTGATACCTGACCTTAAAAATGTTATTTTATGGCTGAGATACAGTGACAACCTCTTCAGCATATGAAAGGGCTCTGAGCCCTCTGCCACTGAGTTAATTACAAAACTGAACAACAATACATTGAATTTGGCTTTCGCCCAGCCCATCAGCAAGATCAATATTAAACACGTAGATTTTGTGGTTGACATACTGAATGGTGAGATCCATACCTGTTTATTCAAAAAGCCCAGAGCTGGGACAGCCTCCTTGATGCCCTCAGTGGTTACCCAGGCAATCTGAAAAAGAGCATGCCTTATGAGGAACTACTGAGGGCAGGAATGAACTGTAGCTCCAAGGAAGTATATAGAAGGAACTTAGTGCGTTGGTCCAGAGGTTCAGGGCAGGTGCCTACCCCCAGTCAGCTCTCCAGAAGGACATCAAGATCATGGAAGGGGTCAAGAGAGATGATAATATTTTTTAAAACAGCCCGACAACCTGAGCACATCCAGAAATCTATTCAAACATAACAACAGCTCCAACAGTCAAGGCAGATCTTATCTAAACGTGAACATTCTGAGATGTGTCCCAATTATAGGGAAAGAGGTTGGGGAGTATCATTTACTGTAGGGTCAGGTTACTGAGAGACTCATTGGTCCACAGCTGTATCACTCTGACAAGGGGTATCAAAGAACATAGTCTAGAAGGTATCTTTTCATGTGGGCCCTGCAAAGCCTGTAAAAACAGCCAGATGAGGAAGGAATACCATGCCATTACATGCGCTATCACACAATTTCTAAAATGCAGTACTCAATATGAGATTTATGTTCTTGAGTGCCAATGCCAACTTAAGTATGTAGGGAGTACCATCTTTTCACGTTAAAAACGGGTACTGAATTTATGCGAGCTATAGAACATTGCGGTCCTACGTATCCTGTGGCTAGACATTTTCAAGACAAGCACTTTAGTGACCATACCAAGTTGTCCTTTTATGTCATCAAACAAATCTCACAGAATCCCAGAGGGAGGAGCGCACCCTGACAATGAGGAGAGGAGAGTCCCAGTTGATCACTGATCTTGAAACCATGACTCCTGAAGGCCTCAACCATGATGAGGAAGTGAACATACATTTACACAATGAGTAATGTTACAAACTACCTTCTGCATGATTCACAGGTTTTTCTTAGATTAGAGGACGTTCTGTGATTTTTTTACATATATTGTTCTGTTTTATGTATCAGTGGTTCTGACAGTACAATACCACACCTTTTCTTGTATATTGACTCTGTTTTGTTATGTTTGTATTATAGGAGGAAAGGTAGGGGAACCCAGTTGACATCCTAGAGAAGTGGGTGGATGGGTTCCCCTACCCTTTTCTTCATCTTCACCAAGGTTTGTTAGAATCACACACAGATAAGACTTTGAATTTGACTAGTATAATTTTTGTTGTTGTTTTATCACCTTTTATTTGTGCCACAGGCGACTAGTTACGAGAGTAGAGGACAGCCTCCTGCTGTGACCTTTAAGATATGTCCTTATATTCTGATAGGACATGAAGGGCCTATAGTTGCCTTGCATTGACACACATATTGCTGTGTTCTACTGTATCTGCATCTTGCAACAGTATTTTGTTTATTCCCATTCATGTTTGTTTATTTTCGTTCATACTGTTTGGAGAATTCACAGACATACAAGTTTGTATAGTATTAGCCCACTTGGGCGGACTGTTGGATGGTTGAGAGCACCAGACCTTGTTCTATTCCTGCATGGCACTTGTTTACTTTTCTTTTTAACATTTTTATTAATGTGTATTATTGTATCAGCATTATGCAATAGTACTTTGCTCATTTTCATTTATACTGTTGGGAGGATTTGCAACCTTACATTGTTGTAATAGCTGTAGACTACTTGGGTTTGATGGTGGAGATTACTAGACTTTGTTGTACTCCTGCATGTTAGGGCACATGTTTACTTTTATTTTTATGCATGATTGTAGTCCATTGGAGGCGAACATCCATGATTTGTTTTTGTTTTTATCTATCAGGGAGTATGTGAACATACTCGAAGGCAATCTGTCGCTTATGGAAATCTTTTCTTGGAATTCCTGCTCTTAACAGTTTATTTGTAGCCTTTGAATGCACCATTATCCGTAGCAAGGCAAGCAGAACTCTGTGAATGTACGTATTACCTTGAGTGTGCGTTTTCCGTTATAGCTCATTTCGAGCAAGCTATGCTGGTCATGCGCGTTTGCTCACAATGTACATGTATCTGCTTGAACCTCTGAAAGCTGGCATGCTTACAAGTTATTATACTTTCCTGTTTCGGACAACAAAGCAAATGTTTTTTCTCATTATAAAATGTTCCCATTATATATTTTCTTATGTTTGATAAAAGCAGTACAATGCATGATCTCATGCAGATATTTGATTGGCTGACAACACTTCAAACAAGAAGTGTTGGCAGCCATTTTGAGACTTGGCTTTGAAAAGAGAAATGCATTTGTCAAGTGAAAAGACTGCAGTATATATCTTAAATATTTGAATAGCAGGAATCTGACTTTTGAGATACCTGTACTGGAACCCTCAACCTTCAGGGTGAGTGCCTGAGACCTCAACCTCTAGGCCACAGGTGACTCTTTGCTATGCAGCTTCTAGACATACATATGACATTCAACCCAAAGTTTTTGATGGCAATAAGATGTAAATGTTCCATCACTAGAAATGTTTTACAGTCAAAACGTTAGAAAATAAACAGACACCCTGCATGAGATACCAGGAATTGAACTTTCAACCTACTGAGTGACAGTCCAAGAGCTTTAACTGTAGGCCAGATGTCACTCTATTCTGCTGTGCTTCAAAAGATAACTATAACATTCAAAACAAACATCTTGCTAGTGTGCCGCTTTGAAGTCATTCTGTGAAGGAGAATATTGTTATTGCAATGGTCTCTCCATAGAATAACTTCAAACTGGCACACAAGCTAGATGCTTGCTGCCAGCAGAGGACAGCGGGGGGGCCTGAAGGCCCCCACCGTCCTAGCCGGCTTCCCACATCCTGCGGAAGATGTCACTGCACATTTGCATTCTGTAAGCAAGAGCTGTTTGACAGCGCCAGCTTTCAGAAAGTGGAGTTATGTTTGCTTTTGCTTAGTGAGAGCTGTCAGCTCACACCAAGCAAAGGCAAACAGTTAACTCCCAAGGGTAGGTACCTTGGGAGGTAGCAGGAGCCAGCCCTGGGAGGTGGCGGTCCCCAGGGCCATCTATGGCTCCACAAGGGGGGCCTCACGGCCCCCCTCCAGCATTTGCAATTTGCCCTAGGGAGGTTGTGGACCTTGGGGTTGGGGGTCCACAACGGACCCCCTCATTATGTTAGTTATTAGCCCCGGGGAGGTGGCGATCCCTGGGACCTCCTGCTTTCATAATTATAGTATCTTGCTCCAGGGAGGCGGTGGTCCACAGGGCGTAAAAAAGGACCCCCCATATTATAATTAACACATTTTGCTACTGGGAGATAGTGATCCCCAGGGTAGGGGGTGCTCAGCCCCGCATACTATTTACTTTAAGCCATTGGCCAGTCCCTGGGGTGTGGGGGGTGTCCACAGGACCCTGCCTATTATAATTAATATATTTTGCTCTTGGGAGGTGGTGGTCCCCATGGTGTGGGGGCTGCTCGGCACTCCGCATACTATTTACTTTAAGGCCCGTGAAGGTGGCAGTCCACAGGGTGTGGGGGGGTCACATCGCCCCTCCATATATTATACTTATTGACCTGGGGGGGTGATCCCCGGGGAGTGGGGGTTGCAGTCCCCAGGCCTTTGAAAAGCCCTAGGAGCTTTTTTCACCCTGCAATGCTCCTGGGACCTGGCCCACCCAGATAAGACAAGCACTTGCTTTAAAAAACATTTTTAACAAAATACCCTAATTATCACAAATTCTGGCCCAATTAAAAAAATAAATGCTTTTTATCCCTAGGGGGTCCCCGGGAGACCACTGCACCGATGCTAGTAGGATAGGGTAAAGGTACCCTGCCCCTTTTCATTTTTTTAACGTTCATTTTTGAGACTAGGAAGAAGGTGAGTTTCAGAATGGCTGGCAACACTTCCTGGTTAGAGTCATTCTGAGCTCTCCATTTCCCTGCACAAGCTTGTTATTCTTCGTGAAGTCGTTGTGGAGGAACCGGGCCCTAAATATACAAATTTGGATTTCCTTAAATTTCTCAACAACTACTCAACAGATTTACACCAAATAACAGAAAAACAATCTGTAGAACAAAACCCAGCTTTCTGACAAATTTGGTGTAAGTCTGTCCAGCGGGTCGGGCTGTTGTCATGTTCAAATATCCTATGGATATTAACATACATGGGAAACGCTCTTTTTTCACCCCCCTTTTTCTCAGCCCCCGCTTAACAGATCACCCCAAAACCTTTCATGCACAGTAAGAATTACAGAAACACTTTTTGAAAATTTTTGTGAAGACCCATCAAGTGGCACCAAAGATATAGGCAAGCAAAAGATGCTACCAACTGGTCACTATATATATATAAATAGCAAGGACTGACTTGCATTTGCCTAGGTCCAAACTGGAATGGCGTAGTGAAAAAGAATAGATTTAGGCCCAGATCTGTGGCTGGGTATGAACTTTTGACATTGTTCAGCATTCCGTCCATCAGCTATTCTTTTTGCATTTGTTATCCTAAGTGAGAAGGGTATGCCCAGATGTGGGTCCCATGATTATATTTTTATCTTTTAAATGACACTAAAATGAGAAAAATCCAATAAAGAGAACCAGAGATATGCATTTTTTAAATTAAATACTTTTTCGCGCATAGAAAATAAAAGCGCCAATCTGGACATCTGGTTGCACTCGACCGAGGCAAATTTAAAATTTGAGGCTGACCGCAATGGAGCCCTGCTTGGCTACAGTGAGCGGGAGGTCTTCGTCAAAGTTTTACCTTCGGTCTTAGTCTTTTTCTTGAAGATTTTCTTCACTGGGACGAAGTCACTGGTCGAATGAGACCTTCCTGGAACCCTCCTTGGATGCGCATCGCAAGAGACCTGCGTCAAGTTTTCTACGTTCGGACATAGACTATTTTTCGTGATGGAAATCTTTATCTGGGATGAACTTGAAATTGAAGCCAACCTCCCTGGAGCCCCCTTCGGATACTCTGTGTGGGAAGCCTGGGTCAACCTTTTACGTTTGGAGCTTTTTCTCTCCGACGTCGGACGACACTCCACAGCAAGCCAATTTCGAGTCAATGTCATCGGATTGCCTTTCCACGAGCCCCCGGTGAAATCCTGGAAGTCTGAGGCTCCGAAGCTTTTCAGTGGAATGAACATGCAAGTCAGGCAGGGTCGCAGTCTATGTAAACCGGCTTGACTCACAAAGCTTGGTTGGTCCACTTATACAGCTTTTTTCCAAAGTTGCTGCAAACCTTTCCAAACTTCTGGAGATTCTTCCTGAAGTTACTCCAAGGTTCTTTAGGAGTCTACAACTCACCCCAAGTTTACAGAAGCTCTGAGTTGCCCATTGAGGGTTAGGACTCCAACTCCCAGAATGCACCTGGCTCAAATCCAAAAAGTACCACTGGTCACTGGTCAGCTGGTCACTTTCTTCAGGGCTTGATGCAGGAGACCGTGGTCAGCTATTTTCTACCTGTAGCAAACATGGACTCCCTTCTGGAAACAGTGGCAGTCAGGAAAAGTCCTTTTGGTGGTGAAGCTCAAGTGTGCAGCTGATGCAGTCCTCCTGAGTGCAGTGTCCAGATGCAGGCCAGTGGTACAGCAGGGCAGTCCTTCTTCTTCTTGTGTGGTTTCTGTAGGGATCTGAGATCGGGTGCAGCTCTGCCAGTTTTATCTTTGCTCCTGGGGGTGGAAAGCAGGGAGGGCGGGGGGCTCTGTCCAATCATGTGCAGGCCACCACCTTCTTGAGTGA
The DNA here is from genome assembly GCF_031143425.1 of Pleurodeles waltl. Lineage (NCBI taxonomy): Eukaryota > Metazoa > Chordata > Amphibia > Caudata > Salamandridae > Pleurodeles > Pleurodeles waltl. The sequence goes on along the minus strand of NC_090440.1, from coordinate 100,863,926 downwards.
CCACTTCATGGGAAGTATGGTAAAAATCCATCCCAGGGAGCAACATTCTCCAAGGATCCAAGATGGCAAATATTCAGTCTCAGCGGTTAGGTCTGGCTGAGCCCATCCACTGGTGGCTGGCTGATCAGAGAAGGGCACTACAGTGCTGAAACTGGCAACCTTTAGAAAGAGTTCTAAAACTCTTTCTAAGTGCAAGTTATAATAAATTCAACAGTGGGAAGTTGTTGGATTTATTATAACTTTGACTTTGATTTTAGATATGCCATATTTTGCTCTTTCCTATGGAAAATAGGACTTCATTATTTGAAAGGAAAGTTTACCCATGTTAGCCTATGGAGCCCCTTCACTACAACAAATTTTGCAATTTTTTCCTCATTTCCACGCTTATGGTAACACTTCACCCAACCCTGGGGGCACCTAGGGTACACCTTCGGGGTGACTTATTTGGACACATAAGGTAGCTTAAGACTTTGGAAGTACTTTTAATTCCAAAGTCGAATTTGGAGTCAATAACATAAAAGCAACCAGCAAGGTAGGCCTGCCTTTAAAATGGCACTGGGCATCTCGGGATTGCACCTATGGGTGCACTACTTATGCTGGGGTCCCTAAAACAACATGCCCTACCATATACTAGGGACTTATAGGTAGATTGGTACAGAAAATTATAATTAGCCTAATTTGCATATCCATTTTAATCGGAGCACAGGCCCTGGGACTGTTCAGCAGTGCCCATGGTACCATCAGAGTCAGAAAAACACCAGCATAAGTGAGAAATGGGGGAAAAGTTAGGGGCTTCTGCAATCAGCCCAGTTTTCCCACGGCAAGCGAAAAAACTATGGATTCAGGCCCAGATCTGTGACTGGGGGTAAATGTTTGACATTGTTCAGCATTCAATCCATCATCTGTTCTTTTTGCATTTTCCACCCTAAGTGGGGAGGTTATGTCCAGCTGTAGGCCCCATGCCAGCTATGCCACCAGATTCAAACCAGATTGGCTGATGAGGAGTGATACCACATAACCAGTCCCAGGATGCTTGTTTGGCCTGGTCTGGCAGTTTGGGCTGGACGTTTCCCATGGGGATCAGAGTCAAGACTGATTTGCATAGTGCTGGGTCCAAGCTGGAATGACTGATGAGGAGTAATACCTTAAAACGGGTCCCAGGATGCTTGTTTTCAGTCCAGGTAGGACCTGGCTTGACGGCTACACTGGATCGTTTAAATGGGGAGCCGGGTCAAGACAGATTTGTATATGGCTGGGTCCAAACTGGAATGGCGTGGCAAGCATAGAAACAATTGATTTAGGCCTAGATAGGTGACTGGGGGTGAATGTTTAACATTGTTCAGCCTTCTGTCCATCATCTGATCTTTTTTTATTTGTCGCCCTAAGTGGGAAAGGTATGCCCAGACATGGGTCCCGTGCTCACTATGCCACTGTTTTTAAAGAGCAGGGTCAAGACTGATTGCATAGTGCTGGGTCAAAGCTGAAATGACTGATGAGACGTGACACCCCAAAAATGACCCAGGCTGCTTGATTCCAGTCCAGGAAGGACCTGGCTTGCCATTTCGGGCTAGACTATTTCCATGGGGTGCAGGGTCAAGACTTAGTAGCATATGGCTCAGTCTAAACTATATATATATATATATATATATATATATATATACACCACACATATGTATCTATCTATCTATCTATCTATCTATCTATATATTTATATATATATATATACACACACACACACACACACACACAAATAAACATATTTTACATAGAACAGTTTTATATGGCAGAGACTAAAAGAGTAGGTCAAAATCTTCCTAGCTAAGACCGAAATCAAGTAATTATTAGAAGGGTGTTAAACTATAATTTCACCATTTTAATTGCTCAGATTTAATTATTCCACAATTATTATGTATTTCTTTATTTAATAAAGCCTTTATTGAATATATACTGTGCATTTGGGCACGAATAAAATGTCGGTCCCATTGATATTTTAGCAAAGTAAAGACCCTAACAGTCTTCTACTTATTTATCTGAAAAATAACTTTCTCAAAAGAAATGTTTGACAGGATTGAGCAGTGCCAAACAACAACGAAGCCAAGAATCAGCACAATAAAATGCCCAATATAGTTTGGTAAACATGTGATTTACAAAACCGAAGAATTTATAACGTTTTCACGTCAGGAAGTTCTCCTAGGAACATAGTCAATTTTGGCCAATGAGCCTTATCTAAAGCAGTTACCGGATGCCAATCTTGTACTAGATAAAATAAAAAAAAGGATTTCAGCAAACTATCGCACCTCACACAGGCAAGGAGAGTAGAGTCAGGTAGAGGAGAAAACCTTCACTAGCAACTGATCAAACAGTGTTATTCCTTGCTCACAGTTGGAGGCTGTCTTTATCCATGCTAGAATCATGGTACCTAATGTTCTATTCTAAAATGAGTTCTGTACCATTTCCAAAAGCACACTATGGTAAGCTGGTACAAACTGTTTTAGACTGATACCATCGTTGTACTGATCCAACTTCTATTAACTTGCTGTCGTAAAGCCTTCCATGAAATCCTATCTTTATTTTCCTGGTTAAACTGAGATAAAGGCGGTTACACCAAAAGTACCATTTGTGCAACTGTAAATGAACTGGAATTCCTGAGACGTAACCTGAAATTATTTCTGGAATAGGAAAGTTTTTTATTTAATTTTGGGAAGTGGGAGTCTCTCCAACACTTAGCAGCAGAGGTGTCCACAGGAGAGCACCAAGTACTGCAACTGTTCTTTTTTAACATTCAGTATACTAATGAGACTTCCAGTCACTATTAGATGATAGGTTCTTGATGACAGCGTAAAGGATAATGTTTCCTCGGATATCAAACAGGTCAGACACATTTTAGTACATCATGTTCACCATTTTACAGGAATTTTTTTACCAATGGCCACCTAAAGTAAAAAGCATGGGTTAAGCCAGCACGTCTGGTTTCAATGGCAGACTAAAGTAAAAAAACACTGGCAACTCTGGTTTCAATGTGTCAAAGCATGTACATAAAGGCATACACAAATGCCATTTGCATTTACTACAAACACAAATGTTGTTTACCACGTTAAAGTCAGACCAACTGCTTTTGCCAGTGCTGGGGAAAAGTAGCAAAACATGATGCTATTCTGTGCAAAATATTTATAGGAGAAAAACAACTAAATGTGACAAACAATGTAATGATTGAATATTCTTTTCAGATGTAAAACGGTCTCTTATGCATTCCAAAAGAGGCCCTTCCTCAAAGGCAAAATATTAAAAAGTTGGCAAAAATTGATCTTGCAGACAGTTTCTTTGTCAAATCAGATTTAAATACATCACCAATCTTTCCAAGTTGGATAACCAGACTAGCTGAGACATTCAACACTTACCACAGTTGGCACGTCTGGAACTCCGGTAGCCTCGCCAGAATTCCTTTCGCATAGCCCAGTTCTGTATTAATCTGTGAACTACTGATTTTTTCATGAAGGGATTGGTCCAGGAACATGTCGCTATCCTTATATGTGACCCAGAATGAGTTCATTGTACAAAGTTACTCTCAGATTTTTTGCTTTACTTGTAAATGAAGTTAGAATGTTGAACATACCAATTGTATGCAGTGTTTTTTTTGAACGGCTAGAAAAAACAGCAGTAAAATCTTTTCCTTGGCTCCAATCAGCTTAAGAGAGCAAAGTCTATGCAGGTGGACAAGTGGTGCAATACTTCTCTTAAAGTGGAAAAATGCCTGTTGTAGACGGCACGTTCTGGTTGGCTGAGGTGAGACCCTAGCCAGGTAGAACCTGCCACTACCGTCAGGGGTGGGTGATTACACTTACTGTGTAACCTGCACTCACCCTTGGGTTGTTTGGCATAGAGCAGTCAGGCTTATCGCAGGGTAAAGCACTGGCACAGTACTACCACACAACAAATACAATGAGCATCACAAAAGAGAATTCACACAAGATGTATTTAAATGAACCTTGTATTCAACTCACACATTAGTTAACACAACAAGAAGATCATATAAATCTGGGCACATTTAGAAATATCACTAGTAGTACAATGCCCAATTGTGTTTAAACAACATTAGCAGTATGTACACGTGAAAAAAACAATACTTTCCCTCCTAGCACCCTCATGCGGTACCAAAACGTTGTCAGCGCGAGACCCACTGAGCGACTACCCCACTTCAATATCACACAGTTATAGGGCGCACCCTGGTTCACAATGATAGCAGTAATGTGTACATACAGAGAACAGCAGCACTCTCAAACAGCCCAGTGGCCTAAGCCACACAGGTAAAACTCAATGTCAACCATGCCAATCCTCTGACAAAGAAACAACATGTACGGCAACACTGCTGTGCACTGTAGTCCTTTGCTCCGCACTACTATGCGGTGCCATAAATATCAGGCAGGCTAGTATAACATGCACTTGCACTAACTCGCTCCCAGCACCCTAATGAGGTGCACTGATATCTGGCAGGCTAGTGGTCACTGGGTCCAGACCTTCCTCCACTCTCCAATCAGTTCCTACTACCCTGGCCCGCCACGAGCTGGAGAAGAAAGCACCCATTCCCCGGATACTAAACAGCTCACAGACAGAGTTACCCTTATTCAGGATCCTAGGGCAAAGGTGATGGTGTGGGGGATAACAGCTGATCCGGCAACCGTCGTCAAATGGAGGTCTGAGCACCACTCAGGAAGTTCACTCAGGGGTCTCTGCAGCGGGCTTTTCAGCATGGACCCTGGTCTGCAAAGCACGGGTAGGTCGCTTTGGTACACATGCTGTTCACAGAGGCGCCCAACCAAGTCAGGCACTTCCATACACAAATAGTTACCAATTCCACACGTCCCTGGTAGGAGGCACAACCTCTGGGGCTCGATGGCTGAGTTGCCTCAGACAGCACCATATAGTTTAGTTTAGAGTTTTTGTAGAGCGCATGGCTACCCAGAGGCATCCCAGCGCTAAGGCAGAACTGCACAGACAAACAAAGGGGTTGAGTACAAAGAGTTACCAAATCCCCACCTCCCTAGAAGGAGGCACCACATCTGGTGTGCGATGACTTGAGTCATACCAGACGATTCTGATCACCCAGGAAGAGTTACCACTTTCCGTGCCTTCCTGGAATTAGGCACAATGTCTGGTGTCTGATGACTTGGGATGCACCAGACAATTCCAATTGCACCCGCAAGGTGACCAATGCTGCACCTCCTGGAAGTCTTGTGTGCAATAATTTAAGCTGCGCCAAGCGAATCTGATTGCACAAAAAGAGTTACCAATTCCGTACATCCCTGGAATAAGGCACAACTTCTGGTGAGCGATGACTTGAGTTGCACCAGACAATTCTGGACACCCACAGAAAGTCATCAATTGTGCACCTCCCTGGAATGAGGCACAACATCTGGTCTGTGATGATTTGAGCTACATCAAACACTTCCAGACACACACATAGAGTTTCAATCCCCTACCTCCCTGGATTGAGGCAAAATATCTGGTGCAAGGTGACTTGAGCTACACCAGACAAATCCAGTCACACACACACAGTCAGAAGTTCAGCGGTGTGGTACAGGCAGAATGTGACACGGCTCCAGCAGGCACGCCCCCACCTTCAAGGGTTGCAACTAGTGAATTGGACACCACACACAATGAGTATGCAGTCAGGTGACTCACAAGAAAAATGTCGCATGCTCGACAAAAGTGGACTACGCAGGGTACTGTAACCGGTGAATCTGCTCACTACCAACGCTTATTCGTGTCATGGCCCCACAATAAAGGGCCACACTCCTTGAATGCAGATAGTACTTTGAAGGCTCTACACCAGGAAAATCCCGTCTCCAGGTGCAATACTTAGTTCCACGCTCTCAACACTGCTACCGGTTGACGTCCAGTAGATGATGATGGCACTTAAGAGGACACCTCTATCCAACTGACTCAGGTAGGTGGTGTAGGTCCCCCATGGGAGTTCTTTGAAGTCCCTGACACCTCCACAAGAGAACAGGGGACAAGCCAACAAGTGCTTGGAGAGCACACTTCAGAGTGCCACACGGCAGCACCCAGTTTGCCCAGGCCAGCCGTGATGCAGGAAGGGTCCACAGTCCCTTCCTAGGGCATTGATTGCTTCTTGTGCATAACAGATTCTTCTGGCAGCGTGCACCAAGCAGTCTCCGTTCCACATTCCTGAAAGTGCATCTCTACTTTGCTGTAGTGTGGCACCATTAATTATATTGTAGTGTTCCTTTGATGTTGGGGGAGGGTCAGAAGGTTAACCTTTGAACCAAAGCTGTCTCCCCTAAATTTCAGTCCTGTCTGCCATGGGGCTGTGGAATGCAGATCTTAATCTTTTGTGGGGCCATAATGTGGCTCTGAGAGGCCAAGTTTCAAACCTCTCTCTGCAATCTATCCAGCTAGGTCCACAAATGGCAGATGTCTTCGTTCTAGTTGTGTGCCCAACTTTTATAGCTGTTGCTGAGGAATGCACAGATGTGCTTCTCCATCCCCCAGTGTGGACTTGAGTCGAATTAAAAGGCACAAAAAGCATTTTAGGGTACAGAAATGTCCAATTTCTAGAAATGGAATTTCTCCATGATTATTGACAAAACCACTTTTAACACAGAAAGAGGTTTGCCAGGACGAACCAACTAGTAAACATTATGGCTGCTCCCCTGCAATCCACTGTTGCAACTAGGACTAATTGCAACACTTACCTCATGTTAACCTATGGCAGAGCAGCTCTCATATGTTGTGAAAACACACATAGGTATTCTTCACTTTCTGGGCATATGTGCCCTTGCGCACATACAAGCCTGCACTGACAGGCTGGAAACATGTTTAAGAACACCCTAGATTCAAGTGCGCACACACAGGCCAGCACCACTTCCCAATATATGTGGAACAGCACGTGTGTACTTTCCCAATGTATTTCCAGTGGGAAAGGGCACAGAGCCCTAAGGCCACAAAAGGGGGAATCAGCAAAACCTACTAGAAAAAGCAAAAAAGGTTTGGGGAACCACCACCTCAGTGCGTCAGGTCTAACACTTGCCTGGAGACCACTGACATGCAGATGCACCTGTGTGGCATCTGCACAGGAATGGAAAGTCCAGTCATGATGTCAAACATTATTAGAGAGTTGTATCATAGGAGATCGGACAGGGTTAACCACTGAGACACACCACAGGACACATTAGCCTCAAAGGCGTAGAATGTTTGATTTTGACACAGTGCTTTCTTTTTGGATCCACTTGCTTGCAGGGTCAGAATCAGGAGCCACAGTCCACAATAGACTAAAAAGCATTCTGTAGTCCATCATATCCAATTTAATGAACAGATTTAGACCAAATCGACCATTATTCAGTAGATTATCATGCTGTATAATATAATAATGTTATAATGCATAGTATATGCTTTTAGAGTTGTCATGGTAACATGCATTCCAAATCTTTTTGAGACAATCAAGATCTTCAGTGTAGGGGCATCTTTAGAAATGTCCAGTGTCAAAAGAAACTTTTTGATAAAGGGGTAAGAACAGATTTTTTAAGTCAATGGGGAGCATGGAGAGTGATTAACAATTTTAGTGATTCATGGTGTGATGATTGTTGCCATGTGTTTAACAGTGAAAGGTGGAATATTATAAATGCATAGTGTTAGAATTTGAGTTTCTGGTTGACAGAGGTATGCAACCTGATTAAGCAGGAACCAACATCCTAGTCAGGGTAAGTCACAAACACCCTCTTAATTTACCTGTGCTCACACTCTGGTAGCTTGGCACAGATCGGTCAGGCTTAACTTAATACACAATGTGTAAAGTATGTGTGCAACACTACACAAAAAGATTTCACACCTGGTTAGAGACATAGCACTTAATTTAATAAATAAAACAAGACCTAAATGAAAACAATTCAATAAGTAGAACCAATGATATTCAGTATTAAAGATTGTAGTGAACATAGCACCAAAATGCACAAAGCGCAAACTTTGGGTATCTGGTCGCACCAGACTGGGCCAAAGTCACAAGGTCAGATTGACCACTATGGAGTGTGGCCCGTTTACAGAGACCCAGTGTAATTCTGGTTGCATCATCATCGAAGATGCAGGGAGCAGGCTGAAGTGATGCATCGGTTTTGATCCCCACAGTGGAGGCAATACGTTGATCCTCCCCAACCAGTAGTGAATTTTCTCTGAATAACTTTCTCTGTGACGGTCTCAAAGACGATGCACCAAGCTTAATCCACACTGGAGAGGCGATGCATCGACTCAGATCCACATAAAGGGGTTGTTGCACTAGTTCTGATCAACGTAGCATGGGAAGAATGCCATTTCTGATCTGTGCACCGCTGGCAATGCGTCATTTCAGCTGTATGAAACACTCTAAGTGCAGTTCCAGGGGGCCAGGACTGGGGTGGTACCACTTGACAGGGTAGACTCACAGCTGGCAGAGCCCATGTGTAGATGTAGGTGATCTGCAAGTTTTTTAAGTCCCTGAGACTTTAATCAGAAGACCAGTCAGCTGGCCCTTGGAGTCACTCTGGGTTCTGGGTTGGAAAGATGCAGGTCCAGTCCTTCTCACTCCCAGGCAAGTGGGCAGCAGGTAGCAGGTCAGCACAGCAAAGCAGGAGTCCAGCAAAGTAGCAGTCCAGCAGATTGGTAGTCCTTGTAGAAGCACACCAGTTCTTCCTGCCATAGAATTCACAGGTCCATACGTGTACTGAGGTGGTGGTGTCAGAGGCCCAGTATTTATGCCCAGTTTGGCCTTTGAAGGGGGGGAGACTTCAGATATAGGACGTTGAAGTGCACAGAGGCCCTGCTCTTTCTGCCCTGGCTCCTAATAAAGGTGGCTATGAAGCCCTTTGTGTGGGGACAGGACACAACCTAGCCATGTGTAAATATGAGGTTGTGCCCAGCTCATTCTACCCATTCTGCCTAGGATGGCCCATCAGGATGTGGATGGCTCATCAGGTCACACCTAAGGTAACATTGTGTGTGGCTGCCTGGGATGAATACACAAAGTCCAGCTGTCACCCTACCCCACACGTGATCAGAGACAGGCAGCAGGCACCAAATGGCTAATGTAAGAAAATGACAACTTTCTAAAAGTGACATTTTCAGAATTACAATTTTAAATCAGACTTCACCATTGTGATTTTAAATTGTGATTCCAGAGAAACCAAACTTGAAAAACATATCTATCCCAGATTGTGAATTACCCTTATAAAATGTAATACGGTAATCCCAATGTCATGGTATGTGAGAGAAACACCTCTGGGTGTTTTTCACTATATGGACAGGTAAAACTTGAAAGTACTTCTCCTGTCTTTTAAGTACACTGCACCCTGCCCCCGGTCTCTCCAGGGCCTACCTTAGGGGTGCCGTATATGTACAAAAAGGGTAGGTTTAGGCCTGGCAAAAGGGTTACTTTGCCAGGTCGACATGGTAGTGTGAACTGCACATAAAAGCTCTGCAATGGCAGGCTTTAGCCAAGGTTAGAGGGCTACTTGAGTGGGTGCCACATTCAGCGATGTAGAACCACAAGTAGCATTTAATTCAGAGTTCCTGGGCACATGTAGTGAACTGTATCATAAGTGGAAACAGACAGGTGAATTTGATAATTCCCTGCATATTACGAAAAAAAAGCTTATGGATTTTTTTTGGGGGAAAAGATCAGGTAAGATTAATATCATCCCAACATTACAAGAGTTTTCTCTATAGAGACGTGTGTCCTTTCAAACTTTTATCAGATATTTGACAGGCAAAAGCACAATAGAAATGGAATTGCTAATGACTATATGGTTTATTAAGTCATACCTCATTAGAATAGCCATTCAGAAAGCCATTATTTCTCAAATTTATAGAAAGCAATACATTGCTTCTAAGAACTCTTAATGAACAACAGAAGGAAAGGGTCTTGGAAAATGGGTTCACCAAAAATCTACAAGAATCAGAGGATGTTCATTGTGACATACATTCCAGAAGTGTACCAATAAGAACATAATCGAACCATTGAATTTTGCTTTGGAACAACATATGAGCATTTCTCATATTGAAAGATTGCATCAAAATGTCCAAGAAAGAATCATATGTGGTGGTGCCAAAAGTCAGGTGGCTAAGAAAGGGAGGCCGCTCTTTCTCGTAATTGGAGGCAAAATCTTGGAATCAGCTCCCATTCGAACTTCTTAGGTCTGAGCTATTATTTCAGAAGAAGCTGAAGATGTGGCTGTTCTCTTCTGCTTAATGTGGTGCTGGTTAATTCAATTTCCTTCAAGGAGCTTTGGGACACTCCTAGGATTAGCTTCACACTCCACAATCCACCTGATATATACATTCTTTCAGTTTTGCAAAGACCTGGCTTGGGACACTTAGCCACTTTGCAGCACTAACAGCAGAGGAAGGAATGCTTTTTTGTGTGACTGTTGGTTCTCTTACCTTTGATGACAAATGATTAAAGTTCTAGTCTGTTGAATTGAGGATGCCAATAAATAAGGCATGGGTTTCAGTGATAATAAAACTGCATGTTGAGGGATGCTTTACCTTTCCAAAAGAGGAGTAGTTGCTGTGTATTCAGTAGGCTGGCAGGGCTAGGGAGGCATTGTTTCCACCAGGCATTTCCCTGTTGAGCTGCAGCAATTGGAGGCTGGTTTTAAAAGCCCAGGACCTCTACCGGTCCCTCTAACACTTTTCCCAGCTGCATGAGATTAACCGCATCATGTACAGGAGACTTTAAGAGAGAGAGTGAAAGTAAGAGAGGGAGGGAGATGGTAGAGAAAAAGTGATCATAGATGCAAAACAGAGTGAGGGGAGAGCAAGAGAGAGAAAATGGATGGATGGAAATAGAGTGATAGCACAACGAAATGATCAGAGCATTTTTGCTAGGACTGCTTTTCGTTCGTCAGTCTGGATTTGTTGTTTGGAAAAATGTTGGAAGGAATCAAAGAGGGAAAAACTGACTTTGAAGAAAGAACACATCTGTTACATCAAAAGCAGATAAGCTAGTAAAAGGCCCATGAAGGCAGACATCTGGAGATCCAACTCCAGTCCTAAGGAAGTCAAAGGAAAACTGTCATACAGGATAACAGTGGAATCTCAGAGCTCTAAAGGAATACGTCATAGAGGAACAATCCAATAAGAACACAGAATTTAAGAGAGTGCATCATTGAATCTGCTTGTTTTCAGCTTGTAAAATATGGAAGTTACCCAGTTTGTTTGTTTTGTCACATTTGGGTTTAGAGAGGTCCAGAGCTGATCTTCCAAAAATCAGATTCATTCTTCACCAATAAGGATCAATTTGAATCTGCTCTGAGTTAGCAGATTTGCACTGCAGGATCTTGGATTTCTTCTCAGGATATAGTTCTCAACAAGTGACTTGAGATAGTTTAGGCCAGGTTCTACCTGACCTTTGAAAACGTTGTAAATGATGCTTGCAAGAAATTAAATTGTTGGATGACTGGATTGTGAGCGCTGGTCAAGCAAGAATCCCAATCCTTGTCACGGTGAGGCACAAGCCAACCCTAAATTAGCCTGTGGTGAGCCATCTTGTAGCTTGGCACAGAGCAGTGAGGCTTAACTAAGAGGCAATGTGTAAAGTATTTGTGCAACACTTCAAACAGTAATACAGTGAACAACACCATACAAAAAGGGTCCCCCACCAGGTTAGGACAATAGAGCAAAATATAATAAACACAACAAGACCAAAACAACTAAAATCAAAGCAGTAGGACTTGAGATATTCAGCTTTAAAAATTATAGTGAAAATAGCACCAAAATGGACAAAGCGCCAACTGTGGAAATCTGGTTGCGCCAGACTTGGACAAAGTCACAAGCTGAGGTCGACCACAATGGGTCAGGGCCCATCTACAGGGACCCAGTTTGGCCTGTTGAACTGAATACCTTAAATCCTGGTTCGCTGATCCTTGCGAAGATCCACATTGAAGATGCATTGGGAAGTCGATGTGGTGCGTTAGTTCTGAGATGCAGCAAGGCTGTGTCGTCAGGGCCCACATTGTAGGTGAGGATCCCATTGATGGGGCTTGCGTCAAGGATCGCAGTGATGCTGTAGTTCTGAAGAGCTACAACACTGCGATACAGAGTCCAGTATCATCATTGAGGCTGCTGTGGATGAGGGATGTGAGGGCCTGCACCATTGATGCATTGCACAGTGGCAGATCTCATGAGGCTGCAGAGATGGTGCAAGTCTTTGCAATAGGTACAATCAACACAGCAGCAGAGATGCATTCATTCTGCTCTGGTGTGTGCCCTGCAGCAGAACAGATGAGTCAGTTCCACTGGATCCACAGGCTGGAGGAACACTTTAAACCTATTTCCAAGGTTCCAGGGCTGGGATGACAAGGTAGACTGACATATGGCAGAGGACAGGCTCAGGTGCAAAGTTGTTGGAAACCTGTTATGTCTCTGAGGCTTCGGATCAGGAGGCCAGCCAAATAGCTCTTGGAGTCACTCTGGGTTCTGGGTTAAAGAAATGCAGGTCAGTCTTTCTCACCCAGGCAAAAGGGCTGCACACTGCATGTCATCACAACAGGGCAGCAGTCCTTCAGAATGACAATCCTTCTTGAAGCACAGCAGTGCTACTTCCAGATGAGAACTAAAGAGTTAGTGTCTGAGGTCCAGGATTTATACCTTGGTGTGCCTCTGAAGTGGGGAGTAGTTTCTAGAGGCATGCCTTTGAAGTGCACAGGTGCCCTATCTTCATGGCCCTGGCTCCACAGCAGATATGCAGCCCCTTAGCTGGAGCGTAATTTGGGTTGGGCCCAGTTCCTACCTCCCATCCTGCCAGTGATGCCCTATCAAGTAACATCTCAGCTCCCTATTGAGTATGGCTGTCTAGGAGGGATACACAAAGCCCAACTGTCACCCACACCCAGTCATGTGATTCAGAGACAGGCTGCAGGCACCGAATGGCAAAAGCAAGAAAATGACAACTTTCTCAAAGTGGCATTTTCTGAATTGTAACTTAAAATCCACCTTCACCATAAGCTAAGATTTTAAATTAGCATTCCAGAGACACGAAACATTAACTGGTTACTGATTCCCATTTGGAAATTACATTTATAAAATAGAATAAGTTGACTCCAATATTATCATATGGGACAGGTAGGACTTGCAGTAGTGAACAACAAATTTGAGAGTTTTTCACTACCACTGCAGGTATAGCTTAAAAGTACATGTCTTACCTTTTTAAACACATTGCACTCTGCACTCTGGGCTGTCCGGGGTCTGGCCTAGGGGTGAGGAATGTATTAAAAAAGAATACCTGGGCCTAGCAAAAGGTTTACTTTTCCAGGTTGAAATGGCAGTTTAAAAATGCACGCAGTCAGGCTGCAATGGCAAGCCTAGTTGAGTGAGTGGCACAATCAGTGCCGCAGGCCCACTATAAGCATCTAATTGACAGGCCATGGGCACAGGGATTGCCACTTTACTAGAGACTTATAAGTAAAATAAATATGCCAGGCCTAGCAAGGTTAAAATGTAATTCTTTTCACTACTGCAGTTAATGTGGCCTGGTTTGATTTGGAATGTTGCAAGATAATTTGCTGCTTTATTTTACATTATCTCGAGTACAATGATAAAAAAAATGGAAAATTGGTTTGCTTTGACACCCGAGTACTTGTTGGTCATGTATTAAGTAATGTGTCATAATGATTGCCGGAACATACACGTACTTATTGCAATGCTAGCACAATCACCAGTGAAATTACCATTTGATCAAAGTGAGGCATTACTGACAGACAGAATTAGATCTTTTGAGTAAAGCTGTTTCACAATTGCTAAGAGTGAGAAATCTCAAATCTGTGCATAAAATCCCACAATCACTGATTCCATGTGGGGGCAGACTCTCTGAATGTGTGGAATCGCTGCTAGTATTGGCTTTGCTTTCGAGTTCTTTAGACCCCTTCCTTGGTGTTGAAACTGACATTCAGAATTGCCTGACATTCGGATAACAGTAAAGAATCCCAGTAATAGATCAACTGCAGGTCAGACCTCCCAGATTTGGAGCAGACTTGTCAGATTTCCTCAAATAAGAGAGCTATGAGCTCAGCTTCTTGTCAATGCTTGAGATGCCTGTCAGTGTTTCATAAGAATACATTACTGAATAGACTGCTGGCAATCTGCTTGCTGAAAATACATTAAAATGTATTAAGCATTTGCAGCAGCCACAACTCAAGAGCAGGCAACACATAGATTTCTCATTGGTGTAGGAGCTGGATCACTCTAAATAGGATTCTTTATGCCTGTGTTTTATTTGCTACTTGTTCAAAATATGGTGACGTTTTTAAATGTCCCAGAAGACTGTGTGTGACGCTGAACAATAACTTCATAAAGACATCAGTATCATCCCAGACACTCAATTGGGACACAGTCTGCTGGTTTAGCAGCATGAGGTACATAAGGTGTGTCTGCCAGAAAGTAAATGTCAGTGCAATTAGAAGGACACCTTACTGGGTGTTAGACACACCCTGGTTTAAATCACAGGCGCTTATGATGTGGAATGTGATGTTCTTCAACCCTGCTAGTGATTACTAGAAGCTTGGTAGACATATTAAATGGTTGTGTTTTTACTTGTTTGTTTGAGGCTTTTAGGCCACCCGCATAGAAAGAAATATGCACTAAATACCATGTTATTTGTATTACATGTTTAATATCATTACTATTGGATTGACAAGAAAAGGAAACTTAAATTGATGCTGGTAAACTTAACAAAATAAATCATGTAGAGATGTCACCATAAAATCTGTTATCATATGCAGAGAAACTTCAGGAAATGGCTACTGTAAGAAATCTGGCTATAAGTTGAGTAGGATGTAAGCCCTTCACAAGTAGTAAGCCTGAATTTGTCCTCTTAGTGGGAGTCACGTACTCTATTACAGCACTGGACTGCAAGGTAGAGTGGCCTAATAACCCCAGTACACTGATATGAAACAACAAAACTCAGTAGATACCTGTCCAGTCAGTGCTTTTTCTTTTGAAAAGGAACTTGTACTACACGCACTACTAAATACAAAGGGTCCTGAACCCTATAATCACAATACCCTCTACCTATACTAAATGTAATATCACAATATAAGGGGGTACCATTATCAATTAGGCAGGCCCACTAACTTATAAGGGTATCACCACATTTGTAAAAACAACATAAATATATATTTCACCAGTGCAATACTTGAAAACGCCACACTAGATTCCACACCAGGTTAGAAAAATAGATCTGAATTCACTGAATAAAACACAACCAAAATGACACAAATCCAATTAGTAGACCAGGAGTATGAATTTTTAAAGAATAAACTGCAATATAGTGCCTAAATCATAAAGCACCTACCGTGGCCATCTGGTTGCACTGAACTGGGTAAAAATCAAAAGTTCAAGCCAACCGTTATGGAGCGTGGGTTGGATACAGATTAGTCCTGCTGAAGTTTGACCATCTCAAGAATTGTGACAAGAGTCCCATTTACAGGGAAGAAGTTCACCTGGAGCAAGGAGAGTGTCGCTGGCGATGGTCAGCAGGTCATGAGGAGCGGGCCAGGCATACTGAACTGATGGGCTGGAGCCTTGAGGTGGTGATCCATGCGGGCTAACAATGCTTGCTCTGTAAACAGAAATTGTGTTTGCTTGTGCTCAATTTCCAGGCGAACAATGAGGTTCTGGAGCAAATAGGTTCATTCATGTTTGCAAAGAGCCCACAAGCTTGCCTTTAACAGCTTAAAAACCACTTCCAAGGGCCTAGGACCTAAGGGCACCTCTTGGGGGTCAGGAGCTCATTGAAGATCGATCCAGGAGCTGTGGGAAGCATGTCATGTCCCGGAGGCTCAGATGAGAAGGCCCGCTGACTAGCCCTTTGAGTCATTCTGGGGTCTTGGGTTCAAGATGGGTGCCAGGCCCAGTTCTTCTTCTTTAGGTAAGAGGGCAGCAGCCACCAGGTGAACACAGCAAGGCAGCAGCTCCTTCACAGTGGCTGTCCAGTACAGAGGCAGACCTTTCTGAAGCACAGCAGTCCTTCTTCCTGGTAGAGTTTCCCTAGGTCCAGAAGTGTACTGAAGTGTTGGTTTCTGAGGTCCAGTTTGTATACCCAGTGGTGCCTTTGAAGGGGGGAGACATCAAAGACAGCCCTTTGAAGTGCACAGAGGGCTTAGTCTTTCTGCTCTGACTTCAGACTTACTACAGGGGGTATGCAATCCTAAATGAGGCTGGGTCCTGCGCCTCCCTCCCATCCTGCCAGAATGGTCCTTCAAGTCACACCTAAGCTCACAGTGTTGCTGTCTAGGAGGAATACACAAAGCCCAGCTGTTACCCCTCCCAGACGTGATCAGAGACAGGCAGCAGGTTCCAAATCGCTAAAGTCAGAAAATGGCAACTTTCAAAAATGGCATTTTCAGAAATGGAATTTAAAATCCGACTTCACCATAAGTTTGGATTTTAATTTGTGATTCCAGAGATGCCAACATTGAAAAGTCTGTCTCTTCACAATAGGGAATTTCACTTATAAAATGCAATACGGTAATCCTAATGTTATCCTGTAGGGGATATAGGCCTTATTTTAGTGCAAAATGACTTTTTTCACTACCAGGACATGTAAAACTTAAAAGTACATGTCCTGACTTTTAAACACATTGCACCCTGCCATCTGAGTTGTCCAAGGCCTGCCTTAGAGGTGACATATGCATAAACAGGAATGTTTGGGCCTAGCAAAAGGGTTATTTTGCCTGGTCGACATGGCAGAGTTAAACGCACACACAGGATTTGCAATGGCAGGCCTTAGTCATGGTTTTGAGGGCTACTTAAGTGGGTGGCACAATCAGTGCTGCAAACCACTTACTGTCATTTATAGCATTTAATTTACAGGTCCTGGTTACACATAGTACCACTTTACTAGGCACTTATAAGCAAATTAAATATACCATCTGGGGATAAGCCATTATTGCCAGCTTTAGAGGAGAGAGAGCACACACACTTTAACACTGATTAGCCATGTTAACGTGCATGGAGTCCTAATACCAAAAACAAAAATAAGGTCAGAAAAGTGGAGGAGCTAGCCAAAATGTTGGGGGGAAGACTAAGGCTGCCAGGTCTAACACCCTTCATTGTAACCAATGGGGGTAGCACAATGATCAGTAGCATTTATTACATTCTAAAACCTTACATTGTTAACCATCAGTATTACCAATAAAGTGATGAATTATACAAATTTGTTTCAGAGTATTTCTTTCACTTTCACTATACCACTACTGCAACCATAAGACAAAGTAACAGAAATCATGGGACTCCAGAGCGAAGGTGCAAAGGCATCAGCGCCTGAGGTGCTTGAAAAAATGTAACTTCTATCTTGGGGTCAGACTCAATCCTCCAGGAGACCTAGGGCAGTTTTTTGATAGGGGTGGGTGTAACGCACATAGTTCATGTAGTGTAGCCATGTGGATTCACCCAAAAATGTGGCTAGATTATGAATAAATATCCAAAAAGAGTAATTATTCAGTTAGAGATATTTTCTTAGAACATGAATAGCAGCGCTAACAGCCCCTTGCTCTCTCTAAATGTGTACATGGAGTAGGATTCTCCCCAACTTACTCCCCACATTTAGCACTGTATTCTTAATGCCAAAATGCAAAGAAGGTCGTGCTACATGCAACTGAACATAAACAGCAGGTCAAGCAGCCACTCATGAACGATAAATGTGACCTTGCAGTGGGATTTTTATTATAGGTAATTCCGCATCAAAGAATAACAAGGAATTACCAATATTACTCTGGTTAGTCTGGCACAAGTGAAATTCATCCAGGTCTAATTTTTGAAAGCAGTTAGGGAGAAGGGACTGCTGTGGCTCCTGCAGTCCCTGACTACTTTCAGGAACATTGGCAGTGTCCCTACCCACATCTGGCACACCTCAAGAAAAGCAATATGGCAATGTCTGGCTTCTGGCACTCTGTGTGGCCAATCCTAGGGTGCGCCACCCTCTTGTCCCAACTTTCCTGCACAGTGTTCTGACAAATCTCAGTATGCCAACTTCATGGTGTCTTTTGGAAAGAGCTTCACTAAGAATAGTTGCCTTATTCATTACCAATAAGAACTTCAAAGTCGAGCCCCTCCTGTTTTGGGCTCCAGAGTTCTGACCATCCTTTCTTATGTGGGCATAGGCTGCCCTAGCCCAGGTGCAGTGTGACAAGCAATTCACAAATTTCCACCCCACACCTTTCTTTCCCAGGAACTGTGCCAAGCACTGTTAATGACTGTATTTCATGGGGAGTCCTTTGATCCTCTTACTGGATAGTAGCTTAATTAACTTTACCCAGTCGGATAGATAAAGGCCCAGAAACCAATGCTGAGCTATAGAAATATGAGAATTCTCAAAGTGACATAAGGACTGTTGGCATGATGTCGGGAACTGAGTATCTCAAATTGGGGTGCATGTTAACCCCTATATTAATACCTTGTCGGCCTAAGTAGCATGAAACTGTACTTTAGAACAGATTTCACTATAATTTGTAATACAGTTAAAGAACCACAGACCCTCAATAAATACTAAAGACCTACTCTTTTGAATGCCCACTCATATTATAAGGCCTACCACAGTACCAATCCTTGAACGGCCCCTTCTGCAACAGGCTAGCTGTGCACAGACATTGGTCTGTGCAAAACTGTAGTGTCACACATGCAGCCTCACACACGTTAGCTTCCGTGTTCATGTGTAACCAACCACAACCTTCTTACCCTAGCTGTGCAGCAGCAGCCTTATCTCAAAAGTCAGACACTGGCAGTTAGCATTCTCAGTCCATTTATCACTAATTTAATGTGATTTAATGTCATTGAGAGTCTGGTAGTGAGGCTCGCTCACAGTAAAAGGCCAAAATATGGGTAGTCACAAGTAAAAAATACAGGGGAATTATGCGGGCTGAACGCACACTGCAACACCTTCTTTCAAAGGTTTACTGGTTACAACCAAGTACATCAGAAGCTATCCAAGATAGGGCCAGACTTGTTTCACGTACAAGTAGAAAGGGAAAAAATAACCCAGAGTAACATCCTTTGATTAAAACTGACACCAGAAAAAACACTTCCGATGAGAAAGAGAACATCAACAAACATTGCACTGGAAAGAGTCTGATATGAAATCAAATAGGTCATGGAAGGTTACGAAATCAATTGCTGCTGCTGATGAAAACTGTCATTGCCTTTATAGATTATGCAGAGGATCTTAAGACCTGAACTCCACCTGCCAATACCACCCACTGCATACTTACCATTCACAGAGATAGGTTGGAAGGTCGCAAGACCCATCAACCTTACTGAACACATGCAGGAGAATCCGCATCCTGTAAACCCTCCCATCCATGACAGTGTGATTCAGGAACAGAATGATACCTAGCGTACAAACTTCACTAGAAGAACCACAATTGCAGGGGGATACATCACTAGCAACATGTAAATGCAACGCTATGCATTGACCATAATGCCATGCGTGGTAACAGCAGAGAGAGCAGTCTGGGTGGAGCAGGAAGGAGTAGGGACCAGAGGAGAGAGAAGTAAGTGGGGCCGGGTTGGGGTGGGTTGGGGTAGTTTTTAGGACAGGGTCAGAGGGTCGGGGAAGTTTTTAGGATAGGGTGGGGAAGGTTTTAGGGTTTGGGGCCGGGAAAGTTTTTAGGACATGATAGCTTTTAGGGTTTAGGGCAGGGTGTGGAGTTCGGATAGTCTGTAGGACAGGACAGTGTAGGTTTTTAGGACATGGCAGCTTTTAGGGTGGGGTAGTTTGTAGGACAGGGCAGGGTAGGTTTTAGGGTTTAGGGCGGAGTCGGATAGGTTTTTGGATGGGGCAGGGTAGGTTTTAGGGGTTAGGGCGAAGGTGGGGTCGGGGTAGTTTTTAGGACAGGGCGGGGTAGGTTTTAGGGTACAGGGTGTGGGTGGGGGGAGGGGTAGTTTTTAGGACAGGGTGGATTTGTTTTTAGGACAGGGTAAGTTTTACCACAACAGGTCGGGGTAGTTTTTAGGACAGGGCGGGGAAGGTTTTAGGACTGGGCAGGGTAGCTTTGAGGGAGGGGGCGTGTCAGGGTAGTTTTTGGGACAGGGCAGGGTTTAGGGGGGTCGGTAGTTTTTGGGACAGGGTGGGGCAGTTTTTAGGACAGTGTAGGTTTTAGTGTTTGGGGTGGGGGTGAGAGGGCAGGGCAGTTTTTAGGGTGGGGTAGGTTTTAAGACGGGGAAGGGTAGCTTTTAGATTTAGGGCAGGGTAGATTTTACGACAGGGTAGGTAGATTTTAGGGTTTAAGGTGGGGGGTCGGGTAGTTTTTAGGACAGGGTGGGGTATGTTTTAGAACATTGCAGGGTAGCTTTTAGGGCAAAGGCAGGGGGTCAGTGTAGTTTTTAGGACAGGGCAGGGTAGGTTTTAGGACAGAGCAGGGTAGCTTTTAGGGTTCAGGGCGAAGGAAGGAGGTCGGGGTAGTTTTGAGGAGAGGGTGGAGTAGGTTTTAGGGTTCAGGGTGGGGGCAGGGGTCGGAGTAGTTTTTAGGACAGGCTGGGTTAGTTTTTAGGACAGGGTAAGTTTTAGGGTTTAGGGAGGGGGTTGGGTTAGTTTTTAGGACAAGGGGGTAGGTTTTAGGACATGGCAGGGTAGCTTTTTGGGTTGAGGGTGGGGGAGAGGTAGTTTTAGGACAGGGCAGGGTAGGTTTAGGACAGGGTCGATTTTAGGGTTTCGTGCTGGGGGTTGGGGTAGTTTTTATGACAGGGTGGGGACGTTTTTAGGACAGGGTAAGTTTTAGGGTTGGGGGTTGGGATAGTTTTTAGGACAGAGCGGGGTAGGTTTTAGGACGGGGCAGGGTAGCTTCTAGGGATCAGGTACGGGGGTCTGGTAGTTTTTAGGACAGAGTGGAGTAGGTTTTAGGACAGGGCATGTCGCTTTTAGAGTTTAGGGTTGGGGGTCGGGGTAGTTTTAAAGGCCAGGGTGGTATGGTTTTAGGTTTCAGGGCAGGGGCTCCGGGTACTTTTCAGGACAGGGGGGGGTAGGTTTTAGGACATGGCTGGGTAACTTCTAGGTTTAGGGTGGGGTCGGGGTAGTTCTTAGGACAGGGCAGGGTAGGTTTTAGGGTTTATGGCGGGGGTCGGATAGTTTTTAGGACAGGGTGGGGTAGTTTTTAGGACAGGGTAGGGTTTTGGGTATAGGGCGGGTGGGGGGTCAGGGTTGTTTTTAGGAAAGGGCGGGGTAGGTTTTAGGACAGGGCAGGGTAGCTTTTAGGGTTTAGGGTGGGGGTCGGGTCGTTTTTAGGACAGGACGGGGTAGTTTTTAGGACAGGGTAGGGTTTTGGGTATAGGGCAGGTGGGGGGTCAGAGTTGTTTTTAGGACAGGGCGGGCAGGTTTTAAGACAGGGCAGGGTAGCTTTTAGGGTTTAGGGGGGATACTTTTTAGGACAGGGCAGGGTAGGTTTTAGGGTTTAGGACGTGGGGTCGGGTAGTTTTTAGGACAGGGTTGGGTAGTTTTTAGGACAGAGTAGGGTTTTGGGGATAGGGCGGGTGGGGTGTCAGGGTTGTTTTTAGGACAGGGCAGGGTAGGTTTTAAGACAGGGCAGTGTAGCTTTTAGGGTTTAGGGCGGGGTCGTTTTTATGACAGGGTGTAGTAGGTTTTAGGACACAGTAGGTTTTAGGATTTAGAGCAGGAGGTCGGGGTACTTTTTAGGACAGGGCGAAGTAGGTTTTAGGACAGGACAGTGTAGTTTTCAGCATTTAGGACAAAGGCGGAGTGTTGGGGTAGTTTTTAGGACAGGGCGGGGTAAGTTTTAGGGTTCAGAGTGGGGGCGGGGATTTTTAGGATAGGGCAGGATAGGTTTTAGGACATGGTAGAGTTTAGGATGGGGTGGGGGCTTGGGGTAGATTTTAGAATAGGGTAGGTTTTAGGGGTTGGGGTCGTTTTGAGGACAGGGTGGGGTAGTTTTTAGGATAGGGCAGGGTAGCTTTTAGAGTGGGTGGGCGGGGTAGTTTTTAGTAGAGGGCAGGGTAGGTTTTAGGTTTCAGGGTGGGGGTTAGGGTAGTTTTTAGGACAGGGAGGGGTCGTTTTTAGGAAAGGTAGGGTTTAGGGTGGGGTGGGTGGTTGGGGTAGTTTTTAGGACAGGGTAGGTTTTAGGGTTTAGGGCGGGAGGTCGGGGTACGTTTTAGGGCAAGGTAGCTTTAGGGGTTAGGGGCAAAGGCGGGAGTCAGGGTCTTTTTTAGGACAGGGCGGGATAGGTTTTAGGGTACAGGGTAGGGTAGTTTTTAGGACAGAGTGGGTTTGTTTTTAGGACAGGGTAAGTTTTAGGGAGAGGGGTAGGGGTAGTTTTTAGGGCAGGGCGGGGTAGGGTTTTGGTCAGGGGATCAGGGTAGTTTTTAAGGCAGGGTGGGTCATTTTCAGGGCAGAGTAGGTTTTAGGGTTTGGGGTGGGGTCGAGGTAGTTTTTAGGACAGGGCAGGGTAGCTTTTAGGGATTAGGGCAGGGAGGGGTAGTTTTAGGACGGGGCAGGGTATGTTTAGGGTTAAGGACAGGGTAGTTTTTGGACCGGGTGGGGTAGTTTTTAGGACAGGGTAGGTTTTAGGGTTTAGGGCGGAGTGGGATAGGTTTTTGGATGGGGCAGGGTAGGTTTTAGGGGTTAGGGCGAAGGCGGGGTCAGGGTAGTTTTTAGGACAGGGCGGGGTAGGTTTTAGGGTACAGGGTGTGGGTGGGGGGAGGGGTAGTTTTTAGGACAAGGTGGATTTGTTTTTAGGACAGGGTAAGTTTTACCGCAATAGGTCGGGGTAGTTTTTAGGACAGGGCGGGGTAGGTTTTAGGACTGGGCAAGGTAGCTTTGAGGAAGGGGCGTGTCCGGGTAGTTTTTGGGACAGGGCAGGGTTTAGGGGGGGTCGGGTAGTTTTTGGGACAGGGTGGGGCAGTTTTTAGGACAGTGTAAGTTTTAGTGTTTGGGGTGGGGGTGAGAGGGCAGGGCAGTTTTTAGGGTGGGGTAGGTTTTAAGACGGGGAAGGGTAGCTTTTAGATTTAGGGCAGGGTAGTTTTTACGACAGGGTAGGTAGATTTTAGGGTTTAGGGTGGGGGGTCGGGTAGTTTTTAGGACAGGGTGGGGTATGTTTTAGGACATTGCAGGGTAGCTTTTAGGGCAAAGGCAGGGGGTCAGTGTAGTTTTTAGGACAGGGCAGGGTAGGTTTTAGGACAGAGCAGGGTAGCTTTTAGGGTTCAGGGCGAAGGAAGGAGGTCGGGGTAGTTTTGAGGACAGGGTGGAGTAGGTTTTAGGGTTCAGGGTGGGGGTAGGAGGTCGGAGTAGTTTTTAGGACAGGCTGGGTTAGTTTTTAGGACAGTTTAGGGTTTAGGGAGGGGGTTGGGTTAGTTTTTAGGACAAGGGGGTAGGTTTTAGGACATGGCAGGGTAGCTTTTTGGGTTGAGGGTGGGGGAGAGGTAGTTTTAGGACAGGGCAGGGTAGGTTTAGGACAGGGTCGATTTTAGGGTTTCGTGCTGGGGGTTGGGGTACTTTTTATGACAGGGTGGGGACGTTTTTAGGAGAGGGTAAGTTTTAGGGTTGGGGGTTGGGGTAGTTTTTAGGACAGAGCGGGGTAGGTTTTAGGACGGGGAAGGGTAGCTTCTAGGGATCAGGTACGGGGGTCTGGTAGTTTTTAGGACAGAGTGGAGTAGGTTTTAGGACAGGGCATGTCGCTTTTAGAGTTTAGGGTTGGGGGTCGGGGTAGTTTTAAAGGCCAGGGTGGTATGGTTTTAGGTTTCAGGGCAGGGGCTCCGGGTACTTTTCAGGACAGGGCGGGGTAGGTTTTAGGACATGGCTGGGTAACTTCTAGGGTTTAGGGTGGGGTCGGGGTAGTTGTTAGGACAGGGCAGGGTAGGTTTTAGGGTTTATGGCGGGGGTCGGGTCGTTTTTAGGACAGGGCGGGGTAGTTTTTAGGACAGGGTAGGGTTTTGGGTATAGGGCAGGTGGGGGGTCAGAGTTGTTTTTAGGACAGGGCGGGCAGGTTTTAAGACAGGGCAGGGTAGCTTTTAGGGTTTAGGGGGGATACTTTTTAGGACAGGGCAGGGTAGGTTTTAGGGTTTAGGACGTGGGGTCGGGTAGTTTTTAGGACAGGGTTGGGTAGTTTTTAGGACAGGGTAGGGTTTTGGGGATAGGGCGGGTGGGGTGTCAGGGTTGTTTTTAGGACAGGGCAGGGTAGGTTTTAAGACAGGGCAGTGTAGCTTTTAGGGTTTAGGGCGGGGTAGTTTTTATGACAGGGTGTAGTAGGTTTTAGGACACAGTAGGTTTTAGGATTTAGAGCAGGAGGTCGGGGTATTTTTTAGGACAGGGCGGAGTAGGTTTTAGGACAGGACAGTGTAGTTTTCAGCGTTTAGGACAAAGGCGGAGTGTTGGGGTAGTTTTTAGGACAGGGCGGGTAGGTTTTAGGGTTCAGAGTGGGGGCGGGGATTTTGTAGGATAGGGCAGGATAGGTTTTAGGACATGGTAGAGTTTAGGATGGGGTGGGGGCTTGGGGTAGATTTTAGAATAGTGTAGGTTTTAGGGGTTGGGGTCGTTTTGAGGACAGGGTGGGGTAGTTTTTAGGATAGGGCAGGGTAGCTTTTAGAGTGGGTGGTCAGGATAGTTTTTAGTAGAGGGCAGGGTAGGTTTTAGGTGTCAGGGTGGGGGTTAGGGAAGTTTTTAGGACAGGGAGGGGTAGTTTTTAGGAAAGGTAGGGTTTAGGGTGGGGTGGGTGGTTGGGGTAGTTTTTAGGACAGGGTAGGTTTTAGGGTTTAGGGCGGGAGGTCGGGGTAGTGTTTAGGACTAGGCGGGGTACGTTTTAGGGCAAGGTAGCTATAGGGGTTAGGGGCAAAGGCGGGAGTCAGGGTCTTTTTTAGGACAGGGCGGGATAGGTTTTAGGGTACAGGGTAGGGTAGTTTTTAGGACAGAGTGGGTTTGTTTTTAGGACAGGGTAAGTTTTAGGGAGAGGGGTAGGGGTAGTTTTTAGGGCAGGGGGCGGGGTAGGTTTTAGGACAGGGCAGGGTAGGGTTTTGGTCAGGGGATCAGGGTCATTTTTAAGGCAGGGTGGGTCATTTTCAGGGCAGAGTAGGTTTTAGGGTTTGGGGTGGGGTCGAGGTAGTTTTTAGGACAGGGCAGGGTAGCTTTTAGGGATTAGGGCAGGGAGGGGTAGTTTTAGGACGGGGCAGGGTATGTTTAGGGTTAAGGACAGGGTAGTTTTAGGACCGGGTGGGGTAGTTTTTAGGACAGGGTAGGTTTTAGGGTTTAGGGTGGGTGTTGGGTAGTTTCTAGGACAGGACGGGTTTTAGGGCAGAGCAGGGTAGATTTTAGGGTTTAGGGCGAAGGTGGGGGTTGGGGTGGTTTTTATTACAGGGTGGGATAGTTTTTAGGACAGGGTATGTTTTAGGGTTGAGGGCGGGGTTGGGGTAGTTTTGAGGACAGGGAAGGGTAGGTTTTAGGACAGGGCAGGGTAGCTTTTAGAGTTTAGGGTGGGTGTTCAGGGAAGATTTTAGGACAGGGTGGAATAGGTTTTAGGTTTCAGGGCAGGGGTTCGGGTAGTTTTCAGGACAGGGAGTGGTAGTTTTTAGGGCAGGGTAGGTTTTATGGTATAGGGCGGAGGAACAGATAGTTTTTAGGACAGGGCGGGTAGGTATTAGGACAGGGTAAATTTTAGGGTTTAGGGCAGGGGTCAGGGTAGTTTTTAGGATGGGGCAGGGTAGCTTTTAGAGCAGGTGTCAGGGTAGTTTTTAGGACAGGGCAGGATAGGTTTCAGGACAGGGTAGGGTTTAGGGTAGGGGTGGGGGGTCGGGGTAGTTTTTAGGACAGGGTAGGTTTTAACGTTTAGGGCGAGGATCAGGGTAGTTTTTAGGACAGGGTAGCTTTTAGGGCGGGGGATTCGGGGTAGTTTTTAGGACAGGGCGGGATAGGTTTTAGGTTTCAGGGTGGGGGACGGGTAGTTTTTAGGACAGGGAGGGGTCATTTTTAGGAGAGGTCTTTGTTTGGTTTAGAGCGGGGGTCATGGTAGTTTTTAGGACAGGGCGGGGTAAGTTTTAGGACAGGGCAGGGTTGCTTTTACGGTTTAGGGTGGGAGTAGGCAGTTGGGGTAGTTTTTAGGACAGAGCAGGGGTAGCTTTTAGGGCATGGTGGGGGTTTGGGTAGTTTCTAGGAAGGGCGGGGTAGGTTTTAGGACAGGGTAGGGCGGGAGGGTTAGGGCTTTGGGCAAGGCCAGTTTTAAGGGCTTGGGCGGGTGGAGTATGGTGTCAGGTGTAGGGTGCGGGGAAGAATATACCACGCGTTGTTCCTGAGTGGTAAAGGCATGCGTGCTAAAGACACGGTTATTGTAGAAACCACGTTATAAAGGCATGCGCAATATACACATGCGTTGTTCCATCATACATTTGACTGCAGGCAATGTCTGCTAATCTGCCAAGAGTCCTATTGATGAATGACTCCCAATAGTATAGCACCTGATAATATGTTTTGCTTAAAAAAAGTATTTACAGAATGAGATTACCAAAAATGTTGTTAATATCCTTTTTCCCGACTTCACCAGGGTGGTTTAGGAGGCTGGAAGATCCTTAAGGGTTCTGAAAAAACGTCCTGCAAGTAGCAAGTTTGAATTATGCTAAACTCTATCCAGCCAAAACTCAAAATGACTGCAGCGGGCCGCATTTTCTACTTCATCAAACATGGGAATTGGAATTGTATTTGATTTCTAAAAGTCTACTATTCTATCTGCAAATTAACAAATTAGCATTTACAATGTGAGTGGGTGGGAGGATGGGGTTGGGTATATTCTCTCTGTTTTTTATACTGCCGTCAAGTGTTGTTGGAAGTATAATAATGGCACTTTGGTGTGTCTCCTTCTTAACAAGGTGGATCTATTTTTCCTGTTTGACAGAATGGGGCTGACCTTTCATAATGTCAAATATGTAACCTGGTCAAATTTACCGTTTGCGAATGCAAAATCTCCTTTCACGATGTATGAAAGGCATTCTCAGTGCAAATATAAGGAATCGCTAAAATAGCGATTCCTTGCAACTGCGACATGAATTTGCGGGTCATATTCTGCTTATCGCAAATAGTGACATTAATTTGCAAATCGCATTCTGCGAATCGCAAATTACGTCCTGAATTTGCGAATCGCAATTTCCGTCTCGCAATGCAATGCATCAACAAATCGCAAATAGCGAATATTCGCGGAATGGCCTTTTGCAAGTGCAATTTACCACAAAGTGAAATCAGGTGGTAAACAGGTGCAACCTATATAAAGAGGCCCAGAATGACTCAGCCTCTTTTCCACAATGGCTGCAATCTATGTGATGGCGAGGTGGATGAGGATCCTGGCTGGTTTTAGGAGAGGGAGGAGGGGACAGGAGCGAATTTTTTAAGTGCGCATTACCCTTTTTGACCAGACAGAGGAGGAAATATTTGATAAGTACAGGTTAAGCTCAGCCATGATACTTGACCTGATAGTTGATCTACAACCCCTACTGCAGCGCAACACACACAGGACCAATAGCATACCCACCCATGTGCAGGTATTATGCTCCCTGCACCTATTAGACTCAGGGAGCTATCAAGGGGTCATAGCAGGAGCTGGAAGGGTCTCACAGAGTGCTCTCTCACGATTTGTCAATGCATTTCTCAATGTCATGCTGAGCAAAATTCAACAGCACATAAGATTCCCCAACACCCCACAGGAATTACTACAGACAAAATTTGATTTCTACCAGATTGTCCAATTCCCACCTGTAATAGGCGCCATCGATGGGACACATGTCCACCATCAGCCACAGAGTATGTTTATCGGAACCGTAAAAGTACACATTCCATGAACATACAAGTAATTAGCAATGCCTCCAACATTATAACGGATCTCGTGGCCTGATACCCAGGTAGCACCCATGACTCCTACATCTTTCGGCACAGTGGAATATACACAAGACTACTTGCTGAGGAGTTTGGCGAAGGATATCTATTTGGTAATGTTATAGTTGACAATGTCACCTTGATGTATATGTGATGAAACATGACAAATCGTGGCTACCTGTGCCATGTTGCACAAACATTTCCAACAACCAGGAGCATACCTGTGGAACACACAGAGCTGGACTCCGATGAGGATGATGATCCCTTGTCACCCCTTCACCCAGCAGACAGAAGCAGTGCAGCAGAGGGCAGACAATGACGTGCTGAAACCACGAGCAACTATTTCTAATGTAAGTAATGACAACACCACGTCTATTTTATGTATTCCTGTAGGTAGCATCTTTATTGCCTTGCCTTCAGGTAATATATGTGTGATTAAGATATAGCTATGCACCATACACAAACAGGTGTGGGTAACAGTGTCACACTATTAGCATCATAGTATAACTGCTTTGCTACATGTTATGCAAGTCCCATGTACCCCTCAACATTACTTCCTACATCCACGCACTCCACTTGAGTGCTCAGTCTCCTCGGTGGCACATCTTGTAGCAGGTTCAAAGACAGTACTGTGTCTGGTACTGCGACGCCTAAGATGCATCACAGGGGCTGTGAGACTGCTGAGGCTAGAGAGCTCCTTACTATCCCCACCACCAAGTTTGCGGTTTGTAGCACTCCGTGCTGTCTGCATTGTCTCCAAAACATTGGTTATTTGCACCAATCCTTGTGCAACGTCCCGACTGCAATGTGCCATATCCACTTGTATGCCCACAGCACTTCGTGATTCCAAAGCAGCTGTGGTAGTGAGCTGATTGACAGATCTTTAGAACCCATCCAACCTGCCCATAAATTGGTGATGGCGCCTACAGTGGCTGACATGCTCCTGCTGCCTCACAGTGCATAGTCCCCTAATGGCATTTGTCATCTCCTTTGAGTTTTCTGCTGCTGTTTGCTGTCCCTCATGCACATGTTTTCATTAAGAGACTCGAACTGCTTGTGCATTGATCCCATGTTTTCATTGAATGCATCCACCTGCTTGTGCATTGATCCCAGGTTGTCATTGTGAGACTCAAACTGACTGTGCATTGCGCCCATGTGATGATCGATTGGAACCAACTGCCTCTGCATTGACCTCATGTGTTTACATTGCAGGCGCTGCACTTTCAGCATGGAAGCCTCAAGGCCTCCAAAGAGTGATGGTCCCTCACCTTCCTCTGTGCACTGTCTGCCTGCTTCGTGATGCCTCCTGGGGGAAGTGGACTGACGCTGGGGCAGGGACTGCTGTCTGTCAGTGCTTCTAGCTTCTGGGGGTGGTGTGTGTTCTTCATCCAGCATTCATCAGAGTCCAGGTTATACTAAGGGAGAGGTAGCACTCTTGCCCTGCGTCTAGTTGGTGCATGTATGAAGGACTCACTGGTGTTTGAGTCGGACTGTTGCTGAGTTTCGCTATCCCCCACATTTCCACCTTCTGCTGCGTCAGAGCCCGGAACATATGCAACAATAATGTGCAGCATGTCATTTTTGAATAGTACTCAAATAGTTGTGTAATAGTATTAAATGTACACTAGAATAGTATCACTGGGAGTCTTTTGTGTTGTTTCTCTATTTGGTTTAACACTATCTTGATATTTATGTGGTAGTTGCACTTTAGGGGTGTGAACTACCACTCCCATAAGGCAATGTTGTGTTGTAAGTAAGATGTGGCAGGGACTACTTATCACACTGCATAGTGCCAATAGCTACTTTCTAAGGGCCATTTGTACATGCACATATGTGGAAACACATCATTACTCCTTACCTTTGCTGGTGCTGGGTGTGCCTGAGATGTCAATGTCAGTGACTTCAGAAGGCAGTGTCAACTCCACCATGTCTCCTTGTCGGAGTGCTGCGCAACACCCACTGTGCATATTTTGGTCTGGATGTCTGACCACAGTTTCCTCTTCTCACTTTCAGGTACCTGTAGTGAGTTTTTCCCAAAGAGTTTGTTGTGGTTCCTGACCACCTCCTCAGTGAGCACCTCCAATTCCTGCTCACTGAATTTGAGCTTGTGGTTCCTGTCTCCTTTCTCCTTCACATTCCCATCAGTAGCCATAATCCTCTTTGGTCCTGGCTGGCTCTCGAGGCTGCCTCCCTGGTGCTTGGCTGGGTTTCTCTGCCTGCTCCTGTGGGTGGGGCTTCTGGAAACAGCATAGGCTGACTCACTTCCTGGTTGTGATGTCATCAGGCTGTTCCGGGTTGCCGTTTTTGCAATTTGCTATTTGCAAATACCGATTTGCTATTTTTTGCGATTCGGTATTTGCAACTTGCAAATTGCGATTGCAACTTTTAAGAAATCACTATTACCAACTCGCAATTTTCATACATCCTATTTTGCATTTCTAAAATAACAATTTCTTAAATTTTGCTATTTAAGAAATACAAACCGGGAGCTTGATACATCTAGCCCCTGGAGCTTTAGAAGCTGAAAAATCCTAAAAAAGAAAGATTTTTACTTTCCTCTCTGGAGGGACTCAAGATTAATATAATACCCCTATAGGAGAGCCAGTTGGACCCAGATCTACCGCACACTTCCAAGTGGAGCCTGTTTCAATGCTTCGCCTCATAGAGCTCTTACGCTAGTGTGGTGCTGTTCTTATATGGAAGAGCGCAGCCTTTTCCCTCAATAGAGTACACGCAGTCACTCAAGGGAAGATAGTACCATTATCAGTGTATATACCCCTAAAGGAGAGACCTCCCTATTCCTTGCCAATTTAGCCCAGCAAAGCTATCATAACATAATTATGTAGAGGGGATTTTATTCTGCCTTTAGATGCTACATTATACAACTGGCCTGGCCTCCATACACCAAGTTAGAATATTGCATCCTCTTCTTTGCATGCTGGAGAAGCACAATATAATTAATGCCTGGAGACTTAAACATGGCTCTGAGACACAGCAGCATTTTATTTCTAAACTATTGTTTTTTTAAGTGCAGAAATACCACAGTGGGTGGCTGATGTTAAATATCAGGCATATGTTCTTATCTTTCACGCAACGTAGGCAACAAACAAAGTTGCTGAGCTGCGTTGCTTGAAAGGGAACGAGCAGAAATGCCCTATATATACAAATATATGAAACATTTCTGCTCTCTCCTTGCTCTAGAATACTGTGTGGTGCCTAGCATCAAATCAGGCACCCTTTCACCAATCTGCAGGCATGCCTTGATTACAGGCAGGTTTGTGCTTGTGCAGGCAGATGCACCTTGCTGCACAAAAATAACTTAAGAGTAATGTTCCTTTCTCTATGTGGAATGTGGAATGAACATGCATGTAGCAAGTAGAAATAAATATATTTACTTTCATTACGCCTCACTAGGGAAGGCACAGCATTATGACACATTCTCAGGTGTACTAGCTTTATTAAATCTGGAAATGTACATTAGTCTGGGAAAGCTTGCCAGCTCCTGTCCATTGTTATCAGTTCACACCTGGGGTGTGGACAGTGCCATAACAAGGGAAGAGAATTTGCAGGAGTTTGTTGATTACTTCACTGAACATTATGCTTCTGAAGACCCCCTCTAGCCCGGGTGCTGTGCCTTTTAACCTGAATGGTGTTGATGTAGCCTGGATGGGAGATGAACTGGGGGAACCCTTGGTCACCCCATAGTACGAAGGAAGTCATTGGGATGATAGAAATCTTTCCATGTGGTAAGGTAATGCCTCTGGATTAGAGGGGCTTACTGTAGAGTTTTATAAAAACTATTATGGGGGTGATTCTGACTGTGGCGGGCGGCCGAAGCCGCCCGCCACAGTCCCGCCGACAAATGACCGCACCGCGGTCAAAAGACCGCGGCGGCCATTCTTACATTTCCGCTGGCCCGGCGGGCGCTCTCCAAAAGAGCGCCCGCCGGCCCAGCGGAAATGCCCCTGCAACGAGGATGCCGGCTCCGAATGGAGCCGGCGGAGTTGCAGGGGTGCGACGGGTGCAGTGGCACCCGTCGCGTATTTCAGTGTCTGCTTTGCAGACACTGAAATACTTTGCGGGGCCCTCTTACGGGGGCCCCTGCAGTGCCCATGCCATTGGCATGGGCACTGCAGGGGCCCCCAGGGGCCCCGCCGCACCCCCTACCGCCATCCTGTTCCTGGCGGGAGACCCGCCAGGAACAGGATGGCGGTAGGGGCTGTCAGAATCCCCATGGCGGCGGAGTGCGCTCCGCCGCCATGGAGGATTCTCCCGAGCAGCGGAAAGTCGGCGGGAGACCGCCGACTTTCCGTTTCTGACCGCGGCTGAACCGCTGCGGTCAGAATGCTCGAGGGAGCACCGCCAGCCTGTTGGCGGTGCTCCCGTGGTCGGTGACCCTGGCGGTCACCGGCCGCCAGGGTCAGAATGACCCCCTATGCCTCTTCACCTGCTTAACATTGATAATGAAGCACTGGAGAAAGGTAATGTTATCTACAAAAGCAATAATAACATTAATAAGGAAGTGTGGCCACAACCCCACCAAATGTCAATCCTGTTGCCCCCTAAACTGACCATATACAACAAAATATTAGAAAAACCTAACAAAGCTAGGCTTGTCACATTTGGAAAGGCAAACGTTCCCTGAGCAATCTTGGTTTATCCATGCTAGGGCCACACCCAATGATATGTGTAATTTGATGCAGAAATTCATGCAGATGTAAGGGCTGGCTCACTTGTGACTCCTTGAATGGCACTTCTTGTATGCAGTGCTGGAACCTGGGTCTTAGGATAAAAGTGTTTTGCACATTGGATATCTGCGATTTCTGCAGCAGGGTGGAAATAAATTATACTCTTGCTTCCTGAATGGCTGGACTACCTGGTAGGAATGCCACTTTCCCCCTTTTTATTTTGCTTTTGGAATAGTGTACCTGTTTTGTAAAATTAGACAACAACACTCACATAGATTAGTCTCTTTCCCATCATGGAGGATGATAATTTTGCTTTATGCAGATGACATTAACCTTTTTGTCAAGGACTCAGGTTGTAATGTCCATCTTTAATAAGGGGAAATCAAGCAATATGATTGTCATTCTGGGCACCCCATTCATTAGGACAAAAAAAGCTCTTCTCCCTTACTCCACATACAACACAGCCCGATACAGAATTTCAGATAAATGGAATGAAGTCTCCATTAATTATCTGAAAATCACAAAACACCACGAAAGGGACCTTTTGATTCGAGAAAATTATGGTCTAGTATTGGAGAGGTTAAAATCCAAAGTGGAATGGTAGATAAGGCATCATTATCAATAGCTGCTGGATTACCATCATAAACATGAGGATATTGTCCAAATTCCTTTATTTATCAATGAATATTCCTGACCCCTTGAATATTTTATTCTTTAGTACTCTCAGGGCCATACTTACTGGGTTTGTATGGGCTGAAAGCACCCTAGCGTGAAGTGGGAGGCTTCTTATTGTATCATTAAAGAGAATAGGTTTTGGCATCATTTACCTAAAACTCAACACAGAAGTGTGTGGAAAGGAAAGATAATTATTTATGTTTGGAAACGCAGGATCCAACCTCCCTCTCTGGAATTCACTTTACCACAGATATACTGCCACCCTACTTATAATGGTCTGTTATAGCTTTGCCCTCCTGGCCCTGCCTTGCACAGTTTTTTTATCAGAAACATTACTGCAAATATTACATTGATGTTATTAATGAGGTTTTGAAATATGCCATGAGTGATGTAATTTGTGGACTAATTAGTGGGGTAATTAGCAGTGCATGGTAGGTTATGGTTACCTTAGGGCACAAGGTATAGTTACTTGAGATAATTCTAACTATCACATGTGAATTTCCATGCTTTTGTACATTGAAAATGTGATCCTAACTATGACGTACCCATAACTTTTGCTTTTTAAAGTGAATTTCTATGTTTTTAAAATTCTGTTTCCTAACTATAACTTCCCTGTAACATTTTTTCAATGAATTTCTATGGTTGTATTAATGTAAAGTAATTTTCATTACTATATGTTAATCCAACCACCGCCTTGCAGTTCCTTTCGCCGTGCAAGGCGGTATTTGGCCGCAGGGCCTGGCCTGGCCTGTCCAGGCCCTACAGCCACCCCCTATAACCACCCAATCTTGCGCCATGCATGGCTTTCAGCCATGTGCAGTTGGGTTGGCCCCAGGGCCTGGCCTGCAGCCAGTCCCTGCAGCCAACCCCACTGACCTTCCAAACCCATGGCCGGGGAAGGGGGTCACATAGCGCCCCAGCCCTCATGGCGATTTCAGCCACGTAGATCTCATCCCCTTGGGCCCAACCTTAATATATTATTTTTTTGGGGAAGGGGGCTGTTTGACAGATCTCACTTACTGCAAGTAGAGTGTATGCTCTGACTTGGTGGGAGCTGTCAGCTCCTGCCCACTCAGAGCAAACAGCAGTGTCCTGGGAGTGGGCACCCCAGGATATAGTAGAAGCTGGCCCTGGGGGGGGTGGAGGTTCCCAGGGCCATTTATGGTTCCTCGAGGGAGACTGTGTGGCCCCCCCACAACCTGTATAGCCCATGGGGAGGTGGCAGTCCCCTGGGCTTGAGGTTCACGTGGCCCTCATCATTCTTAATTGCTAATACATTTAGCCCCAGGAAGGTTGCAGTCCCTGGAATTGTGGGGTGCCATGGCCCCGCATACCGAATGTATTTAGCACAAGGGAGGTGGTGGTACTCCAGGCTGCAGGGGGCTGCGAGGCCCCCCCGAATTCTTAATAATTTTTGTCCCAGGGTGGTGCACCTGCATACAGAATGTATTTAGCCAGGATGGTGGTGGTCACGGGAGCTTTGGGTGAGGCCACAGAGCCTCCCCCACTTTAAAACAATGTTTTGCCCTGGGGAGGTGGTGGTCCCCGGAAAGCTGGGGTCCGTGTGCCTCCCCATTATTATTTCTTATCGTCCCAAGGAGGTGTCAGCTCCTAGGGCTAGTAGAAGCCCCAGTAGGATGGCTCCATGCACCCCCCCTCATTTTTAAAGCCTCCAGTGCCCCCAGGAACTCGCCCACCTGGAGTCAAACTAAAAGAAATGGGCGGGAAACTGCCTGTGTTTTTTTAGTGTTGGGAAAATCTGCAGATTTGGAGCCACTGATTTTTCTGCTATTTAAAAAACAATGCTTTTAAGCCCTGGCGGGGTCCCTCTGGGACCTGAGTATCAGAGCTAAGGGGTCAGGGTGTTCCTACCTTTTTTACTTGTTATTGCTGGGATTCAGCTGAAGTTGAATTCCCAAATGGCTGGCAACACTTCCTTGTTGAAGTGTTGGCAGCCAATCAGATATCAGCATGGAAACAGTTGGATCCTCGGAGGATCTGTGTCCCTAGGTATCTTTATTTTTTTAATTTCATGATCTCCAACCTATGATTTTTTTATATATATATCTAAAAGAGAATTCACTGAAAAAACAAAGGTTAAAGGGACGTTATAATTAGGTTCAGACTTTACACGCAGAAAATCATATAAATGTAGCTGTTATAGTTTGAGTTTTTCAAGTAACTACAACTTGTGCCCTAAGGTATCTATAACTTGAGTACTCACCACCTACTGCTTATTACCCCAGATTTTACATCACTCATGACATCTTCTATTACATCATTGATAACATCACTGTAGCATTTACAGTAAAATTATTGATGAGAAAACTGTGCATGGCAGGAACGCGAGTTATAGTTACCTTAGGGTATGAGTTATAGTTACTTGAAATAACTCCAGCAGTTTAATTTCTATGGTTTTTGTGCGAGTAAATTCAGAACCTATCTATAACCTCCCTGTAAACTTTGTTTTTTTCCAATGAATTTATATAGTTTTTTTTAACCATATGATAGTCATTTTGTTTGCAATAAGTTACAAAATGTTTTTTTTGCTCTGGGAGGTCCCTCTCTGGGACTCCCCCACCAGAGCTAAAGGGTCAGGGTGTCTCTACCCTGCCCCCTTTTATTTATTTTTTAACTATTTTTCTCCCAAGATGGCTGCCAACACTTCCTGGATTGAATTGTTGAAAGCCAATTAGAGCGGTGCATTTCCCTGCACGAGCTTGCTTTTGTCCACAAATACTTCGTGGCCAGAGATATACAAATTTGAACTTCCCTAAATTAAAAAAAAAAAACTGCTGAACGGATTTGCTCTAATTAACAAAAAGCACAATTTCCGTACCGACAGCTAGCTTTCTGCCAAATTTGGAGTGCTTCCGTCTGGCGGTTCGGTCTGTTGACAGATCCTATGGGAATTAACATGGTGGTTTTTTAGACCCCTTTTTCCCATGCGCCCCAAGAATCACCAGAACACTCTTTTTTTAAAAAACATTTTGTGAAGATTCATCAAATAGTGCCGAAGATATAGGCAAGTCAAAAAACACTTTTTCTATGGAAACCTGGTCCTAACTATAACTACCTAGTGGCAACCACCACTCGGCATTCTGGTTGTGGAGACTATTTGAATAGTGGGTGTAGATGTGTTTCGCTCACCCCTCTCAAAAACATTTTACATTATTGCTCTGTGGGTCTTTCTTTAAGCATTGCACGACAGAATAAGGAAACTATTCCATAAATCAGCCCCCAAACAATGGAGCCGAGCCAAGAGAGCAGTCACGGTCCACTGAAAATGCTCTCAAGATGTTTGGCAGGAGGTCTGAGCCAGTGTCAGCTGTGAATACCAATTGCAGTGCTGTTTAAATTACAGATGCAATATGAAGTAATGTATGTGGACCTTTGTAGCTGCTGTCATACACTTGTAAAAAGAGGCCAGGGCTGGTCACTCTGAAAAAAGAGGTGATAATGATAATGTCCAGAAAAATGTAATTCTTTACGCAAGTGAAATGCCACCTCCCTTGACCCTATACATTTCTGCCTCCACTCTATGCCCCAAACTTTAATGATGCTTGTACTGGTTACCAATTAAATTCAAACCTGTGCACAGAATTGCTCTACTAACATTACCCACAAAGTCATCTCACTTCCAACCTACCCGAGTGACCGCTGGGCCCTTTATGAAGGCTTACCTTTTCAGCCCTCTAAGCCAATTATTGAAGGAGCCGTAAAAATAAACTTATGCTGGCCAGTCAGCAGCCTCGAAGCCCTTATCAAACAGCGATGTGTTTTTTCTATCGCGCTTAATAGTATACGTTTCTCAGGCGTATACTTTTCAAAGACAAAACATTGACATGTTACCACCCAAATACAAGAGTGATGCATTCGCCAGAGTTATTTTCATGTTTAGAAGTGCCATAGTACATTTGCATTTATTTAATTTTAGAGCAATTTAGAGCACCTTTATCCAACGCACTTTTCAAAAAGAAAAGGCATGGTACAAAACATTATAAAGAAAAAAACTTATGTACAATAAAATAGAGCAATACTATGTGACCTTGGTAATCACTCTCCACTATGGCTCACCTATAAACAATTCGAAAAACTCAACGAAATACGGTATGAAGAGACAATTTAGGCTCAGTTCGGTTCAAAAAACCTTATTCGCAAAGGCCATAAAAGTCATACAATCAACACAAACATATACAATAATAAAAAATATTAAAATATACCATTTATATAGGAATCAATAACAGATAAAACTGCCAAAATGTTTGCAGTTTTAAAAATCTATATCTCTTCATAGGATTATTTAATTCGTAAAAATCATCTCGGTGTAAAAATAGCATAAAAATCTCTGAGATTACAAACCTCTGCAAGAATTCCAGTTGTAACTGATGTGGATTGATATTTAACCTACGCATTTCAGAGACCAGGGGAACAAGCATAGGGCCAGATTAATGCTGGCCTTGCGCTGTTCCAACACCACATTAGCGTCATTCTTTTACGTTAATGTGGCGTTTGAAGAGGAAAAGCGCTGAACCATATTTACAAAGTGGTATAAAGCTTGCATTGCGCTTCTTTGTAACCCCTTGGCCCGCATGATGCCTGCGCCAGGCATAATGTATGCAAGGGGAGCGTTCCGGCGCTAGGGGGGGCCGTACAAATGACACAAAGGAATCTATGAGATTCCCTTGCATCATTTTTATCTGCACTTTTTAACACCTGATAAGTGCAGGCGTTAAAAAGAGGCTCCCATTAAACACAATGGGCTTCTGGGTGCTTTGCAGGATTAGCGTAAAAGTTTTTGACACTAATCCTGCCAAGCGCTGGACTAGCGTAAAAAATTAAGATGCTAATCACCCTAACTACCGACATATTTTAAATACGGCACTACTATGGTGGCATTACGGGGGCGCTAAGGGGCGCAAAAAAAGTGGCACGGCACCAGGTGCCCCTTCACTTTTCATAAATCTGCCCCATAATATCTAAATTTAGCAGAACAGCATAAAGTGAAGTGTGAATTCCTTTTAGAACTTCATTGCAACAACACAGTTAAGTCATGCTGCCAGGCTTTTTGCATTGAAAACACTGCCTTAAGGTGTTCAATATTGAGATATAGGTATCTTCATAACGTTTCCTAATTTCTAAGGCGGACTTAATATAAATTAATACTACATGACAGATCTCTAGTGTAGATAGTCTCTGTAACATTTCCAGTCCTAATTTCTAGTGTGTGGTGTTTGACCTGTGCAATAGGGGAACCAGAAAAAACGAACGTGGAACCGAGTATGATGAGCAGCACAATATAAAGTGGCTTGTGCTTTGTTTTGATGGATTATTACGTCGGCTGGGGGTAAGTCACGCTGCCATTCTTTTCAGATTGTAAACGCCGCCTTAAAGTTCACAGTGTTCAGCCTGAGATAAAATCGATGGGTTAGTCAGCGAACCACAATAGATATGGTTCAATGAATAACTCACAACTGTTTTTAGATCCTGCATCTTCACCAGCCTTGCTTCCATACAGTGCTCAAGATAGCACTTTTTCACAGTTTCCTTATAGTTAACATTGAGCTTTTACGGATTAGTATATGCTTCCACCAGGCTTAGTTTTTCGAAGGTTCTCATCAAATAAGTGAGCCAGGGGATCCGCTTAGCGCCACCTAGGGATAAACATTCAGCCAAGCAAATACAAGATCTGACTAGGGCTGCCTATGGGCTACCCCAGCACTTAACCAACAATAAAAGCGGTGCTAGCCCAAATTGGTCCTCAATATACTGTAGGCCCAATTCATCTTGGGAAATTAAAGTGGGTGTGTTTTTTTGGTACAGCCAACAGTCTGTGAAAGAAGCCATTTTCCACCCGCTGCAGGGCCCCCATGTTGCAATAACCCCACACACCAGCACTATTAGAAATGGGGTCTTTGGTTGGCAGTCAGGTTACCCACTATCCAACCAAGGGCACTCACTCTAGTCAGGGTAAGTCACACACAATTAAAATTATCCTGTGCCCACCCTCTGGTAGCTTGGCACTGAGCAATCAGGCTTTACTTAGAAGGCAATATGTAAAGTATTTGTGCAATAAATCATGCAATGACGCAGTATAACACCACAAAAATACACCACACAGTGTTTAGAAAAATATATAATATTTATCTGGATAAATGCAGGTAAAAACGATTAAAATGCAATAAGTATATTTTGGAATATCACTGTAAAAATGATATAAAGTGTCTTTAGTCTCTTAAAAGCAGCAAATGTCTCTTGCAAGCACAAAGTACCCGGTTTGCGTTCAAAATCTCAGAAAAGAACCGCAGAGGAGATGCGTGGAAAACAGGGAGGTGTGTGTTGAATTCTCGGGCCGCATTTATTTTCCATGCAGGGAAGGCTTTGCGTTGATTTCCAGTGCTTGGTTTTGAATCCTCTTCGGGTTGCGGAGTTTTCGGACAGCCCATGCATGATGTGTTGAAATCTGGCGCTAGCAGGATGAAGTCACAGAGGCTGCATCGATCTGCTGGGCGTTGCGTGGAAATTTCTACCATACAGCAGGTGCTGCGTCGATTCTTCTCTGGAAGTCAGGCTGCATCATTCCGGCTCGGCTGTGCATCGATCCAGTGGGCCGTGCGCCATATTTCCGGTCGATACGCTGGCGCTGTGTTGATCTTCTCATTGCAAAGTCGGGTTGCGTCATTCCGGTTCGGCGTGCAGTGAATTTTTTACCGCGATGCAGGCTGTGCATCTTTTCTTGCAGGCTGTGCGTCAATTTTCGCCACACAAGGAGTTCTTCTTGTAGAGATGAAGTCTTTTTGGTCCTGAGACTTCAGGGGACAGGAGGCAAGCTCTATCCAAGCCATTGGAGAGCACTTCTCAGCACAGTCAGAGAGCAGCAAGGCAGTAGTCATTTACAGAAAGCAGTCAGGTGAGTCCTTAGGACAGCCAGACAGTTCTTCTTAGCAGGTTGCAAGTTCTAGTTCAGGTTTCTTCTCCAGGAAGTGTCTGAGTTGGTAGGGTCAGAGGCCCTATTTATATACCCAAATGTACTTCAAAGAGTGGCTTAGAAGTGCACAAGGTCCCCTTCCAGTTCAAACCTGTCTGCCAGGGTCCCAGTAGGGGGTGTGGCAGTCCTTTGTGTGAGGGCAGGCTACTGTTCTTTGACATGTAAGTGTCAGGCCCTCCCAGCAAAGGAAGACTCATTCAAAATGCAGATGTATGCAAGTGAGCTGAGCATCCTCTGTTTGGGGTGTGTCTGAGTGAATCTGCAAGGGTGCTGTCAACTGAACCTAGCCAGATGTGGATTGTAAGGCACAGAAGGATTTAAGTGCAGAGAAATGCTCACTTTCTAAAAGTGGCTTTTCTAAAATAGTAATATTCAATCCAACTTCACCAGTCAGCAGGATTTTGTATTACCATTCTGGCCATACTAAATAGAACCTTCCTACTCCTTTCAGATCAGAAGCTACCACTCAAACAGTATATGAGGGTAGCCATAATGTAAGCCTATGAAAGGAGCAGACCTCACAGCAGTGCAAAACGAATTTAGGAGTTTTACACTACCAAGACATGTAAACTACACAGGTACATGTCATGCCTTTTGTCTACACAGCACCCTGCCCTATGGGTTACCTAGGGCTACCTCAGGGGTGACATATAAGTAGAAAAAGGAGAGTTTTAGGCTTGGCAATTACTTTTAAATGCCAAGTCGAATTGGCAGTGAACTGCACACACAGGCCTTGCAGTGGCAGGCCTGAGACATGGTTAATGGGCTACTTAAGTGGGTGGCACAATCAGTGCTGCAGGCCCACTAGTAGCATTTAATCTATAGGCCCTGGGCACATTTAGTGCTCTTTACTAGGGACTTAAAGGTAAAATAAATGATTCAATTAGGTATGATCCAATGTCATCATGTTTAAAGGGAGAGACCATATGCACTTTAGCACTGGTTAGCAGTGGTAAAGTGTGCAGAGTCCTAAAACCGCAAAAACAGTGTCCAAAAAGTGGAGGGAGGCAGGCGAAATGTTAGGGGTGACCACCCTAAGACTGTCAGGTCTAACATGCACCATATAGCCCAGCTGAAATACTTTTACTTTTATAAGAGTTTATCATCTCCTAAATGGGTTTCTGTTTTAGTTGCTGTGCGAATCTGTAAATGGCCTCAGTATTCTTCCCAAGTTGCTGCACTTTTACATAAAGAAGCCTCTCCAAGAAATAGATAAACTAAAAATGATTTCTAGATAATTACAATTTTTTACCTTCTCCACACGAATTCCTCCCATTGAAAAAGGCTTTGTTTTCATATTATGATGGCCACAAGCCATGGTGTATGTTTTTGAGTAATTTACTTTTAAATCTGAGTTCTTCATATAAGATGAACAGGAATCCAATAACTTCTGAAGACCGTTTACGGTACAGGAAATCAATACAACATCATCTGAACACAGCAGAATGGGTATGTGATGGTTCCCCATCCTGGTCCTATCTTTCCCTGTTTCTATTAAGTGCTTGTTAATCTCGCTTGTAAAAGGAGGAAGATTAAAGCGGACTAGAGTGCTCTTCTGTGGGGTCTGCTCACACTGCAGGCTGAATCTCAATGTCACTGTTAAGTCATGGTGAAGACACAACTTTGACTCTTGCCAATTACATTTCCAGAACTGTAAGGTGCAGCAAGACCATACAAAATTGTGGACATGTGCTATACAAATGCATAACATAACTTCACATATCTTACAGATGTATAACAGAGCAATGATTTTCAGAGGGCACCAATGTAGATGAGACATTGATAATGAAAGGGAGAGCATTCCAGAGTATTGGACAAAACAACGCAAAATGGCAGAAATTTGAATGGACTCTGGCTGCCCTAAGATTCTGGTGCAGAGAGTACAGCTGGTGAGGAGCTTTACATCTTCACTGAGACTTACTGATGGAAAATCAACGAACGGTTGAAAACGGGAGAAGACAGAATCAGCAAAGAAAGGAAGAAATGGACGCTGTGAAAATGTGTTACTGTTTTGATTGACGGTAGAGTAGTGACACTGGGAACAAGGATAATAACAACATGGAGTAGAAAAGAAAATGATAAGAAGGTAGGACATTACACATTAGAACACAGGTGAGCAGTATTGGTATTGATGAATATTATTCACCTGATTTGGACTTTTATGGTAATGGAGTGAGCTTTTAATTCTGGAGTAAGAGTTAGACCTTTAGCGGGGTCTACCAGTGGATTGCTTTCTCTACTAAAGTGTTAGCATTTGTGGGAAAAGTGGGCTGATTGCGGAAGTCCCCTAACTTTTTGCTCCAATTTTTCACTTATACTGGTGTTTTTCTGACTCTGATGGTGCCCTGGGCACTGCTAAACAGTGTCAGATCCTGTGCTCTGATTAAAATGGATATGCAAATTAGGCTTATTATAATTGGCTGTACCAACCTACCTATAAGTCCCTAGTATATGGTAGGGCATGTAGGTTTAGGGACCCCGGCATAGGTTGTACACCCACAGGTGTACTGCTGGGGTGCCCAGGGTCACTCTAAAGGCAGGCCTGCCTTGCTGGCTGCTTTTAAGATAAAGTTAACCCCAAATTCGACTTTGGAATTAAAATTACTTTATAAGTCCTAAGCTACCTTATTTTTACATATAAGTCACCCCTAAGGCATGCACTAAGTGCCCCCAGGGCTGAGTGCAGTGTAACTATAAGCAGGGACTTTATAAAATATGTTTTATAAGTCCTGGTGATGGAAAAATAGCTAGATTTGAGTTTCTCGATTGTAGTGAATGGGCTCCATAGGCTAACATGGAGAGACTTTATAAAAAAATAAAAATAAAGTCTTATTTTCCATAGGAAGGAGCTAAATATGGCATGTTTAGTATCAAATTAAAAGTTATAATAAATCCACAGTTAAATTTAATATAACTTGTATCTAGAAAGAGTTTTAGAACTTTTCCTAAAAGTTACCAGCTTCAGCCCTGAAGTGCCCTTCTCTGATTAGTCAGCCTCTGGCAGCCTGAGCCAGGCTGCCTTGATGAGGTGTGAAGTGGCCTGGGCTGAAACAAAGGAAGCATCTGGTGGGAGGGCATCTGCCTCAGCAGATGGTAGAGCAGGATGGAGGAGAGCAGCCAAACTGGTCTTTAAAGGAGGGAAGGACATTTGGGATAGCCACTGTACCTCCCCCATTTCCTACAAAACCAGACAACTAGGTGCCCTGTGATTAGGTTAAGGAAGGGGTAAGTTAAGGGAAACTTAGCCACACCAGCAGGTGAGTTCATCCAGACCTAAACCCTAAGTTTGAATCTTTGCCATCTTGGCTTTTGGAGGAATGTTGCCCCCTGGGATTGATTTTTGCCACACTTCCCAGGAAGTGGTCAGTCAATCAGTTTTTGTAAAGCGCTCCTACTCACCAATGAGTGTCTTAAGGCGCTGGGGCAGAGGGAGGGGTCTCATCCGGAGAGAGTCACATCTTGAGGTTCTTCCTAAAGATGGTGAGCGATGGGCTTTGTTTGAGCTGCATGAGGCCCTGAAGAAATTGACCAGCTGACCAGTGGTCATTTTTGGATATGAACCACGTGCATTCTGGGAATTGGAGTCCTAACCCCCAAGGAACAAATCAGAGCTTCTGGAACCTTGGGGTAAATTGTGGACACCTAAAGAGCCATGGAAGAACATCTATAAGAAGATCCAAAAGTTTGGAGCAACTTTGGAAAGAAGCTCCATAAGTGGACCAACGACCGCGACCCAGCCTTACTTGCAGGTTCATCCCGCTGAAAAGCTCCGAAGCTCCAGACTTCCAGGATTTGACTGGGGGCTCGTGGAAAGACAATCCGACAACGTTGCCTTGAAATCAGCTTGGTGTGGAGGGTTTTCCAACATCAGAGAGAAAAAGCTCAAAAAAGTTTCTACGTCCGAACGTGAAAAACTGACTGAGGCTTCCCACACAGTGGATCCGAAGAGGGGTCCAGCGAGGTCGTCTTCAATTTTAAAATGGTCCCAGATGAAGATTTCCACCACAAAAAAATCATCTAAGTGCAAACATAGAATCCTTGACCGAGGTCTCCTGCGATGCTTATCCGAAGAGAGCTACAGGGAGGTCGGCTTCAACAGGAGACTTTTTCCCAGTCCAGAAAATCTTCAAGAAAAAGATTAAGGGCCTCATTACGAGGTTGGCGGTCTTAGGACTGCCAGTCTCACAATGGCAGTCGGACCCCCTTAGACAGGGAGGTCCGACCGCCCCATTATGACCCTGGCGGAGCCGCCACCAGCCCAACCGCCAACACCGCCAGCCAGCAGCCTGGCGGTCTCCGCGGTTGTAATCTGCCAGGCCAGCGCTGCAAGC
Source organism: Pleurodeles waltl (assembly GCF_031143425.1). NCBI lineage: Eukaryota > Metazoa > Chordata > Amphibia > Caudata > Salamandridae > Pleurodeles > Pleurodeles waltl. Next base: position 100,819,412 of record NC_090440.1, on the reverse strand, counting down.
AGTGCTGCCCTGGGGATTATGAGTCCCCATCCACCAGCCTTTCCACGGCAGTAAACACCGCCATGGAAAGGCTGGAAGAATGAGGGCATAGGAGGGCCCCCATGCACAGCCCCATCATGCATTTCAGTGCCCGAATGATGGGCAGTGAAATGCGCGACGGGTGCTGTTGCACCAGATGCGCCACAACATTTCTGCTGGCTAATTGAGCCGGCATCAATGTTGTGATGAGTATTCTACTGGGCCAGCGGGTGAAAACGCTGTTTGTAGACAACCACGGCTCCATTGCAGTCGGCCTCAAATTTTTACTTTGCCCCGGTCGAGTGCGACCAGATTTCCAGATTGGTGCTTCTGATTTCTATGCGATTGAAAACATTTAGGGGGTCATTATGACCCCGGTGGTAGGTGATAATGTGGTGGTAGTACCGCCAACAGGCTTGCGCTACATGCTGCCACATTATGACATTGGTGGGTAGGCTGCAGCAAACCCGTCATTTTACCACTCCAACTGCCGTTGTGGTAGCAGCCACTGAACCGGAGTTAACAATCTCCTGCCCGGCAGCCGCTACTGTACCGCCGGCGGCAATTTGACCCTGCCTACTGCCATGGTTTACGTGGCGTTCATAACACCACGAAAAGCATGACAGTAGACCCTACAAGTGGTAGGCCCTTCCCTGTCACTGGTAGGAGGCTCACTCCCCCCCAAACACTCCCCAGATGACGCCGAACACCCGCCATCCACGCTACTCCCTCAGATCCCCCACCCCTCAATTCAAGCACACTCGCAGACAAGCACCACGCATACATACACTCACTCATACTGGCATGCATCCATTCATTCTCGCACACATCCATACACACATTCACACTGACACGCAGACACGCATTCACATTTCCATCCTTACACACATTCACAAACATGCATACACCCATGCAAACAACACTACACATACAGACGCATTCACGCACACACTCATACATTCATGCACACAACCCCCCCCACACACACACACACTACATCACCCACCTCCCTCCCCTGTCGGAAGCCCAACTTACATGCATCCAGGGGGTCTTCCGGCAGGGAACAGGACGGGGCGTGGCTACCGCCAGCAGCACCCGCCAGCAGAACACCGCCAGGCCGTATTATTTGTCATAATACAGCTGTCGGCGGTGTACTGGTGTGGCGCTGCTGGTGGAAGCAGCACCACCTTAACACCATCCGCCAGTATGGCAACAGCCAGATTTCCACCCTTCTTGTGGCAGAAATCTGGCTTTGGTCATCATCTGGCAGACAGATGTTAGCCACGGCGACGGTCTTTTGGTGGCCGTTGCCGCGGCAGTAGGCGGCATTTACCGCCAATGTTAAAATGAGGGCCGTAATCTTTAAAAAATTCATATCTCTCGTTACCTTTATTGGACTTTTGTCATTTCAGTGTCATTGTAAAGATAAAAATATAATCTATTTTTATAGATTAGTGTTGGATTTTTTTTGTGTTATGTGTTTTACTTAGTTACTGTTTTGTGATTATTAAATGCTTTACAAACCTGTCTCCAAAGCTAAACCTAACTGCTTGTTGCCAAGCTACCAATGGTTGAGCTGGGATTAATTTATTCAGACCATGACTGGACCTAGTGGGGGTTTGTGGCGTATTGCTAGTGTAGGTAACTCCCTGCCCTTACCAATAATCCACTTTCTAACAGTATTATGGACCTAATTCTACTGCATCCTCTCACTTGGTTCTTTTTAATTATCTCACTGCTGGAAGTAAAAAATCACTGTGGGGGAATACTGAAGGGCAATGAGGATGGCTATATTGATAATGGTCACTGATAGGTACATTAGGCTACAGGCTTGAAGCTAGAAACACATGATGACAGATTACATATTTTTTGCCCTGCATAATATTGACATTAACAAACATGGGAGAATTGCCCTTCCTAATCTACTATCAACCCTACTGCGTCCAACAAGATCCTCCTCTTGTGCCATCCCTTTTTATTACACGCTCCAACAATGAAACACAGGGCTTGCCTTTAGCATACTATCCTGTCAGAGCATGCACAGTTGATCTGTGAAAAATGTTCCTATACCCGCTGCAGTCAGAGGGATTAATTGGAGAGTATGGGACAGGAGGACAGATAACATTGATGTTGGACCTGGCCCTTTTACAGGGTCATTCCCCAGACTTTTTGCCTTTTGCCTCCTTATTTTTCTGACCTTTGTTGGCTGACGTTATGACTCTGAGCTGTTTCTCACTGCTAACCAGTGCTAAAGTGCATGTGCTCTCCCTTGTAAAATTGATATGATTGGCTTATACCTAATTGGCATATTTAATTTACCTATAAGTCCCTTGTAAAGTGGTATCCCTATACCCAGGGCCTGTAAATTAAATGCTACTAGTGAGCCTGCAGAGCTGCTGCGCCACCCACTGAAGCAGCCTTTCAAGCCTATCTCAGGCCTGCTAGCACAGGGCCTGTGTGCACACTTTTCTGCCACAGGGACCTGGAATCTAAGTTTACTTGCCAGGCCCAGAACTCCCCTTTTACTACATGTAAGTCACCCTAAGGTCTCTCTTAGCTAGCCCTATGGGCATGGTGCCATGTATGCAGAAGGCAGGACTTGTGCCAGGTCGGGTGGCCTGTCCTGTTAGTGACAAACAGCCTAACTTGGTGTCTCACTGCTGTGAGTGCTGCCTTCTCATAGGATTACATTAGAAATGCCCTGCCTTATGTGTAAGGGGTATTGTCTGATTTATGAGGGGTAGCGTAGGCATGTTTGGTATGGTTGTGATAGTGATAAGAAATGCTGCTTACTGGTGTAGGTGTATTTTTTATTACTATTACAAAAATGCCACTTCTAGAAAGTGTGCATTTATCTGTGCTTATGACCCTGGTGTTTTGCAGCTTGCCTCCAATCCACGTCTGGGCAGACTGACAGTGGGGGCTTTGTGCATACTTTTCAGACAGCCTGTACACAGGGAGGGTGGAGGTGTCACAGAGGTGCTTCTACATATTGTATAGCCTTCCTGGGCTGAGAGAAGGGAGAGGTGGGGCACACCTGCATTTGTACAGGCTGTGCCCTGGCCTCGCACAATAGGGTGGTTTACCCCCAACTGATGTTTGGAGCCTGTGCTGGAGGAGAGAAAGGGCACTCCCAGAACCAGTTGTAACTGGTTGGAACCCCCTCTCCTCCCCATTGTAAAACACACTGTGAACTTAGTATAAGTATAGGGGAATTTTCCCCACAATTTGGACATTCTTGGGACTTGAAACTGGACACAGGACGCTGCTGAATGGACTCACCAGGAAACCACCTTGGACTGCTGCTGCTGTGCTGACCTGTGACCTTCCTGGTCAGAAGGAGGAACTACCACCATCTGCATCCCTTGTGCTGGCCTGTCATTGAGGCCTGGTAGCGCTGTGCTACCTTCCCTTTTGCCTCCACAGGCAGGGTGCTGTGGCCAGAGACCACTGTACTTAACAAGCAGCATGAGGAGTGCTCCTTTTTCTGCCTAGGTAGCGCTTGGAGAGTGCTTTTCAGCATCCCTCCAGCGCTGCCAGAGCACGCTGCTGTGGCCTTCCTCACCCTGTGCGTAGTGTGCACACTCTGCCACTTTCCAAAGTCACCGCCGCGACCCAGGACACGAGACGTACCTTGAGCGCTTTGAAAAAGCGCTCCATTCTGCTGCCCAACTTCACTGCCTCAGCCCAAGTGGTTTTTGTTTTTTGAGTGCATTGCGCTCTACCCAGTGCCCCCCAGGCACCAAGAGAAGGAGGAAAGGAGTGAGCTCGCTCCAACCGTGCCCCCGGGGTGAAGCGCGCTTTCAAACGCGCCCCGGAGCACCTGCAGGCACCTTCCTTGGTGCCAGCTCAACACAACGGCCCCGGACCGGCAGGAGTTCGTCTCGCACACCGTGTCGGGTGCGGCTGCTTTGGGAGCAGGAGGGAAGCCTCATCGGAGGCCCCTGCTTCACTCTTCATTTTAAGCAGCCGCACCAAGGACGAGCGTAGCTGCCTACATCAAAGCAGGGCACGGGACGGAAAGGGAGTTCCTTTCCCCCCAGTCACTGTTTTAGGGACACCAACGCCCCAGTAACTTTTTGGGCATCTGATGGTGGTGGCCCCCTCCCGCAGAAGGGTCAGTTGCGACCTGTCTGGGGCCCATTGAACGTGTTGCCGCTGGATTATGGCATGGGGGCCAGAGGGTCCCGACACTCAGCACCGGAGGGGGTGCAGACCACCCTCCCTCCCCCCAGAACCAACGGGTGGCCCCACGTTTAGCACACAGGAGCGCCGGTGGCCATACCTTTCACTTCTAGGCACTAGGAGTGCCTTTTCTTCATAAAACCAGGTACGTTTTGCTCTGTGAGCCTAGTATGGACCTTGGGGGGTTTATATGTCACCTACCTGTTTTTATGACACTATATATGTGTGCTGGTGTTCCTTTTATGAGCATGACATGCTGATATATATTTTATGACTTGTGATATGTTCTCTAATATTCCTTTTATGGATAGGTACGAGGTATTCCTGACAAGTACATAGATTTCTTTACTGTAATTCCTGACTACTGCTTATGTTGCAGAATCCTGAGTACTTACGTGTTCTAATGTGACAGCTGCTTATTCTTGCAGCGTATTAGTAACTTGTGTAACGTTCTGGCAACTGCTAAGGTAGCAGGGTATTACTGACATGTAATGTTGGTCTAATTATGTTTTGTGCAATATAGTTTATTTTTACAGAGCTCAGTGTTGTGTTTACTTTGTGGTGTATATTTTGCGTCACGTGTGTTGTGTGTGTTGTGCAAACGCTTTACACATTGCCTCCAGGTTAGGCCTGACTGCTCGTGCCTAGCTACCAAGGGGGTGAGCAGGGGTTATCTTGGATGTGAAACTCCCTTGCCCTGACTAGAGTGGGTGGGTTCTGCCTGGCTTAGGTGCATACCCTAGCCAACCAGAAACCCCATTTCTAACAAGGGCCAGAAAATAGCATCAGTATGCAGGGAGGAGCACAACTGGTAGGTGCTTTGAGCCTTCTTCCTTGGCATGTCAACAATGTCCTGGTGCTCATTCACAGTGCTTCCCCTCTCTTGTCATTACACGCAGAGCACTCCTCCACCACAAACAACCAGGTAGCTCACGCCGAGGCCAGGAGAGTGCATATCAGTCACCCTCAAGCTTTTATTGTGTATGCAAGCAAGCTATGTTAATTTTATTAAGCTACTTGTGTTACTGTGTTTATTTCTGATGCTCAGCAGTCCTGGGGATAAATTTGCAGAAGCTGCAGAGGCCAGGCAGAGATCAGAATAAAGAGCATTAATTGAGCACAAAACAAAACAGCACACAAGGGAGGGGAAGATGCAGCACATGCTGGGCCCATGAAACTGACAGTCAGGAGTGCAGCAATTACTCCTTCATTAATTGTTTGTATTGGTTGTATGAATGAGTGGTGCCGTGGTGCTCAAGAACTGTGCTGCACCAGAGGTATGAGGTGAATAAATGAGTTTTGAGGAGTTTACAGAATGAGAGCAGGTGATTTATTGCATGGAGAGGTGATCACCGAGAATAGAAAAACACACTCAATCTAAAGCCGTATGCATAGTGCATGGAGTCTACGATAACAAAATCCTAAGCCTCTTGGCTCATATGCGACAACCGTACTGGCCTGGAAGATTGCTGCAGTCTGCTAAATCCTATCTGGAAGTGACCCCCAAAATCCACAAAAATCAGTGCGGCGGGTTCTCTTTTTCATTCCTGGTTTAAAAACTGTGGAACAATCTGCCTCTCACCCTGAGGACGACTTCAGATGAATTAATGTTTAGGAAAAGGCTCAAGATATGGCTCTATGGATAAACGTATTGATAGTTATAGTTTATTCTGGTTCGAGCAGCTCTAGCACTGAAAAACTATTTGTACTTAGCCATGCACTTTACAAGTCTTGCGAATAGAAATAGAAATAGATGCTGAATACTGGAGTGAAGACATCATCTGAGAGTATAAAAAGAGAAGAAAGAGACAATGTGGCTGGTGTATAAATAATTATAATAGAAACAGGGGGCCATGAAAAGACAGTGTTTGCATTCGGGGAACCAATGAAGAATAGCAAGGTGTATAGTGGCCCTTTTGGGGAACCAATGAAGGGCAGAAAGGAGGACAGGGACACTTTTCTGCTTAAGCATAGGACAAAGCAGGCTGCCACATATTGAATCAGCTTGTAAGGAGGATAGCTGGGCAAACCTAGGAATAGAATATCACAATATTCCATCTTGTAGATGATCAGTGCTTGAACCAAAATGCTCCTAAAAAACTGGGAAGTGGAAGGATTTTCCTGACAACCTTTAGCAAAAAGAATCATGTTGAAGAGAGTTTATTAATGTGAGCCTCAAAAGAAAGTTTATTGTCAAATGTTACCCCAAGGTGCAGAGTGGTGGAAGATGGCATAGGAGCAGTGCCAAGGACGTTAGGCCACCACCTGGAGGGTACGATGGAGGAGATGCCAAATACAAGAACCTCTGCCTTGTCCACATTAACCCTAAGACAATTCAAATGCATCTCGTTGGCAACTTAGCAAAGACATTTCTTGAATTGGTTCTGCAGAAAATCAACGTCTCCATCAAGGTAGAGAATACGTTTAGTGTTGTCTGTGTACATGTAAAAGTTAAGCCTGAAAGCAGAGCTAAGAGTAGGCAGCAGGATCACATAAAGTGTGGGGCTCCACAGAACCGACAGATGATGTTGATTCGGCAGAGACAGCCTAAAAGTGAACTTTTGAGAAAGGATGAGAACGAGTTGTAAACAGTACCCTTGATGCCAAAAGTGTCAAGTCTGTTTAGCATGCTATAATAAGAGAACTTATTGAAAGCTACGGAAAGGTCTAAGAGAATGAGAGCAGCGGATCCGCCAGCCGAAGATCACCCTGATGTCATTGGCTGCTGCAACTAGTCCAGTCTCAGTACTTGAATTAGGGTGGAAGCTAGACTGAAAGTTAGTTACATAGCATGGGCCTCAATATATTCAGACAGGTGTGGGTTTATGTAACTTTCGGTCAATGGTAGCAGGGAGATGGGCCAATAATGAGACAAGAACTGAGGGTTCGAGCAAAATCGTAGTCAAAACAGGGATGATAAGCATTTCTTCCAGAAAGAGGGTGCCTTTCCAGAACTGAATGAAGCATTTCAAGGCAAAGCCATACATAGAACAAAATGGAGGTGACTGCTATGGCAACCTTTTCAAGGCAAGGATCTGGGGGCGAATCAGATGAAGCTGCAGAAAGATTTGGAAGAACGTCATTGTTGGCTACAGGACCAAAAGATGATCAGAGACCGAAGTGTGTGATGGGACAGTAGAAGAGGTCAGGGATGACGCACAACTGAAAGTCCTGTCCCAGGAAAAGGAGCTGAGTAACTTTGTCATTTTATCTTGAAAGAAATCAGAAAGATCTGCGCACAACTGCTGGGTAGGGACATGTGAAGCAGAAACTGCATCAGAATGCGGAAGCATGTGCCATCCTATGAAGATGACTTTAGAAGCCGCGCGCTCATCATAATACCACTCTTATGTAAATGCCGAGCTTCCTTCGGTAAATGACTTGTCAGCAAGGTGTTTTACACATATGGGCCAAACACTGCAAGTTGCAATACAGCTTTTCAAATGTATAGGTTCATTGGTTTTAGGGATGAATTATGGCAGCTCAGTCAGTCATAAAATCAATCCTTAGCTTGCAGCCAACGGGTAAATAGCCAGCCCTGCCTTGAGTATAATAGACTTGGGCAGCTGCTACAAACGTTGAGGTTGATGCTGCAATGTCTCCGTGTGCCATAACATATTGAAACTACTGAACTGATGAAAGCAAAACAAAAGTGTTCCAAGAATACGTAAATGAGGGAGTGTTCCAATCTGTTGTCCAGGTGAAAATTCACCATAGACCCAATCGCCTTTGTTATAACATATCACGTCATACTATTCGGAGCATGCTCAAGGTACTCTGCAGCTCATCTGGAGGTTAATATTTGGAATAAATATTTAACAGAAAATTATATTTTTATTAATATTCGCAACCAGTGCGACTGATGTTTTGGTAGTGATGGAAACGTTTTGCTAAACTGTACCAAACGTCAGGTAGACCAAAGTCAAAGGCACCAGTCTAAAATCTAATAAAACAAAAATGGATCCGCTGAGGTGCTTATATTTGTAATGCAACCTAGATGAAAGAGACACAGCGCTGATAAAGCTATTCTTGATGAGGCCATGCTGCAGTATGAGTGTGTGAGTGTGTTAGACATGTTGCTAGTACAAGCATTACAGTGGTGACTGGTCAACCAGGACACACAATTATGTGCGCATATATATGTGTGTAAGGGTTGGTATCCATACATAACAAATCCAGCTGGGGAGAACAGGGAACAGTAAATAGCGCAGAGGAGGACGTAAGACCTATGTGGAGAGCGGGGAAGGGAACAACTTATGATCATGTATGATAGTGAGCGGGGAATAATATGGACGGGGAAGGAGATGGTGGGAGGCAGCAGTCCGTATAAATAACACTGCTCTTGAAGAGATTGCTCTTACCTCCTACAGGTTGTGCAAGCATGATGTGCGGATAGATGTTACTGAACATCTCAGGTGCATAGAAGGAGAAGATTTGACACCTTTAAATTACATTGGTGTATCTGTCTGTGTATCTTGTGCAACAATAACAGCATGCTTTAAACATTGATGGGTTGGCAAATCCTGAGGAGCCAGTGCATGGAAGGAAGTAGCCAGTGCAGAGCAGGCCCACCTCTACTGCGCACATACATTCGATCTACCCACTGCTCACCTTCACACAGCTTAAGTGAAGATCCGCTGCCCACCATGATATGAACCCTGGATTTTGTTTACATTTTTTTCAAGTTTTTCAAGTTTATTGATTATAATGTTTTATCTTTCTCAAATAAAGACCTAAAAATGGTATGATTTGCTTAAATTCCAAAGAAGAATATTTGGTAATATACTGCTTAGAAACATGAAGTGCAAATGAGTCAGGCTAGACTGTGTCAAATTTGAAAAGTCAGACCGACCGAGATGCAGCATGGGTTGGATACAGGGACCAGCCTTGGCCAGCTGTAATCAGTATCTTGGTTGGGGTTGCGTTAGCAACAAGGGAGGGTGCGAGGAGCGATGCGATGCGAGGAACAGCTGGGTTGATGCGTTGTCGTCGATCCTGACAATGTAGGTGATGTATCGGTTCTGAGCCACACAATCAAGGATACATCGCTGCTGAACCACTTAGGTGTAGGTGATGCAGCATCATTGAGCTGCTCAGTCAGCGATGCAATCTCTCCTGAAGTGGCGATGCGTAAGAGTCAAAGAGATGTGTTGGTTCTGACTGGCGCAATGATGGTGATGTGTGGATTTCGGTAGTTGCAGCACTGTATACCCACTTCCAAGGGTCCATGACTGGGTTGGTACCACTTGGCAGGGCAAGATGTGCAGCAAGCAAAGTCCAGGTGGTGCTGCAGGTTGTGTTGGAAGTCTTTTGTGTCCCTGGGACTTCAGTAGAAAAGGAGGCAAGCCATAAAGCCCTTGGAATCACTCTGGGGTTGAATGAGATGGGTCCATTCCTTCGTCAGCAGGGCAGAGGGAAGTCATACAACAGGGCAGAAAAGCAATTCTTCCAGAGCAGGAATCCAGAAGAGGGCCATTCCATGTAGCAGTACAGCAGTCCTTCCTGGCAGAGTTCTTTGTAGGTCCAGAAGTGCACTGATTTGGTGGGTCAGAGATCCAGTACTTATAACCAGTTGTGCCGGTGAAGTGGGGGTGACTTCAAAGAGGGGTCTTTGAAGTGCACAGAGGTCCTCCCTTCCTGCCCTGGCTTTAGACTCGCTACAGAGGGTTAATCTATCCTTTGTAAGGGTGCAGGACACCGCCTATTCAGGTGTGCCAGCTCCTCCCTCCCATCCTGCCAAGGATGGCCCATCAACATGCAGATGGCCACTCAGTCACACCTACCCTTCGTTTGTGTGAGCCTGTCTGTAAGGAATGCAGGGAACCAGCTATCACCCAAGCCCAGACGTGTATTGAAGACAGGTGGTAGTCACATAGGGCTAAGAGCAGGAAAATGCCAACCTTCTAAAAGTTGCATTTTCAGAATTGTAACAGTAGATCCAACTTAACCATTAAATAGGATTTATCGTTACAATTCCGTAGGTACTAAACATGACAGGTACACTCCTTCTCAATCAGGAATTACACTCAATTAAATGTAATAAGGAATCCCCAATGTTATGCCAGGAGGGGGTAGGCCTCACAGTAGTGAAAAATAAATTTGAGAGTTTTTCACTATTAGGACATGGAAAAGTTAAACATATTAGTTCTGCTTTTAAATTACATAACACCGTGGCATGTGGGCTACCTTAGGGTTGACTTATATTTAACAAAAAGGGCGTTTAAGGCTTGGCAAGGGTTTTTAAATTCGAGATGGCAGTGTAACTTCACATACAGGCTCTGCAATGGTAGGCCAGAGACATGTTTAAGGGCTACCGGGGTGGGTGACACAAGAAATGCTGCAGTACCACTAGTACATTTTTTTACAGGCCTTGGGGACACATAGTGCTCTTTACTAGGGACTTATAAGTAAATTATATGTGTCAATTAGGTATATACCAATCAAGCCATGTTTTAGGGAGAGACCATATGCACTTTAGCACTGATCAGCAGTGGTAAAGTGCTCAGAGTCCTAAGGTCAACAAAAACAAATTCAGCAAGAAGTGGAGCAAAAAAGGCAAAATGTTTGGGGGTGACCCTGCAGAGAGGGGCATTACTAACTGTGTCCCAATAAAGAGAGAGTCCCTACTCCTTGAGCCACGTGTTCTTCCACAGAAACTCAACCGATGTTATAGCTAAAAGGCACTGAAGGTCAGGCAGCATATTTTAAACTTCAACCATGTGTCTAATGGTAACCTATGAAAGTTTTCTGTATGGGTTTAAAATGGATCAATTTTAAGACATCAATCTAGCTAAGGACTAAAATGCTTTACCTGAGTCAACTCCAGAGACCAGTACTGGACGAGCTGCTGATTTCAATTGTTGTTGTTAGATGTAGTTCTTTATTTTACAGAAGGAGAGGGGTGGAGGAAATAGTTTTCTGATTGTTAGATTTTGTTAAATGAGTGGAGATGGTTTGGCTTTGATGCTGCATGCAGAGTTAAGGTCAAGCTGTATGTTTAGAGAAAAAACACTGAGTTTCAATTCAGCCACTAATCCTAGGTTGAGTGCTGTGGAAGTGGGGATTTTAGTGATAAAAATCTCGATTTGATGATGTACTCATTTTATAGATTAACGCATGACTTAACTTTGATTAATCAATGTAATAATGAAAACAAGTGTTTTATGAAATGGCCACCATCTTATGTAGGCCTGTGATAACTTAGCATGGATAGAATTATTTTCATTTACTCTACACATATGTTCTCTAGTACCTTTCTTAACCAATAAATGTGTTAACAGTGACATCTACAGGACTAACGCATAAGCATATGCAAGGTTGTTGTATGATGTAATTAATGAAATGTTTCAATTGTTGTTCAAAGTCTTAATATTCTCATTGTTAGAGAAATGTTACTAACGTGTGTTTCCCTCGAGGGTGGAAATGAATGAAACAATTTTAAATCACATATCCTCAGCACAAGTTCTTGATGAGGGGGATACAAAGGATCCACAGATGAGATGGAAGAGAAGGAAGTCTAGGATACAAATGTATTAGTTTAGGGATTCGACAATCAATGGAAAACGTGAATGATGTTTAAATGTGTAATTCCAAGATATCAGTTTTAATTCTAATTGGTCATACTTTGCTCACCTTATGTTTTGTTCAGTCATTTTCATACATCAGTTTAATTTAATGTTCGGTCACCACTTCTTTTAGAGAGTCTTACCGGGAGAGCTTAAGCAGTTCATCTTTTGGGAGTTTATGATTTAGTGTAGTTTATGATCCAAAATCTAAACCATTACCCTGTTCCATCCTGTATCCTGTGTTCTGATGCTGATTGCTGAGGGTGTCCCTCTGATGAAGCAGATGAATTTGCTGATTTTGTAGTGCATTGGGTAATGTATGAATTGTACTTGTTATGTGTTTTTGTTTTCCAGGTACCAGCTGCAACTCCCTGAATCAACTGCTGCTAATGATTTTTGACACAACCCGAGTTAGATATTTTCCTAAATTTGTGTTACTAAAACTTTTACATGAAGTCCAACATGTTGCATGCTAATTAGTGGTTAGTGAGGGAAATGTTTTCTTCACAGGCTCTTGAATTGTTATTAGAACATTGGAATGCTGGGGGCTCCATTGAAAATAATGGAGTGCTGCGGGCTTTTACTGGCCGGTAAAAGCCCGCAGCGCCAACATTCCAATGTTCGCTTTGTTCACAGCAACAGCTGTGAACAAAGCCTCACGGGGGCTCCGTGAACATTTTTTTTTTTTATAGAACATTCTGCCCTCAGTGGCAGAATGTTCTAATAGCCTTTGAACCCGCCGTAGCGGGCTCTACCGGCTATTAAAGTCCCTCTCCCTTGTTAACGCGGGGAGCGGGCCTTTAATAGCCGGTAGAGCCCGCTACGGCGGGTTCTAAGGCTATAGTAGAAAAGTGTTTCCATTGTTAAGTATTTTTTAGAGTATTGGAATGTTGGGAGCTCCATTGAAGACAATGGAGTGTTCCAGGCTTCTAATAGCTGGTAAAAGCCTGGAGCTCCAACATTCCAATGTGTTCCTCAAAACAACAGCTATGAACACAGGCCTCACAGAGCCCGAGGGGCTTTGAATCCCCTTGAGCTCTGTGAGGCTTTTGTTTTATTTATTAGAAAATTCTTTAACCCCTTCTGTGCCTTGGACGAGATCATCTCGTCCAAGGCTACAGTTCCCCTGTGCCTTGGACGAGATCATCTCGTCCTAGGCACAGGGGAACTTGGGGGCGCGCTAGCGCGCCCCCCGTGCACCCCCCTTCCCCCCCCCAATTCGGGATGGAAGACCTTCCCCTTCCAACCCCGACCCCCCCGACCCCCCCCCCAGCCCCCGCGAGCGCGCGCTGATTTGTCACAGGGGCCTCCCTAGTCGCGCTGGAAGCTCTGCTTCAAGCGCGATTGAAAAAGAAATGCAAAAGCATTTCTTTTTCAATCACTTGGGAGGCCCGGAGGGGCTTCAAAGGGAAGGAAAAGTATTTCCTTCCCTTTGAAGTCCCTCCAAGGGTTTCAAAAGCCGGATTGCTTGCAATCCGGCTTTTGAAACCCCACTAGACACCAGGGATTTTTTTTTATTTTATTGAAACAGACAAAAGGGAGCGACCCCTTGGGCAAGGGTCGCTCACAGGGGGGGCATTTTTTTGAGAAGGCCTTTTCTGCCCCCCCTGGGGGCAGAAACCTCTAGGCACCAGGGACCATTTTTTATTTTTTTTATTTTTTTATGTTTCATTTCTTTTTTTTTGGGTGGGGAGCGACCCCTTAGGCAAGGGTCGCTCCCCTTGGGGGAAAATTATATTTTGGCCATTTCTGCCCCCCTTGGGGGCAGATTGGCCTATTTTGATGAGGCCAATCTGCCCCCAAGGGGGGTAGAAACCACTAGAAACCAGGGAATTTTTTCTTTGCGTGAATTTCACGCAAAGGGAGCGACCCCTTAGGCAAGGGTCGCTCCCTGGGTGGGAGGGCAATTTATTTTAGGCCATTTCTGCCCCCCCTGGGGGCAGAAACCTCTAGGCGCCAGGGCAAATTTTTTTTGTTGTGTTTTTTTTTGTTGTTGTTTCTTTTTTTAGAGATGGGGAGCAGGCAAGGGTCGCTCCCCTGGGGGGCAAATTGTATTTAGACCATTTCTGCCCCCCTGGGGGCAGATTGGCCGATTTTAGGTCAATCTGCCCCCAAGGGGGCAGAAACCACTAGGCACCGGGGATTTGTTTTGTGGCGCCAATGTCACGCAGGGTGAGCGACCCCGTAGGCAAGGGTCGCTCCCGGGTGGGGTGGGGGTTGGGGGGGCAAATTTATTTTAGGCCATTTCTGCCCCCCCGGGGGCAGATCGGCCTAATATTAGGTTGATCTGGCTGATCTGCCCCCGGGGGGGGGGGCAGAAACCTCTAGGCGCCAGGGCAATTTTTTTTTGGTTTGTTTGTTTTTTTAGAGATGGGGAGCGACCCATCAGGCAAGGGTCGCACCCCTTGGGGGGCAAATTGTATTTAGGCCATTTCTGCAACCCTGGGGGCAGACTGGCCGATTTTAGGTCAATCTGCCCCCAAGGGGGCAGAAACCACTAGGCACCGGGGATTTGTTTTTTGGCGCCAATGTCACGCAGGGGGAGCGACCCCGTAGGCAAGGGTCGCTCCCGGGGGGGTGGGGGCCGGGGGGGACAAATTTATTTTAGGCCATTTCTGCCCCCCCTGGGGGCAGATTGGCAGATTTTAGGTCAATCTACCCTCAAGGGGGCAGAAACCACTAGGCACCTGGGATTTGTTTTTTGGCGGCAATGTCACGCAGGGGGAGCGACCCCTTAGGCAAGGGTCGCTCCGGGGGGGGTGGGGGCTGGGGGCTGGGGGCGGGGCAAATTTATTTTAGGGCATTTCTGCCCCCCCCCTCCCGGGGCCGGCTGAGCTAGAGGCCAAACTCCACAGGTAGGCACTTTGCAAAAACACCTCTGTTTTCTGTGAAAAAATATGTTCTGTCCACGTTGTGTTTTGGGCCATTTCCTTTCGTGGGCGCTAGGCCTACCCACAGAAGTGAGGTACCATTTTTATTGAGAGACTTAGGGGAACGCTGGGTGGAAGGAAATTTGTGGCTCCTCTCAGATTCCAGAACTTTCTGCCACAGAAATGTGAGGAACATGTGTTTTTTTAGCCACATTTTGAGGTTTGCAAAGGATTCTGGGTAACAGAACCTGGTCCGAGCCCCGCAAGTCACCCCATCTTGGATTCCCCTAGGTCTCTAGTTTTCAGAAATGCACAGGTTTGGTAGGTTTCCCTAGGTGCCGGGTGAGCTACAGGCCAAAATCCACAGGTAGGCACTGTTTTCTTTCAAAAAATGGGATGTGTCCACGTTGCGTTTTGGGGCGTTTCCTGTTGCGGGCGCTACGCCTACCCACGCAAGTGAGGTATCATTTTTATCGGGAGACTTGGGGGAACGCTGGGTGGAAGGAAATTTGTAGCTCCTCTCAGATTCCAGAACTTTCTGCCACAGAAATGTGAGGGACATGTGTTTTTTTAGCCAAATTTTGAGGTTTGCAAAGGATTCTGGGTAACAGAACCTGGTCCGAGCCCCGCAAGTCACCCCTCCTTGGATTCCCCTAGGTCTCTAGTTTTCAGAAATGCACAGGTTTGGTAGGTTTCCCTAGGTGCCGGCTGAGCTAGAGGCCAAAATCTACAGGTAGGCACTTCGCAAAAAACACCTCTGTTTTTTCCCAAAATTTAGGATGTGTCCACGTTGCGCTTTGGGGTGTTTCCTGTCGCCAGCGCTAGGCCTACCCACGCAAGTGAGGTATCATTTTTATCGGGAGACTTGGGGGAACGCTGGGTGGAAGGAAATTTGTAGCTCCTCTCAGATTCCAGAACTTTCTGCCACAGAAATGTGAGGAACATGTGTTTTTTTAGCCAAATTTTGAGGTTTGCAAAGGATTCTGGGTAACAGAACCTGGTCCGAGCCCTGCAAGTCACCCCTCCTTGGATTCCCCTAGGTCTCTAGTTTTCAGAAATGCACAGGTTTGGTAGGTTTCCCTAGGTACGGGCTGAGCTAGAGGCCAAAATCTACGGGTAGGCACTTCGCAAAAAACACCTCTGTTTTTTTCCAAAATTTAGGTTTGTCCACGTTGCGCTTTGGGGTGTTTCCTGTCGCCGGCGCTAGGCCTACCCACGCAAGTGAGGTATCATTTTTATCGGGAGACTTGGGGGAACGCTGGGTGGAAGGAAATTTGTAGCTCCTCTCAGATTCCAGAACTTTCTGCCACAGAAATGTGAGGAACATGTGTTTTTTTAGCCAAATTTTGAGGTTTGCAAAGAATTCTGGGTAACAGAACCTGGTCCGAGCCCCGCAAGTCACCCCTCCTTGGATTCCCCTAGGGCTCTAGTTTTCAGAAATGCACAGGTTTGGTAGGTTTCCCTAGGTGCCGGCTGAGCTAGAGGCCAAAATCTACAGGTAGGCACTTCGCAAAAAACACCTCTGTTTTTTTCCAAAATTTAGGATGTGTCCACGTTGCGCTTTGGGGTGTTTCCTGTAGCCGGCGCTAGGCCTACCCACGCAAGTGAGGTATCATTTTTATCGGGAGACTTGGAGGAACGCTGGGTGGAAGGAAATTTGTAGCTCCTCTCAGATTCCAGAACTTTCTGCCACAGAAATGTGAGGGACATGTGTTTTTTTAGCCAAATTTTGAGGTTTGCAAAGGATTCTGGGTAACAGAACCTGGTCCGAGCCCCGCAAGTCACCCCTCCTTGGATTCCCCTAGGTCTCTAGTTTTCAGAAATGCACAGGTTTGGTAGGTTTCCCTAGGTGCCGGCTGAGCTAGAGGCCAAAATCTACAGGTAGGCACTTCGCAAAAAACACCTCTGTTTTTTCCCAAAATTTAGGATGTGTCCACGTTGCGCTTTGGGGTGTTTCCTGTCGCCAGCGCTAGGCCTACCCACGCAAGTGAGGTATCATTTTTATCGGGAGACTTGGGGGAACGCTGGGTGGAAGGAAATTTGTAGCTCCTCTCAGATTCCAGAACTTTCTGCCACAGAAATGTGAGGAACATGTGTTTTTTTAGCCAAATTTTGAGGTTTGCAAAGGATTCTGGGTAACAGAACCTGGTCCGAGCCCTGCAAGTCACCCCTCCTTGGATTCCCCTAGGTCTCTAGTTTTCAGAAATGCACAGGTTTGGTAGGTTTCCCTAGGTACGGGCTGAGCTAGAGGCCAAAATCTACGGGTAGGCACTTCGCAAAAAACACCTCTGTTTTTTTCCAAAATTTAGGTTTGTCCACGTTGCGCTTTGGGGTGTTTCCTGTCGCCGGCGCTAGGCCTACCCACGCAAGTGAGGTATCATTTTTATCGGGAGACTTGGGGGAACGCTGGGTGGAAGGAAATTTGTAGCTCCTCTCAGATTCCAGAACTTTCTGCCACAGAAATGTGAGGAACATGTGTTTTTTTAGCCAAATTTTGAGGTTTGCAAAGGATTCTGGGTAACAGAACCTGGTCCGAGCCCCACAAGTCACCCCTCCTTGGATTCCCCTAGGTCTCTAGTTTTCAGAAATGCACAGGTTTGGTAGGTTTCCCTAGGTGCCGGCTGAGCTAGAGGCCAAAATCTACAGGTAGGCACTTCGCAAAAAACACCTCTGTTTTCTCCCAAAATTTAGGATGTGTCCACGTTGCGCTTTGGGGTGTTTCCTGTCGCCGGCGCTAGGCCTACCCACGCAAGTGAGGTATAATTTTTATCGGGAGACTTGGGGGAACGCTGGGTGGAAGGAAATTTGTAGCTCCTCTCAGATTCCAGAACTTTCTGCCACAGAAATGTGAGGAACATGTGTTTTTTTAGCCAAATTTTGAGGTTTGCAAAGGATTCTGGGTAACAGAACCTGGTCCGAGCCCCGCAAGTCACCCCTCCTTGGATTCCCCTAGGTCTCTAGTTTTCAGAAATGCACAGGTTTGGTAGGTTTCCCTAGGTGCCGGCTGAGCTAGAGGCCAAAATCTACAGGTAGGCACTTCGCAAAAAACACCTCTGTTTTTTTCCAAAATTTAGGATGTGTCCACGTTGCGCTTTGGGGTGTTTCCTGTAGCCGGCGCTAGGCCTACCCACGCAAGTGAGGTATCATTTTTATCGGGAGACTTGGAGGAACGCTGGGTGGAAGGAAATTTGTAGCTCCTCTCAGATTCCAGAACTTTCTGCCACAGAAATGTGAGGAACATGTGTTTTTTTAGCCAAATTTTGAGGTTTGCAAAGGATTCTGGGTAACAGAACCTGGTCTGAGCCCCGCAAGTCACCCCTCCTTGGATTCCCCTAGGTCTCTAGTTTTCAGAAATGCACAGGTTTGGTAGGTTTCCCTAGGTGCCGGCTGAGCTAGAGGCCAAAATCTACAGGTAGGCACTTCGCAAAAAACACCTCTGTTTTCTCCCAAAATTTAGGATGTGTCCACGTTGCGCTTTGGGGTGTTTCCTGTCGCCGGCGCTAGGCCTACCCACGCAAGTGAGGTATCATTTTTATCGGGAGACTTGGGGGAACGCTGGGTGGAAGGAAATTTGTAGCTCCTCTCAGATTCCAGAACTTTCTGCCACAGAAATGTGAGGAACATGTGTTTTTTTAGCCAAATTGTGAGGTTTGCAAAGGATTCTGGGTAACAGAACCTGGTCCGAGCCCCGCAAGTCACCCCTCCTTGGATTCCCCTAGGTCTCTAGTTTTCAGAAATGCACAGGTTTGGTAGGTTTCCCTAGGTGCCGGCTGAGCTAGAGGCCAAAATCTACAGGTAGGCACTTCGCAAAAAACACCTCTGTTTTCTCCCAAAATTTTGGATGTGTCCACGTTGCGCTTTGGGGCGTTTCCTGTCGCGGGCGCTAGGCCTACCCACACAAGTGAGGTATCATTTTTATCGGGAGACTTGGGGGAACATAGATTAGCAAAACAAGTGCTATTGCCCCTTGTCTTTCTCTACATTTTTGCCTTCCAAATATAGGAGAGTGTGTAAAAAAGACATCTATTTGAGAAATTCCCTATAATTCACATGCTTGTATGGTCACCCCGGAATTCAGAGATGTGCAAATAACCACTGCTCCTCAGCACCTTATCTTGTGCCCTTTTTGGAAATGCAAAGGTTTTCTTGATAGCAATTTTTTACTCTTTATATTTCAGCAAATGAATTGCTGTATACCCGGTATAGAATGAAAACGCACTGCAGGGTGCAGCTCATTTATTGGCTCTGGGTTCCTCGGGTTCTTGATGAACCTACAAGCCCTATATATCCCCGCAACCAGAGGAGTCCAGCAGACGTAACAGTATATTGCTTTCCATAATCTGACATTGCAGGGAAAAGTTACAGAGTAAAACGTAGAGAAAAATTGATGTTTTTTTCACCTCAATTTCAATATTTTTCTTTTTCAGCTGTTATTTTCTGTAGGAAACCCTTGTAGGATCTACACAAATGACCCCTTGCTGAATTCAGAATTTTGTCTACTTTTCAGAAATGGTTAGGTTTCTGGGATCCAGCATTGGTTTCATGCCCATTCCTGTCACTGACTGGAAGGAGGATGAATGCTCAAAAAATTGCAAAAATGGGGTATGCCCCAGTAAAATGCCAAAATTGTGTTGAAAAATTGGGTTTTCTGATTCAAGTCTGCCTGTTCCTGAAAGCTAGGAAGCTTCTGAGTTTAGCACTGCAAACCCTTTGTTGATGCCATTTTCAGGGGGAAATCCACAAGCCTTCTTCTGCAGCCACTTTTTCCAATTTTTTGAAAAAAACGAAATTTTCACTGTATTTTGGCCAATTTCTTGGCCTCCTTCAAGGGAACCCACAAAGTCTGGGTACCTCTAGAATCCCTAGGATGTTGGAAAAAAAGGACGCAAATTTGGCTTGGTTAGCTTATGTGGACAAAAAGTTATGAGGGCCTAAGCGCGAACTGCCCCAAATAGGCAAAAAAAGGCCTGGCACAGGAGGGGGAAAAGGCCTGGCAGCGAAGGGGTTAATGATCTGTCCTTTACGGTGCAGTATAGCCCGCTACGGCAGGCGATAAGGCTATATTATATGTCAATTAGGCCAATTGGTGTTGCTGATTCTGGGGTTCATTCCGAGTCTGGCAGATGGAAAAGGCCGTCCGCCAAATTCCAGTGGTTAGGTTGCCGCCAGCTTACAAGTTTCCTGATGTGTCAGCAGGGGGAAACAATGTTTTCCCCCGCTGGCCCAGCGGGAAACAGCCCACAACATTGATGCCAGCTCATAATTGAGTCAGTGACAATGCTGCAGTGCTTAGGGTGCACCGGCACACGCCGCACTGTTCACTGTCTGCAAAGCAGACAGTGAACAGCTTGATGGGGCTGGCCATGGGGGGGCCCTGCACTGCCCATGCCAAGTGCATGTCTCTGCCAGCCTTTACATGGCGGTGCTACCGCCATGCAAAGACTAGCAGAGAGGGGAGACATTATCCCCAGGGCAGCGCTGCATGCAGTGGTGCCCTAGCGGATTAGGACTGCCAGCCCTGCCATTCCCTTCTGTGGAGGAAAACTGGCAGTGCTGGTGGTCCGACTGTGGCGCAACCACCACGGTCATAATGTGGCAATCTGTGTTGAAACATGCTTGGAAGCCTTAATAGTAGTCAGGTGATAGATTCTTCTCCTTTTAGGTATTTAGTTGAATGCAGACACACTGTTTAATAGTTTTCCTTAACCACAGTAAGTTGGATATTGGTCTGTAGTTGACTAGCATGTTTGGGTCAAGAGAAAGGAGAGCTATTTATTAGATGTTTAGAAAGTATGGAAACAAATCCTGTGAAAGCAACATATTTACCATTGGCCTCCAGCACTTTTCAAACAGTTAAAACAGCTGGTTTACCCTGTTGGGCTTGGAGAATGGTTTGCTAGTCTGAGATGTTTGATCACATCTGATGTCCTCTGCTGAGACTGCAGCAAACGAGGTCCAAGTATTTTCAGAGTGGGATGATAATTCATGTGGTTTGCCATGATTTCTTTTAGGATGGAGATAAATTTTTATGGTAAAGGAATTTACAAAGTCCTTATATCTTGTTGGTGAGTTGATGGGGGTGTATTTTGTGCTATGAGTTGTTGCTCCTGATCCAGCTGAGTTTGTAGTGTAGAGGATTCAATTTGATTCCTGGATGGAACTTCATATAGTATATTTCATAAGATTTCTTTGATCTTGGTGAAGATAATTGGCCACTTCAAAGTTAGTCATGCCGTTTGGCAGGTGTGAATAAATATTCCTTCTAGCTTTGGGGAGAGAAGCATTGAGCTATGCTTGGCTGCACTTAGTTGCCTGCCTTTTAATCTGAGTGGAACCACATGACTGACAAAAGATACCACTGTTTCATTGTATGTTTTGACAGGAAGCCAATTTTGGATGAATGGTCATCTATTAATGGTCAACAATGCTAAATACCCTGGCCATGCATCGCCTTCTCCAGCAAAGGCTACTTCTCCTGCAACACATCTGAGCCACTAGGAGCACACCTGAACACTGCTCTCACTCTCATGGTGGTAAAAAAATGAACTGGGAGAAGACCGAACTCTAGGAGCACACCCAGCAGAAGATATGATTGGGCTGGAGACCATTTACCCAGTACTTAATTTGTAAATAAAAACATGCCGGTGCGCAAAGCCCTCCTCTTAAACTCAAGGCTACTGCAATTAAATGTGCGAACACGGAATACTGAGGCTGGGTAATCCTAAAGCCATCTCAGGTCTCTTTAATCCATGTACAGCCACTCTCTACCCCTTCAGGAAACATCCTTTACAATACTGTCTTTGATACAAAATGCCTTTACCTTGTGTGTATTACCATGCAAGTCTTTACCACGCACTGCTGTTACCATGAAATGGTTAGTATATATCAGTCAGGTAACTATATATATAGCTCTGTCACTGCAGTGAAAAGAAATAGAGGCGCACTCACATTTTAGACTGATGCCCTTCAGTATTTAATTGTAGATCGCACAAGCAGCAGTAAAACCCTATGCATTTTGGCCATCACTGAACCTTGATCCCAGGTGCAAACGAGTCCTTGTCTACTTTTGTGACCACTTAAATATATGTTTGTCCATTAGTTGTTATTCAGTGCAATTCATGCTGGACCTGGTAGTGCAAAATTCACCATTAAACCCCTTCAGTGAGTAGTGCTTTCCAAATTCCATTTGTTTCAGCTTGCAGTTTAAAAATGGTCACTTTCATTCATCCATTTAAAGGCTTTCATCAAGTGTCAGTTTACAAACCTCCAGTAGGCTGACGCTGTTTACTGCTAAACCTCTTGTGTTAATCAACAAATATCACTTCTGCAACGTTCCGTGCTGCATACCTTTCAATGCAGGGTGGACCCACAAGTCTTATGTGTAGTCGAGTCAATAGCTCTCTCCCAATTTATACATCCAAACATTGTAGTCCTCTGTGGGCGTGGTAGCATACTTTGTTGTGATGGTGTGGTCTCTTGCGGCAGGACCACGCTACTTTAACATTCACTGTGCTCTGCCACTGAAGTGACAAGGAACAGAGTCACACTCACATTTTAGATGCCCTTTAGTATTTAATTGTAGATCACACAGGCAATAGTAAAACCCTACGCGTTTCAGTACTTATTGAACCTTGATCAGATTGTGCAAACAAGTCCATTGCTACTTTTGTGTATTCCTATGGTTTTGTATGGGTACAACGTCAACCTACCTACAACATCCCTGTAACGTTTGTTTTTTCTTCAGTGAATTTCTATGGTTTTAATGCACAAGTTAATATAACCACCACTGTGCAAGGCTTTTGGCCGTACACAGTGGGAGTTGGGCAGAGGACCTGTCCTCTGGCCAGGTGTCGCCGCCAACCCTCCCCCATGCACCCAAGCCCATGCTGTCCATGGCCTTTGGCATTGCTCAGCATGGGGTTGGATGCAGAGGGTTTCTTTTTGTTTCCATTTTTTATATGGATCTGCTGATCTTTCGCAAGTTTATTATAGGGGATGTGCTGAGCCCTGTAGTGGATTGGCCAAAAACAAATGAGAACTTTTCTGCCCCTCAGGGACCCTTACATGTGCCATATATGTTTTTACACTCTTGTTTTCCCACCCCCCAGCCTAGGCAGAAAACAAAATGACAAGCGCAACTTTTCTGTCAGGTTGCAGTCAGTCATTCAGGGCTTTGCTTTTCCCCGGGATCCATGGATCCTCCACAGTGGATCCATGAAGGATCCGTTACCTATCTATCTATATTTTTTAACTTTAAATAACTGAGAAACCACTTAACAGATTTATACCAAATCTAGCTTCCTGACAAATTTGGTGTAATTCCATTCAGCGGTTCGGGCTGTAGCCGTGTTTGAAGAATGCAAAATCCCCATAGACACAGAATAGGTAAAACGCGTTTTGGGATCCCCCCTTTTTCTTGGTTACTGATTGACGAATCACCCCAAAATTTTCAACACAGCAGCTCAACTGACCGTTGTATTAGTTTTGAAGATTTATCAAATGGCACCAAAGATATTGCCATACAAAAAAACAAAAAACGCTCTGTCTATGGAAAAAGTTAGTCCTAACTATCCGTACCTACTGGCTATCACCAAAACACCATAGAAATTCCATTAAAAAACAAAGGTTACAAGCACATTATAGTTAGGCTGCCATTTTAAATGTACAAAACAATAGAAGTTCACCTGTTATAGTTAGTGTTATCTCAAGTAACTATAACTCGTGCCCTGAGGTTACTATAACTCATGGCCTGCCATGCACAGTTTTTTTTCATCAAAAATGTTATCAATTATGTTATCAAGGATGTCATGAGTGCCGTAATTTGTGGGGTAATTATCAGTGCATGGCAAGGGCGCGAATTATAGTTACCTAAGGGAACGAATTATAGTTACTTGAGATAACTCCCACAGCCCCCCTCCCATGAAAATAGTCTGAGGGAGGTGGTGGTGGTCCCCAGGGCCTGGGGTCCGAAATGGGCTCCCTTTCTATTTTTTAAAGGTTGACCCAGGGAGGTTATGGTCCCCGGGTCCTGATGGCCCCCCTGCATTACAAATATCAGTGCCCCACGGACTTGGCCTATCTGGGGGCTTAGGTATTATGGAGCACATAAAAAAAATTGCTGCAGATATTTGGTGTAAAAGCTGTCCAGTAGTTTTTGAAATATTAAAGTAAAAACAAATTTCTATATATAGGGATGGGAAGGATCAGTGAGCCCTTCAATTTCGTGCCTAGATCTGATTGGCTGCCAACACTTCAACATGGTAGTGTTGGCAGCCATCTTGGCACCTGAGTCCCAGAAAAAAAAGATAGAAAATAAGAAACCTTGATGCCTTAGTTCTGGTGCTGGGGTTCCTGAGGGAGCCCCCCTGGGCAAAAAAGTACTTTAAAAAAAAATGCCGCAAATTAGCGCCGGGGTCATGAATCCATTGCAATTTTTTTTTTTTTTAAGTGCTGTCTCCTGTGCTTGTTTTAATAAATAGAATGGAGCCAGGGTGTATGACTCTCCTCGCGTCTACCACCTTTCTCACCCCAGACCCTCCCCCTGGGAAGCTGAGTGTAAGGAAACTGACATGAGCGTGCGAGCAGTTGCAACATCGGAAGGCAAAGGTACACACAGAGCTTGGCGTGTGAGCCTAGTACGGCTGCCATCAATGACTTTTATGTAGGTCTGCTGCTATCTATTCAAGACAGCCTGTATCTGAAAGACATGAGGTATAATGGATACAATCATGAAATTCCGCCCACGCATCTTCCTTCCACTCAGCATGCAGGTCTGGATATTTCAGCCCCGGTCGCATGAAAAAGCGACACCAGTCTTTGCAACACCATTTTCCATTTACAATACATACACGCATGGACTTGTATACCTCCCAAACACACACTTTCTTTTACATACAGCTTGTTACCACAGTATTGCAGGGTAATAGAGGAACCTACTTCTGACTAAAACGTTGATGTGCACGTCATTTTTATCAGGTTGCTTGTGAATGAGGAATGCTGACACCGACCTCTTACCTCAAAACACTTCAAGAATGTATGTTTGAAGGTTTTGACAATATCGCACCTTCTCAGGTCTGCGATTTGGGATGGTAGATCAGATAATGCGGTATTAAAAATAGTATTTCAACCCCAAAGGCCTACCCCACAATACTGAGGTGAGAAACTAAAGAATAAAGCATATGCCCAGTACAGATTATGCAAAATAAAAATCAGATGGGGAAAATACCCAAATAGTGCTATACTATAAACCACTCAGAATCTTAATTTATGCACACAGTCCTTTTTGTATGTGGTTGCACTACCGTGGACGCCCCGCGTGCCTTGGGATTCCGATGAGGTGGCACAGTGGACCCCAAGGCATCTGATCATTTTACCCTTGCCAGCATGGTCAATCTTTGGACACTGACAGACTCTTGGCTGGCTGTGTATTGGATCATTGCAGGCCTTTACCCTATCAACAATAGTCAAGTTGGTTAACATATCTGCTGTAGAGATATAATTGCAAAATGAATATCACTGAGGTCAAAGCGGACACAATAACGTAGTGGGTTAATGTGCATGTTTCAGACATGCAAGTAACCAGTAAGTCAGGGATGCCAGACTTCATTACATAGCTCAGTGGGTTACTTACTGTGCTTCCTGCAGGGTGCCTGTGTGTAACCTGCACGTGATGGGTGTCAGATGTAGCTCAGGTGCTTCGACTGTTGCAGAAATAAATGTGTAAGCTAAAGATTACAGGTTTGAAGGCCCACCGAGGCAATCTCAGCCTTTCATCCTCCTGATGGTGATAATATTAGTAAGGTGAGAACACTGGATATTGTCAGTGCTTTGACTGTGCATGCTGTCACAGTGGGTGCTACGTTATGTAAACAAGTGCTGCATTGTCAATGTCGAGCAGGGGAGTCCCTTCCCTGCCACAGCGCAAAGCTTCAATGGTTTTACACTCAGCTCTGCTTCACTGCAGCACCCTGCCAAGCTCCCCTGTCAAGGACAAAAGCAGGTGCCGCTGTGTTGATTGTTTGGGTGGTGTGATGATGATGACCCTATGAAGCGCAAGCCATCATTTCAAAGGCAGTCAGGCCGCTTTGTCATTTTTAGGAGCGAGCGCTACGTCCCCTGCTGTAACCTCTTTGGACTTCTATCCACACCCATGTCACATCAGTCACTTTCATTGATTTGTGGGCTTGCCTTTTAAAATACGCTTGCCCAATCACCCCCCCTGGTGTGATTTCAAGGGGTACTCTCCCAGTGGGGGGGATGCAGAACCCTGAGAGTAGGGGCAGGGGAGAGAGAGCCTCACCCCTGGCCCCAGTGCAATCTAAGGGTTCAGACCCTGGATTGGAAGGCCAGGTTCAGTGTGTCCCCACTGACCTGGAGAAAGGGGCTACTCCTAACAGTGCCCCTACCATGTTGTCTTCTGGGGGGGGGCACTGCTTGTTGGGGGGTGCAGGACCCCGGAAGGGAGGGCAGGGGGAGGGAAGCCTCACCCCTGGCCCTGGTCCAACCTGAAGGTACAGACCCCAGGTTGGAGGACCAGTTGCAGGTTTACATCCCTGTACTGGTGGAGGAATTGCGCAGGGCTGCTTCTATAAGCACCCTGACAGTTTTGGACTCTGGGGGTGCCACTCCTGCAGGGAGGGTACAGAGCCCCAGAGGGGAGGACCAGGGTCAGGTTGTCATCCCTGACCTGGTGGAGGAGAGAGTGGTCAAAGGGTGCCAGGCACCTGGGGCCACTGCCCCCACTCTCCGCAGTCACAGTGCTTGGAGAGGCCTGAGGTCGGGCTCTCACCCCTGACAGTTGTCCGGGGCCACTGTGGCTTGCTGTCCTGGTGGCAGAGTTTCCCCTGGGGGGGTGGCGAGAGTCACACCCCGGGGGTGGAGTGGGCAACACCACTGTGTTGGCCCTGGTGGTGCTATCTGCCCATTGGGATATATCTGTGAGCAAAGTAAAGTTAGGTGCTGCACAGATGGTATCTGCAGATGTGGAGAAGGGTCCCCATGGGTTAGCTTAGTGGGCCCTGGGAGTATGGACAGAGGGATCCAACTGGAGTCAGGAAGGCGTAGAACTGGAACATGCCCTTGCTGTTGTGGGACTGCGTCCTTGTTCTATCGCCCCAATCAGGGAAGTACATCAAGGTATTGATTGTTCTCCCCTGGCTTTAGGCTGGTAGGGGGTCGTGTTGGACTTTTTTGCTTATGCAGGGTCATCCCCAATCTTTTTGCTTCCTGCCTCCTATTGTTTCCGACCTGTTGCTGTTGGCTTTTGAACTCTGAGCACTTTACCAAAGTGCATATGCTCTCTATGTAAAATTGTATGTAATTGGTTTATCCATGATTGGCATATTTGATTTACTAGTAAGTCCCTAGTAAAGTGCACTAGAGGTGCCAGGGCCTGTAAATCAAATGCTACTAGGGGGCCTGCAGCACTGCTTGTGCCACCCACATGAGTAGCTCTGTAATCATGTCTCAGACATGCCACTAAAGTGTCTGTGTGTGCAGTTTTAACTGTAAATTTGACTTGGCAAGTGTACCCACTTGCCAGGCCTAAACCTTCCCTTCTCTTACATGTCAGACAGTCCTAAGGTAGGCCCTAGGTAGCCCCAAGGGCAGGGTGCAGTGTATGGTAAAGGTAGGACATATAGTAATGTGTTTATATGTCCTGACAGTGAAATATTGCTAAAATTGTTCTTCACTGTTGCAAGGCCTGTCCCTCTCATAGGTTAGCATGGGGCTACCTTTAAATCTGATTAAAGTGTAGATTCTCTTTGGGAGCGGACGGACATGTGGAGTTTGGGGTCTCTGAGCTCACAATTTAAAAATACACCTTTTAGTAAAGTTGATTTTAAGATTGTGTGCATTTTCTTGCTTATACCATTTCTGTGACTCTGCATGTTTGTGGATTCCCTGTCTGGGTCAGTTTGACAGTTGGGCTGGTTGCACCTCACACTAGACAGTGACACAAAGGGAGCTGGGGTGTAGCCTGCATATCCTGATGAGCCATCTGTGCTAGGAGGGAGGGGAGGAGTGGTCACTCACACCTGAAAGGGCTATGCCTGCCCTCACACAATGCAGTCGCCAACCCCCTGGTGAGTGTCTGGGGCCTGGCCTGGGCAAGGCAGGAATTCACATTCCAAAAAATACTTTTCTTTGAAGTAGGCCTACTTCAAAGGAGAAATTGGGTATAAAAAGGGAACCCAAAACCACAGACTTTAGAAACACTTCTGGAACAAAGAGGAACCTCTGCCTGGAGAAGAATTGAATAGCTGAGGAAGAAGAGCTGCCCTGCCTGTGACTGTGCTTGGTAGAGCTATCCTGCAGTTGATGCTTCTGCCAGAGTAAAAGGGCAAAGAATGTACTTTGTTTGCCTTCCATCTTGAGAAGAAATCTCCAAGGGCTTGATCTAGAGCTTGCCTCCTGTTGTTTGAAGTCTCAGGGACAGCAAAGACTTCTCTCTGCCAGCATCTGGAGTCTCTGGAGAGACTCCTACTCTGCCCTGTGGTGCCCATCCAGTTCCTGAGACCCTGAAAGGAGAAGCTGGCAGCCTAAAGACAAGAAAATCCACGCACAGAGCACCGTGCGGGGGCAAGATTGACGCAACTCCGATCTGCGGCTGAAAAAATGACACGCCGTCGGCTCCGCAGCTGAGAAAACGACGCTCGCAAGAAACGCGACTGAAGAATCGACGCACGGAGCAGGAGAAACGATGCGCAGCTTCGCTGACAGAGGCTGGGAGATCACAACCTGTGCTGTGGGGTTTTCGGATCATCGTGCGGCTGGATTTCTGACTCACACCAGCCCGTGCAGGGTTATTTTTGATGCACACCCGCCTGTGCGGGGTTATTTTTGACGCACACCAGATACAATTTCACGCTAGGAGCAGTAGTGTGTGTTTAAAACTACTTAAAGACTCTTTTTGCATTTTTTTTGATAACTTGACTTGTGTATGGTGGATTTTTGTCATTTTGGTCTTGTTTTGTTTAGATAAATACTTCCTATTATTTCTAAACTGGTGTGTCATTTTGTAGTGTTTTCATTAAGTTACTGTGTGTGTTGGTACAAATACTTTACACCTAGCACTCTGAAGTTAAGCCTACTGCTCTGCCAAGCTACCAAGGGGGTAAGCAGGGGTTAGCTGAGGGTGATTCTCTTTTACCCTGACTAGAGTGAGGGTCCTTGCTTGAACAGGGGGTAACCTGACTGTCAACCAAAGACCCCATTTCTAACACCATCTATATGGACAGACAGTATGGATTTGAAATAGTCCATGATTTTGACTAGCTGTGGTCACAGAGAGGTTTCTTGACCTCTTCTGGTTCACCTGTCAGAAATGGTGAGAGAATTTGTGAATTGTTACAAGCTATTCAAATGCCTGAGATGATTGCCGTGGCGAAATGCAATGCACACCTGAAATCACAAAATTTTGTGTCAATGGGAAATCGATATGTGGATCAAGTCGCAAGGTTTTGCGCATTGAACTGTATATCGTTCAAAGATAAATGGGAATTGTTATCTGATGAAGACGAGATGTGCCCAAGTTATGCATTGCATGTTATAGGTACCTTAGAAGAATTAAAAGCATTGCAGGATAATGTTGAAAGGAAGGAGAAAAAGACTTGAATTAAATTGAAATGTGTCCACCGTGAAGATGTGTGGGTTTCATTGGAAGGAAGGGTAGTCTTGACTAATAGTTTGATGACTGAAATGGCTAGATATTATCGTAGTCAAGCACATGTTGGGAGGGATGCTCAAACAATGTTCAAACAATATTGGTTCAATCCAAAGTTTAGACAGGTTGCCGAAGCAGTTTGCCATTGTTGTATCATTTGTTAGCAAATAAACGTGGGTAATGTGACAGTGGTCAATTTGAGCCACATTGGAAGAGCAGGAGGTACATTTAGCAGAATACAGATACATTTCATTGAGATGCCTGTATGTGGAGGATTGAGATATGTGCTGGTGATTGTCTGCATCTTTAATAATTGGATTGAAGCTTACCCTACAGGAAGAAATGACAGCCTTGCAGTAGCGAAGTTATTGCTTAGGGAACTGATTCCGCGGTTTTGGTTGCTGGTCTTTTTAGAATCAGACAGAGAAAGTCACTTCCACAATGAATTAATTAAATTACTATGTTCAGCTTTAAACACTGAGCAGAAGTTGCATTGTAGCTACAGCCCTGAAGCGTCAGGACTCGTGGAACAGATGAATGGTACTTTGAAATCAAGAATGGCGAAAATGTGTGCGTCTACGAATCTGAAATGGCCCGACGCACTGTTGTTAGTTCTGATTACAATGAGGAACACACCCGACAGGAAAATAGGACTGTCATCGCATGAGATCCTCATGGGCAGAGCAATGAGGGTGCCAGCGGTTCCTGCAAATGCTCTTATAAACATAACAGATGATATGGTGTTGGACTACTACAAAGGTCTGGCTGATGTGGTTCGCTCTTTGTCTCATCAGATGGAAGCTACCACAATGCATCCCTCTCAAGATCAAGGACACACCAGACAGCAGGTGATTGGGTTGTGATCAGAAAGCATGTGAGCAAGACGTGTTGGAAGCCTGGGTGGAAGGGTCCTTAGCAAGTAGGTCTGATCACTACTACAGCTGTGAAGTGCCCTGGAGTTCCGAACTCGATCCACGCTAGTCATACGAGGAAAGTACCATGTCTGTTGGACAATGAAGAGGAGTTGTTGAGAGTACCAACAACTTCCAGACTAACTCCAGAATTGGAGAGGGGAGAAGGAGAATCAGAGACTGAATCAGAGCAAACAGCATCCGGTACAAATACTCCTATGAGAGACGAAGGAGAAGACCTACAGGAGAGTGACAGTGAACCAAACTCAACTGAGGTAGCAGGAGAGTCTAGGCAGAGGAGTGCTCTCCTAGAAGCAGACAGTCTTGAGAGACAAACAGAGCAAACAACAGATCCCGAGGGGGCAGGAATTGGGGCGGATGAAAGCCAATGTGATCTGACTCCTCCTGAACCAGTTGCAGGTCCATCAAGAGAAAATCCTGCAAAACGAAGAACAAATTACAAGTCCGACACTGAGAAAAGCATTAACAAAAGGTCCACTGAAAGGAGATAAGTGGCTGAAGTCACAAGCAAAGAGAAAAGAAGCAATTTCAGTGACAACAATTGAAGAAGAAGATTTGAGCGATGGAGAATCAAATGGAGATCGAAGATAGAAAAGAAAGAGAATTGCAAGTCAAAGGTACGCTGGTCCTGAATAGGGGTATGCAACAACAAGTGAATGGCAGAGTGAATTTTTCTCTTTTTGTTTTGATCAAGGCATTCGAGGTCAATATTTTGGCACTTGAAGGAAATCAGTTAACTGAGCTGTTGAGAACTGTAAACTGAGAAAAGTGCAAGAAAGAGACTATTGAAAGTAACCGGAAAATTTTGACAAGCTGCTAACCTATTTTTGACAAAAGATCCTAGAAGAAATACTGAAAGCTGCAAATAAACAACTGCTAAAGAAGATTGAAGATTTGTTTTTGATTTTTGCTGCATAGTTATAATTTTTTCTCTTCTACTTTCTGATTCTTTACAGATCATGACTAACCTTAGCCAGCAGGGTAGAAAGAATAGGTGTTGTAAATATATAGGTATTGGTTTGGCGATTGTATACATGATATTGTGTCTGATATTGACTGTTCTTGACAACAGTAAGGCCAACCATACCTCAGCTTTACAGACAACTACTACACTCACAGAAGTAGAGAAGTTTAGGTTAGATGAGGAATATCTGCAGATAGATAATGCCCAAGGAGAACTTTCTTCTAATGTTTTCTCCACTTATTGAGTGAGTATGTCGAGATGATGGATGCGAGAGATTGTTATATTTGCACGCAGATTCCTTCATCATTTGAGGAAAGACTTACTTATCAAAGTTTGCCCCTCACTTATGGAATAAATTGTGGTCTGTTACTAACAAGATTCTATAACCAGGAATACATTCAGTATTTCTATTCCAGTTATGACGTTGTGTTTTCCTTTGTTCCTATAATTAAGTATCTGAGTAGAGTAGCTAAGGAGAACATATAGAATTAGTGAGGGGATTCTTTGAACCTACATTGACATTTGGCACTGCTTACGCACATAGAAATAACCTGATATGCTTGCTTACACCTATAGAAAAGAGCTTCTTAGATCAGACAGATGACAGGAGAAATTTGAAAAGGGCTTTGAGAAAAGGACATTTAGAAATGATCATGCATTTAGTGAGATAAAGACACAAGGAAGGTTAGCTTTAGATGAACAACACATAGGAAAGCTTTGTGTATATAGGTCTAAATCTAGAACTGATACATTTTCTGTGGGAACAAGTGAATGCAGACATGTGTTTTTGTTTCAGAGTAAATGTACGTTTATATTGAATGGACAGGGTCCAGCAATTCCAGGGTTTTATTACATCTGTGGACCAAATGCGTATTACCATCTTCCAAGAGGATGGTATGGCACGTTACTAGGGGCTAGTTTTCCCAAAGATATCTCAACTATAGAACTTGAGTAAATTCCCTAAAATGACTGAATTACATCATGTTAAACAAAAGTCAAAATCATATTCTGGCATGTTGGAGACGTATTTGGAGCGATAATTTCTTCAGAAGGAGTTATTTTGAATTCATTGAAAATTCGAAAGTTGTCTACTTTTGTGGATAACATGCTGACAATTTTTTCAGGAGCCATGATTCTAATGGATATAGAAATGGCTGCGGTAAGATCTATGACTTTTCAGAACCGCCTTGTGTTAGACATTCTTTTAGCAAAGGATGGCAGAGTTTGCAAAATGTTGAACTCTAAACATTGTTGTGCATATACTCCTGATAATAGTAAAGAAATTAGAAGCCTTAATAACAATCTGACTAACGATAGTGCTGATTTGAAATAGCTAAAAGAACCAGGAGTTTGGGAAATGGTTGACAAAGGAATTGCTTCTGTGGGAAATGGCTTGCCAATCTAGGAAAAGGGATAATGTTGAAAATAAGGGATATTTATTATTGTGATTTGCATAACTGGAGCATGGGGATTATGTAAATTGTATCATGTCATTACATTAAAGAGAATGCAAAATGACCAGAGGAGGGAAGAAATTAAAATGGAAAGTTTATTTAGGGAAAATTTGAAAAGAAAAAGAAGATATAGATAGGACAAATTTTAGAGGAGCAAAGATTTATGTGGGAAGATGTAAGTGTGATGACATCATCCTGACGGGAAGCGCGGACCCGGGTAGGTTAGTCGCCGCCTGGAGCACCATCATACAATAAACTGTGAACCAGATGACTGGTCCGTGTTGTCCCACGTAGCACGTTCCTTAAAAAGGGATGGGCGATTGATAGGAATAGTTTTTCCTCAACATATTATTGTAAGTGACTGGATACTTTTGTATTGACAATTACAGTGTTCAATAATCCATAGTATTTAAGATTTGGAGATACATTTTGCAAATTGGTCCTGAAGAAGCGTCACCGGACCCGGCTGGGCCACCAGCGACGCGAAACATGTTGACCCTGATGAGGGACAGCTAGGTAATTCCCTGCCTCCTCTCTCTTTTTTCTACCTATTTTTATCACAGAGTGATGGACCATTGTCTCTGTTTCACTCTGATTATTTTTAATCTTGGCCTCTGACTTCAAGATAGACTATTAAACAGATCACTCATTCTGATTTCAGTGAGTCAATTTGAATTGCTATCTACCTCTCTTTTTTGATCTCCATACCTCTCACTTTTATATAGGGTAGTGGCATCATCTATTAAGATCTCCGGCAAAGAGCCCCCCCGTTTGGGGTGGTGCCCGTCAGACATTGCAGTGCCAGTCTGACGAGGAGCAACTCCGATGATGAAGCATGACACCCTCCAGGGTGTGTGAGGTTTCTGCTCCTAAAGATTAGGACTCCCTACCTAGTATCCTTTCCTTCTCCAACTGGAACAGTGTATTATTTGTATTTTGATGACATTTTTAGTCACCAGGGGAGGGATTGTGAATGCTGAATTTTTACTAATAAATATTCATGTATTCTGAATGTTGAATCCGCATAGAATTTGACTTAATATAGAAAATAATGCACGACTTGGGAAATGTGCCTACTTAAGTGGCCGTGAGTATTCACCGAGTGTCCTTATTAATTGCTTATCAAAATGACTTGGTGTGCTCATGTTTAGATTAATGTAGTAGTATGTTATATTAATGATTACGTATTATGTATTTGCTTTATTAACTGTAAGCCTTAAGTTAGCAAGGTCTTGGGCCTACTTGCACAGCCTCATGTTAAACTGTACTGTTAAGGTAATGCTGTGAGAAAATGTTTGATTAAAGAAATTAATATGTGAATTGTTATTTTCCACTGAGTTGACTAAACACTAGCAAATGTTTTCTTTTCCCATGAGAATTGCTTGTTAGAAAATCGTGTGATAGTTACTGATACAATGTAAAGTTAAATATGTGAGAAAGCAATGTTCCCATGAGCTAAGAATGGATGCTGACTGAAGGGCAGAGAGATACGAAATTATTACCTGACAACTCCGACAATGGGAACAGGAGAAGAGGAGCCAATCATCGAAAGTGAAAGCCAGTTTAGTTATGTCCTAGATTTTAAGTTCTACCTTTATTGGACTAAATGTAAACGTACAATTCTTTGACCAAGCGCAACGTGGGAAGAGTCTTAGATGATTTTAACTCAGCCTGACTGCACACAGAGAGAGGAGCTCATTTTTCCTAAATCCTTTGCTGAGAAGCACCTTTTTGATCATTCTCACCTTCCGTGCTCATTCCTATTTCATTTCTCTTACTTAGGGAATTCTTTCTTTAACTTTATTGCTTAAACTTCTGATGCTGAAGGCTGATCCTTTAGACTATGTTTTACAATTGGTTCAGATAGCTTAAGATCCCCTGTTCTGAACCCCTCCCTTTTGTGTTCCGATGCTGATCTAACAGATGTCCAGTTGATAAAGACAGTCGCAGCTTGCTGATCCATACCGAGGTATATCAAATGTTATTGTTTTGAAGTAATTTGTCTTTTTGTTCCTAGGTACTAACCACAATTTTGATAGAGCCATAGCTAGATGTTTTTCCAAATTTGTGTTGACTAAATTGATTTGCATGATGTCCCCACAAGCTATTCTAATCAGAAGGTTAGTGAGGGATGAACCTAAATGCTAGTAGGTTGCTATTAATAAATAATCAATGTTACTTAGTTGCAGAATCTAAATGGATGCTATTTCTGTATGTATATAATTGGATTTTGAGACTAAGTTACGTGATATTAGCATTGTTAACATGGGGGAAAAAACATTCTAACTTTTACAAGAAAGGTGTGGTTATTCATGGCCAAATAGGTCATGGTGCATGAGATTACTGACTCCAAAGATAATTAATACTAATGATTGATATTGTTAATGCTTTATATTGAAATTAAGTCCTATGGTGTGATTTACTCTAAGTGCAGTCAACAGGTCAATCGAACCTCTAACGTGTCCCCATATGAGTTAAAGATAAGAACCCAAGGTCATGATCAGACGCGCTAACACTAGCTAAAGTAGTAAAAAACCACCCCTATTTTTTAAATTAGGGGCTTAAGGCAAACATTTCTCCAGTAAAATAATTTAATTAATATTTTATAAAAATAGCCTGTCATGGAACAAAAATGTGCAAAATTCAATTAACGGTGATAAAAATGTGCACAGGCCTTTGTAAAGCCCTACTCTAAAATGTCATTGACTTTACTCAAGTTCCTACTTTTATAGCACCTTAAGACCTAGCGTAACTGGTGTTTGGGGTGGGCTCAACAATCTTTAGGAAGTCTCTTCTTTGATGAGAAAACATGATAGTTTCCATTGCTCTTACAGTGTGTATCATTGCCGGCTTGCATAACAAATAGGTAAAATTGTATGTTTGTTTTGATGTTAGAGTCTTTATTTTAACAGCGTTGATGTTCCTTTTGAGCAGCTATACTTCTTGAAAATAGCCCTTAATTTAATCTCTAATGGAAGCCTATTCTGTGGTTGTTAGTGACCATCCTGAATAATAATCCATACCTGTAAAGAATATTTTTTATTAATAGTTATGTGTATTATATGACCAAAATTCAGGGCTAGACAGACCTTTTATTCCACTTTGCATTTCCCCAGTGGACTAGAGCTCTGGGAGGCAAGTTTTTAAAGCCCATTGGCTCTCCTGTTGCCTTTGTCACTTTCCTCACCTTCCTAAATTTAATTCCAGCAGGAACTGGGAGGCTTCAAGAGAGAGAGAAAGAGAGGGAAGGGAAGGGGAAGGTTGAGAGCAAGCAGAGAGAAATAGGAGTGATGAAAGGATAGAGGAAGAATGGATTGAAGAAAAGTAAGAGAGTGTGTTAGGAGACAAAGGTGGGGGCTGGGTGGCACATTTTTGCTAGGGCTGTTTTTGGCTCCTAAATCCAGCCCTGCTAAAGTTTGCCACCAGCTGCTCATATAATGGAATATAGTAATGTGGAATATACATCAACAAAGTTTGTAACCCCTCACCTCTGTTTTTTAAATGCACAAGCCAGCGACTGCAAGCTGCGCACAGAGGGCAGTGGGGCTTGCAAGTTTCAGTGATTTGTGAGGAGCCATTATGCTTTGTCAAGTTTCATTTCTAAAGACATAAGTATACCTGTGTAAAGGACAAACAAACTACTTCGCCAACCAGGAGAAAAGCATAAATCATGTATTTTTATTACTTTAGAAGTCTATCATAAACTGGGCTCCAATATTTCAAATGTGACAAGCAATCTATACGCATGAATCACAATTTGTATTCCATTATTCCACATCGGCTGGGTAATGCAGTACCGTTTATGGAGATTGCTTTTAACATGGTTATATAAAAATTCTATTTTTTACAGTAAGCTCTTGTTCCCAAATTTGTTGGTTTGTCAAGAATATTTCATAACAAAAACATTTTCTTCAGATGAAAACAACTACAAAATGTTGGGCCTCATTTACAAAGAAGTGATGCAGCGCAACGCAGTGGAACATTTTGCAGCGCGCCGTCATTTCCGAAAAACAGGGATGCACTGCATTTAGTACAATAGGACCCACCCCTGTATTTTCCCTAGTTCTGGTGATAAAATTAGCTGCCGAGCGCCAACACCATAGTGCAAGGTTGCCTGCATTGCAAGGAATGATTGTTTATGTGGAGGAAGGTATCCCTTCCAGCCCATAAACAATCAATAATGGTGATTTGTTACTTCTATGTGTACTGCATAACGCAACACACATAGAAGTAAATAAAATATATTATTTCAGGATTGTTTATGTGCAGGAATGTAGCACACATAGAAAAAGCAAAATCAAAATAATCTCCTCATTGTGCCACTCTAATGCCACCCCTGGGTTGGCGTTAGTTTTGGGAGCTGCCTCATGTTTATGACTTCTCATAAATCTGGGGCAGCGTTCAAAGGCAATGGGTGTGGTAGTGGAACACCCATTGCATGCCCCTTTTAGGCAAAGTGACGTGTGTAAAGGGGTCGTATTTACTAGGCGGTGTTAAGCCACAAAAAGTTGGGTGCATGTGTGGGAGGCTCAATCACTGGATTGAGCCTCTCAGTGAAGCTCAATCCAACCGCGGCTACTGAGCGCAGATAGCCTGGTAAAGCTACTGCAACTGGGTCCAAAGTAGCTGATAAATATGCTACTGGGCAGTTTACACAACCATGGACTTGAGTCAAGACAGACAAAGAACATGCATGAAGCTCATGACAAAACAACATAAAAGGTTTTGTTTAGTTAGGCATTCCCAAAGCCGGGGCTTTGCACAGACTTTCTCTCAATTCCATAAAAGCTTTCATACAGGCTTAATCTAACACTAAGGGATCAGTAACTTATTTGGGAGTCAGCTTCTGCAATGGCTTCCAAATGACTGAAAAGTTGGGAATCCACTGGACAATAGCTTACGATTCCCAGAAACATGATGATATCTCTCTGTGTGGCTGGGGACTTCATCTGCAATATGGCTGTGACCCTTTCTCTGGATATTTTTCTAGTTCCTTTCTCAATTAGGTGACCCAAATATTTCACTCCTTTCTGACAGTATTGGATTTTTTGCTGGGGACACTTTATGACCATTCTTCCCTAAATGATTCAGTAAGGCAATAGTAGCATACTTGCATGCGTCTCTCATCTTTGATGCGACTTACAAATCATTAATGTACTGTACCAATGTCGATTGGAAAGGCATTTCCAATGACTTCAAATTCTTTTTCAAGATCTGGTTGAAAATGGAAGGTGACTCTGAAAACCCTTGATGAATTCTACACCAACAGTAGACTCGATCCAAAAATTTGAAACTGAAAATACATTGACTATCCTCATGAAGAGGTACAGAAAAGAATGCTTGTGATAGGTCTATTAGGGTAAATCATTCATCATCGCGTGGGATCTGAAACAAAATCGCTGCTGGATTTGGCACTACTGGGCAACATTTAATCACAATGTCATTTAGTTTTCTCAAATCGTGAAGAATTTGAAATTTCCTACAGGGCTTTCGTAAACCCATTATCAGTGAATTACATGGACTGCTCAACACTTCTTTAAAAACTCCTTGGTTTACAAACTCTGCAATTGTGGGCGCAGTCCCTTCAGTTGTTTTCTGCGTCGTGTGATACTGAGGAATCTGGGGAAAAATCGTGATTGGTTTGACTGGGACCTTAACTGGCTCAAATCCTTTTATTAGACCAATGTCTTTTCTTGAAAAATCCCACACTTTCATCTTAACTGTTCCCTGTAAATCGGAAGTACAATCTCTCACTGTGAAAACTGGAAAGAAGCTAATCAAAGTACTCCTCATTCACTGTGTCACAATCTGTTTCTGGGGTCGGATCATATTCATCATCGCTGTTTGTCTGAATTTCAATTCCATCATTTGAGCAAGTAATTGAACATCTGGTTTTACACAACAAGTCCCTTCCTAGTCAGGATACCAGATTCGAGTCACAAACTATGAATTTGTGTAATCCTTTAAAGTTGCCAATTTTGACCTGAACTGGTTCTGTAATTGGGTTGGTCAAATAGTGATTCGGGACTCCTACAGTCTGGACTGTTTTTCCTGAAAGGGGTAAGTTCGGAACTTCTGCAGTTCTTACTGTAGTGCGCGTTGCTCCTTTGTCAACCAAGAATGAAACTTTATGACCCACTACTTTTCCTTTTAGATATGGACCTTTCTGATCTACCTCTAGGGAAGCTGCCAACACACATTCTTCTTCATCCGAACTCTCACTCACCCAATCATCATTTATTCCAGTCTCACTGCGCAACAGGAATTAGTGTACTGTGTTATT
Source organism: Pleurodeles waltl (assembly GCF_031143425.1). Classification (NCBI taxonomy): domain Eukaryota; kingdom Metazoa; phylum Chordata; class Amphibia; order Caudata; family Salamandridae; genus Pleurodeles; species Pleurodeles waltl. The sequence goes on along the minus strand of NC_090440.1, from coordinate 100,780,476 downwards.
ACTCTGATTAAACCTTCGACCTGTGACCTGCTGAGGTAGCATCAGATGCTGCTGCTCCATTGGGGCTTGAGGTAGTTGAATTTGCTGTCTAGCTACCTTTTGAACTTGCAATTGCTTTGTCTGCAACAGGGACATCTGCAAACATGGCATTTGCACCTGCTGTATTGGTGGAACACCTTGCATCTGATTCATATTGCTTTGAAAATATGGATTATGACCTTTCATTCTCAGTCCTCTCATGTTTTGAAAAGAATTGATCACTCGTCTGCTGATCAACACCTTCTTGACCTAACATTGGACACTCCTGCTTCCAATGTCCGAGCCCTCTGCAAGCGTGACATGGCAACAGTCTCTTCAATCCTGGCACATCATTCTGAACCAGTACATTATTTAAATCAGGACTATGATTCACATTTCCAATTCCTCCATGGCCTCTACCTCTTGCTTGATTTTGAAACACCACGTTTCCCTGCTGCTTTTGTTGCGGAAAACTTCCCTGCATTCCTGTTTGTGCCACTTTAATCTGCATCACCATTGCTTTTCTTTCAACTTTCTCTGCTTCAACTCAATCTCATCACTACAGTACTTTGCATACTGCAATACCTCATCAATCTGCTTTGCTTGCCAGCAAATCAAATGACTCTTAATCATCTGGCTAATTTCAGGTCTCAATCCTTCAACAAATCGGAACACAAAATGAATCATCTCTTTCGGCTCAATCATTTCAGTACCACTATAACGCCTGCAACAATGGGCATGTATTGATTCCTTCGCTTCCTGGGCTGTCCTGTCTGTTCTCTGCCAGGCGAAATTCTTGTTTTAAAAAAATCTGTCACCTTATAGTAATACTTCATCATGTCAGGGGATGGTGCACCTGTTGCTGGATCTCTCTGAGGTTCTCTTGTTGGCCAAATTTACACTTCTCTTGCATTCAACCCATAAGTCTGCTGGAACTACTATCTCTAACAGGGTGTTCAAATCCTCCAATAGGCATTTTGCTTGTTTCGCAAACCTGTCTGTCTGCTGATATCATTCCACTGGCTTCTCTCTCAACCTGGGATAATCATTTGTAAATGACAGAATGTTGTTTCTGCTCCAAGGGACATGGACAAAATCCCTTCCTAGAATCTCTCTCATTGGTAGAATTTTCACTGGGTCCTCAACCTGCTGCACATTTGCAGTAAGATTTGCAGAATTGCTTTTCTTCACCCATCCGCCTTCCCATTTGTCTAATGCTACCCATGTTTGAATGTTCTGTATTACTTCCCTAAGGTGAATTTTCATTCCTGGTATTCTCATGTTATCAAAATCTTTTGAGTCAAAATTTAATCTGTAACTCCTCTTCAAGTGCTTCATCCTCTCAATCTCTATGTCATTTTTCTCTGCTAGGTCTGCTAATTTCTGATGCACTATTCTTGCCTTGTTGGTAACCAGCTTACATAGGAAACACAACTTGTCTTTCTTGAATGTATCAATCCTGTCTAATCCCATGGTTCCCTCAATTAGGTCTTCTGTCTTTAGCCTGAGCCTAGTCAAATTCAGGGCACTTCCTCCATTAGGATCTCCTTGAGTACTACTCCACCTCTTTAACCATTCAGTTAACTGCTGAGCTGTCAAACCTTGTAGCGTAACATTATTGAGGCTTACACATGGAACTTGCTGTAATGTTAGGTTCAGGTTTCTGGTGTCACCATGCCTGGATTTGGACCTATGTATGATCTCATGTCATTATTTGGAGGAGTCCTGAAAGGACTTAAATCAATTAACGGACCTGTTCCGTCAAATGTTGGTCTCATGGGACTTGTCATTCTCGCATTTGCGTTACATCTCTTCCTTTCTACACTCGGATTCAGCGATTTCTGCTCACTGTTCTCGTTATTTCCCTGGGCGAACAACGGTATGACCGGAACTATGGTAACTGGTACTGACACTGCATCTTGGCTTGGTCTGACATTTAGGTCTTGTGGGTGCACTATTCCTGTATTCTGATTTGCCAAAGGTGAACGTTCATCCTGTTATGGAGGTGTATCTTGGAACTGTCTGTGTCCGTATCAGCGACATCAAGTTCGAGGTGGACTCTATCTGGACCAAACTCTGCTTCTGGTAAACCTGTCCTGTTGGCATGATTAGGTTTGTTGCAGTATCTATGATGGGTACAGCAGCGTAAATTCTGGGAATATCCATTTGCGGCATAGGCCTTTGAACTGCCTAAGTAACTAGAGAATTATGGCTAACCTGTATCTGGCGCTGGGTTGATTCAACTGATATCAGGGCTGTAGGATCGCTTCTCCCATGTGCTACATATGGCGGGGACGATTTCTCGATAGCTGTAAAATGAATTAATCATCATCTGACTATTCATCATCTGTTAAAGACTTCCTAGATTCTGTGGATTTCAGTTCTTTGTCATTAGAAGGATACAAATCCCTCTTTCTGGTGCTTTTTCTAGCTCCGTTCTCATTCTCTTGTGTAATTGCAGGAAACAATTTAATTCTTTGTAAAGTCTCTGTTCTCCAACATTTCTGATCACTATCCCATCTAGCCTCTGTGTCTTTTCAGCTTTTCTCATTCTTCTCTCGAATTTCAATTGTTGTTGCTGTCTATCCACTAGTTCCCAAATTGGGAATGCTTCAAACTGTACTGGTCTCGAAGGAGGTTTCAAATCATACAATCATCTCCTCACATTCTCTAGGCTCCTCAAATTAAATGCGCCATTGGCAGGAAACGCTAAGCTCCCATCTTTCTCTGTCACTTTGCACCATTGTTTCAGCCACAGACATGGCACAGCACCCTGCTCTTCGAATGCAATATAGATGGGTGTACCTTTTGGGGGTGTAATTTCTCCTATTCTCGTTGAAATATACATATCTCCCCTTAGGGCGCTCTTTAAAGCTTTGAAAAATGTAATCTTCAGTTATTTTACGCTATTTTCAAACAAATCAGGAAGTGACTTTCAATCCCAAAATCATTTCGACCCACAAATTTAACTCTCAACTGATGAGTGGGTCTGTTCTGCTGCACATAGGACTCGCCAAATCTCAGTCGAAAACCTTTCACTCACTTTAACATGCACTCTCAAGTTTGTCAACCATGTCCGATTGACTTATTAAACCAGACAAATTACAACAATAAACCAAGCGTCTCATACACTTTTCAATATACTCCGGAGTCCTAGACCTCGCAGAGCCCGTATACCAACAACCGCGTGGAAAATGTTTGAGCACAAAGCAGACTCCCTAATCCCTCATAAACATCACAATTCACCTGCGATTTGCATAGGCTGTGCAAGAGTGAAACCTATTCCACTCTCACTGTCACTAGAACGTGGAGAACATTCTCAAACAATCATTGGCAAGATCCAAGGTTCTGGGAAAGTCATTCTAAGTTTTTAGGGACACATTTTCTCTCCACTTTGCATAACCAAGTCCGAAAATCTTAACTTTCACCAATTTCTCTTACCCAATCTGCGAACTCTTTTCTATCTTTAGGGGACTAACCATTACCCCATTACCATTTCTAGGGACTAGATATTTCTCAAGAGGAAACTTTTGTGGTGGCGTCTTAAGGAGAAGTAATCATCCTACTCTCTTACCTTCTGTAGAGGGCAAATGCAAATTGGCCTTAAGATGATGGGCTCTTAAGGAGACTAACCGTGTACCAGGGCCTTTATGATGGGCTCATAAAGAGACTAGCCATCATACTCTACTACCATCTCTGTTAGTGCGTCTGACCTTATTTGGGTTCTTATCTTTAATTCATAAGGGGATGCGCTAGAGGCTCGATGGATCTTTTGACTGTGCTTAGAGTAAATTCCAACATAGGACTCAATTTCAACACAATTCATTAACAATATTGTTAGAAATTGAGTCTTTGGTTGGCAGTCAGGATACCCCCCTGTCCAAGCAAGGACCCTCACTCTAGTCAGGGCAAAGGAGAATCACCCTCACTTAACCCCCGCTCACTCCCATGGTAGCTTGGTACGAACAGGCAGACTTAACTTCAGAAGCAATGTGTAGAGTATTTGTACCAACACACACAGTAACTCAGTGAAAACACTATAAAATGACACAACACATGTTTAGAACAATAGGTAATATTTATCTAAACAAAACTAGACCAAAACTACAAAAATCCAACATACACAAGTCAAGATATGAATTTTAAAAAGAATGAGAGTCTTAAATTCCAAGAAAACAGCGAGAGCACTGTTAGCGTTCAAAAATACCTGGGGAGCGTCAAAATAAAGCCGCATGGGTGAGTGTGCGTCGAAAAAGGCCAGCAATGCATTGATTTCTCACTCGCAAGCAAGACTGTGCATCTTTCCTCCTTCAGTTGGGTCGCGTGAGTCGTTTCTTCTCTCACCCAAGAGAGTGATGCATCAATCCAGACAGGCACTGCGGGTCCAGGAAGGCTTTGCGTTGTTTTTCTGCGCCCAGCGATGTTCCATTGAAAATCTGGTTGCGCGGTATCACGAAACCGCGCTGCGTGGGGTTTCCACATTATCAGCCTCCATTAGCGGGTGTTGCACGTCGTTTCTCCAGCTGCGTTGCATTGATCTTCCAGCCGCGATGAAGGTGGAGCATTGATTTCAGCTGTGAAGCTGGTGGAGTGTCGTATGTCAGCTGTGTCACAAATGGTGCATCAAAACTTTCCCCGCACGGTGGTCTGTGCGTGGATTTTCAGTTCTTGTCTGCCAACTTCACCTTTCAAGGGCCCAAGGACTGGATAGGGCACCACTTGGCAGGGCAGGAGTCTCGGCAGAGAGTCCAGGTGCTGGCAGGGGAAGTCTTTGATGGCCCTGAGACTTCAACAACAGGAGGCAAGCTCAGTTCAAGCCCTTGGAGATTCTTCTCAAGCAGGAATGCATAACAAAGTCCAGTCTTTGTCCCCTTTTACAGGCAGAAGCAGCAACTGCAGGATAGCCCAACAAAGCAAAGTCACAGGCAGGGGCAGCACTTCTCCTCACTCTTCTGCACTTCTCCTTGGCAGAGGTTCCTCTTGATTCCACAAGTGATCTGATTTTCAGGGGGTTTGGGTCCTCTTCTTATACTCCTTTCTGTCTTTTAAGTAGGCCTACTTCAAAGAGAAGTCTCTGTTGTTTTTAAGATCCTGCCTTGCCCAGTCCAGACCCCAGACACACAGCAGGGGATTGGAGACTACATTGTACGAGGGCAGGCACAGCCCTTTCAGGTGTAAGTGACCACTCCTACCCTCCCTCCTAGCACAGATGGCTCATCAGGATATGCAAGCTACACCCCAGCTCCCTTTGTGTCACTGTCTAGAGGAGAGGTGCAAACAGCCCAACTGTCAAACTGACCCCGACAGGGAATCCACAAACAAGCAGAGTAACAGAATGGTTTAAGCAAGAAAAGGTCTACCTTCTAAGAGTGGCATTTTCAAACACACAATCTAAAAACCAACTTCACTAATATATGTATTTGTAAATGGTGAGTTCAGAGACCCCAAATTCCACATGTCAATCTGCTCTCAAAGGGAATCTACACTTTCATCACATTTAAAGGCAGCCCCCATGTCAACCTATGAGAGAGATAGGCCTTGCAACAGTGAAAACCAAATTTGGCAGTATTTCACTGTCAGGACATGTAAAACACATAAGTGCATGTCCCACCTTTCACATACACTGCACCCTGCCCATGTGACTACCTAGGGCCGCCTTACATGTATAAAAAGGGAGGGTTTAGGCCTGGCAAGTGGGTACACATGCCAAGTCTAATTGGCAGTTTAGAACTGCACTCCCAGACACTGCAGTGGCAGGTCTGAGCCATGTTTACAGGGCTACTAATGTGGGTGGCACAACCAGTGCTGCAGGCCCACTAGTAGCATTTGATTTACAGGCTCTGTGCATCTCTAGTGCATTGTACTAGGGACTTACTAGTAAATCAAATATGACAATCATGGATAAGCCAATTACACCTACATTTTATATAGGAGCACTTACACTTTAGCACTGGATAGCAGTGGTAAAGCAGTGGTAAAGTGACCAGAGTAACAAAAACAAAACAGCAAAAACAGAATCCGGCATGCATCAACAACCTGGGAAACAGAGGCAAAAAGTTAGGGGAGACCACACAAAGGATGCCAAGTCTAACAAATATCAATCAACAGTATCAATTATCTTTGGAGTCAGTAATCTCATGCACCTTGACCCCTTTGGCCATGAATAACCACACCTTTCTTGTAAAAGTTAGAATGTTTATTTCCCTATATTAACAATGCTATTATCACGAAACTTAGTCTGAAAATCAAATTATATACATACAGAAACAACACTGGTTGACCAAATCTTCTAAAGAATCTCAATTTAACCCAACATGAATTATTATACACTCTAGAATAACTGCGCAATAGAAAAAGCATACATTTAGATTCAGCAACTGAGTAACATACATTTTTTATTAATAGGAACTTTCTAGCATTTAGGGTCATCCCTAACAAACCTTCTGATTAGAATAGCATGCTTGGACTTCATGCAAATCAATTTAGTCAACACAAATTTGGAAAAACATCTAGCTATGGCTCTATCAAAATTGCAGTTGGTACCTAGGAACAAAAAGACAAATTACTTCAAAACAATAACATTTAATATACCTCAGTATTGATCAGCAAGCTGCACCTGTCTTCGTCAATTGGACATCTGTTAGGTCAGCATCAGCATCGGACCACGAAAGGGAATGATTCAGAACAGGGAACCCTAAGCTATTCGAAAAACATGTAAAACATAGTCTAAAGGATCAGCTTTCAGCATCAGAAGTTTAAGCAATAAAGTTAAAGATATTGGGCCAGATGTATGAAAAAAGCCTTTTGCAATTCAGAAATATCGATTTTTTTAAAATCGCTATTTCTGATTCGCAAAATGCAATGTATTATATTTGAAATTCGGTAAAAGCGATTTCTTAAAAATCGCAAATGCTATAACCGAATCGCAAATTGCGATACCGGCCCATTTGCACCTATAGGCCCATATTTGCAAATTTTTTGCATTTCCCAAATTGCGAATTCCTAACTGGAATTTGCAAATTTGGGAAATGCAAACCCCAGGGTGCTGGGGGCTTAAGGCCCCCTCTGCTGCACCCCAAAACAATTTTGGAAGACATGTAAGGTGCTCACATGCCAAAAGGGCATGTGTGCGTTACAGGTCAATTTTAAAAATGCATTTTTAATGCATTTTTAAAATTTGCACATGGTTACCACCAAGGTCAACTTGGTGGTAATAGCGATTCCTTAATGAACAATTCGCATTAAGGAATAGCTTCATACACGTGCTTAAGGAATCGCAAATTGCGATTCTCTAAATGGGGTCTCAAGTTTAAGGAATCGCTATTTTAGCGATTCCTTTAAATTGCGTTCAGAATGCCTTTCATACATTCTGAAAGAACTTTTTGCATCTGGCCCGCAATTCTCTAAGTAAGAGAAATCAAATAGAAATGAGCACGGAAGGTGAGAATGATCAAAAAGGAGCTTCTCAGCAAAGGATATAGGAAAAATAAGCTCCTCTATCTCTGTGCAGTCAGCATAAGTTAAAATCCCCTAAGACTCTTCCCATGTTGCCATTGGTCAAAGATTCGTCTGTTTACATTTAGTCCAATGAAGTTAGAACTTCAAATCTAAGATATAACTAAACTGTCTTTCACATGTCTATGATTGGCTCCTCTTCTCCTGTTCCCATCGTCGGACTTGTCAGGTAACAATTTTGTATCTCTCTGTCCTTCAGAGAGTGCATCCATTGTTAGCTCCTGGGACATTGCTTTCTCACACAGTAAACTTTACAATGTATCAGTAGCTATTTCATGATTTTCTAACAAGCAGTTCTCATGGGAAAAGAAAACATTTGCTAGTGTTTGGTCAATTCAGTGAAAAAGAACAATTCACATATTAATTCAAGCAAACATTTTCTCACAGAATTACAATAACAGTACAGTTTAACATGAGGCTGTGCAACTAGGCCCAAGACCTCACTAACTTAAGGTTTACAGTTAATATATAATATGTAATCATTAATATAACATACTACTACATTAATCTAAACATGAGCACATCAAGTCATTTTAATAAGCAATTAATAGGGTCACTTCGTGATTACTGGCGGCCTCTCAAGTAGACACATTTTCCAAGTGTGCTTTATTTTCTATATTAAATCAAATTCTATGAAGATTCAACATTCAGAATACATGAATATTAGTAAAAATTCAGCATTGACACTAGCATAAAATACACTAATTCCAAATCTAGGGCACCTCTCAGTGTCAGGTCCAGTGACCTGAAACAATATCCAGCCAGTTGCATCTCAACAGGATTTGCAAAGTGAGTGAAGGGAGCACCACTTCACACAGAGGAAATGCTGGTCGGTCCTGCTCATCAGACCTCAAACAACATCTGAGGACAAAATTGCAACTGTATAAAAATAAGAAATAAAACTGGGAAACTAAAATTGAGAAGATGAAAATCTTTAACTGGGAAAGTGACCACCGCCAGTAGGTGCTTTGCAAAGAACATCGCCTTGCAAACCCTGACAATTCAGCAACATTAAGTTTTGCTCATCCTAGTTTGCAGGGTACCAGATATGATATTCTGTTTTGAATTCAAGGGCTCTGGAACAGCACCTGCCCATTTGGTATCACAGAAATGTATACACAAGTATTCCTGCGCGCTGCAAACCTAACAAAGGGGCATTTGCACTGCGGTCAATGTAAATGTTCCTGAGTTTTGCAGTCTATTGCATTATTTACAGACAAAAATAAGGCTGATTAGTTAAATGGATTCTTCTGGATCCAACATTTTCGTTTTTGGATAATAGACTTTTTTAGTCCTAGAGAAAGGCTCAAACCCAGTTCTTTTAGTTAAACATTTCCAGAAACCCATTTCTATGAAATGAAAATACACTAATTTCACAAAACTGATTACTAGCTACTTAGCCACGGGTTTGAACTTCAGCAGCTGGCATCAACTCAATAAACTAAATTTAAAAAAAATATTTATTTATTGAATTATTCACCATGTACCAACAACCTGCACGTCATAAGATTCACATACAATACATCATGATAGGCTTACCATTGTGGGTATATTTTTAGATTATCATACCCACAAGAATTCAGTCAACTTTCTGCACATAGGTTACTGATAATTACCATTATATAGGGCGGAGGCCGCTGGGAGGACATTTCAGTGATGCATAGGCAAGTCTGAAATGTAGTTGGCAGTACGCTGTATCAGGGAGCCATTGCTTTGTCAGTGGTACCAATCTTTGGATCCAGAACATGGCTACACGCCTCTTATTCAGAACTTACAAGATGGTAGCAAGTCATCAATAGTCTGTAGGGATGCCTGAGGTGTCTCCCAAGAAAGCAACTTAAGAAGAGAGATCAAAATGAGATTCCAATATAACTGACATATTTTGGAAAACGTCCTGCCAGGAGGAGCATATAAGAAGGCATATATAGAAGATCAGCTGACAGAGTCCCACGTCTTCCACATTTATCACACTTCTCCCGACCAAATTTAGAAATATGCTGTGCGGGTTTATAGTATTGGTGCAAATATTTGAATTGTATCAGCTTGTGTCTGTAGTGGAGTGAACTATTCTTTACTTGTGCAGAGCAATATGTCCAAGTTTTGTCGGTAGGCCTGTATCTTAGAGTATCTTCCCATTTTGATCTACCCCCAGTGACTTTGGCGCCATATCAGCCATGTAGTTAGCATACAAGTAGGTGATTAAGAGCCCCATGTCAGTTCATTCTATCTAGGATATAATAAGTGGCATTTTAGGCCGCTAGACAGGTATCATAGGGAGACCTGTTCAGGCCAAGGAGTCGGATGTAATAGAACGGCACTAATGGTGTGGTGCTGCTTTGGTACACAAATGTTACAGTACGAGATGAAGACACCATTCTCAAAGACCTTCCTCAATGTCAATAGTCCCATGTGTTGCAGTAGGGCCTTGATGGCCTTTTACCTAGTGGGTGGTAGAAGCAGGTTATAGTGATGGGTATGGCCATTCAAGTTCCATTCCCCTCACTAATTCCCACCATGCCCGAAACATTGTTGTGAGGATGCCCACATCTCATCAAGCTATGCATGAGGGTGCACCCATTTGTCCCAGGGGAAACTGAGTCCGAGCAATAGTACGCTCAGTTCAGACATGCATCAGCAGCACCTGGGACAAGGACCAATATTTTAAGTAATGAGCTTGTGCAACCAGATAATATGTGTAGAGATCTGGAGGTGCCAGATCACCAGTTTGCAATGGCCTAGTTAACTTGTCCCAACGCACTCTAGGCTGTCTTTCATGAAAAATCAACAGGAGAAGGGCCTGGCGTATTTCATGAAAGAAACTGAGTCATAGCATAGCTGGGAGATTATCAAACAGGTACAAATTTGGAAATACAATCATTATCATCATGGAGAATCTCCCTATTGAGCAGAGTGGGAGTTGATCCAGCATTCTGTGCACATTTTTATTGCTTGTTAGACCTGTGCCAAAACACTGCGGATTTATTCATCATAATCAAAGGAGATCCATAACCATAGGTATCACATACCATCCAGACTCCACTGGGAGCAATGTGGAACTGAGTAAGTGGAAAGATTTCAGATTTGCCCAATTTATCTGTAGCCCAGAGTATCACACCAAATTGGATCATATCTCAGAAAATGGGAGAGAGGTTATCGTCTGGTTGTTGTATATAAAGTATCACATTGTCTGCGTATAACATCATTGTCAGTGAATTATTTCCAAAGTGTTAGTCCTGTCAGCTCTAGGTTGGTCTTCTCCCAAACCTTTTGCATTCCTTCTCAATTTTTTACTGATCTTGTTTTTGCTGCATTAGGACTCTGCACAACTTACCACTGCTAACTAGTGCTAAACAGCTTGGGCTCTCTCCTCTAAACATGGTAACATTGGCTTACACACAATTGGCATATTTAATTTACCTATAAGTCCCAAGTACAGTTGTGTTGGAAATGGGGTCTCTAGGTGGCAGTGGTTTGTGCCCAGCATAAGTAGGGACCCTCACTCTAGTCAGCGTAAGGGAGTCACACAGCTAGGATAACCCCTGCTCACTCCCTTGTTAGCCTGGCACGAGCAGTCAGGCTTATCTCAGAGGCAATGTGTAAAGTATTTGTATACACAAACAGTAACACATTGAAAACACCACAAAAGTACTCCACACCATTTTAGAAAAATAGGCAATATTTATCTGAGTAAAATAAGACCAAAACAAGAAAAATCCAACATACATAACCACAAATATCCCTCTTAAAAGGTTAAATACAATTGTAGTTTCTTGAACTCAATGAAGCTCCTGACAGAGGAAAAGTACCTGAGATGTGTAAAAAATAAAGTTGATGCAGGCCGCAGGGGAGGTGCTGTGTTGAAAGAGCCAGAGATACATTTGTCCCTTACTGTTGCAGGGAAAGTGATGCGATGGTTCCTTGTAGATAGGAAGGGGAGGTGATGTGTCGGTTCCTCATTGCCACAGGGTTCTTCTGACACGCTGCGATGGACAGCTGGAACCTGCGTGGAAAGCCATGGTTGTTGCATCAAGCAGGGACCACACTCTGGTGCAGACAGCAGTGATGCGTCAAATTCTTCTAGCGATGTGTCAGTTCGGAATGGCGCACTGTGTCGATGTGTGTATTATCTCTTTGCAGCACCAAATATCTCTTTCAAGGGCCCAGAACGGATTTGGCACCACTTGGCAGGACAGGGCTCTCAGCAGAGGAGCCCTGGTGCTGGCAGATGAAGTCTTTGATGTCCCTGAGACATCTTAACAGGAGGCAAGCTCAACTCAAGCCCTTGGAGAACCTTGGAAAGCAGGATGTAGAAGGCAAAGTCCAGTCCTTTCACTCCCAGGACAGAAGCAGCAAACAGCAGGTCAGCACAGCAAAGCCACAGGCAGAGTGGCAGCACCTCCTACATCATCCAGCTCTTCTTCCTGTCAGAATGCCCTCAGTCCTGAAGTGTTCTAACTTTGTGGGGTCAGAGGTCCAGAATTTATACCCATTTCTGCTTTTGCAGTAGGCAAATTCAAAGAAAAGTAGTGCCCAAGACCCTGCCTTTCCTACCCTGTCCACAGACACACTCAAAGGGGTTGGAGACAGCTTTGTGTAAGGACAAGCACAGCCCTATTCAGGTGCAAGTGTCAGCTCCTCCCACCACTATAGCTCATCAAGACCCATCAGGATATGCAGGGCACACCTCATCTCTCTTTGAGCGACTGTCTAGAGTGAATTCACAAACAACTGAACTGTCATCCTAACTCAGACAGGAATTTCACAGACAGGCAGAGGTACAAAATGGTTAAGCAAGAAAATGGTCACTTTCTAAAAGTGGCATTTTCAAACTTACAATTTAAAAACCAACATCACCAAAAGATGTATGTAGGAGGCTGGACTGGCTTGTAGTGAGTACCAAGGGGTACTTGCACCTTGCACCAGGCCCAGTTATCCCTTATTAGTGTATAGGGTGTCTAGCAGCTTAGGCTGATAGATAATGGTAGCTTAGCAGAGCAGCTTAGGCTGAACTAGGAGACGTGTGAAGCTACTACAGTACCACTTAGTGTCATATGCACAATATCATAAGAAAACACAATACACAGTTATACTAAAAATAAAGGTACTTTATTTTTATGACAATATGCCAAAGTATCTTAGAGTGTACCCTCAGTGAGAGGATAGCAAATATACACAAGATATATATACACAATAGCAAAAATATGCAGTATAGTCTTAGAAAACAGTGCAAATCATGTATAGTTACAATAGGATGCAATGGGGAAACATAGGGATAGGGGCAACACAAACCATATACTCCAAAAGTGGAATGCGAACCACGAATGGACCCCAAACCTATGTGACCTTGTAGAGGGTCGCTGGGACTATTAGAAAATAGTGAGAGTTAGAAAAATAACCCTCCCAAGACCCTGAAAAGTGAGTGCACTAAAGTTCCCCTAAGGACAAAGAAGTCGTGTTAGAGGAATAATGCAGGAAAGACACAAACCAGCAATGCAACAACTGTGGATTTCCAATCTAGGGTACCTGTGGAACAAGGGGACCAAGTCCAAAAGTCACAAGCAAGTCGGAGATGGGCAGATGCCCAGGAAATGCCAGCTGTGGGTGCAAAGAAGCTTCTACTGGACAGAAGAAGCTGAGGTTTCTGCAGGAACGAAAAGGGCTAGAGACTTCCCCTTTGGTGGACGGATCCCTCTCACCTTGGAGAGTCGGGCAGAAGTGTTTTCCCGCCGGAAGGACGCCAACAAGCCTTGCTAGTTGCAAATCATGCGTTTGGCGTTTTTGGACGCTGCTGGGGCCCAGGAGGGACCAGGAGGTCGCAAATTGGACCTGAAGAGAGAGGGGACGTCGAGCAAGACAAAGAGCCCTCACTGAAGCAGGTAGCATCCGGAGAAGTGCCAGAAACAGGCACTACGAGGATGCGTGAAACGGTGCTCGCCGAAGTTGCACAAAGGAGTCCCACGTCGCCGGAGACCAACTTAGAAAGTCGTGCAATGCAGGTTAGAGTGCCGTGGACCCAGGCTTGGCTGTGCACAAAGGATTTCCGCCGGAAGTGCACAGAGGCCGGAGTAGCTGCAAAGTCGCGGTTCCCAGCAATGCAGCCCAGCGAGGTGAGGCAAGGACTTACCTCCACCAAACTTGGACTGAAGAGTCACTGGACTGTGGGGGTCACTTGGACAGAGTCGCTGGATTCGAGGGACCTCGCTCGTCGTGCTGAGAGGAGACCCAAGGGACCGGTAATGCAGCTTTTTGGTGCCTGCGGTTGCAGGGGGAAGATTCCGTCGACCCACGGGAGATTTCTTCAGAGCTTCTGGTGCAGAGAGGAGGCAGGCTACCCACACAGCATGCACAAGCAGGAAAACAGTCGAGAAGGCGGCAGGATCAGCGTTACAGAGTTGCAGTAGTCGTCTTTGCTACTATGTTGCAGGGTTGCAGGCTTCCAGCGCGGTCAGCAGTCGATTCCTTATCAGAAGGTGAAGAGGGAGATGCAGAGGAACTCGGATGAGCTCTTGCATTCGTTATCTCAAGTTTTCCCAGAGACAGAGACCCTAAATAGCCAGAAAAGAGGGTTTGGCTACCTAGGAGAGAGGATAGGCTACTAACACCTGAAGGAGCCTATCAGCAGGAGTCTCTGACGTCACCTGGTGGCACTGGCCACTCAGAGCAGTCCAGTGTGCCAGCAGCACCTCTGTTTCCAAGATGGCAGAGGTCTGGAGGACACTGGAGGAGCTCTGGACACCTCCCAGGGGAGGTGCAGGTCAGGGGAGTGGTCACTCCCCTTTGTCCAGTTTCGCGCCAGAGCAGGGGCTAAGGGGTCCCTGAACCGGTGTAGACTGGCTTATGCAGAATTGGGCACATCTGTGCCCAAGAAAGCATTTCCAGAGGCTGGGGGAGGCTACTCCTCCCCTGCCTTCACACCATTTTCCAAAGGGAGAGGGTGTCACACCCTCTCTCAGAGGAAGTTCTTTGTTCTGCCATCCTGGGCCAGGCCTGGCTGGACCCCAGGAGGGCAGATGCCTGTCTGAGGGGTTGGCAGCAGCAGCAGCTGCAGTGAAACCCCAGGAAGGGCAGTTTGGCAGTACCAGGGTCTGTGCTACAGACCACTGGGATCATGGGATTGTGCCAACCATGCCAGGATGGCATAGAGGGGGCAATTCCATGATCATAGACATGTTACATGGCCATATTCGGAGTTACCATTGTGAAGCTACATATAGGTAGTGACCTATATGTAGTGCACGCGTGTAATGGTGTCCCCGCACTCACAAAGTTCAGGGAATTGGCTCTGAACAATGTGGGGGCACCTTGGCTAGTGCCAGGGTGCCCTCACACTAAGTAACTTTGCACCTAACCTTTACCAGGTAAAGGTTAGACATATAGGTGACTTATAAGTTACTTAAGTGCAGTGTAAAATGGCTGTGAAATAACGTGGACGTTATTTCACTCAGGCTGCAGTGGCAGGCCTGTGTAAGAATTGTCAGAGCTCCCTATGGGTGGCAAAAGAAATGCTGCAGCCCATAGGGATCTCCTGGAACCCCAATACCCTGGGTACCTCAGTACCATATACTAGGGAATTATAAGGGTGTTCCAGTAAGCCAATGTAAATTGGTAAAAATGGTCACTAGCCTGTTAGTGACAATTTGGAAAGAAATGAGAGAGCATAACCACTGAGGTTCTGATTAGCAGAGCCTCAGTGAGACAGTTAGTCACTACACAGGTAACACATTCAGGCACACTTATGAGCACTAGGGCCCTGGGTTACCAGGGTCCCAGTGACACATACAACTAAAACAACATATATACAGTGAAAAATGGGGGTAACATGCCAGGCAAGATGGTACTTTCCTACAATGTATTTTTAAATTGTGAGTTCAGAGACCCCAACCTCCATATCTCTATCTGCTCCCAATGGAAAATTACACTTAAAAGATATTTTAAGGCAATCCCCGTGTTACCCTATGAGACAGATAGGCCTTGCAATAGTAAAAAACAACTTTGGCAGTATTTCACTATCAGGACATGTAAAACACACCAGTACATGTCTTACCTTTTAAATACACTGCACCCTGCCCATGGGGCCGACATTAGGGGTGACTTACATGCAGTAAAAGGTATGGTTTGGGCCTGGAAAGTGGGTGCACTTGCCAGGTCGAAATGGCAGCTTAAAACTGCCCACACTGCCCAAACTGCCCACACAGACAGGCATATCTGAAACATGTTTACAGGGCTATTCATGTGGGTGGCACAATCAGTGCTGCAGGCCCAATAGCAGCATTTGATTTACAGGCCCGGGGCACACATGGTGCACTATACTAGAGACTTACTAGTAAATCAAATATGCCAATCATGGATAAACAATTCAGCAATACAATTTAGGCAGAAAGCACTTGCACCTTAGCACTGGTCAGCCGTGGTAAGTTCCCAGAGTCATACAGCCAACAAAAATGAAATGGAGCATAGGATCAAAAACAGGCGGACACAAGCAAAAGGTCTGGGGATAACCCTTCCGAAAGGGCCATTTCCAACAAGCTGCACTACATGCGCCTAGGGCCTGTAAATTAAATGTTACGACTGGGTCTGCAGCACTGATTGAAGCCCTTTAAACATCAGACCAGCTATTACAGAGCCTGTGCATGCAACTGCAAGTTGCCATGTCAACCTGGCACAATAAACCTTTTCAGCAGGCCCAAACTTTCTTTTTTAATACATATAAGGCACCCCTAGGGTACGCCATGGTCAGCCCAGAGGCTAGGGTATAAAGTATTTACCAAGTAGAGCATGTACTTTTAATTTTGTACCTATCCTGGTAGTGAAAAACAAATACATTTTTCACTGCTCTAAGGCCTAACTCTCCCATAGGATAAGATTGAGGTGTAATGTCCAAATGGGAAAAGGTGACCAGTTAATGTTTGTTGTCTCTGGTATTTAGAATTCTTACTATGCCACTTTTAGAAAGTTAGCATTTTCTTGCTTTAGGGGCATATTTATACTTGTTTGCGCCAAATCTGCATAATTTTTTTTTACGCAAATTCGGTGCAAAACTATCTCCGTATGAATACTTTGGTGCTAGACCCGTCTAGTGCCAAATTTATGGAGTTAAAGTAATTTTTCGGACTTGGAAACCCACTTTGCGTCAATGAGATGCAAAGTAGGCATTCCCGTGCCAAAAATGACTCTATGGCCTTAGTGCCATATTTATCCCCGTGCTAAAATCACACACGGGAGGGAGGAGGGGTAAAATAATGATGCAAAGCTTGTTTTGCACCATTTTTCAAAATGCCTGGGACAGGGCAGACGTTAGGGGACACCATGGAATAAGCCCACAGGTGTCCTCCCCAGGCCCCAGGGACAACCACACCCACACCAGAGGGACAGCGGAAGATGGGGGACCCCATCCCAGGTAAGTATAGGTAAGTACAGGTAAATATTTTATTTTAATTTTTAAAGTGCCATTGGGGGCCCTGAAATGGGCCCCCCTACATGGCAATGGGTGCAAGGGCCATGCCCAGGTGACCCTAGTCCCCTGTGCTGGCCATTGGGGTGGTGGGCATGACTCCTGTCTTTTCTAAGACAGGATTCATGTGGTATTGATGCAAAACCTCCTTCTTCCACCTGACTAACGTAATTTTTTTTAACGCTAACCTACCCTTTGCCCCGGCTTGCACCATTCAATAAATATGGTGCCCGGCTGGTGCACAGAAATGGTGCAAGCCAGTGCTAAACTTTTTGGTGCAAAACTGTGTTAGTGCAGTTTTGCACCAAAAAGTATAAATCAGAACCTTAGTGCCTGTAGCCTGTCTCTGGTCGCATTACTGGGTGTAGTTGACAGTTGAGCTTTATGTATTCCTTCTAGACACCCACACACATGAGGGAGATTAGTTTTGCCTGGATGGACAACAGCTGGTGGGATAGGAGGGAGGAGATGGGAGCAGTCCCACTCACATTTGAATAGTCAGTGTCCTGCTGCCACATAAAGGACCACAAACCCCCTGTTGTTAGTCTGGAGCCAGGACACGGAAGGCAGGATGCGTGGGAACTTTAAAGGGAAATAACTAGAAACTTCTCCTCCACTTTAATGGCACAACTGGGTATAAATACAGGACCTCAGACACCAACTCTTCAGTACGCTTCTGGACCTGTGGATACTCTGCATAGAGGAATGGCTGCTGTGCTGCGAGAAGGAATGCCACTCTGTTGGACTGCTGCTCAAAAGTAATTGCTGCCCTGACGTGCTGACTTGCTGTCTGCCACACTCTTGCCTGGGGAAAGGAAAACTGGAGCTGCAACTTCATTTTGAACACAGAACCCCAGAGTGACTCCAAAGACTAGTCTGTGTGCCTCCTGATCTGAGCCTCAGGGACATAAAAGGCTCCCCACCAGCTTCAGTACTCAGCTGCAGCAAGCTCCTTACCCCCAAGTGGTGCCCCTGAGGTTCTGGACCCTTGGTGTGGCTCAGAGAGTTTAAATCAAGCTTTTGGGCTGTTCACAACAGTGAATGGATCTGTTCCCACCAAGGCTGTCGCTCGCACCGAAAACCACTCCAAGCCACCACCAGCCTGTCTCTTCTCAGTGTAGCATTGACCGTTCGAGGGGGACTGCCAGCAGGAAGCTCCAGCCCACCCGCCCATGACACCGCCTCCTCTTCATACAGAAAACTTCCAGAGATGCTCTCTTTGCGGCTCTCTCCAATGCGAACAAGACTCTTGGCACAAAATGTGAGGTAAAGCTTGAGCTGTACTAATCTGAGACTGTATCCAAACTGCCCTATATCACAGTCGGCTTGAACATTTGACTATGCTATAGTTTTGGCTGGTGCTATTTTACACATAATTCTTTAAAAAATCATATATCAGGTTCCACTGATTGGATTGTTGTCACTCTGGTTTTGTTTATTTATTACATTTAGCTCTATTTTTCTAACCTGGTGTGAAATATTTTTGTGTGGTGCTTTCACTATTTTAATGTTTGAAGTGCTGTACAAATACTTTACACATTGCCTCTAAGTTAAGCCTGACAGCTTTGTACCATGCTATAAGGTGATTGAGAACAGGTTATTTTGGGGTTTGCTTGCGCCTTACCCTGACTAGGATTGTGGTTACTGCTTGACCAGGGCTCACACCTCAGTCAACCAACAACCCAATTTCTTCACACAAGGCACACTCCACTATGGGAATGTAGTTCACTCACAAAGTTGGCTAGGGGCAGCAACAAAATGTTATAACAAAGCACGTATATCAGAAGCACCAGATGAAGGGCAACATATTTTGAGCCACCACTTTTCAGTTAACAGATGCCTTGATCAGAATAGTCCCTAAGAATTTACTTTGCATACATGAATGAAATGCAACACCTGATGAGCAAAAGCCTGTACCTAACAAATCCATGATCCTGTTTCATAAAAATTTACAAGGGTTTTTAGCCCATAAGTTAAAAAAAAACCTCAATTTTGCATTTCCTAAATAGTGAATCGCTGTTTAGGAAATGCAAAATGGAACGTATGAAAATTGTGATATCCTACTAGCGATTCCTGTGGAGTCACATTTCCTATTAGGAAATTGCTCTTTTGGAAATGTTAAACTATTAATACCTATGGACCTAAGCCCCCATTTAGGATATTTACCAAGAAAGTGGTACTCATCTACAGCACTCCTATGCCCTCTGGGTGAGTGAGTGCTCTGTACATGGCACTATAAAAACTGTATTTTCAATGCATTTAAATAATTGCACTGGTTACCATCAGATTAGTACCAATGGTAATAGCATTTCCTAAATTCCCCTTTCACATTTAAAAAATGCTATGTTCATGTGGTAAGGAAAACTCAAATAGGAAATCTCTATTTGTGGTTTCCTATTTTGTTGATCTTACATTTTAATTTCTACTAGGTAGAAATTGCAGTCAGCGATGCCACAGAGCCCTATTGTACATTAGAAAGGGGAGAGTTACATCTCTTAACCAGGCAAAATTGTGATTCAGCCAGTTAAGAAAGGCAAAAACCTTTTGTATATACCGGCCTTAATGTTTAGGCAAATCATTTTATTATGTGGAAAGGAACAGCTACCTATTGAAATTGCAGTCCAGCAAAATTGTGCTTTCATTTTGAAACAGGTTAAATTGAATATCCGGCACCCTAACTGTTAAAAATAAAAGAGAATTAGAAACCAAAAAGCCCCATTGGCCATTAGAATTGACACTATTATCCAGGGGCGGGTGATGTTGCAGAGATTATCTCTTGAGAATGTGCTGCAAGTCTTGCATAAGTGTCAGAGTTCAGCACATGTTGATTTTCACATGAACATATGGGCTGCTACACCATTTAAACTTGATGAGAGAAAACATGGAGTCTTGCTTCACATGTAACATTGTCTTTTAACCTTACCTAACGTTCCCATTATTAAATATTGCCCTTACTGGCAGGGATATCTTGAAGTAATTTTAACAGCCCTGATCCCTGTAAAGAGCAACCAGCAACGCTATAAATCAGTTGTGGCACACCGGGATGCACTAGGCATCTCGGGTGGGTACCCGATGAAGAAGCGTGCCACTAATGGATGTTAGTGGGGTGGGGGTTTATCTAAAATTAGGACTACCCATCCAACAGATCAAGAGATCTATCAGGACGTAGGTAGCAAACCCTCTCTTGTTAATTGTCGTCCAGTACAACTCATCACACAACATTTACATTTATTTCAGCCTCTTATAACTAAGCCTGTTTATCCTTGATTTGTATTTGAATACCGCTTTGAATCATTCTTCTTTTTTGTAACCCTATCAGTGACTCATATAATCTCTGTCAAGACCCATTCAAAGAGCTAATTCAGTCATCAGATTGGATCCAAAGAAAACCCTTCAACTCAGATATTATCTACCATTAAATGAATTACACTACTCAATGCCTTACTTTTTTAAAAAAAATAATACATCATGCTTTCCTCAACATTAAAACACAGTTAATTTACTCTGCACCAAACCTATTCACCTGAGACCTATTAATGTAAATGTTTCAGTTTCACACATTCTGATTTTGTGAAAGACATGACTTCAATGCGTTGCCATGGAGCCCAATCAATTCCTTTACTCCAAAGCTCTCCTCACTATATAGACTATTTATCACTCTACAGTACACAATATTTTTTGCATGTTTTATATGGTTAAAATGTTTTGTTACCATTTTGTATTATCGTCGATAACACACATAAATCCCATCATTTTAAAATACAATCTCACTTCAATCGGAACTTTGGCTATCAATTTTAATGCACACGTCCTCGTGTTTCATCACCACAAAACAGTTTTGATGATTCTAATTTATAAGAAAGTTAATCAATAAACTCATAAACTTGATAAAACACATTCCGAAGCTTCATTAGCATTTATTATATTCGTCAGAGCCATTATCCTTCTTGATAATTTGTCCCATACAAGTAGAAATTAGACATTTTTGTGCAATTATACGGGTGACGACACGTTAGACTAGCTCTGATGCAAAACTACAGACCCCAATATCTAAATTTTCCTCTATTCCAACGAAGTGCCTTTATATTTTAACACAGGTAGTTGTCACCACTACGGGTACAGACTTCAAAGGATGTGGCACTGTAGCTTCCTACATCCAGAAAACATTGCACGGCCAATAGGTATCGCCACTGGTACTGGACCCTGACCAATTGTCTTTGCCAATGTTTTTTTTTTGCCCCAACATGATGGCATGGATGCCCATCAGCCATCATAAAACAGAGATGCTTATGCCTTTGAAAATCCATTATAAGATGACGTTCACACACTTATGTGCAGGCATCACAGCCATTTTTGAAGAGTTTTTCTTTCGAAGCAAGTCAAACAGCATTGGCTAAGCCAAAAGTAGAGTGCTGAGGCCAAATAGCGGCAGTGTTCAGGAGGAGTTACATTTTGCAGTGGGGTTGGGGAGTGAAGGAGGTGGGGCTTAAAGAGAGAAAGGGGACAGCAGGAATAGCAGAGAGCTTACTAAAGGGGACTACCTCAACCTCATGTAAGCTTCCACGTAACACGCTTTAAAGACAGTCTACCCAGCCAATGGCAACTTCTAAAATTGCTAATAGCCAGTAGCTGAAGGAGTCTGACCAAACTCCAACTCTTCTGTGGTGCCTGCATATGCACACAAATGTTAGGTACATGTTGACAAGCAATGACCCACATGTTACGTGTCTTACTGCAGAGCTGGAACAGGTCAACAAATCTCTGTTAAGTAATGCTGCATATATATTGCTACAGGTGTAGAATAAACAATTTTGGGGAAAACCCTACAGGGTGAAAAGGTATACATTTTCTAAAGTATCTTACAAAATCTTTCAAGCTTCTGATTCTTGAACAACAACTTAGCTACAAGCACTGGGAAAAAAATTCAAACGATGGGGTCCCAACACAAAGAATGGCTGAATCTACAAGAAAACATTATTTCAATACAGGACTCTCTAGACCAGTGGTTCCCAACCTGTGGTCCGGGGACCCCTGGGGGTCCGTGAAGCTTCCTCAGGGGGTCCGCGACTGCTTAGAGAATTAAATAATATTACCAGAATATGTGCCCAGCTTACAGTAATGACTCAGTGGGGGGTCCCTGTATTCCAATAATTATTCAGTGGGGGTCCTCGGGTTCCAGTAGTGGTAAAGAGGGGGTCCACAGAACTCAAAAGGTTGGGAACCACTGCTCTAGACAAAGGTCACCCCTAACAAAGGAAATGTGTTGGGAAAAGGCCTTTTCTACAGGGTCATCCACAGACGTTTCACCTTACTCCTCCTCATTTTCTGACCTTGTTTTTGTTGGCTTTACAACTCTGCGTACTTTACCACTGCTAACCAGTGGTAACGTGCTTGTGTTCTCTCCTTAATATGTGTTAATATTGGCTTATCCACAATTGGCATATTTAATTTACTTGAATGTCCCTAGTAAAGTGCACAATGTGTGCCCAGGGCCTGAAAATTAAATGCTACTAGTGGGCCTGCTGTACTGGTTGTGCCACCTACTACAGTAGCCTTTCAAACATCTCCCAGTATTGCCACTGCAAAGCCTTTGTGGGCAGCTTTAAACTGCCATTTCGACCAGGTAAGTGTACCCACCTGCAGGGTCCAGATCTTCATTTTTATTTCATGTAAGTCACCCCTAAGGTAGGCCCCAGTTAGACCCAAGGGCAGGTTGAATTGTATATAAAAAGTTGAACATATACTTTTTAGTTTAACATGACCAGGTGGTGAAAAACTCTGCACGGCATATATCTCTCATAGTTTAACATTGGGGTTACCTTGAAGCATCTTTTTAGTGTAAATTTAATTTTGGAAAAGATAGAAATATGTATGGAGTTTGGTGTTCCTGGACTCACAATTTAAAATCACAACTTATGGTGAAATCAGATATTAAATTGTAAGTCTAAAAATGCCACTTTTAGAAAGTTGTCATTTTCTTACTTTAACCCATTCTGTACCTCTGCCTTCCTCCAAATACACGTCTGGGGTGGATGACAGCTGGGCTCTGTGCATTGCCTCTACACAGTTACACACAAATGGATATTGGTTGTGATATTTTCATCCTGATGGCCCATCACTAGACTGATGGGCCAATAACTGGCCTGATAGGGGGAAGAGCATAGCACTGACTCACTTATACCTGAATAGGGCTGGGCCTCTCCCCACACAAAGGACTGCATAACTCCTGTAGAGTGTCTGGAGCCAGGGAAGAAAGGGCAGTGACTCTGTGATCTTCAAAGGCCTCTTTTGAAGTCTCCCCTACTTCAAAGGTACATTTCGGTATAAATACTGGACCTCATACACCACCACTACAGAAGCCTACTGGAACCAAGAATATTCGGTCAGGAAAAAGGACAGCTGTGCAGCCAGGAGGGACTGCCACTCTACTAACTGCATTTCTATGTTGGCCTACTGCTTGCTGTGTGTTGTGCTGTTGTAGGGACTGCCACTTGATACTCTCTTTACTGTGTTGGCCTGCAGCCTGCTGCTTCTTGCCTGGCTGGAGTGAGACAGACTGGACCTGTTCACTACATCCTTGAACCCAAGTTCTCAAAGGGCTTGTTGGCTTTTCACCTGTCCTGCTGCAGTCTCAGAGACATCAAAGACTGGAACTCTCCTGTTGCTACTAGACAATCCATCTGTGAGTCCTATCCTTGCCTGAGGTGCCCTCAAAAGTAGGTTTGTGCAGCCTTTTCCATCTTGACACTGCTACATCAGGGACTTTCTGCTGATCGGAACTGCTGCATCTCCCCCTTGAAGCCAGTGCAGAGGCTGCTCAAGGACATCGCATTGACACCTGGCGCAGCTCAATGGCGACGGGCATTAGATTGACGACGCAGTTCCATTCACTTCAACAGAGTTCGACAATGACACATGGCTCCCTTTGTGGGGCTCGACAGGAACACAGCGGATTCCCGACGCCAACCAAAGCTCCATCGACTGTACTGTTTTAATGGGACCTGTCTGGGTCCTGTAGCCAGCCTACCCTCCATCATGATCGGCTGGAATTTTTGATTTGCACTGGCCCCCTGCAACCTCAAATATCATTTTGACCGCTATTGACTTCTAAGCACTGTTTTCACATTTAATCTTTAAAAATGCATATCTCGACCTCTACTGATTGGATTTTTGCTGTTTTGGTCTTGTTTTACTCAGATGAATATGCTCTATTTTCCAAAACTGGTGTGGGGTCTTTCTGTGATGTCTTGTAATGTGTTACTATAATTAAGTATTGCACAAATACTGTACACATTGCCTTTTAAGTTAAGCCTGATTGCTCTGTGCCAAGCTACCAGAGGGTGATTACAGGTTAATTTAGTGTGCGTATCTGACCTACCCAGACTAGAATTGTGGTCCCTACTTGGACAAGGTGCATACCTCTGCCAACTAGAGACCCAACTTGTGATATGAATTATCAATGATTCAAAGAAAAGAAAAGAAATCTAACAAGCCTAATTAATGTGGCAAATGTAGTTTTTAAAAAAACAAAAAATTATATCAGAATTTTAAGGTAACTTGGAGATGAGCTTTTTCATATTGTTTATGTTTAGGTAAGTATTGATCAAACCATGATCATGTTGTGGGGTGGGTGTAAATTCTAAATTTAAGTCTGTTTAGCATAAACATCGTACTCTTACCCCATTTTGGTACTACTGTGTGACTGGCTTTTTCTTCAGCCTGTGCAGTCGACTACATGCCAAGCATACCAAAGTTAACTATGTTGGTGCTCCCTGTTAACTAAGACTGCAAACACTTTAGGTCTGATTTAGAGTTTGATGACGAGGGTCCTTGTGAGAAAGTAGCCTCTTTCTAGCATGCACACCCCCATTTGTGGCCTGTTTGTCAGTGTGTTTGACTGTGTCACTGGGATCCTGCTAGCTAGGACCCCAGTGCTTATGGTTTTTGGCCTGTTTGTCAGTATGCTTGACTGTGTCACTGGGATCCTGCTAAACAGGACCCCAGTTCTTATGCTTTCTCGGCTCTCAAATTTGTCACTACATACTGGTAACCCAGTATTTCATCCCAAATTGGCATACTGGTGCACCCTTATAAGTCCCTAGTATATGGTACTTAGGTACCCAGGGCACTGGGGTTCCAGGGGATCCCTATGGGCTGCAGCATTACTTTTAGGGAGCCCATGCAAAGGCTTCTACAGGACTGACATTGCAATCTGTGTGAAATAGAGCATGCACCCTTTCACAGCCATTCACACTGCACCAGGCCACTTATAAGTCACCTATATGTCAGGCCTTTCAACCCTGAAAGCTCGGTGCAAAATACATGTGTGTGAGGGCATCCCTGCACTAGCAGAGGTGCCCCCATGTCACCCAGGACCATTTTCCAAGACTTTCTGAGTGCAGGGATGCCATTTTACATGTGGACTGGACATAGGTCAATACCTATGTCCAGCTTCACAATGGTAACTCCGAATATGGCCATGTAAGGTGTCTAACAACTGAGAAATGTACCCCAATACTAATTCTAGTATTGGTTTTACAATTCCATTCACTCTGGGGGCTCCACAGTGGACCCTCAATACTGCCATTCCAGCCTTCTGAGGTTTTCCAGGCAGCCCCAGCTGCTGTCACCTCACAGACAGGTTTCTGCCCTCCTGTTGCTTGAGCAGCTCAAGCCCAGGAAGACAGAACAAAGGATTTCCTTTGGGAGAGGGGAGTTACACCCTCTTCTTTTGGAAATAGGGGTTAGAGGCATGGGAGGGGTAGCCTCCCAGAGCCTCTGGAAATACTTTGAAGGGCACATATGCTTTGGCTGCTCAGCTACAGCTACCCTTAGACAGGCTTCTTCTATACACTGACTATATTTCACTAATAAGGGATAACTGGACCTGGGATAAGGTGTAAAGTACCTTTGGTACCCACTACAAACAAGGCCAGCCTCCTACGGTCCTAGGTCACAAGTATGATGGAGTATCATCTTGTTAAACCGTTGGTGCTTGTGCCTGATTCACAGGTGAGTAAACCTTCTGTATCTTGACAATGAATTATGGAGTCTACTCCAGCTCTGTTGCCAAGATAGTGCACTGACAGCCTTATGGAGTATAGGTCATCAGAGTTTTAACATTTCAACCACCCACCTGATTTAGAGTGGGCAGTCGGATGGTCAGATTCCACTGTTCATTACTGCCAGGTAAAATCTGGTGGTAAGGGACTGTGAAAACCTTTAAATGACCCCCACACCATTGGAGAAAACATCCATGGTGTGTGGTTATTATAGCAAAGTGTTTTTTTCACTATAATGTGTACCAGTAACCTTCAAAGCAAAAACACATTACAGAATGTATGGTAGTTACTATAGCCAAGAGGATAAAGCTGTCTGCTGCTTTAGAGTTAGTTGTTATCAGTCCCTTTAAAATAAGAATACACAAGACCTGTGGGCATAGTGGCACCAGGTCAGAAGATCCTCACTCAATAGAGACCAGCTCCAGTGATGAAGAGAAGCAGCCTGTGGTCTGAACCACCACAGTGGATCAAGATGGTCATTCCCTCAGTATGGCTAGCCTACAAGCTAGTCAACTGCTTGAACACTACCAAAGGAGTGGTCTTTCATTCTATGGGAAATGATAGCAAGACCATAATTTCACTGTCTCTCGATTGCTGACCAATCATAAAGTGCTTCTATTCTGTCCATAAAACACGGTACAATTGGCTACGCTTAAATGGCACATTTAATTTACTTATAAGCCCCTAGTAAATGGTACTTCACTCACTCAGGGCCTGTAAATTACTGTAAATGAAATGCTACATGTGAGAAAGGCATCCTTTTAGCATGTTCACCCCAATGTTTCTGACTGACACTGGTGGTAACTGACCCTGACTGTGCCCTGGACTCTGATACACAGGCCCAGGGCCAGTGCTCTGAATAAAAGCTATATGGTAAAATGGTACAAATACAATTGGCAATGACAAACCCCTGTAAGACTCTAGTAGATAGTAGGCAATGGGGATTCAAACTACTTATAGGTCCCCAGTATATAATAGGTCAGTGAAGTTTAGAATCCCAGTAGATTTCCTGCAGTGGAGTGTGCACTGCTGTGTTGCCTGATGTCTTTTTTAAAGGCAGCCCTGTCTTGCAGATTGTCTTTAAAAAGTAAAAAGTAATTAGGAATTGATGGTACTTATGAAATGATAATTTAATTGTATTTAGTGACTGTCTTTAAAAAGAAAAAAGTAATTTTGAATTAAAGGTATTTACAAAGTGATACTTTAGAAATGTTTTACATAAAAGTCTCCTGTAAGGTCTCCCCTCTGTGCCCTAGGGGTGTGGTGCAATGTAACTATAAGCAGGGACTTTATAAAAGATGTTTTATTTGCCCTGGGGAGGGAAAACCTGCACCTTTAATTTTCCCTCTTTCTAGATACGTAGCTAACATGGGCGGACATGGAAATATGTTCCATAAGCATAAGTATTGCTAGGGAGGAGCTAAATATGTTATGAAAGGACTCAAAAGAATAGTAATGATAAATCCAACAACTTGCCACTGTTGAGTTTATCATAACTAATAGAGAAAATACGTAATAAGAACTTCTTATCTGTAAGCCAAATTCCAGCCTGCTAGTGACCTAGTCTGATTAGTCAGCCTTAACATGATTAGCCAGACTGCTTTGATGAGGTGATGAGTGGTCTGCTCTGAGCTGAGGATCTCTGATGGGTAGAGGTTGCAGATGCTGAGGCCCGGCCAGGAAGGTGGCTGGGTAAATCAAACTGGGTTTCAAAGGAAGCAGGACAGAAAGGAATGCCAGCCAGACCTGCCCCTTTCACCCTGTACCCCACAGATAGATATCAGACCCAGGAAAGGAATTTGCAGATGTCCAGAGGGGGGATGTTTATGGAAATGAGCCATAGGAATAGGCTGGGTTAGCCACGTCTTGCTCCTCTGGAGGAAAATCATTCACCATGGTATTTTAAAGTGCACTGCTTTACGTGACAAGAACATGCCACACTTTGGAGGAAGCTGTCATGCTTTTGGGTGGCTCCCTGCAGCTTATTGGACAAGTGTGCCACCTGATTGTCCTTCAAGATGATTGAATACAAGTGTATGATCTACATTGCAACTCAGATCTGCTGCCTAAAACCACAAGAAGAAGGACAGTCCGGCTGGAACCCCGGTCTGCAACCCCAAGGACTGTACACTGAAGTACCGCTCCTGTTGCACACTGGAACAACAGCCCTAAGGACTTTGCCTTGCTTCAAAAAGGACTCAGGAGTGGACTCCCTGAAAGCAACAGTTTAACAGAGCTTGCATACACCAACTATCACAGAAGTCCCCAGCCTGGAGTGCGTCCAGTGGACTTTTAAGGATTTGGCCAGAAGCATTGTGGGAACTGTAGTCCTAAACTTCCAAAGACCATCTCAGAGCTTCTAGTCCCTTGGATGTGTGTTTTGGACACTTTGAAACCTCAAGGGGAACTTCAGGAAGAAGTTCCAGACGTTTGAAGAAATTTGAAGCAACTTTTGGAAAAAGCTCCATAAGTGGACCGAATCACCGCCGTGATTCAAGCTGACTACCTTCAACAGCGACTCGGCCAGGAATTCAGGTTCATCTCGCTGAAAGCTCTGGAGCTCCAGACTTCCAGAATTTGACCGTGGCCCTGCGTAAAAGCAGTCAGGCGACATCACATTGAAATCAGCTTGCTGAGGAGGACCAGACGACGTTGAGAGAGAAATATTCTAGAAAAGTTTCTAAGTGCAAATGTAAAACTTTTATCAAGGCCTCCTGCTCAGTGTATATGAGCAGGGTTCCATTGCAGTCACCCTCAAACTTTGACTTGGTCTCGGTCAAGTTTGACCAGATGTCCCCGGTTGGTGCTACTGATTTCTAAGCACTAAGATTTTTTAATCTTTTAATCTTTAAAAATGTATAACTCCAGTTCCCTGTATTGGATTTTCATTGTTTTGATGTCATTTTAAAGATAGAAATATGTACTATTTTTATATATTGGTGTGGGATTTTTTTAATTGTGTGTTGTGTCTTACTTATTTACCCTATTGGTGTATTCAAATGCTTTACATACCTGTTTCCTAAATTAAGCCTACCTGTCGTTGCCAAGTTACCAGGGGTTGAGCCAGGGGCTAATGTTTTGAGACCTTGACTGGACCTAACATTGTCTTGTGGCATTATGGCTAGTGGTAGGTGCGTAGATTTATTTACTAGTAACCAGCCTACAATACTGCTAGTGGGCTTGCAGCACTCTTTGTGCCACCAACCAAAGTAGCCTTTTAAAACGTAAGCCTACAACTGCAGACTGTTGTGCATGTTTAAACTGCTATTTTGACCTGGCAAAATAAACCTTTTGCAAGGCCTAAACCTTAGTTTTTAATATGTATATCACAACTAAGGTAGGCCCTAAAGGCTCATAGGCCAGGGTGCATTGTATTTAAAAAGGTAGGACATGTGTGTTTAAGTCTTCCTTGCCCTGGCAGTAAAAACATTCTAAAGTTTTTTTTCACTATTGCAAGGCCTATTTCTCCCATTGGATAACACTGGGTTTCCTTGTTTCATTTAATAAGTGATAACAAGTTTGGGACCAGATAAGAAATTATATTTACACTCAAACACATTGTAAACCAAAGCGCTCTTTAATTGTGGTCTCAGATTTTAGGTCACAATTCTGAACTATGTCCTGACTATTTGGTGCCAACTGCCTGTGTCCTGGGTCACATGACTGTGAATAGTTGGCAGTTGGCCTTTGCGTGTTCCTCCCAGACAGTGAGGTGCTGGATGGATGGGCTATCCTTCCAATTATGTTGAAGTGGACCTGTTTCCTGCCCCACTTACATTTCAAAAGGCTGCTTTCAGCACACACACAAAATAACTTGACACTACTTGTAGCCTTGATACGGGAAGGGGGAAATTTTCCAAAACCAGGTGTGGTGGTAGTGTATGAAGTTCCCCCTACTTCAAATGCTGGCACCAAGTGTGAATATTGGACATCTTGAACCACTTACTGAAATCACTTCTTGACCCGTGGAAGACTCAGAAGAAGGACGGCCCTGCTCCCATGTTGCCTGAGGAAGAAAGTTTGGACCTGCTTCTTTAGCCCAGTATCACTAGAGTGACTCCAAGGGCTATCTGAATGGCCTCCTGTTCTGGGCTACAGGAGACAAAAAGCTCCAGAGGCCTCCCTGCAAATGCCTAGCTGTTGCAACTGGACCTGCTGGGACCTGCAACTGGACTGTCACCTGGCGACTTCTCAGCAGAACTAGTGTTGAACCTCTGCTCACTTCCAACACAATTCCCAACCAGGAAGGCTATCCTGGATCAGGAAGTGTCCCAGGGAGGAAGAGTAGAGTGGGTTAAGAGACAAAAGATGTTTAATTTCAAGATCTGGTATGGGTAGCCTTTAGGAGATCATTTCCAGTCTGATTGCTGGGGGTCTTCTGCAGATTTTAGAGTGTCTCAGATCAGGGCCGTATTGAGCACTGGTTGTGTAAAGTGGGCGAGTGAGTGGGACTTCAATGTAACCCCCAAAACATCACTCCCTGCATTAATCATCAGTGTACTTAGTAACCACCATTATTTTAAATGTAGGTACTTACAATTGGTGATTCCTATATGGATTACTTTGAATTAGGCCCTTACTTCAGGATCTTCTTCGTAGTCAAAATATAGGAGCAACTCTGCACGAGTTATCTGCTGGTGTAGTCTTGAAACCCAAATAAAATAATAACTAAACAAATATCTCTTATTGTGCCAGAGTTCATAAATAGTTCAGGAGTAGAGGGGTTTGTTTGAGCATTACATTTTGTTTGCTAGTGCACTAAGCATGAATGTCTTTTCTCTTTTGCAGCTCACAGAGGTTCTGGAGAACTGGTGTTAATGCATGCTTTTTCTTTGTTTCAGAAAGCCAGCTTTCGAAGAGGAACTAGCGACTGGAGGAGACACGGCATCCAGTGAGTAGTTGAAGGGTTTCAGGAAGGAAGTTGGTCTTACAGTGGGAGCTCAATGGGCAGTGCACTGCGCTGAGTCCAGGCGAGGGCGGACAGAGAGAGGAAAGAGCTCTCTAGCTGGAGCAAAGCCAAGTAGGGTCTAGTGGTCTGGGCTCGGTATTTATACCACACCCAAATAAAATAGCCACTGATGCCACTTGACACCCAAAGTCCTGTGAGACTTCGGGTGTCATGAATTCCTCCTTGAAAGAATGGACTAGGCAGTGATGAACTTAAGGACCTTGGGTATGTATGTTAGATAATGGGTGAGGAAACAGAGCCTAGGTAATAACATGGGCACATCCTAGACTGGCATAAAAAGGCCAAAAGAACTAGCCGAAGGATATGAAATAAGGCGCTGAGAAAACAAGTCCCCGGGCGATAAATCACATGAAGGCTAAGAAGTGGCAGGGGAAAGGGCCCCGGGGATGGTTATGTGAGCACTGGCTTGAAAGCCTAGGGTACAGACCAAACAAGAGTGGTTGAGGGAATCCTCCCTGAGCCCTGCTGAAGTCTGCTTGAGTGAGTCCTTGAAGTCCAAGCTGCATCCCCAGGTCCTGGACCCTTTGCTGGCATTAGAGCACATTCCTGTCAAGAAAGGTGAAATCCTGAAGTTTGGGGCTTGTTGCGACCAGGAATGTGCCCGTTCACACCAAGACGCTGCCACCGGCAATGACCAGCAACACGAAGCTCCAGTGATCTCCACTCTTAAAGCTACAGCAACCACCAGCGATGACCAACAATGTGATATCTGTACTTTGCACTACAGCAACAACAGCTTGCGGCCAATGTGAAGCCCCAGCAACAACCATCCACAACGTCTGGCCTAATCTTTTCACTACAGCAGTGACCATCCGCAATGCCTGATCTGTTCTTCATACTATATCGATGACCATCTGCGACACTCTTCCTGCTCTCCGCGATCTCCTCCAAACTGAACTCTTCCTGCCAGACTGTGAGAAGGTAACTAATCAGCAGGACTTACCTGGTCCCTTTATCACTGCATTGCGGTCGGCCTGAACTTGTGACTTTCCCCAAGTCTAGCATGATCAGATAACTGTGAGTGGCAGTTTATGCTTTTATGTGCTTTACTAAGTTAAAACTTTAAAATGGAATATCTCTGGTTACACTGATTTGATTTGTGTCTTTCTGATATGATTTTATGATTAAAATGTAATCTATTTTTCTAAATTGGTGTGGGATTTTTCTTGTGCTGAGTATTCACTTTATTTCTGTTTGCTACAGAAATATTTTACAGTTTGCCTCTAAGAAAGCCTGACTGCTTTTGTGCCAAGCACAGGTTAATTTAGTGACTTTTGTGGCTCACCATGACAGGGATGTTGCTGTTGCTTGAGAATGGTCCTCACCCACCTCATCCAAAAACCCAATTTCCTACTGGATTTTATATGAAGACTATTGAAAGATTGTACCATCCATAGCAATTTCAATGTGTTGCATCAGTTTATTTGATCTCTGTTTGCTTTTTATTAATGGGGTGACACCCTGACAAAGCCAATAGAACTGCCTCTCTTGACAGTGAGACCACCTTATATTGTGTTTAGTGTAGGTGGGGAAATTGTGATAACTTCTTATCCTATTGCCTTACATACCCACTATAGAATTCTACATTAGTAATTAAACTATAGAAAATCACAATACACATTAATACCCCAAACTGAATTCTATTTTGTTTAAAGATCACTCAGTCGTTTATGTAATGAATATGTCTTTTTCACTCACTTGTCAATCTACTTAGCTAGTGGCGTAATGAAACTGGCAGGCCCCCCCTGCAAAACACATGGAGGGGCCCCCCTCCGGATCCAATCAGGCCAGGTGGTGTGGTGAGGGGGACCCCTGGAGCTCAGGAACCCCCCCCCCCCACCGCAGGGGCTGCAGGGGCCTTTGTTAGGTCACTGTACGTGGGACCTCAAGAAAGTCTTGTGGTCTATCTTGTGGTCTAGACGTTTGAGAAGCTTAGATTTATGGAGTTACTACTCAGCACAATTCTCCACAACTCACAAAACATAATTTTATTCGTAGGTAAGGCTTAGGGAGTTAAACTTTAAACTTGTCTTTGGGACTCAAAAACCTTGGTTTGCTGACCCTAATTCCACTTACTAATTTACATAATCTGTATCCACTTTTATGGCGAATTGTTTGCAGTCATAGATTTATGGCTGTAAACGGCAAAATGGGT
Source organism: Pleurodeles waltl (assembly GCF_031143425.1). Taxonomy (NCBI): domain Eukaryota; kingdom Metazoa; phylum Chordata; class Amphibia; order Caudata; family Salamandridae; genus Pleurodeles; species Pleurodeles waltl. The sequence goes on along the minus strand of NC_090440.1, from coordinate 100,747,306 downwards.
TTTACCTGGAGAGGACCTAGGGAGTTGTCATGTGGTGAATACCTAAAAAGATATTAACTTTGCATTTATTCACAGGCAACGAATATTCTTGATAAAAAAAATCAGGTATAAGGTCCACAGTATGTGTGCCCTGGATCAGTCCGTGGAAAATGTGCTTCCAGTAGAGTTATGTATGCCAGCCCTACCGATAACCCCATAGCTGTGGAGTTAGCAGGGATTGTGAGTGAAGCCCTGAGGTTCTACTGAGAATTGCAGGAGGAACTATGTCCTATTCCACAGGTATCTTTTATTTCTCGCCCTGACGTTTGACCCGGAGATTCTGAATGCTTTGCTGCCAAGGTCCCCTCAGCAGATATAGAGTGTAAACTGTTTGTGAAAAAAAAGTCACAGAACTCCTGGAGGTGTGGTAAGAAACATTCTTCCACATGGAAGTGTATTTAATTGCGGAGAAATAAAAAGAAAAAATGAGAACAGATATACTTCTCCAAACTTACTTTTAAGCAGTTTTTACAGATGAAATGCAGAAAAAAATATCTGCAATTTATGTTAAATTCAGGGAGTAAAATATGATGAATAACGTACATGATACAGAGAACCCTGTGATGCCTCAACCTCCACAAGTTCTTTATAATCTCCATGCAATGTCCCCTGTGTACCTAGTAGACTCGATTGTCTGATGTTAGCATGAGTTTCCCCAAGATGCAGGCCTTTACAAGCACAGTTGGCATTATAACCTGCGGTGATTTGCAACTGTCTAATTCTGTTTTACGGCCAAAATTTCAAGAGGCAGCCAACAAGCAAAATAGCGAGTAAAATCAATGAAACCGCTTGGAGCCATGTTATCATATAGCTTTGTGAACCAAATAAAATGCGGCAGTCTCTGGTTAATTAAAGAGAACAACCATTGATTCCCTCGACTGAAACAAGCTGCTAGCAAAGCAAAGTACAGGCCTCCTGCTTTATGAGAATAGATTTGGAACAGTAGACATTTCTTGTTACCGCACTGGGCAGTCGATGACTGTACGGATTACTAGGTATTGCTACATGCTGTACAGACTAATTTCAGTGTAGACATAATCAGTCCTTTGTCGGTCAGATTTCACATTTATAAGACTTCATACGTTCATAAAAATAACCTGAATTTATTACTTTTGCAGTTTATTACCATAATTAGCAGAAGAAAGTGCAGAACTAGAATATATGGGTGGCACAGGGCACCAGTTCCTACCCCAATTATGCTAGTTTCATGACCGCTTCACTTTATGCGCAATAAACTCACAGTTCATCCGATCAATGAATGCATGACTTTAGCTTTTGCTAATTTGAATGACTGTGTGGTTGTTTGCGCTCGTTGGTAAGTCTTGGTTACTAGCATACTGTAGCCTTGAGACTTCAATGAACATAGAAAAAATACACATTTCCGTCACCTGGGTCAAAGTTTATTGTGATATCCCTACATCCGGAGGTCGTTGAAAACCAGAAAGCGAGTGTTAGAAATGGGGCTTTTGGTTGGCAGTCAGGTTACCCTCTGTCCAAGCAAGAACCCTCACTCTAGTCAGGGTAAGTCACACACAATCCAAAATCAGCCTGTGCCCACCCTCTGGTAGATTGGCACGAGCAGTCAGGCTTAAATTAGAAGGCAATGTGTAAAGTATTTGTGCAATAAATCATACAATACCACAATATAGCACCACAAAAATACACCACACAGTGTTTAGAAAAATATATAATATTTATCAGGATAATTGTAGGTCAAAACGAATAAAGATGCAATGTGAAATTGTAGAGATATCACTGGAAAGTGATATAAAGTGTCTTAAGTCTTTAAAAATCAAACAAAGTCTCTTTCAAGCACAAAGTACCTGGTTTGAAGCGCAAAATCTCCGCAAAGGGCTGCAGAAGAGATACGTGGAAAAATGGTGTGTGCGTCGATTTCTCCCCAGCACACACAGACTTGCGTCGTTATTTTTGCACGCGGGGAAGTCGGGCGTCATTTTCCGGCACGCGGACAGTCTCTTTCTGTGTGTCGCGGGATTACCAGATGTCCCGGGGTCTGTGAGTGGATTCTCCTGCTTGATTTCCGTCTGTGCGTCGTTCCGCGGGGCTGTGCGTCGAAGTTTTACTCTCACGGCAGGTGTCGCGTCGATTTCCCCTCTGGAAGTCAGGCGGCGTTGTCCTTGCGAGGCCGTGCGTCGAAGTTCCAGTCATCCCGAAGGCGTCGCGTCGATCAGCATCGGTGTGCAGCGTTTTTCTCGCCGCGGGGCAAGCTGTGCGGCGAAATTTTCGGCGCACGAAGAGTCCAAATGAAAAAGAGAAGTCTTTTTGGTCCTGAGACTTCAGGGAACAGGAGGCAAACTCTATCCAAGCCCTTGGAGAGCACTTTTGCAGCCAGGCAAGAGTTCAGCAAGGCAGCAGGCCAACAGCAAGGCAGCAATCCTTTGTAGAAAGCAGTCAGGTGAGTCCTTTGGGCAGCCAGGCAGTTCTTCTTGGCAGGATGCAGCTTCTGGTTCAGGTTTCTTCTCCAGCAAGTGTCTGATGAGGTAGGGCAGAGGCCCTGTTTTATACCCTAATGTGCCTTTGAAGTGGGGGAGACTTCAAAGCGTGGTTAAGAAGTGCACCAGGTCCCCTTTCAGTTCAATCCTGTCTGCCAGGGTCCCAGTAGGGGGTGTGGCAGTCCTTTGTGTGAGAGCAGGCCCTCCACCCTCCCAGCCCAGAAAGACCCATTCAAAATGCAGATGTATGCAAGTGAGGCTGAGTACCCTGTGTGTGGGGTGTGTCTGAGTGAATGCACAAGGAGCTTTCAAACAAGCCCAGCCAGACGTGGATTGTAAGGCACAGAAAGATTTAAGTGCAAAGAAATGCTCACTTTCTAAAAGTGGCATTTCTAGAATACTAATATCAAATCCAACTTCACCAGTCAGCAGGACTTGGTATTACCATTCTGGCCATACTAAATATGACATTCCTACACCTTTCAGATCAGCAGCTACCACCTCAATACTGTATGAGGGCAGCCCCAATGTTAGCCTATGAAGGGAGCAGGCCTCACAGTAGTGCAAAAACGAATTTAGGAGTTTTACACTACCAGGACATGTAAACTACACAGGTACATGTCCTGCCTTTTACCCACACAGCACCCTGCTCTAGGGGTTACCCAGGGCACACATTAGAGGTGACTTACATGTGGAGAAAGGGGAGATTTAGGCTTGGCAAGTACTTTTAAATGCCAAGTCGAGGTGACAGTGAAACTGCACATACAGGTCTTGCAATGGCAGGCCTGGGACTAGGTAAAGGGGCTACTTAAGTGGGTGGCACAACCAGTAATGCAGGCCCACTAGTAGCATTTAATCTACAGGCCCTAGGCACATATAGTGCACATTACTAGGGACTTAGAAGTAAATTAAATAGTCCAATCAGGTATGATCCAAGGTTGCCATGTTTAAAAGGGAGAGAGCATATGGACTTTAGCACTGGTTAGCAGTGGTAAAGTGTGCAGAATCTAAAAGCCAGCAAAACAGAGTCCAGAAAGTGGAGGGAGGCAGGCAAAAAGTTAGGGGTGACCACCCTAAGGCATGTCAGGTCTAACAGCGAGCCTCTAACCTCGTAATTTTGATTAATTTAGGTGTCCCCTTTCGAAAACAGAAAGCGCTAGGAGAAAATCCAAAGCAGTAGATGGGAAATGAGAGACCGAGGAGCATATTTATACTTTTTGGTGCAAAACTGCACTAACGCAGTTTTGCATCAAAAACTTTTGCACCAGCTTACACCACTCTTGAGCACCAGCCGGGCACCATATTTATGGAATGGAACAAGCAGGCGCAAGTAGGCTAGCGTAAAAAAAATGACGTTAGCCTAGTGGGGGTGGAGGTATGGGAGAAGGGGGTTTTGCACCAAAAAATGACGCTAGGCAGGTTAGAGTAAAAAAAAATGACTAACCAGCCTAGCATCATTTTCTGACGCAAAACCATCCATACCACATGACTACTGTCTTAGAAAAGACAGGAGTCATGCCCACCACCACAATGGCCAGCACAGGGTACCAGGGTCCCCTGGGAATTGCCACTGCACCCAGTGCCATGAAGGGGGGCCCTTTACAGTGCCCCCAATAGCACTTAAAGAAAAAAAATACTTACCTGTACTTACCTGGGTTGGGGTCCCCCGTCCTCCGCTGTCCCTCTGGTGTGGGTGGGGGGGTCCCTGAGGCCTGGGAAGGGCACTGGTGGGCTTATTCCCTGGTGTTCCATCATGGAAATAGACTGACAGGTCCCCTAACACCTGCACTGACCCAGGCGTTAGATGTTTCAGAAATCTACATTTTTCTAAATGTGGATATGCTAAAAATCTGGCATGGACCCGGCTCTTCAGAACCGACTTTGCAGAACCCTGATCCAGTAAATAGCAAATTCAATAGTAACAAGTATCACCTGGTCAGCATCCACCCACATGCATTTGCCCCCCTAGATCAAGTCAATTGTTTCAAATCATAAACCTTCTTTAACCTCTCTTGATTCACTCAAACTGTCAAATACATATACCAGGTCAGACGGCTGTGTGCTCATAACAGGGCATTAAACATGCAGCTTATCATGACCACCAAGACCATGGATGGAGTCCGTCCCTCACATCTCACCACCATGTTTTCCAACTACACCACTGAAAGAAACAGCAACCGGCTTAAGGGGACCTACTTAGGCTTTCCAAGCCCCATGAGCCTTTTCTAGATGTCAGTCCTTTAGTCCACTAACTCCCCTCACACTGAGTGCAGGGAATTTTCTTTTCGGAATGTGAAGCTGCTCCAAAAAATCTACTTCTGGAACTAGAAAGGCAAAAGACACCTTGCACCACTCTTCCACCCCTGATTTACGTTATGGGTAAAGTGAGCTGTAGCCCATAGTCTACAACTTCCACGAGGCACCATAGTAAAGTGACTGAGACAGCTGGAAGGCAGAATATGCATAAAAAGTTTTTTTTTTTTTCAGTATGACTGATGGGCAAGTTTCATAGCCTAGTGCACATGACTAATCTTCTAAAATGTTATCTTTGCACTCTGAACGTTGGCGATAATTGAGTTAGAAAAGGATATTTATACTAATAAATTCTTCTTTCAATACACGTCCTTCTCTGCCTCTTTATCAGGATGTCATGCCTCTCTCTTCTACACGCTTTGCCTACATCTACTGCTGTACCATTTTCATCTATCTCAAGTATCTGCCTCTACTATTCTGCCTGAAACTCACTTCTCTGTTTGCATCTCTCCTCCCTGTGTCTTTGCTCCATCTATTTCATGTCACTCAACCTCATCTCTCCTTACCTAGCCTGTTTCTTTCCAATAACCTCATCCTCTGCCTTCTCTTTAGCTCAACTCTGCCTCATTTCTATCTACTCCCCCTCTTTCTCTTGCTCACTCTCTCTAGCTTCCAGTTTAAAGCACACATCATCCACTACCTCACCTCTCCAACTCCAAGCTCTCTCTTTCCACATCTGTTCCCTCTAACCTACCTCTAACAATACCTACTACTTTATCACTACCTCTTTTTGCCCCATTATTTCCATCATTGCCACCTCATCTCCCATGACCCCACTTTTCTATTGGTATGACTCTCTGTCTATCTCTACCTCTCTCTAACCTATCCCTCTTTTTACCTTACCATTCGCTAAATCACCCATCTGTGTACTTGACACTCTTTCTCTGTTTGCATTTGTTTCTTCCAATGTCTGGCTCTGCTTCATCTTAAAGCCATACAATTTTCTTGACTTTTCTTTCTCTACCCACATCGTCCTCTTTACAACTTTCTGTATTTTCCTTTCAGGCCACCTGAAAAATAAGCAATAAATTATAAGATTTCACCTGACTGGATGGTGAAAACCCTCAGAAACGTGTTTAATTTATTTCACTACTGAAGCCAGTTGTAAAGGGAGATTTATTTGCAATCACGAATGCCAGAATTAAACCTATATTATGAACCGCTATATACAAATGTATTATTGTAATATGATATGTCATTAAACATCCACCAAGTTATCTGTAACGTTATTTGAGAATTGACCACTGATGTTGTGTCACACCGCTTTGCATCTGGCTTAGCTGCCTATTGTTCATTTAGTGGTCACTGGTTATAGGCTCCATTTTGAATTCAGCCTAGATTCCATTTTGTGTTCAGCTTAGCTTCGCCTCCACGTTAAAGTATTTTTCCGTGCAAACATGTTATGCAATGTGTTCTTCTACTTCTACGTGTTTTTCTTCTCACGAAGAGCAAGGACGGGTACACAACATGTAGGAGGTGAGCAGTTAATACGATAAGACCGTAACAAGCTTTTGTTTATCGTAGGCAAGAGAACAGTTTGACTTTGGGAGCTGTGCCTTGGGAAGATGGCCAGCTCCCAACGCATTCCTTTCAAGGTTTGCCTAAACTAGCCAGCATTTATTAATATTTCCATCTGAGGGGGGGTCTTCTAGAAGGCTCTTTCGTGGTTGTGTAAACTATAAAAAGGTGGCCCTGCTCAGTGGCAAAGAATTCCGAAACCTCCGTCAGGATTGGACGTCAAATGCCTGACATTGTTCCCGTGAGGGTGAGGATCTTGCAGTTGAACGGGGTCGTCTTCTTGCTGGCATGAAAAGGATGGAGCATCTGGCAGGCCCTACGGTGATGAATTTTTATTAATTATTTGCTTTGCATTGCATATGAATATATATCTATATATCAATATAAATGTTTGTATCCTTGCATGTATATATTTGCTGTTTATAGATTGAAGATTCTTTATACATGGTCTCACGTTGTTGTTGCACATTTTGAAAGTACACTTTTTATTATTCAAACCTTCCTTCACGAACCTTGCAAAAAGCTATAATAAATGTCTTCTTCAGATTAAGAAGTGCATTCCAGAGAATCTTTTCGACTCCTTCAGTGTGTATATTTTGGCTCAATCAGAAGTAAAGCAAAACATTATCTTACTGTGTTTCTACTAAAAAGGGAGCTCCAGGCTGTTCAGACATAGAATTCTACCAAAAATATTGTTGCAAAATATATATATAGCTCCAAGCACAACAATAAATGGATTTACTATTACTTGCTGGGAGTTATGTGGCTCATGAATGTAGAACAGCTTAAGCATTAGACTGTTAACATATAATTCAATATTGTTTGCATCACAAGGGATTGCAGTAGCTAAACTTGGTTATTGGGCCTTTAAGCATGTCTTACCTGGGCACTGCTGAATAGCTTAGCCAAGCCACAACAAAACCTTGATTTTAAGAATAACAATATACGATATGTAAAATAATCTTGTTTTTCTGGCATTTCATACTGTGGCGTGTGTCACATTTAGAGCAGTGTTATGTGCAAAGGTTTGGATATAATATTAAACCTAATAAACTTCAGGGCTATGTGACTGTAATTTGTATTTAAAAAATTGGATTAATTGTGAGCCCTGTACAGGTATTAGAATTAGAAACATGCTCTACCATCTCGAGTTCTAAACCCATCACAATTCAAGAGCAGCAAAAACATACTGGGAAATGACGAATGTACAGACCAAGCTTGGATGTCGAGTAGTCATGTTTGGGTGTGATGCCCTAGAATTACTAGCCTTGTACTGATGCCTGCCCATCATTCAACTGACTGTGCACTTGACTGCCCAGCTGGCAAATGCATGGTCCACTGTATTGGACCCATGCCTCAATCACGTCTACAACCTGAGAACATCACCATGTCGTAGTAGGACTCTCGCTCCTAGGCGAGACTGCTGGTTTAGAGATGAAAGCACTTTTGTTTGTAGGTGGCTAAGCCAATCCTACAACAAGTACCTCCCGGTTCACAAGCAGTACCTCACCAAAAACTCAAACAGTAAAAGATGATTTCTGGCAGCCTTAATGCATGAACTCTAAAGTGCAACATCTCAGGGGAGTTGCGGTGGAACAGAGATTACCCTTTTCTCAAGTTAGTAATAAATCTCAGTCACACATAGGCAATGAAGGATGAAGGAGATGCAGTAAAGTTTTCAATAGGTTTATTAACAAGATTATAATCTACTGTAAAATACATGAGCTGCAATGATTAAGATCATGAACAATGCAAGGAGCGGAATTGTAAAGACAAGAGTGGTGACTACAAGGACTCCCACCACATTGCAATAACATGAAATGCAAAATATCCCTAAAACCCTAGCATGGAGAACCTAATCTCTAACCTAAAGAGAGCTAGGTGTGATAAATCTAATCTGCCAGCACCAGGTCCATGAGGAGAACCCCCCCAACTCTTGTTACCTTGAAAAGAGGTCTCTAGATCAGACTCCATGGTGACGCGAAGGCTGGGTCTGCATCAAGGCAACGTGCAGCATAGATGGCGTCCATAGCAACTTGTAGGAATCACTCTGATAACCGTGTCTGCACGAGATGTATGTATCCAGATCTTGTAGGACCCCTGATGCAGGTATGCTCCCAACCAATAGATAAGGAGGCATGCTTGGGGCGGCAATTATATAAACAATTCCCTCCAAAAGTATATTATGTTCCTGTCACACAAAAGTGGAAAAGGGACATGGTGTGAATGCCTACATATCTCACTTAACTTTGACTCTAATAGTGAAGCCTTCACAGAGTGGCACTGACAACGTAGAATCAAAACATTTCACTAACTATAAACATAGCAGCAATTTTGAAAGAAATAATTAAATAAATAGACTAAGACAGAGCAAACTAAGTAGGTTAAAAGTCACTAGATGACGGGGGCACAGGGCTACAAGTCAAAAGGATAAGCTAAACTCCTGATTCACAGTAAAACTAAATTGGATCCCCTACAAGAAATCAGTACCACCGTGACCCACATCATCAAAAGCTCCATCTTGTCCACCACTTTCCTGGCTGAAAGGAAACTTGCACAAATCAACACCCTCCTCAATAAACCCACAGCTGACCTGAATCAACTGAACAACTTCAAAACCATCTTCCTGCCAAAATGATTGGGAAGGCCTTCAACAACCCACTTATAGCCCGCCACAAACTTCACCATCTTCTAGACAACACTCAATCAGAATTCAAAAAGAATAACAGCACTGAAACAGCATTCATAGCAGCCACCAACAACATTCAAACCATCCTAGATCAAGGAGAAACAGAGAGCCTAATCCTGCTCGTCCCCTCTGCAGCCTTCAACACTGTCCCCCACACCATCCTGATCAGAAGACTCCATGCGATTGGCATACAAGGATCTGCTCTCAAATTGATCTGTTACTTCATCACTGGAAGAAACCAAAGTGTCCGTTTGCCACCCTTCGCATCAGAGGCCAAGAAACTGATACGCAGAGTCCCACAAGGATCATCCCTCATCCCCACCTTTTTGAACATATACATTACACCACTCGCCAGCATCATCTGATCACAAAACATCACCGTCATCTCCTAACCCAATGCCACCCAACTTATCCTCTCCGTGACAGACAAGACAACCACCAACAGAACCAACTTCACCAACTGCATGACCATGGTAGCAGACTGGATGCAAACCAACTGCCTAAAGCTCAGCTCAACAAGCGGACGTACTTGTCTTTGGCAACAAGACCTCCCCATGGGACTCCACCTGGTGGCCGTCGTAGCTATGACCAACACTGACACCAACAGACCAAATAAGGATTTGATAGACCATTTTGTATGCCCTAATTTTGGGCTGATGATCTTGAAGTCCATGCAAAGGGTATAACTAGGGAATCAGGTAACAATCAATCAACACTTAATTTACAGTGTAACCAATTTGGCTATTCAATGAAAACCCAAATCAGAAGTAAAGTTAAAGGGTTTTAGTACAAATTAACACTAAGGCTAATATAAAAAATGCTCAGGATAATACTGTAAAGCTACAAAATCACTATAGGGTAGGCAAATCTTCTGAAGAAATTTAGGTGAGTTAACTTGAGACACTCGATAACAGCAATGCAAAATATCTGCCATAGAATTTGATGCTCTGAAAATATATGCTGATCAAACCTTTTACACATTATTGCAACTCAAATCATCTAGCTAAACTGACCTATGGGCAACTTGGGTCCAATTTCAAAAATGAGAATATAACTAAAGGACACAAGGACAAAAGGTGATAAACAAAAATAGGACAAATGAATTTGTAAAAATAGGAAAGAGTTGGAAGAAAGGCAAAAGAAAAGGTGTCAGAAGTGCAGTAGCTTGGTCAAGAGTCTTCTTAGAAAATTAAGTGTAAACCCAAGCCGCACTCACCAAAGCATAGGGCAAAAGGGGAAAGTCAGAGTCAGTACCTCTCAAAGTCCAAGGGAATCTGCCTTACAATCATTTAGCGTGAGTCCTTGTTAAAACTGCACAACTCTATCAGGTAACACCTTCTGGATCACACCACTACAAACTGCATTATTCTCCTGTCCCACAGTGCAACTTAAAACATCAGGTTGAGATCCCACAACAGGCATTGCTGTCCTTGGTCTCCTTAACATCATGTGAAACATGCAGGAATAAGTGACAGTCTTCTCTTTCTTGGTCACTCCATGTACCTTCTCCAAGGTTATTTTCTCAGACTCTTTATGAATAAGACAATAGCACATCTATTTCCAAACTAGCACTTCATGGAAAAATACATTAAATGCAATGATGAGTTAGCAGAAAATGGAAAAGAGTTTCTCTAGTCAAACTAATGTCATGCAAAGGACAATTGGTTTCACGTTAAACTATTCACACAATTAATTCTATAACAATATGAATATGAATTACAATTTCTGAATATGAATTACATGATAAAATTAGTATGTATGCAGCCTTTACCTATGCACAAGGATAAATATGATACAGACATACATTTTAACATTAAACTTCAAAGTTAATGCATACATTACATAGACTCTTATTGTTTTAAATGCAATTGCATTCAAATAAAGTGAGGATGCTTAAAATATTTTTTCTCAAGTTAAAGGCATACAGTATATGTATTTCTAACAATACAGTGGATGCACTTCACTTTTGAGTTCAAGTGTACAACTCTTACATTGGATGACAGTTAAAACACACACCTTTTTATATGTCATGAGTACATATGGGTCATGTTTATGGCGTTAGGGGTGGCAGCCAATTCCCCACTGCAGCAGTCTCCCCTCTGATAGTAAATTAAGCTATCACATCAATCTGATACATCCTATCAGAGAGACAAATCAAAATCTCAGATGGTGATCCAGGAAAGACCTTTTGAATTTCTCTAACTGCTTAATGTCGCTATAACAGCTGATTCGTAGAGCTCATCCAAAATGACAAGCTCAACATGACTGCTCAAGTCAATGCAGTGAGCACTCCCTTCTTCCACATCCTACGATTTCTGCGAAAGATTTTCAAATGGTTTCCTCAGAACACAAGATGACCATCAGCAAACACTCATCACCAGGAGTCTGGGTTACGGCAACACTCTATATCAGAACCTCTAAACAATTCCTGCACAGATTCAAGACCATGCAGGACACTGCTGCAAGATTCATACTAGACCTCCCATGCCACACCAACATCACACCAGACCTCAGGAAGCTTCACTGGCTCCCCATTCACAAATGCAGACAATTTAAATTTCTCACATAATAAAGTCCAACATAATACAGAACCACAATACCTGAACAGCTACATATACTTTCACCAACCCACCGGACAGCTATGGTCTGCCTCATTCACTTGCACACACTCCCTGCATCTACAAAAGCAAAACAAGTCACTCATTCCCCTACATTGCACCCAAGACACGGAACAATCTCTCTCAATACAACAGACCCCCCTTCTCTTTCTTGGGTTCCACAAGAAGCTGAGAACCTGGCTCACTGTATAAGCACCTTAAGAACCAAACATCTGCCCAAGTGCCACTGATACCATCTCCGGTAATTAGTGAGCTTTACAACTTAACTGTGCCCAGGCCACCTAGCTTTTAAAAGATGAAGGTGGAGTGGGATTGCCTCTACCCTCCGACCTACTAGCACATCATAGATAACTGTGGTAAAGTGAGAGGAAGGGCACATCCTATTTAGCCTCTCTACTCCTTTGATAGCTGCTTCTGTGGACAATCTGGCACCCAGCTGTTGTCACATAGAACACCCTAAGGGCATCACTGTCTGTTTCAGCAGGCGAAGGGCAGTATGGGCTCTGAGGAACAAAGGTCCTTGATGCAACACATACACTTTGATTGTATACCTGTTATTATTTCTGGACTATATGTGGCTCGGACGCTAATTTCTGCAGACTTGATAAAGTTGGAGAGAAACTTTGACTGTAAAGCGCTTTATCAAATGGGTCGATATTTGCATAACTAGGCCTGACGTGGGTTACCGAAAGTGCTGGAATCGTCCCAGATTTTGAACTAATCAGTATATTAGTAACAGATTGGAAAACTGCTGTGTGACGAACGTGCCCTCGATTGAGATTGTAGTCTTTTTATCAGGTGCATGCTGGTTCGGTGCTCACTAATTGGCCATGAAGTGAATGAATTATTTCGGAATCAAAGGGGCTGTGCAGTCGTTTTGTATGTTCGGGAAGAATCCATATATCAGACTGCCTGTTTGTTTTCCCTGTGTATTAAGCACGCTGGCTCCTACGGCGAGGGATAACGGGCGTCTTGCCGCGGGCGTCGCGAGAAGCAGAGCAAAAGGCATGATGGTGCCACGTTTTCATCAGCCCTTCATTTTTTAGAGCCGGGGCGAGTCCCTGAATGCCACAGGAAAAGGTCCCAGAGGGCAGGGAATTTCAGGGTCAATTATCTTGGCGTCCTGCTACAATCTATCTTTTGACGATAGCATCTGAAAGCGTAAACGAGCCAATTCCGCAGGACATAGTGCAGATAGAAAGACGCAGACAGAGTAAGCTGACTGCCGATCAGATAGATGGGCACCAGCATTAAGACGATTGGGGAAGGCTGTAAGACAAATGCCGTTGAAGCACAGGGTTTTAATGTAATTGCTCTGGGTTTTGCTGAAAATGGATCGCACTTTGAGACTGCATTAATTCCTTTTCTTCCGGGGTCATTAGCGAATTCAGGGCTGAGCATAGCGAATTCAGGACTGAGCACTGTGGAACTAAATCTGACATTGTTAAATGAGAAAACAGCTGGTCAATTGTTACCATAGGTTAAATTATGTTTCTAATTTTTCTGCACAGCACAGCTCAGCACAGCGTTGGCCAATTCCTTGGCCTCACTCCACTGTTGGATGCCTCTTTGTGCCGACTGTTCTCTCATGGCTGTGGGAGTTGCACATTACCAAGGGTTTTGCGATGGGGAGCCTGCGTCAAAAGAAAAGATACAAGATACAGCTCGTTACCGTCCTTTTCCTCTGCGCTGGCACACAATGGGCTGCCATGCACCAACGTAGGCACCCATGCACCAACGTAGGCAACCATGCACCATGGTGCAAGTGTCTGCTTCCAGGGATGATTGCACAAAAACGATCATGAGAGGCGTTTTCGTCTTCTGCAGCACACATAGAAAAAGAAAAAACAAGGACAAATAAAGATTTTTCTCCTTGTTGAGCCTCCCTTACGCCTCCCCTGGGAGATCCTGTAAATCTGGGAATGTATCAAAATCCATGGGTGTTGTGTGGGAACACCCACTGTAACTTCCATGGTACGCCACTTTGACACAGAATAAGGCTGTGCAGCGACTTGTGCTGCGTTACCTTAATTCATATCTACTAGGCCATGTAAAGCCGTACAAAGTGACTTTGCGTGACCTTGTAGATATGGGCCTGCGCCGTCGGTGTGCCACAAAAATGTCGCACCAGCAGTGCAAGCCACTTGTAATTATCGCCCTGAGAGTCTTAGATTTAGAGTGTTACGAGTGTCCTACATTTACTAAGCAGGCCGAATTAGAAATTCTGAGTGGTGCCTTTATTTCATACATTTTACCACATAAGAATTTGGCAGGTCAAATTTAGAGGAATTTGCTCTCCAAAAAAGGCCTGAAATTTGTGAGCCTCGTGCAGAATTTGCTGCAGGTACACCGATTTCCAATGTTATACCCCATTCTATAGTTAAACCCCATATTGTCAGGGTAATTTGCATCCTAAAATTATTGATAGCAACGGTTTTATAAGTTCCGGATGCAAAGTTTCATCAACTGAATTCCACTTGCCCAGTGCTTAATTTGTAAATAAAAACGTGCTGTTGCCCAAAGCCCTCCTCTTAAACACGCAGCTGCAGCAATTAAATGTGCAAACATGAATTACTGAGGCAGCGTAATCCTGAAGCCATCTCGGGCCTCTTCAATCCATTTACAGCCTCTCCCTGCCCCTTCAGCTCACTCCTGCAGCTTTTTGCTTTCTTCTATTGTGACCCTTTTTCGTTTTTCTCTTCCTCCGTCTTTTCCATATGTGCCTTTTGCCCACAGTAAATACTTGAGGCAGAAAAATAAGTGCCAGCCCTCAAAAATAAGTGCCGGTGCACAAATTAAGCACTGCACTTGCCCTTCTAAGCGGACACTCAATATGACCAGTAAAGCAGGTGTTACATTTGTGGTGCGTACGTGTCATGTCAAAAGACAGAATTTAGGTCGGAGATTCCCAAATTTTTGAATAAAAAAATGGCTATATTTTAGCTGTATCCTGCCTAAAATGTCCCCTGCTTCAATACAAAGTTAAAGAGCAAAATATATTTTCCTTTTTTTTCAAAATCTCTCATTTATATGTTCTAAAATGTTGATTTTTATGCTGTATGTCTCCTACATACAGAATGTTGTCTAGTTTGACCAACTGAGAAGTCTCAATGGGTGATTACACTAAACACTGCATGTGTCTACCTTCTTAGGCTGCAGAATCTTAGTGTGCTGACCTTAGTGGGCTTCTAATTGTGAGTCCTACCAATGACAAAGGTCTAAAGAGTGATGTGGGGATGACTAGGTCTCCTGACTTTTATCTCACCAATATGTAACTGCGTTCCTAACAGTCTGTAATGTTGCAATTCTGGTCAAACATGAACAACACTAAGGGCCTGATATAGATGCTGGCGGAGGGGGTTACTCCGTCACAAAAGTGACAGATATCCCGTCCACTGTATTACGATCCCATTATATCTTACGGGGATCGTAAAATGCCAGATGGGATATCTGCCACATTTGTGATGGAGTATTCCCTCCACCAGGATCTAAATCAGGCCCTAAGTCAAATGTCTCTCAGTTCCATCTGGAAGCTAGCACTGTAGGAAACTAAACGCAATCTACACACCTTTTAAAGATAATAATAATTAAGGATTCTCTTTGCTGGCTTCTGTGATTTAAAATTAGAGGTTGCGATGTGCTTGAGATTCTGGAAGCCACTTTTGCGTCCTGCAGTTTGCATGTTCACAAAGACTAGAACACTGGATATTATTTATGGAGTGGGGGCTTGTGGCCAGGTAGAACTTGAAATTGCATTAACATTTTCTGCTGCTCCCCTTATACACCTCTTGCAAGACGGGACATTTATTTGAGAGAGTCAACTATTACTAGGTGAAAATAGAACTTTTAAAAATGGCTGCCGATATTTGTAAACAATATTGAAATTAATATTCAGAAAACCAATGGTGAATTCAAGAGCTGGATCAGCAGAAGACCTGAAAATGTGCAGCCCCAAACACTATCAAGGAATTGAGTTTGCTAATAACACAAAGCAGTCTTCAAGCAGCATTTAGGTCGACACGCATACACATTCGCAGACATGCATTAGCACAGGCATGTTTTGCACAGACATTTTCAGATTACATTCATTGCACCTAGGGCACTGAAAATACAATTCTTAGACTGGTCAGCTGGTGCAAATGTTGACAATGAATTCCTTTTATTCCAGTGAAGTCATAAAAAGTCAGTTTGTATTGCCATTTGTGTAATGAATGTGTAAGATTCTGGAATACTACATAAATGGAGAACATGCATACTCTCACAAAGCTAGTAATCCTGTGCCTTTTTAGGTTAGGGACATACAGTTTCCGTGACAAAGTGTGGGCTTACTCCGCTACCTATGGCACAGGAGTTCCATTGGAAATAAGTATCTAAGCAGCACTAAAATGACTTTAGAGTCAAGAAAGAAATCAGTGAAAATCCCAAACCAATTTAGCGAATGAAAACAGCTGACATGATAAAATTGAATAAGGCAAAAAAGAGATATAATTTATAAAAAATAAGCTCAAATGAACAACGTGATGTGGAATCAATGTTAATCTATGTACATTCACAAACGTAGCCACCATAAGCCACTTTTATTCCAAAAAATTAACAAAACAGTTCAAGCGAACTGTACTACGGAGAACCACACATCCTGAAGGGCAGGGACTAGATTAATTAATTTACAGGCAGCTACATTTAGATTTCACTATCTTTCTTGGTTGCTGTAAATCTTCATTTGTATCACTGTTAATGCCCACAGATGCAAGGGACAGCTTTCAGGGTACCAGAGCACAGACTGAAGTGCAAGACAGTTTCAGTCATTCAGCCAGGACTCCTGTATCTGTCCAAAGTCTCATTCTTCTTTGTTTAACAAAAAAGTACCATTATTGTCCTTTATGTACTTTTACGTACTTAAAGCCACAGAGAGACAATTGATGTGACCCTTGAGATCTACTTCCAAAGCTTGGGTATCAGGGAAGGGAGGCAAGGGCTCAGTCCTCTCATCAGGCTGACACAGTAGTTGATTGTTGTCTTCTGTTCCTCTTCAGGTCCAGATGTTTGCCTAAGTCTCAGAGGTCAGAGCCTTCCCTATAAGAATCACTAAGGATTGATTAGGTGTAGGACTGCTGATGGAGGCTGGTTAAGAACACACTTACCAGTAGCAATAATGCCCCCAGACAGTGTTAGGTCCAGTTAAGGTCTCAAAAGATTAGCCCCTGGCTCCACTTCTGGTAGCTTGGCAATGAGCAGGCAGGCATATCTTAGGAGACCAATACAGTAAATAAGTAAGACATAACACACAATAAAAATCCCACACCAATTTATATAAGAATAGTAAATTATTTTATCTTTAACATGCCCTCACCACATCTTCAGCACAGCCAGCAACATCATCGCACCCAAACTCCGGCATACCATCAACCGCTCCTTCAAAACTGCCACCTTCCCAGAGAGTTGGAAACACACTGAGATCAAACCTCTACTGAAGAAGCCCACCGCTGACCTGACAGACCTCAAGAACTACCGACCCATCTCCCTCCTCCCATTTCTGGCCAAAGTAATTGAGAAGGCATTCAACCAACAACTCACCGCTTTCAGTCTGGTTTCCGAAGCAACCACAGCACCGAGACTGTCCGCCTCGCCACCACAGACAACATCCACACCCTCCTCGACTGAGGCAAAACCATTGCCCTCATCCTCCTGGACCTCTCTGCCGACTTCGACACAGTCTCACATGACACACTATGCACCGGCCTCCACTGCACCAGCATCGGAGACTCAGCACTGTAATGGCTCTCCTCATTCCTCTCTGGCAGAACACAGTGTGTCCGAGTCCCCCACTTTCTCTCAGAAGCCACCAAGATCAGCTGCGGTGTCCCCCAAGGATCCTCACTGAGCCCACCCTATTCAACCTCTACATGACCCCATTAGCCGCCATCATCAGAAGCTACTCACTCAACATCGCCTCCTACAGCGACGACACCCAACTGATAGTCTCCCTCACCAACAACCCAGCCACCGCCAAAAACAATTTCCACAAAGTAATGAAAGCTGTCACCACCCAGATGAAAGAAAGCTGCCTCAAACTGAACTCAGACAAAACAGAAGTCCTCATCCTCGGCTCCACACCCTCCGCCTGGGACGAGTCCTGGTGGTCCTCCATCCTCGGAAATGCCCCCACCGCCACGCCCGCAACCTCAGCATTATCTTAGACTCATCGCTCTCAATGGACCGACAGGTGAGCGCAGTACACCCTACGCATGCTTCGAAATATTTACAAGTGGATCCCCACCGAAAGCAGAAGGACAGTCACCCAGGCCCTTGTCAGCAGCCATCCTGACTACAGTAATGCTCTCTACGCCGGAACCACCGCCAAGACCCAGAAAAGATTGCAACGCATCCAGAACGCCTCCGAAAGGCTCATCAAGAACGCCCCACGACATAGCTGCACCTCCGCCCTCATAATAGACCTACACTGGCTGCCTATCGACAAGAGAATCACCTTCAAACTCCTGATCCACGCCTACAAGGCGCTACAGGATGCCAGACCAGCCTACCTCACTCACAGACTCTCCTTCTACACTCCCGCCAGACAACTCTGCTCCGCCGACCAGGCCCTTGCCAAAATCTCCAACATCTGAAAAACCACAGCCGGAGGTAGATCCTTCTGCCACATCGCCACCAAGACCTGGAACACTCTCCCCATCCACCTAAGGAAATCTCCCACCCTGTCTCAGTTCAGGAAGGAGCTCAAGACCTGGCTCTTTGACTGATCCTCGTAACCCCCACTCCCGTTTTTTCGCTCCCCAGTGCCTTGAGACCCTCACGGGTGAATAGCTGTGCTCTACAAGTCCCTGATTGACTGATTGATTGAATATTACACCAAAACAGCAAAAATCCAATATAGGGAATCGAATATATGAATTTTTAATAGTTAAATCAAATAATGTGCTTTCTAGTGCTTAGACATCAATAGGATCAACGGGGGACATCTGGTCGCGCTCGACCAGTACAAAATCGAAGTTTGAGGCCGACCGCTATGGAGCCCTGCTTGGATACACCGAGTGAGAGGCCTCAGTCAAAACTTTACCTTTGCACTAGAAACATTGCTAGAGCTTTTCCTCCTCAGCGTCATGCAGTCCTCCTCAGCAAGCCGATTTAGATGCAACATTGTCGTATTGCTTTTCTATGAGGCCCCAGTAAAATCCTGGAAGTCTGGAGCTGCGGAGCTTTCAGCGGGATGAACCTGAAATTATGTCTGGGCCGCTGTTGAAGGTAGTTTGCTTGACTCATGACGGCAAGTTGGTCTACTTATGGAACCTCTTTTTCAAAAGTTGCTCCAAACGTCTGGCAGTCCAAAACACAAATCCAATGGTCTAGGTGCCCTGAGATTGTTCTTGGAAGTTTGGGACTTCAATTCCCACAATGCATCTGGCCAAATCCTTGCAAGTTCACTGGATGCATTCCAGGCTGGGGACATTTGTAGAAACTGGTGCAGGGAAGCTCTTTTAACCTGTTGCTTTCAGGGAGTCCACACCTATGTCCTTTTAAAAGAAAGGCATAGTCCTTTGCACTGTAATTCCAGTGTACAACAGGACCAATACTTCAGTATGCAGTCCTCTGGGTTGCAAACCAGGGTTCCAGCAGGGCAGTCCTTCTTCTTCTTGTGGTTTCATGCACCAGATCTGAATTCCAATGCAGATCAGCCACTTTTATTCATGCATCTTGGGGAACAGTCAG
Source organism: Pleurodeles waltl (assembly GCF_031143425.1). NCBI lineage: Eukaryota > Metazoa > Chordata > Amphibia > Caudata > Salamandridae > Pleurodeles > Pleurodeles waltl. The sequence goes on along the minus strand of NC_090440.1, from coordinate 100,727,951 downwards.
TGGACATCCTTGTGCAATGAATTGCAGAGTGCCACCCAGAAGCATGGCACCTTCTTCCAAAGTGCGGCATCTTCTTGTCTCATAAATCACTGCACTTTAATGGATGATTTTCCTCTAGAGGAGCAAGACCTAGCTAAATGAGCCCACTGGTGTAGCACATTTCCATTAACACGCCCTCTGGACATCTGCAAATTATTTTCCTAAACCCACTATCTTATCTGTGGGATAGTGGGTGAGAGGGAAGGCTGCATTTCTTTCTGACTGGCTTCCTTTTGAAGCTTCAGCTTGATTTACCCAGCACCCTCCGTGGTCTGAACTCACCATCTGCCAACCTCCACCATCAGATTACCTCTGCTCAGGGCACTTATCATCTCATCAAAGTAGCCTGGCTAACTTCTGTTAGGGCTGACCAATCAGGAAAGATCACTAGCAGGCTAGAATTTGGCTTACAAAAAAGAGTCTTATAACTTCTTTTCTGTACTAGTTATGATAAATTAAACTAGGGTGCGGTGTTGGATTTAACATTAACATTCATTTGAGTCCTTTTATGACAGATTTAGCTCCCTTCTAGCCATACTTATGCTTACGGAAAATATTCCCATTTTATCCTATGGAGCTAAGTATCTACAATGGGAGAAAATGAAAGGTGCAGTTGTTCCCGCACTAGGGCATATAAAACAACTATTATGATGCCCCTGCTTATAGTTATATGGCACCCCACCCCTGGGCCATCTAGGAGAGATCCTGGGGGTACTTATATGTAAAATAACAAAGTACCTTAAATCCCAAAGTCAAATTTGCACACATTTTACTTTTCAAAGGCAGTCTGCAAGGCAGGTTTGCCTTTAAAAATGACAGCAGGCAACACAGTAGTGCACATTCCTGTGCAGGAAATCTACATAGCCTCCAAACTTCCCTGCTTTATTATGTACTAGGGACTTATAGGTAGTTTAAATCCCCCTTGCCCCATTATCTACTAGGGAATTAGAGGGTCTGTCATTGTCAGTTGGAATTGTATCATTGTACATTTGTGCCATATGCCTTTTATTCAAATCACTGGCCCTGGGTCTGTTTAGCAGTGCCCAGGGCACAGTCAGGGTCAGTTACCACCAGCATCAGTCAGAAACATTGGGGTGAACATGTTAAAAGGGTGACTTTCTCACAACTGCAGTCTGTGCTCAGAACATTCCATGCTTACAATCTATTCTCTTTTACATCAGGTCCTGCCTTTTCACCTCAAACAGGAAGCCCTATTCTTGGGCTCTCCCAAGATGGTAGGATACTGAGTCACTATGTGGGCATTCCTACAGCCCACCCTGGGATTGGCCTCAAAGGTTGCTTGTAAGAGACTCATCCTGCCTGATTTTGGTCCTAAGTCAACTCTGATCTCTGAACTCCTCAACTGATTAGTGCACTGGATAGGCATTGATTAGTGCACTGAATAGGCTTGAAGGTGAGTTCGCAGGTTTCTTATTTGTTCTTTGAGACCATCATATCATTCCCATTAACAGATAATTGGTGTTGGATACCCAATAATTAAATTCCCCATGTACTCCTGTCAGAATCCTGCCAGCGTGCTATCTTCTTCCCCAAATCTTCGTTCAGAGTTCATAATCAAACAGTAGCTTGCTGCATCCAACCAGGGTTATGGAAGAGATAAGCAACTTTTTGATAAATCCCCTTTGTATCATATTTACCAAAAAGGTATGCCCATTCCCTTAACTATTAGCACCATGTTTTAAAGGGAAGAGTGCATGCACAGAGATTTTTAACACCTTCCAGTACACAGAGTCAAAATGTGCCAATATGTCCAGTAACATAAAACCAAGAAATCGGGCAGATGATGCAGCAAGGACATTCTTTGCACACTGTGTAGTTTGGACTCTGATATCTACAGTGATCAGGTTATACAACGATACCAGTAAGTCTATAGCACTGCATCAAAACACACTTTTATGTGTAATTCCAATTCAAACTTTTAAATTATCCACTTGTTGTAACCTACGCAGTATTTACCTTTGATTAGTATCTCAGCCCAGTGCAGAACTTATACATGTGCTGCACTGTCTTGGCCTATTTCAACAAGGCTTCGTTTTGATGTGTGGAATGAGATTTGATCTCTGTTGGACTTTTTTGCTTATGCAGGGGCATCCCCAATCTTTTTTACCTCCGGCCTCCTATTTTGTCTGACCTGTTACTGTTTGCCTTTGAACTCTGAGCACTTTAACACTGCTAACCAGTGCTAAAGTGCATATGCTCTCTGTGTAAATTGTATTGTTGATTGGTTTATCCATGATTGGCATATTTGATTTACTAGTAAGTCCCTAGTAAAGTGCACTGGAGGTGCCAGGACCTGTAAATCAAATGCTACTAGTGGGACTGCAGCACTGGTTGTTCCACCCACACAAGTAGCTCTGTAATCATGTCTCGGACCTGCCATTGCAGTGTCTGTGTGTGCAGTTTTAACTGTAAATTCGACTTGGGAAGTGTACCCACTTGCCAGGCCTAAACCTTCCATTTTCCTACATGTCATCCCTAAGGTAGGCCCTAGGTAGCCCCAAGGGCAGGGTGCAGTGTATTGGTAAGGTAGGACATATAGTAATGTGTTTTATATGTCCTGACAGTGAAATATTGCTAAATTCGTTTTTCACAGTTGCAAGACCTGTCCCTCTCTTAGGTTAACATGGGGGGTACCTTTAAATCTGATTAAAGTGTAGATTCCCTTTGAGAGCAGATGGATATGTGGAGTTTGGGGTCCCTGAGCTCATAATTTAAAAATACTTGTTTTAGTAAAGTTGATTTTAAGATTGTGTGTTTGAAAATGCCACTTATAGAAAGTGGGCATTTTCTCGCTTATACCATTTCTGTGACTCTGCCTGTTTGTGGATTCTCTGTCTGGGTCAGTTTGACAGTTGGGCTGGTTGCACCTCACACTCACACTAGACAGTGACACACAGGGAGCTGGGGTGTAGTCTGTTTTTCCTGATGAGCCATCTGTGCTAGGAGGGAGGGTAAGAGTGGTCACTCACACCTGAGCAGGCTGTGCCTGCTCTCACACAATGCAGCCTCCAACCCCCTGGTGAGTGTCTGGGGCCTGGCCTGGGCAAGGCAGGATTTCACATTCAAGGTAGACTTTGCTTTGAAGTAGGCCTACTTAAAAGGAGAAATTGGGTATAAAAAGGCCACCCTAAACCACAGACTTTAGAACAGTTCTGGAAACTAAGAGGAACCTCTGCCTGGAGAAGAGCTGAAGAGCTGAGGAAGAAGAGCTGCCCTGCCTGTGACTGTGCTTTGTGGAGCTATCCTGCAGTTGCTGCTTCTGCCAGAATAAGAGGGCAAAGACTAGACTTTGTGTGCCTTCCATCTTGTGAAGATCTCCAAGGGCTTGATTTAGAGCTTGCCTCCTGTTGTTTGAAGTCTTAGGGACAGCAAATACTTCTCTCTGCCAGCACCTCGAGCCTCTGGAGAGACTCCTACTCTGCCCTGTGGTGCCTATCCAGTTCCTGGGACCCTGAAAGGAGAAGCTTTCCATGCACAGAACGCCGTGCGGGAAAAGATCGTTGTGACTCCAATCCGCACCTGAGAAATTGATGTGCCACCGGCTTCGCAGCTAAAAATCGATGCTCGCCTGTGACGCGACCAAAGAATCGATGCACGGAGCAGGAGAAATGACGCGCAGCATCGCTGATGTAGGCTGGGAGATCTCAACCCACGCTGCATGGTTCTCGGATCATCGTGCGGCTGGATTTCCGACGCAAACACGTCTAGGCATGTAAAAACAGCGCAAGGCCTGCCCGGACCCGAGAGTGCTGACAGGATCGATGCATTGCTCTCCTGCGGAGAGAAGAAACGACGCAGCCCGACTTGATGAAAGGAGAAGCAGCGCAAGGTCTCCCTCATGAGTGAAATCGATGCATCGCAAGCCCTTTTTGACACACACTTGCCCGTGCGGGGTCATTTTTGACGCACCCAAGGTAAATTTTCACGCTAACAGTGTTAGTGTGTGTTTAAAACTACGTGAAGACTCTTTTTGCTTTTTAATTGATACCTTGACTTGTGTATTGTGGATTTTTGTTGTTTTGGTCTTGCTTTGTTTAGATAAATATTTTCTATTTTTCTAAACCTGTGTTGTGTCATGTTGTAGTGTTTTCATTAAGTTCCTGTGTGTGTTGGTACAAATACTAGCACTAGCACTCTGAAGTTAAGCCTACGGCTCATGTCAAGCTACCAAGGGGTAAGCAGGGGTTAGCTGAGGGTGATTGTCTTTTACCCTAACCAGAGTGAGGGTCCTTGCTTGGATAGGGGATAACCTGACTGCTAACCAAAGACCCCATTTCTAACAATCTAACTGCATGAAGATATCATTTTGTTCAGGTTTTCCTGGCCAGTGGCCATTTAGAAGGAAAGTGTGTGACATAAACAAGCAAGAAGATTGTTTTCTTAACTTATATCTGTCAGCACTCTGCAACTCAGATCACAACCACAACACACACAATCACAACAGCACTCTGCATCTTAGATCAGAACCTTCAAGCTGGCTGTTGATAGCAATGAGCCTCTAGTATGAGTCAGACGTGTTATACCATCCTCATCGTATTTAGTCTGATTCCTTTTTGGCTGCCTTAGTATATGCCAGTGGTTGCTGCTGTTCAGTCACCCACCCATCCATGCATCTCAATTTTTATGGTCTGGTTTGACAGTGCAGCTGTCACCAGACAATGAAGTAATAATCACCAGGAGATGGGCTTTGGCTTCACCCCCATCTTGGGAGCTAGGAGTACTTTTTGAAATGGCAGACATTGTGTGCTTCCCGAAAAAGGTCCTTGCCCTCCATCCACATAGCTGTGATCATTTTGTTTACTTATCCACCTGAGCTTGAAATTTCAGGGGAACACACATGGCATTGGAATGGTATTTAATGTCTTGTATAACGAAATATTTTTATAGAATTTTTCTCTGGCAAAAGGAAATATGCAAAGAGGACAGTCATTAACTTGCTTGACAGTACAACTGTCACCTGACCTTTAAACGCGTGCCAAAATGTGTCTGCAGCTCCTTGCTGACACACAAGTACATATTCCTTCCCATGCTATCTACTTAGAATGCTTCACATTACCATAGAAAATTCAATGTAAACCTGATCTATTGGCATTGCCAATGCTTGGTTTACATTGCCAACAACCTTATAATACTCTCATATTGCTGTCCATCTTCTGGGCACTTTCATGCTTGTGGTGCCAGACCCATAGTGGATTACCTCCTGTAAGTATTCCATTCATCCATTCTTGTTTTGAGAGGTCAGTTTTCTATTGCCTGTTACCTAGATCAACTGCTGGTGATTAAACTAGCTAGTAGCATATTTAATCATGATTCACAATAGAACGCGCTGTTCTCTACCTCTCGTTTGAAGGGTGAAAAGCTTTACCAAAATGCAAATAGGGCAAAATCAGCTCATTTCTTCACGAATACCTGCAGAGTAGAAGTTAAAAGGAGGGCTGGAAATCTCACAGCAGTTTTTTCTCGAATCAGAAATTCTGGCATGATTTTTTGTCTATCAAGATGTCAGTTATTGAATTTGCAGAGCTGCTTTTTTAAAACGTAGTTTCCCCATACAAGAGCTGGGATGAACTCACAAACTAGTAAAAACTTAATGAGGCTTTCAGTGGCAAAAACCCTGAATGGATGATACTAATATGTCGGTAAAGGACCCCAGCCGTTCACTACACATCTTAATTTGACTGGAGCAGTTGGGGTCATGTTCTTTTGTGCTTTACAAAAAGCAGAAAACAAGAACCATTTGCACCAGTATTTATGGTTTGCTACTCTCTATTGTTATTTAAACACACTGGGCAGGTGTGTTTGGTCTTTGCTAATGTCAGCACTGCTAAAACATATTTTTAAAGCAGTATAGTTATTCTCTACCATGGTCTATTTTCTTCATTCACTGCTTCCTTCTAACTGGTGATATCCTTGCAAACACTTATGCCCAATTAACTGAGATTTTGGGGCGCACTAGTGGATCTAACATGCAAAAACTCATGTGCAAGACAATGGGGGTCATTCCTACCCTGGCAGTCTATGACCGCCAGGGTAGGTGACAGAGGAAGCACCGCCAACAGGCTGGCGGTGCTTCCGGGGGCATTCTGACCGCGGCGGTAAAGCCGCGGTCAGAAACGGGAAACCGGCGGTGTCCCGCCGGTTTCCCGCTGCCCCAGGGAATCCTCCACGGCGGCGCTGCTTGCAGCGCCGCCATGGGGATTCCGACCCCCTTACCGCCATCCTGTTCCTGGCGGTTTTCACCGCCAGGAACAGGATGGCGGGAACAGGTGTCGTGGGGCCCCTGGGGGGCCCTGCACTGCCCATGCCACTGGCATGGGCAGTGCAGGGGCCCCCTAACAGGGCCCCATTAAGATTTTCAGTGTCTGCTATGCAGACACTGAAAATCGCGACGGGTGCCACTGCACCCGTCGCACCCCTTCCACTCCGCCGGCTCCATTCGGAGCCGGCATCCTCGTGAAAGGGGGTTTCCCGCTGGGCGGGCGGGCGGCCTTCTGGCGGTCGCCCGCCAGCCCAGCGGGAAACTCAGAATGACCGCCGCAGTCTTTTGACCGCGGTACGGTCTTCTGGCGGTTCCCGCTGGGCTGGCCGCCGCCCGCCAATCTAGGAATGACCCCCAATATTTCTTGATCCTGATTCAAAAGTGGGATCAGCAAACATTTCTATACTCATATCGGATTTGTTCCTGTGGAGGATTCTGTCAAGTTGGAATGTAGTCTTTTGCATTATAAATTCTGGCCATGGATAGGAACGACAGGGCATTCCTATATTGCAACCCAACAAAAAGTTGGTAAACTGCAACAATCTTGTAAATTCTTTCCCACCATGTGGAATAACTCAGATGAGGAGCAACTGTAAATCCTATTCTGGAGTGAGTAACGAATGGGTTCCACCAAGTGCTTAATTTGTGATTGTTTCCGGTGCTGAGCACCGGCACTTATTTTTCAGGGCCGGGGCTTATTCTTCTGCCTCAAGCATTTGCCTCAACCAAAAGACACACATGGGAAAGACGGAGAAAGAGAAAAACGAAAAAGCGTCACAAAGGGATAAAGCTGCAAGCGTGAGCTGAAGGGGCAGGGAGTGGCTTTATATGGTTTGAAGAGGCCCGAGAAGGCTTTAGGATTACGCGGCCTCAGTATTCCGTGCTCGCACATTTCAATGCAGCAGCCGCGTGTTTCAGAGGAGGGCTTTGGGCACCGGCACCTTTTTTTTACAAATTAAGCACTGCTTGGGTGGCAAGCAGAGTAAAGACGTGGCTTGGGCTGTGTTCAAACCTGAGTCCCAGACAGCCTACTGCCTCCTGCCCTGTCGCTAGAAAAGCAGTAATCACCTTGCTCTGGGGGGGTGGCAGCCTGGCAGGACAGGCCGCGCGTTCACCGCACCTCCAACGGTCTGGCACAGGCAGGGGAGCAAACAAGTGGTGCTCAGTAGGCTGTGCGGTCCCGTCTGGACAGCAGGCTTGGGGCGTGGCAGCACCTCGCATTGGCTAGTGCTGAAGCAGTGCTTAATTTGTGCTTGTTGTTTCCGGTGCTGAGCACCAGCACTTATTTTTGAGGGCTGGGGCTTATTCTTCTGCCTCAAGCATTTGCTGCGAGCAAAAGACACATAAGGGAAAGACAGAGGAAAGGAAAAACGAAAACGTGTCACAAAGGGAGAAAGTAGAAAGCTGCAAGAGTGAGCTGAAAGGGCAGGGAGTGGCTGTAAATGGATTGAAGAGGCCGCAATGGCTTCAGGATTACACCACCTCAGTATTCCCTGTTCCCGCATTTAATTGCAGCAGCCGCGTGTTTAAGAGAAGGGCTTTGGGCACCAGCACCTTTTTATTTACAAATTAAGCACTGGTTCCACCACTTATTTTATGGGGGGGGTAAGGTATGCAAATGACTGTTCATTGAAAAACTATTTTGCAGTGGAAAAGAAGATTCTCACCATGCCTACTTCCGCACAATGTCCATTATGCAGACAATCCACTGGAGTATGAATGGTGAACCACGACCGCAATTCTACGAAGGACATCCCTGAACTATTCATGAATTCTGTCTTTCCTTATGAGTAAATTTTGATCGTAAGGATAAATGTATAATCCAGTGCTTTACACATGTTGGGCACTTTTTCTGTGTTCCCTGAACTTTGGCACTGATGAGGGATTACATGTGTATGATCAGTCCCCACTGTGGAGGGCAAGTGGGATATAGAAACCACAACCAAGTGCAGCATCTGAGATAGGGACAGTTAAAGGTTAGACACCAGATGGGTAGTACATCTTCCAGCAAGCAGCCTTCATTAAAACTGCCAACAGGCCTTCTGGCAAGAAGGACTAACTGCATCCCCTGTCAGATAACCAACCCAGGGGCCGCATATTGCATCAGCCTCCTTGTCCCTCCACCTAGCCCTTTGGCCTGACTAAGAGCTTGGTGCCAACTGTATGTCCACTTTTCCATTTTCTTTTCTTTATTTAACATTTCCTTTTCGAAGCCCATCAGAGCTTAACACCTTTGTGTACATGTACCCATCTAAAGCTTTATTTATCTCAATATAAACGTCCAATAAGAAGCATATATTCCATGCTAACACAATAAATTGACAGTAAAAGCAGACTGAAAATATTGTTTGACCTTTCTTCTCCCCAAATATGGGGTCCAACATCAGAAGTTTCCAAGTTATGCAGAAAGTTATTGAAGCCATATCCTGTTTAAAAAGTCAAGGCAAAATACGTGAAAAGAATTGGCCCAAAAAGCGATCAAACAAAATGCTTTCTTTTATTCTATCACCACTGCTGAACATTATATTCTCGTTTAATTACAGTGCCTCTGGCATTAAAGTGAGGCTTCAAGTGCGATCTGTTTCACTTGAGAACAGATGCATGTCAAACTTTCTCTCCCGGAAACTCCTTCTTTTGGAATGATTAAGTAGGTACTGAAAACCTCATCCAGTGTTCGCGCTGAAGTATTTGGTTTGTTGTAGTATTGAAATGTGAGCTAGAGAAGGGGGGGACGTTATATGCGGGCACAATGTCTTTGTGTTCAACTGCATCATTTAAGACTAAATAGTATGTGATATAGGCAGAGTGAAGGAAGGAAATGTTTAAAAGCATAAATAAATTTGCTCGGTATTTGAACCACTATCACTATGTGGAAAGATAATTTATACACACATATTTACATGAATGTAGGACAGATTTGACTATCGTTACTGAGGAAACAACGATGCTTTCCAAGAAAGTTAGGTCATTGCCATTAATTATGGATTTATTCCGATGGGAATCCTAGAAAATATCTCCCTCAGTCTGAATTTCTTCTCAGCGAGGCAGAATGCAAACATGATTACGGGCCTCATCTTATAGATTGTGGGCAGTAATAGAGCATGCCGGTTCAGAAGAGCCGATGCATGCAGGGATCTCAGAATCTTCAGTGCATCCTCCTGTGCGGGGGGGGGGACGGGTGGGGGGGGTGGCGGGATGCACTTAATACTGAGATCAGAGGCACCCCCTCTGTTATGGTGGAGGAGCGTAGCCCCACTGCTGAAAGGGAGCTGAAAGCAGAAAAATTAAATGATAATTATTAGAAATGGGGTCTCTGGTTGGCAGTCAGGTTACCCCCTGCCCAAGCAAGGACCTTCACTCTAGTCAGTGTAAAGGAGAATCACACTCAGTTAACCCCTGCTCACCCCATTGGTAGCTTGACACGAGCAGGCTCAGAGACGATGTGTGAAGTATTTGTACAAACGCACACAGTAATACAGTGAACCATTACAATAGGACGCAACACAGTTTTGAAATATTTTATCTAAATAAACAAGGCTAAATACAATAAAAATCCACAATATACAGTTAAAAATACAAATTTAGCACTTAAAAGCAAGAAAACAGTGCTTTGAGGGGAAAACACTGCAAGTTGGTAAAATGTGTCGTCGTAACGGAGTCATTTCCTACAATGCGACGACCTTGGCGCCGTTTACGGAGTCGTTCGACCCCCAGGTACAGTACCTTATGAAAGTAGAAAATAGGACGGTGCATTGAGTCGGGGAGAGTGGCTTCACTGGGTCCGATGCAGCATCAGTTCCAGTGCCACAGGGCAGAAGAACAGCGGCATTGCGCAGTGGCATTGGGTCCTCACTACAGGGAGGTGGACGTGAAACATCGTCAGATGCAAAGTCGTTCCTTGGTTCCAGCAGATGCAAAGTCACAGGACCACAGGTGCTACGATGGCGTCGGTTCGTCAAGGAGGTTGGACTTACGACACTCTGGTGTCAGAGAAGTTGGGCAGAATCTGCGACTGCAGCGACATGAGGCCTACAGGGTTGTCGGATTTATACAACAATGATATCGACAATTGTGGCTGTGTATGAGTGGTGCGCACTTCCAAAGTTTCTACTATCTTGGATGTTGAAAGTTCATGATGAGAAGTCTTATTTGAAGGAGGGAGTGCTCAAGTGGTTGTACACCCAGCCACAGGGTGTGTAAGCTGTTACCTAAGCAAGGTCACAGTCCATATATGTTGGATTTCTTTGAGGTCCACGGCCTCGGGGCAGGCATTGTTACGGATCCGGGGTAGCGGCATCAACTCACAGGGTCATCAGGTTCGCACTCAGTGAGGTCCACGGCCTCGGAGCAAGCGGTGTCGCGGTTTCGGGCAGTGGCATCCTATGCGAAGTCACACAGCGTCGTCCAGTGTCGCTAGACAAGTTTTTCTCCAGGAATTCACTTCCAGGTGTCCAGGAACTGGAATGACACCCTCTGGCAAGCTAGAGTCCACAGCAAGTTGAATCAGGTCTGGTTGGTGAAGCCTTTGCTGTCCCTGAGGCTTCAAAACAGGCGCAAGCTCTACTCCAAGCCCTTGGAGTCACTTTGCAAGTAGCAATGCAACAAAGTCCAGTCTCTGTCCCCTAGCTCAGGCAGTAGCAGCAACTGCAGGATAGCCCAGCACAACACAGTCAGGGCAGCACTTCTCCTCACCTCTTCAGCTCTTCTCCAGGCAGAGGTTCCTCTTGAATCCTTGAAGTAATCTCAAGTCTTGGGTTTGGGGTCCTCCTCTTATACCCTTTTCTGCCTTTGAAGTTGGAAAACTTCAAAGTAAAGTCTCAAGTGTCTGTAAGATCCTTTTTTGTCCAGGCCAGGCCCCAGTCACACACCAGGAGGTTGGAAACTACATTGTGTGAGGGCAGGCACAGCCCAGTCAGGGGTGAGTGACCACTCCTCCTCTCCCCTCCAGCTCAGATGGCTCATCAGGCTATGCGGACTGCACCCCAGACCTCTTTGTGTCATTGTCTAGAGAGAGGTGCAAACAGCCCAACTGTCAAACTGACCTAGACAGGGAATCCACAAACAGGCAGAGTCACAGAATGGTTTAAGCAAGAGAAGGCCTACTTTCTAAAAGTGGCATTTTCAAACACACAGTTTAGACTTCCCTAAAGATGTATTTTTAAGGTGTGAGCTCAGAGACCCTAAATTCCATATTTCTATCTGCTCCCAAAAGGAATCTGCACTTTAATAACATTTTAAAGGCAACTCCCATATTAACCTATGAGAAATATAGGCCTTGCAACAGTGAAAAATGAATTTGGCAGTATTTCACTGTCAAGACATTGAAAACGTGTACGTACATGCCCCACCTTTAACATAAACTGTACCCTGCCCATCAGGCTACCTAAGGCCTACCTTAGGGGTGACTTACCTGTATAAAAAGGGAAAGTTTAGGCCTGGCAAGTGCGTACACTACCAAGTTGAATTGGCAGTTGAAAACTGCACACACAGACACTGCAGTGGCAGGTCTGAGACAGGTTTACCGGGCTAGTTAGTTGGGTAGCACAACCAGGCCTATTAGTAGCATTTGATTTACATGCCCTGGGCACCTATAGTGCACTGTACTAGGGACTTACTAGAAAATCAAATATGCCAATAATGGAAAGTCAATTACACATACCTTTTGTATAGGAGCACTTGCACTTTAGCACTGGATAGCTGTGTTAAAGAGCCCAAAGTCACAAAAACAACAAAAACAGAGTCCAGCACACATCAACAACCTGGGAAACAGAGGCAAAAAGTTAGGAGAGACTACGCCAAGGTTGCCAAGTCTCACAATAATAAAACTATTCTATTACCATTTTATTTTTCACTTAGCTAGTCCACTGAGTCTAGGGTGGGGCGGGCCATCCTCTGCATCAGCAGCAGGGAGGAGGAGTGGTAGGTGCGCTGTAAATGCGCGTGTCTAACGCCGGCCAAACCAACATGCACACTTGGAACTCTCCACCCGAGCTGTGTTGCACAGGCAGGTGGAGAACCAGTGCAGGCTCCAAGTCCCTAACTGAGTGCCATTTCAGCCCGCTCAGACCAATCCCAGCACTTCTCTCATGCTGGGTAACACCATGAGAGAAGTGTCTGGATTGGAAAGGAGGAGAGCAAAGAAGCACCTAGGCGGTGGGAGCAGAGGAACACCGAGGCTGTGTCCAGCAGCTGTCTGGTAAGTCATTTTTTTTTTTAATTATACCCCATCCCTTCCCCTCCCGACTCTGCATACTGTCCCATCACGTGTTACTCGCAGCAGCTGCCACTGCCTAAGATGAAGGTGGAGGCCGTTTTTGTGATTTTTACTTTTCTTTAATTTTTCAGAAATAAACTCCAAAAGTTTCTGAAATACAAAATATTAGAAATGGGGTTTTTGGTTGGCAGTCAGGTTGCCCTCTGTCCAAGCAAGAACCCTCAATCTAGTCAGGGTAAGTCACACACAATCCAAAATCAGCCTGTGCTCACCCTCCGGTAGCTTGGCACGAGCAGTCAGGCTTAACTTAGAAGGCAATGTGTAAAGCATTTGTGCAATAAATCATACAACACCATAGCATAACACCACAAAAATACACCACACAGTATTTAGAAAAATATATAATATTTATCTGGGTATCTTCAGGTCAAAACGATCAAAGTTGCAATACGAATTTGTAAAGATATCACTGAAAAGTGATATAAAGGCCCTCATTCTGACCCTGGCGGTCGGCGGAGAGACGGCGGTCGGACCGCGAACAGACCGGCGGTATTAAAAATGGCATTCTGACCGCGGCGGTCCCCGCCGCGACCGACCGCTACTTCTCCACTCCGACCGCCACGGCGGTCATGACCGCGGGGCTGGAGTTTGCGCACTCCGGCCCGGCGGTCGTCCCAAGACCGCCAAGGGTATTATGACCCTGCCTACCGCCGCGGTTTCTTGCGGGCGGGAACCGCCGTGCGAACCATGGCGGTAAGCACTATTGGGGCCAGGGAATTCCTTCCCTGGCACTGATAGGGGTCTCCCCCACCCCCCACTACCCACCCGAGTCCTCCCCCCACACCCTCCACCCCCCTGCCACCCCCCAGAGGTGGTACGAACCCCCTCCCCACCCCCACCCCGACATGCACATACATGTTCCCCCACATGCACACACCCCCAACATGCACATATACACACCCCCTACACACACATACACAACGGGGACACATACCCGCACACATACATGCCGACATGCGCACCTGCCGAACAGCACACATTACCCATAGACACAGCAGCACCCCCCGCCCGCATACACGCACTCACACACCCCCTCTACACACTCACACGCACACCCCCATGCACGCCCACATCACACAACACCCCCCCACCCCCTCCCCTCACGGACGATCAACTTACCTTGTGCGTTGGTCCTCCGGGAGGCGACGGGAGCCATAGGGACGTGACCGCCAACAGAAGACCGCCAACAGAAGACCGCCACACGGAAATGTGGGTCGTAATTCTGTGGGCGGTGTTCTGCTGGCGTGGCGGTGGAGGTTGACCAGTCTCCACTTTCCCGCCGACCGCCAGTGTGGCTGCTGGCGGTTTTCCGGCGGAACGCTCCCAGCGGTCAGAATGCGCACAGCGGCACACCGCCGCGGTCGGCGGTCTTCACCGCGGCGGTAACTCAGCGGTCTTGCGAAAAGACCGCCAAGGTCAGAATGAGGGCCAAAGTGTCTTAAGTCTTTAGAAAGTAAACAAAGTTTCTTTCAAACACAAAGTACCTGGTTTCTGGTGGAAAATCTCCTCAGAGGGCCACAGGAGAAGAGGTACGTGGAAAACTGGTGTGTGCGTCGATTTCTCCTCAGCACACACGGACTTGCGTCGTTATTTTCCACGCGGGGAGTCGTGCGTCGTTTTCCGGCACGCGGACAGTCTCTTACTGTGGTTTGCGGGGAGTACCAGATGTCCCGGGTCTGTGCGTGGATTTTCCTGCTTGTTTTCCGGCTGCGCGTCGTTCTGCGGGGCTGCGCGTCGAAGTTTTGATCTCACGGCAGGCGTTGCGTCGATTTCTCCTGCGGAGTCGGGCGGCGTTGTCCTTGCGAGGCCGTGCGTCAAAGTTTTGATCTCACGGCAGGCGTCGCGTCAATTTCTCTCGGGAAGTCGGGCGGCGTTGTCCTTGCGAGGCCGTGCATCAAAGTTTCGATCTCACGACAGGCGTCACGTCGATTTCTCCCGGGAAGTCGGGCGGCGTTGTCCTTGCGAGGCCGTGCGGCAAAGTTTTGGTCGTCCCGAAGGCGTCGCGTTGATCAGCGTCGGTGTGCGGCGTTTTTCTTGCCGCGGAACAAGCTGTGCGTCGAAAAGTTCGGCGCACGGAGCGTCCAAGAGGAAGAGAGAAGTCTTTTTGGTCCTGAGACTTCAGGGAACAGGAGGCAAGCTCTATCCAAGCCCTTGGAGAGCACTTTTACAGCCAGACAAGAGTTCAGCAAGGCAGCAGGCCAACAGCAAGGCAGCAGTCCTTTGTAGAAAAGCAGACAGGTGAGTCCTTTGAGCAGCCAGGCAGTTCAGCAAGGCAGCAGGCCAACAGCAAGGCAGCAGTCCTTTGTAGAAAAGCAGACAGGTGAGTCCTTTGAGCAGCCAGGCAGTTCTTCTTGGCAGGATGTCGTTTCTGGTTCAGGTTTCTTCTCCAGCAAGTGTCTGATGAGGTAGGGCAGAGGCCCTGTTTTATACTAAGTTGTGCCTTTGAAGTGGGGGTGACTTCAAAGAGTGTCTAAGAAATGCACCAAGCCCCCTTTCAGTTCAATCCTGTCTGCCAGAGTCCCAGTAGGGGGTGTGGCAGTCCTTTGTGTGAGGGCAGGCCCTCCACCCTCCCAGCCCAGGAAGACCCATTCAAAATGCAGATGTATGCAAGTGAGGCTGAGTACCCTGTGTTTGGGGTGTGTCTGAGTGAATGCACAAGGAGCTGTCAACTAAACCTAGCCAGACGTGGATTGAAGGGCACAACAAGGTTTTAGTGCAAAGAAATGCTCACTTTCTAAAAGTGGCATTTCTAGAATAGTAATATTAAATCCGACTTCACCAGTCAGCAGGATTTTATATTACCATTCTGGCCATACTAAATATGACCTTCCTGCTCCTTTCAGATCAGCAGCTGCCACTTCAACAATGTATGAGAGCAGCCCCAATGTTAGCCTATGAAGGGAGCAGGCCTCACAGTAGTGTAAAAACGAATTTAGGAGTTTTACACTACCAGGACATATAACCACACAAGTACATGTCCTGCCTTTTACCCACACAGCACCCTGCTCTAGGGGTTACCTAGGGCACACATTAGGGGTGACTTATGTATAGAAAAAGGGGAGTTCTAGGCTTGGCAAGTACCTTTAAAAGCCAAGTCGAAGTGGAAGTGAAACTGCACACACAGGCCTTGCAATGGCAGGCCTGAGACAAGGTTAAGGGGCTACTGAGGTGGGTGGCACAACCAGTGCTGCAGGCCCACTAGTAGCATTTAATCTACCTGTCCTAGGCACATGTAGTGCACTCTACCAGGGACTTACAAGTAAATTAAATAGTCAATCATGGATAAACCAATCAGTAGTACAATTTACACAGAGAGCATATGCACTTAGCACTGGTTAGCAGTGGTAAAGTGCCCAGAGGTCAAAAGCCAACAACAACAGGTCAGAAAAAAATAGGAGGAAGGAGGCAAAAAGTTTGGGGATGTCCCTGTCAAAAAGCCAGGTCCAACATGACCCCCTACCATCCTAAAGCCAGGGGAGAACAATCACTATCCTGATGTACTTCCCTGTTTGAGGCGACAGAACAAGGACCCAGGCCCACAACAGCAGGGGCATGCTCCAGTTCTTCGCCTTCCTGACTCCAATTGGATCCCTCTGTCCATACTCTCAGGGCCCACTAAGCCAACCCATGGGGAACCTTTCTCCTGACCTGCGGATCCCATCTGTGCAGCACCTAACCTTACTTTGCTCACAGATGTATCCCAGGAGCAGGATAGTACCACCATGACCAACACAGTGGTGTTTCCCACTCTACCCCCGGGGTGTGACACTAGTCCCCTCCCCAGGGATAACTCTGTCCACCCGGACAGCAAGCCACAGTGATTACTGACAGCTGCCAGGGATGAGAGCCAGGCCCCAGGCCTCTCAAAGCTCTCCAACCACTGTGGCTGTGGAGAGTGGGGGGCGGTAGCCCCATGTGCTGGGCACCCTTTAACCACTCTCCCTTCCACCAGGTCAGGGATGACAGCCTGAACCTGGTCCTCCCCTCTGGGGCTCTGTACCCTCCCTCCTGGAGCGGTACCCCCAGAGTCCAACATGGTCAGGGTGCTTACAGAAGTCGCCCTGTACCATTCCTCCACCAGTGCAGGGCTGTTAACCTGCAACTGGCCCTCCAACCTGGGGTCTGTACCTTCAGGTTGGACTAGGGCCCAGGGTGAGGCTTCCCTCCCCCTGCCCTCCCTTCTGGGGTCCAGCACCCTCCAACTAGGAGTGGCCTCCTCAGAAGACAACATGGTAGGTGCACTGTTATCAGTAGCCCCTCCCTCCAGGTCCGGGGGGACACCCTGAACCTGGTCTTCCAGCCCAGGGTCTGTACCCTCAGACTGGATCACTGCCTGGCAAACCAGGACTTTCTGGGAGGCACACCTACCCCCCACCAGGTCAGAGTTTAACCTCTGCACCTGACCATTCAACTCAGAGTCACCACCCTGAATTTGAACAATTGCCTGGCACGCCAGGACTTCCTGGAGGGCACACTGACCCTCCACAAGGTCAGAGTTTAACCTCTGAACTTGGCCATTCAACTCAGAGTCACCACCCTGCGGTTGAACAATTGCCTGGCACGCCAGGACTTTCTGGGGGGCACACCTACCCCCCACCAGGTCAGAGTTTAACCTCTGAGCCTGGTTCCCCAACCCAGGGTCACCACCCTGAGGTTGGGCAATTGCCTGGCACGCCAGGACTTTCTGGGGGGCACACCTACCCCCCACCAGGTCAGAGTTTAACCTCTCAACCTGGTCATCCAACCCAGAGTCAACACCCTGAGGTTGGACAATTGCCTGGCACAGCAGGACTTCATGGGAGGCACACCTACCTTCCACCAGGTCAGAGTTTAACCTCTGAACCTGGGTATCCAACCCAGAGTCACCACCCTGAGGTTGGGCAACTGCCTGGCACACCAGGATTTTCTGGGAGGCACACCTACCTCCCACCAGGTCAGAGGTTAACCTCTGAACCTGGTTCTCCAACCCAGGGTCATCACCCTGAGGTTGAACAATTGCCTGGCACGCCAGGACTTTCTGGGGGGCACACCTACCCCCCACCAGGTCAGAGTTTAACCTCTGAACCCGGTTATCCAACCCAGAGTCAGCACTCTGAGGTTGGACAACTGCCTGGTACACCAGGACTTTCTGGGGGGCACACCTACCCCCCAACAGGTCAGAGTTTATCCCCTGAACCTGGTTAGCCAACCCAGAGTCACCACCCTGAGGTTGAACCATTGCCTGGCAGGCCAGGACTTCCAGGGAGGCACACCTACCTCCCACCAGGTCAGAGTTTAACCTCTGAGCCTGGTTCCCCAACCCAGGGTCACCACCCTGAGGTTGGGCAATTGCCTGGCACGCCAGGACTTTCTGGGGGGCACACCTACCCCCCACCAGGTCAGAGTTTAACCTCTGAACCTGGTCATCCAACCCAGAGTCAACACCCTGAGGTTGGACAATTGCCTGGCACAGCAGGACTTCTTGGGAGGCACATCTACCTCCCACCAGGTCAGAGTTTAACCTCTGAACCTGGGTATCCAACCCCGAGTCACCACCCTGAGGTTGAATCTTTGCCTGACATGCCAGGACTTCCTGGGGGGCACTCTCACCCCCCACAAGGGACACACCGTCCCGAAGGGCCACACAAGAGTCTGGTTGGCGCAGGTCTCCCGACCTCTGCCTATCCGGCAGAGTCTGGGTTTCCCCCAAACCAGAAACGGTTTCACCTGGGTAATTCCTGGGGGGCTCTGCTCTCAGAGCTGTCCCCTGACTCTCAAGGTCCTCCCCTGGGGTCTGCAACCCCCTCTCAACCCTATGTCTGGACTTCTGCACCCCCTCACTAGGAGGGGTACTGCCAGACACCAGAACTGTTGGGATGCTGGTTACAGTCACCCCCCCAAGTTCTTCTGACACTGCGGGGCTTCCCTCAAAAGGTGGCCCTACGGTACAGGCTAGGCTTCCCTCCTGGTGTTCCCTCATGGAACCCTCTAGTACCTGGGACCTACCTGGGACACTACAATCCTTTCCCACCTCACTCGGTTGGGAACCACCAGACCACTCCCTTCAGGAGCACCCCCAAATGCCTCTTCAGACTCTCTGGTACTCACCCAGAAGTCTGCCTCCATTGTAAGTTCCCTGTGGTCAGAGAACTCACACTCCACCTGGTGTTGGCGTAGCTCTGGAAAATAAGGACCAGACATATGCTCTCCAGCAATTACATCATTCTGCCCTTCACAGGTATTAACCACAGTACCCTTCACCCAACCACCCAATAACTCAACCTTGGAAAAGCACTCTACCTCACCCTCCTGAGACTGGTGAGACAGTATCTGTCTGTCCCTGACACTCAACCCATACTCTTCTGGGATGTCTCTACACTCTATATCCAGGACGTCCACCAGGGGGGAACCCTTTTCTCTGTCACTCTCTGCTAGAGTCAGTAAAGTGTCCCTCCCCCCAGTAGGAATATGACTCCCTGTGCCAGTTCCCCAATCCTTCTCAGGGACCCTGTGCATAACGGGAACTACCTCATACCCTTGAACCGCCTGGGGTGTGTCAACTCCCTTCTTCAAGTTGGGCACCACATCTCTGGGCTTGTGCCCTTCTTCAGCAGTACTAGATGCAAGATTTTTGCTGCCACCATCTGAACTGGACTGAGCCCTTCCGGCCTCCAGTTTCAGCTCTTTACAGCTCAGCTCTTGAGCTGCAATCTTTTCTTCTTCCAGGGCTAAGAGTCTTTTTGCCTCAACCTCTGCAAGATACTCCTCTAATTGTTGCTCCTGTCACCTTTGACTTCGGAGCCATGCATCTATCTCTGGGTCTCTTTCCTCATCTGAGTAGTCTTCCTCCTCATGTGAGCAGTCTTCCTCCTCATGTGCGTAGTCCTCCTCCTCATCTGAGGGGTACTTAGTCATTTGGTTTCTTGCTGCCTCTCTCTCTGCCCATCTTTCCTCCCCCCAGACTATGTAGTTATGTAGCATCTCCGCCTTAGTAGATCTCCTTGCTACAGGAAGGCCCCATTTTCTGCAAAGCTTCCTTAGGTCAGCCTTAGTGAGGTGGTCAGTACGAACAAAGAATGAGTAGGTACACAATCCCATTCTCATAAGATCTTACCAGCAAAAACCAAAATCCAAAGTCCAAAATATCAATAGTATATCCAGGAGGACATCAGAGAATCAAAAGCCAAAAAAGATGAAAAAATCAAGTTGACCTTCAACTGTGGGTAGGTAGTGAAATACTTAGCTACTGTATGTCACTGCATAAACACAAGTCCTATCCTCTCCGCTGATCACCAATGTTAGAAATTGGGTTTTTGGTTGGCAGTCAGGTTGCCCTCTGTCCAAGCAAGAACCCTCACTCTAGTCAGGGTAAGTCACACACAATCCAAAATCAGCCTGTGCTCACCATCCGGTAGCTTGGCACGAGCAATCAGGCTTAACTTAGAAGGCAATGTGTAAAGCATTTGTGCAATAAATCATACAACACCATAGCATAACACCACAAAAATACACCACACAGTATTTAAAAAAATATATAATATTTATCTGGGTATCTTCAGGTCAAAACGATCAAAGTTGCAATACGAATTTGTAAAGATATCACTGAAAAGTGATATAAAGTGTCTTAAGTCTTTAGAAAGTAAACAAAGTCTCTTTCAAACACAAAGTACCTGGTTTCTGGTGGAAAATCTCCTCAGAGGGCCACAGGAGAAGAGGTACGTGGAAAACTGGTGTGTGCGTCGATTTCTCCTCAGCACACACGGACTTGCGTCGTTATTTTCCACGCGGGGAGTCGTGCGTCGTTTTCCGGCGCGCGGACAGTCTCTTACTGTGGTTTGCGGGGAGTACCAGATGTCCCGGGTCTGTGCGTGGATTTTCCTGCTTGTTTTCCGGCTGCGCGTCGTTCTGCGGGGCTGCGCGTCGAAGTTTTGATCTCACGGCAGGCGTCGCGTCGATTTCTCCTGCGGAGTCGGGCGGCGTTGTCCTTGCGAGGTCGTGCGTCAAAGTTTTGATCTCACGGCAGGCGTCGCGTCGATTTCTCTCGGGAAGTCGGGCGGCGTTGTCCTTGCGAGGCCGTGCGGCAAAGTTTCGATCTCACGGCAGGCGTCGCGTCGATTTCTCCCGGGAAGTCGGGCGGCGTTATCCTTGCGAGGCCGTGCGGCAAAGTTTTGGTCGTCCCGAAGGCGTCGCGTTGATCAGCGTCGGTGTGCAGCGTTTTTCTTGCCGCGGAACAAGCTGTGCGTCGCAAAGTTCGGCGCACGGAGCATCCAAGAGGAAGAGAGAAGTCTTTTTGGTCCTGAGACTTCAGGGAACAGGAGGCAAGCTCTATCCAAGCCCTTGGAGAGCACTTTTACAGCCAGACAAGAGTTCAGCAAGGCAGCAGGCCAACAGCAAGGCAGCAGTCCTTTGTAGAAAAGCAGACAGGTGAGTCCTTTGAGCAGCCAGGCAGTTCAGCAAGGCAGCAGGCCAACAGCAAGGCAGCAGTCCTTTGTAGAAAAGCAGACAGGTGAGTCCTTTGAGCAGCCAGGCAGTTCTTCTTGGCAGGATGTAGTTTCTGGTTCAGGTTTCTTCTCCAGCAAGTGTCTGATGAGGTAGGGCAGAGGCCCTGTTTTATACTAAGTTGTGCCTTTGAAGTGGGGGTGACTTCAAAGAGTGTCTAAGAAATGCACCAAGCCCCCTTTCAGTTCAATCCTGTCTGCCAGAGTCCCAGTAGGGGGTGTGGCAGTCCTTTGTGTGAGGGCAGGCCCTCCACCCTCCCAGCCCAGGAAGACCCATTCAAAATGCAGATGTATGCAAGTGAGGCTGCTGCTGTGTTTGGGGTGTGTCTGAGTGAATGCACAAGGAGCTGTCAACTAAACCTAGCCAGACGTGGATTGAAGGGCACAACAAGGTT
Organism: Pleurodeles waltl; assembly: GCF_031143425.1. NCBI lineage: Eukaryota > Metazoa > Chordata > Amphibia > Caudata > Salamandridae > Pleurodeles > Pleurodeles waltl. Next base: position 100,706,486 of record NC_090440.1, on the reverse strand, counting down.
TTAGTGCAAAGAAATGCTCACTTTCTAAAAGTGGCATTTCTAGAATAGTAATATTAAATCCGACTTCACCAGTCAGCAAGATTTTATATAATCATTCTGGCCATACTAAATATGACCTTCCTGCTCCTTTCAGATCAGCAGCTGCCACTTCAACAATGTATGAGAGCAGCCCCAATGTTAGCCTATGAAGGGAGCAGGCCTCACAGTAGTGTAAACACAAATTTAGGAGTTTTACACTACCAGGACATATAACCACACAAGTACATGTCCTGCCTTTTACCCACACAGCACCCTGCTCTAGGGGTTACCTAGGGCACACATTAGGGGTGACTTATGTATAGAAAAAGGGGAGTTCTAGGCTGGGCAAGTACCTTTAAACGCCAAGTCGAAGTGGCAGTGAAACTGCACACACAGGCTTTGCAATGGCAGGCCTGAGACAAGGTTAAGGGGCTACTGAGGTGGGTGGCACAACCAGTGCTGCAGGCCCACTAGTAGCATTTAATCTACCTGCCCTAGGCACATGTAGTGCACTCTACCAGGGACTTACAAGTAAATTAAATAGTCAATCATGGATAAACCAATCAGTAGTACAATTTACTCAGAGAGCATATGCACTTTAGCACTGGTTAGCAGTGGTAAAGTGCCCAGAGGTCAAAAGCCAACAACAACAGGTCAGAAAAAAATAGGAGGAAGGAGGCAAAAAGTTTGGGGATGTCCCTGTCAAAAAGCCAGGTCCAACACAAAATAACAATGATACTGGTATATGTAGGGTTCTTTGTTTTCCTGTAAATGACTGACAGCCTTAAAATGGGATAACCCCTTCTATTTGAAAATCATTGAGTTTCTCAATGAATATTGTCTCGCCCTAAATAGAGTATGGTGACCATCATTCTGCCCTGGCAGCTCAGTAATGGCTAGACTAAAAGACAGCTGAGGCTCTGCTGTTAGACTCTCTGCTGTTACCTCGACTCAAAATAAAGATGAGGACCACGAGTTTGGTGGGGTAGAACAATGTCAATTTATGGCACCTTTCATTCCCAACAAACTATAAACTAGGCCTCAAGTCGTTAAATAATTACAGCATCAGTGCAGTTTAAATAGGTTTGTTCTCGTGGAAGAAAACAAAAACTGGACAATTTATCTGCAATCAAACGCCCCCTCTGCGTTTCATATTGGAGTGAGAAACTGTCAAACTGTTCAGAGCTGCAGACAAAGAGCCTCATTACGAGTCTGGAGGTGACTAGCCAGCCAGACTCGTGGATGGCAGTTGGACCTCCATCAATGCGGCGGTCCAACCACCACATTTTAACCCTGGCAGTCGGGCCGCCAGGGAACCACCAGCTCCACCAGGATCAGAGATTCCAGCGGTCTGGAGGTGGCGGCGGTCCTAATCCACCAGGGCAGCACTGCAACTAGCGCTGTCTTGGGGATTACGACCCCATCAGTTTCATGGCAGTACCACTGTGATGAAAATGCTGGTGCAGGGGGCTCCCCTGGTCAGCACCAATGCAATGTTCACTGTCTGCTTTTATGAGCTGGAGACTATTCTGTAGGCTGTTTCCCACTAGGCCAGTGGAAGGAAACTCAGGTTTTCGCCTGCTGACCTAGCGGGAATCTATTAATGGGGCTGGCAGGGAGGTAGCCCATATGTTGGCAACCTCCCCATCGGAACTCACAATCAGCTGCAAAATGTGCTTCTTATGCATCACACAATATTTTCATTGAAAGATACTTTATGACCTAGGGCCTCATTTAGCGTTTAGTGAAGCAGAAAACTTGCCATATTTTGGAGTTCTTTTAATAACAATGTACTTTTAATATGGTTTAACATTATTTCTTAAAGTGGTTACTTATTTAGCATCTGATCAATTTATTTAAGTTCAAACAGATTTCTGGTCCAACCTTCACCGTGTTTTCTGGTGTGTAATCTGAGTTTCCTATTTGATTCTGACCTTTACATTGTGGCCCAAGTCCAGCAATGATAAAGTCAGCTACCAAATACCTATAATCCTTGCCTAACATCTACCCATTACTTTCCACTTATCACTGTAAACTCTTAAATACAGTACAGATCTAGAATCCCATAGTGCATCGCTGCATTACTGGGAATCCGGAAAAATTAAATACTTTAGCTCCAAAGGGTTCATATTGGGCCAGTGTGTATCGGTTTTCATTTGAAGAAGTACAGCCATATCTCCCAAAGAAGATCTGAACTTGACGGGCTGACAGTGGGAAATACATTTACTGCAGATGCCTATTCATGATCTGTAAAGCAATAAATGGAAAAGCTCCAAGTTTCTTGTAGACAATTTTCTTCAACATCAATCTGTCAGGTTCCTAACCTCTGGCAAGGATAAGAACTGTTATCTCCTAAATTGTGTTGTTCCTAATTTAGGTGAAAATACTAAAAGGGGCTGGTGCAGGGGTTTGAAAAGAATTACCTTCAAGCCTTAGATGGAAAACAAGGATGCTGGGACTGGTTTCAGGGTATCACCCTTCATCAACCAGGTTAGCTTCATCAGCCATGTGGGACCCATGCTCTCTGTGCCACTGGATCAAGCTAGCTTGGCTGATAAAGGTCGATGCCCCGAAAACCGGTCCTAGGATGTGTCTTTCTGGTCCAGGGAGGACCTGGGATGATAGTTCGGGCAGGATTGTTCCCATGGGGAACAGGGTCAAGACTGATTTGCATATGGCTGGGACCAAACTAGGGTGGCATGATGAACAAAAGAACAACAATGGATTAAACTCCGTTCATCATTCTTTTATGTTGCTAAAGTTACCCTAAGTGGGAAGGGTATGCTAGACCTGGGTCCCATGCTCACTGTGTCACTGGATTCAAGCTAGCCTGACTGATGAAGTGCAATACCCCAAAACGGGTCCTAGGATGCCTGTTTCCAGTCTTGGGGGGACCTGGCCTGGCAATTCAAGCTGGACTGTTTCCATGGGGAAGAGGGTCAAGACGGATTTGCATATGGCTGAGACCAAACTGGGGTGACATGGTGAGCAAAAGAACGATGGATTAAACCCAGATTTGTGACTAGAGGTGAGTGTTTGAAAAGTTTCAGCACTCTCTCCATAATCCTTTTGTGTTGCTCTGTATTGTAAATACAGCACATCCCGGGTTTTGTTAGGGGAGGTGTGGGAAGTGCAAGAAATTTGACGCATCAATGGCAATGCATCAGATTCTTGTAAATGATGCCCTGACAGTGCTATTCCCAACAGAATCCTCCAACTCTAGCATCCTTTCTCACATATCTAGCCACTCCTTCCTCAGCTGTACCCGCCATGCAACCGTTAGTGCGAGCCACTACTATTAGTGCATTTTTATGCCGAGGTCAATCCATCATCATGAGAAATCTCATCAGTCTATTTCTATTTTGCTGTAAGTTCAATTAAAGGAGTAAGAGTGGATGTCATCAGACATGGAGCAAAATCTGATATTCACAGCACCACACAATAAAAAAACACCTGCAGCAAGCATTACAAGTAAACATGTTTTAGTTATTTTCTTGGTGGAACCTAAATCCCACCCACCTAGCTCTGATGGTCACTTGTCCTAGCACAAGGGTTTCAAGCTGTTGTCTGTGGGTATAGAAGCACGATGGAGTTTGACAAAAAATCATGGCTCAAAACATAAATTCAGGTAGATCTCACAGTCAATATCATATGTAGAACCTGCATACAAATTGTAACATAGAATGGGGGGTATAGTGAAAGCACATACAGCCAGAATTACGAGACCCTAGTGCCTCCTTGTGCCAAATTAGCATAATTTTTTATGCTAATGTGACTCAAGAAGGCAATTTTCGCTGTGCCATATAAACAAAGTGGGGCAATGCGTGCATTGCATCACTTTGCGACCCCTTGCACCACATTACACCTGCGTAAGGCATAATGCATGCAAGGAGGGACGTTCCGGCATTAAGAGGCCCGCAAAAAAGGCGCTGTGAAATCTAAAAGATTTTACTGCGCCATTTTTGGTGTCATTATTAATGCCTGCTCAATGCAGGTGGTAAAGTGACGCACCCATCGTAATCAGTGGGTCTCCTTGAACTCTGCTCCACTAGTTGCAACCTTTTTAACGCTAACGCAGCAAAGCGCCACAATAGTGTCAAACATTTTGGAGCTATTGTCCTAACATGCGCATTGATGCGCTGTATTGTAAATACGGCACAATCATGGTGTTGGTAGGTGGCGGTGGGGGCACGCAAGAAAAGTGGCACTTCAGGACAGATGCACCACTTTCTCGTAAATCTGGCCTAATGAGTAGTATAAGTGAAAAACCTGTAGAAGAGGGGTGATTTAAACATTTCCTGTAGGCTGGTAATGTCCGATCCTCTCTCACATAAGGGGCAGTTTGTTCCAGATGTTGTGGCATTTCAGGAGAGGGCCTCAGACATCTCTAAACCAACCAAGACTTTGTAATTTTATCAGGTTTGTGCTGCACATGGTGAGATTGGGGCCAAAGAGGTAGAATTTATCATCACTATTGTTAATGTGTATCTCTGATGTATTCTTGATGCAATAAGTAAACTCATACAGCATGACATAGGCAATACACTAACCCTACATTAAAATCCTGTTGGTTGTACTCCATTTCCCATTTTAACAATACCGTCGGATTTTAGATCATTTGAGCAGAAAACCTACTTTTAGGATTGTTTTTCGAAGTTTGCAACTACTTAGTTAAATTATATATCTGGCCTCATTGCTAAGATTCTGAGTATCAGTTATATTTCCTCCCTAACTTCCGTTCAGAAGAGTTTTCAAAAGACAAACGGTTTAATTTGCAATTAAGTCAAATCAACATCAAATTATGTTTATTTCCATTCACATTTTTCTGACTGCATCGCTTATTGTCCCCCATGTACACATGCAGATTAGCAAAAAAACTCCAATTAATGTTTTCTCTCCTCTTATAGATATGCTGAGAAAGATACAAGGGTGTGTAGCAGCAAGAACTAAACCAATGCGAAAAGAGAATAAGAATCTTGACCCTTTAATTTCTGTACAATTCCTTATCTTGCTAATGCTTCCTTAAGCAGATCACAGAATGCTTTATGTGAAACTGCATAGATAATTTCATAAGCACTCAAGCTTAAAATCCAATAAAACCTCCTTAATCAGATGGAAAACAGGGACTCGAAATGAAAATAACAAACCGTGTCCTCCTACACAAGCTTAACAGAAGAAAAATATCTGCTCGCTGTTTTTCATTCATTATAAAGCACCTTTTTTGGGGAGCTGGAACTGAACCTTAGTTGTCCAAGCTCACGTATACAAAAAAGCTCATAAATAGAAAAGAATATACAAATATGTGCCCATTGAGGGGCATTACATTTTTATTCTCCGTCCACAATTGTTTTCTTACAACACACCAACTTCGACCACTCGCTGGGTTTGCACTGTGAGAGATTCCATTTGTGGCTGATCGTATGTACATCTGCCTCAAAAGGAGTGCAATGATATATTATATATCAGGTTTAATGGGCCAATATCTTTTATTTGTTTTGAATTACTATTTTTTTAGTATAATTTTTTACTTATTTGTATTTACAACATGTCCACCACTTTTAGACGGTGTACCACTAACAGGAGAAACCCCAATAAACCCTACAAGAGGCATGGCATTGAATAGAAACATAACAATTGTCTCTGATAGTAGGATCATTCAAGCAGATTTAAGAAATACACAAGGGAATTGAAACTTGTCTCCAAAATTGCTAAATCGTCAACATGTGAGGCACTCAATGTCCGGGGTAGAAATGTCCCTCTATATGACACCAATAAATAGGGACAACAATGCTGCACATTTTTTTTATTTTTCAAAATTAAACTTCAGCAATAGGCAATGTAAGAAAGTGGGTTGCTGATTGAGGGTGTAAAACCCTACTCAAACAATGACCACAATTCTTGTCAGGGTGAAAACACAAGCAAACCCCAAATGAACCTGCGCTTAACCCTCTGGTAGCTAGTCACAAAAGCAGTCAGACGTAGCTTACAGGCAATATGTGAATTAGTTATGCAGCATTTCAAACTTTATTAAAGTAAAAACAGCACAAGAAAAAATTCCACAGCAATTTAGAAACATAAAGTAACATTTAATAAATTAGTTAACATGAAAACAACAACAATTCATTCAGTAGAACCGTAAATATGCAATTTTGAAGATTTAGGTAAAAATAGTGCTTAAAAGCACAAAATGCAAACTGATGTTATTTGGTGGTGCCGGACTGGACAAACTCATAAGTTCAGGCCAACTGAGATGGAGTGCAGGCCAGCTACGAGGACCAATTAAGACCAGATGTAAAAAGTACCTTAACTCCTGGATGTGGGGCATTACACCATGCAGCAGTAGTTCCGAGGATCGATGCAAGCGCTGCGTCGACTATGTGTCTCGCAGTGGTGGGTCTGATGAGCTGAGAGGTAGGCTTGTATTGAGGCTGCATTGCGCTGCGTCAGTTCAGAGGAGAGGCTGAGAGGTGTTGCTTTGGGTTTGCATCAAACTGCGTCCGTTCTGGTGGGGAGCACAGATGGGCTGGCAGAGCACCTTTATCTACACTTGCAAGGGCCCAGGACTGGAGAGGCACCACCTGGGGGTTAGGACTCACAGTAGGCAGAGTCCAGGCGGTGCATTCAAGATGGTTGGAGCCTTTTCTCTCCCTGAGGCTGCGCTCAGGAGACCAGCCAACTAGCCCTTGGAGACACTCCGGTGGTCCTTCGTTCAAGGTTCAGGTTCAGTCCTTCTTACACAGGCGGTAGGGCAGTTTTTCTTGCAGAAGAGCAGCACATCAATCCTTCCTCTGTGTCTTTTACATGTCCAGAAGTGATCTGAAGAGTGGGTCTGAGGGCTGCCTTTCACACCTAGGCCCTCATTCTGACCCTGGCGGTCTTTGACCGCCAGGGCGGAGGACCGCGGGAGCACCGCCGACAAGCCGGCGGTGCTTCAATGGGGATTCCGACCGCGGCGGTAAAGCCGCGGTCGGACCGGCACCACTGGCGGGGTCCCGCCAGTGTACCGCGGCCCCATTGAATCCTCCGCGGCGGCGCAGCTTGCTGCACCGCCGCGGGGATTCTGACCCCCCCTACCGCCATCCAGATCCCGGCGGTCGGACCGCCGAGATCCGGATGGCGGTAGGGGGGGTCGCGGGGCCCCTGGGGGCCCCTGCAGTGCCCATGCCACTGGCATGGGCATTGCAGGGGCCCCCGTAAGAGGGCCCCTACATGTATTTCACTGTCTGCTGCGCAGACAGTGAAATACGCGACGGGTGCAACTGCACCCGTCGCACAGCTTCCACTCCGCCGGCTCGATTCCGAGCCGGCTTCATCGTGGAAGCGTCTTTCCCGCTGGGCTGGCTGGCGGTCTGAACGAGACCGCCCGCCAGCCCAGCGGGAAAGTCAGAATTACCGCCGCGGTCTTTCGACCGCGGAACGGTAACCTGACGGCGGGACTTTGGCGGGCGGCCTCCGCCGCCCGCCAAGGTCAGAATGAGGGCCCTAGTGTCTTCTTTGAAGTACAAAAAGTTTTTAGAAGTCCTCTTTCCAGACATGCTAGGGATTTCCTAACTCCCTGCCCTAGCCTGGCTACAGGCATTATAGCTTGATGTAAAAAAAAATTGTGTGTGAGCAGGGCACGGCTTCTTGAATTGCAGGTGAGGCTGTGCCCAGCTCTGTCCCCATCCTGCCTGAGATGCCCATCCAGGCACACCTAATCCTTCTATTGTGTGGCTGTCTGGGAGGAATATATAAAGGCCAACTGCCACTTATGCATAGTCATGTGATCCAGGAACAGGCTGCGGGCACCACAGAAGCCAGGAAAATGCCAACTTTCTAAAAGTGCCAAATTAGAAATTGTGTTTTAAAATCTGACTTTACCATTAAAAAGATTTTAAATTACAATTTCTTAGACATAAAACATGACTTTTCTACCTCAAATATTATCACTTTTAAATGTAATAGGGTAACCTAATATTATCATGTAGGAGGGAGAGATAGTGAGTAGTAGTGGAAGACAAATGTAGGGGTTTTCACTACCTGGACATGTAAAACTTACAAGTGAATGCCCAAAATGGAAATTAAAATGCCCCCTGCCCTTGGGGCTAACTCGGGCCTGCTTATGTGGTGACAGATGTAATAAAAAAAGGTCTCTTATGCTTGAGAAGGGGGTTATTTTGCCAAGTCGCATTGGTTGCATAAAACTGCTACCAGGCTGCAATGGCAGGCCTGGGACGTGTTCTAAGGGCTACATAGGTGGGTGGCAAAATAAGTGCTGAAGGCCCACTAGTTGCATTTAATTTACAGGTCCAGGGTATATGGTATACCACTTTCCTAGGGAATTAAATATGGTAATCAGGTGCCATGCTTTAGAGAGTGAGAACAAGCACTTTAGCACTAGTTAGCAGTGGTAAAGTGCACAGATTCCTATGGCCAACAAATCAAATCCAGCAAAAAACAGGAAGTGTAGAAGCAAAAAGTCTGGGGGGGACCCTACACAGAGGGCCAAGTCCAACAGGCATTTCTTTATGAAAAAAAACACAAAAATCATTGTTGAACAGGGACAAACCAACAGCGCACCCACTTACCAAAACCTGCAGCTGTAGAATCCTCACCAGGCATTGAGGGATCTCCTAATAGGGTGAGGAGTCCTTCACCAGCAGAGTGGAGGAAAGAGTCACTGCTGATCTGTTGGGACACACTCTCAGCTCAAAATGACCATCAACGTGTTGGGCAGAACTACTATGACTTTTAGATTTTCGAGCAGTGGCATACATTTTGCAATAGCACTTACTGCAAAAGTTTTCAAATGTGATACACATAGTGGGCACAAAATGTTACTATTCACACTATATAGCACAGTGTGTGCCTGATTACTTTTTAGCACAAGAAAATTGTACCAAAGTTATGTTGCAAATTACTTAAAAATGTACCTGCTCCAACATTTGGCATATAGTAGTAACCCTTGAGAACACATTTCAAAAACTGAAGGTGTATTCTGTATGCACGTGCAGTGGGATACATGAGAGGATGCAGTTGGTATCTGATGACTAACTTCTCTCAAAGTGTAGAGGGTAATTCAAGGGCCTCATTACCACAAGCAGGCACGTAGTGTTCATGCACGAGCATTGTATGTCCTGTTGCATTAAAACTATAGTCCATGAATCCGCGTGCACCTGCTCGAATATGCTCACACTGTAGTGTCATGTAAAAGTGTACTTACCCACCAATCCATAACTGAGCAGATCCCGTTGTAGGCTCATGGCCACTTGAGGTATGACTGAAAATCCCCTGGAGGTTTGAATCCTGTCCTGTAAGCCACCCTCTGAAGGTGCAGAGGATCACACTGGCAGGATGTATACATGTGAACTACTTGTCTAGTCTGTGAGAAGGCACCTCGTCCCCAATCTGTGGGTCACCTGGTGAAGAGGCTGTGGGCAGTCCCTGGGTCGATTTGAGGCCTTCTTCAATCGAGTTACAGGGGTCTGCTCAGTCTTTGTCACAACGTGGGTGGGTGACATTCATCAAACCCCCTGAATCATGCCTATGCCTGCAAGGGTGTGTGTTATTGTAACATGATTAAATGCATGAGGAAGGGAAATTACTCATTTGTAATTATTCGTGCATCTGCACAAGCACAAAAACGCCTCTACTAAAACTGTGCATGGTAACAAATGAGGGCTCATGGGTATTATAGGAGGCGATTTTAGCCTTTCTTGTAAAAAACATACTGTTACCCTTCTGGAGACACTGCATTGGGTGCATATGACATGCGTGCAAGAGCTTTGCTGATGTAGACACAGATGGGAATATGGTTTTCTGCTTTGATGCTCTTATGTCTAAAACTCACTATGGAACGCTTCTCCACTGAAACACTGAGAGCAAACATCAAATAGTCTCCTTTAAACAAAACTTTAAAGGATTTCATTGCCTTTTCGGATGCTATTTGAACATGTTCTCATGTTCAAGGCTATTTGCTCCACTGGCATGCTTAGCACTATGACAACTTCTCCTGTAGACAACATTGACTCTGGTTGTAACTGTGCCAATGCTAGACAGAACTCTTGGGATACAGCACACTGTCACACTGCGCAGCGCCAACACACCAGCCTGTGTGCCAGCAGGTCCTCCTTTCACTGATCAGTCGTCAGCCGCCTGCATTTTACCGGTGCTCAGAGACAGCGAGAGTTACTGTGTGTACCTGCCTTGGGTGCCTAGAAGGTCACTGGGACCTCCTTTCTCCGGTCCAAGGGGCACTGTCGGGATGCACTGTCTCTAAACAGTATCTTTTCCTCTGTGTCTGCAATACTGTGTGAGCGCAGAGACAAGGCATTCTGGGGGTCATTCTGACCCCGGCGGTCTGAGACCGCCGGGGCCAGGGTCGGCGGGAGCACCGCCGACAGACCGGCAGTGCCCCGCAGGGCATTCTGACCGCGGCGGTTCGGCCGCGGTCAGATGTGGGAAACCGGCGGTCTCCCGCCGGTTTCTCGCCGCCCTGCAGAATCCCCCATGGCGGCGGAGCGCGCTCCGCCGCCATGGGGATTCTGACACCCCCTACCGGCATCCTGTTCCTGGAGGGTCTCCCGCCAGGAACAGGATGGCGGTAGGGTGTGCCGCGGGGCCCCTGGGGGCCCCTGCAGTGCCCATGCCATGGCATGGGCACTGCAGGGGCCCCCGTAAGAGGGCCTCACAAAGTATTTCAGTGTCTGCCATGCAGACACTGAAATATGCGACGGGTGCCACTGCACCCGTCGCACCCCTGCAACTCCGCCGGCTCCATTCGGAGCCGGCATCCTCGTTGCAGGGGCATTTCCGCTGGGCCGGCGGGCGCTCTTTTGGAGAGCGCCCGCCGGCCCAGCGGAAATGTAAGAATGGCCGGTGCGGTCATTTGTCGGCGGGACTATGGCGGGCGGCCTCCGCCGCCCGCCATAGTCAGAATCAGGGCCTCTGTCATTTGCTTAGAGCCATGGAGGACATGCTTCTTTTGCATTGCACACATTCAGTGCAGGAGTGATCTGTATTACAGTAGGGGCTGCGTGAACGTCAATTCACCAAAATGCCAGGGGTAGCGGAAGTGACATCACACGCCCTTTGACCTTATCACTCAAACACAAATGCTTATAAGTACACACATGCAAACTTACACACACACTTAAGCACTCACACATCATACAAATATAGGGGGTTATTCTAACTTTGGAGGAGTGTTAATCCGTCCCAAAAGTGACGGTAAAGTGACGGATATACCACCAGCCGTATTACGAGTTCCATAGGATATAATGGACTCGTAATACGGCTGGTGGTAAATCCGTCACTTTTCCGTCACTTTTGGGACGGATTAACACCTCCAAAGTTAGAATAACCCCCATAATAATCTTTTTTTAAACATACCTCATCTGGGGAAGAATCATATTTCAGCTAGTTGTACTCCATTTTTTATTACTCTAAAATGATGAAGCATTCTTCACTATTGCTGTAATACAAAAAAATGAGAGAAAACAAAGCGAGTGGAGCCCCATATGATGTCCATAAGAAAGAACTGACACTGTGTTCCTGGCCCTGATTTTGCCACCTGTGAGGTCAGGGGTTGCAAAGGCAGTGTCGGCGGTCGCAAGGGGCAAGCCAGGGGTTGCAGCCTCTGGTGAACCCTAAATGATGTCTATGAGGGGCTGCACAAGCATCTGCAGCCTTTTCTGTAATACTAAAGTGCCCCTAAGGCACAGAAATCGGGTGTGCATATTGTGTAACCAGGGCCCTTTCTGTAATATGTACCCAGGGGTCATTTTATATAAACTTTACATTGATGAAAAGAAAAGGGAAAACACTATTCTACCTTTTTAGGTGCTCACTTAAAGGGCAATGTGCCAAGCATATTTTGCTTGGTACTAAATCACAAAAAACATTTTTGTCACAATCCTTATTAATGAGTCGTTACCTGTGAAATATAATTTCTGTCACAGAAACCATGATCCATTAATAACCTTTGTCCAAAAAACAGGCCTTGCTGCTTGAGTAATATGCTATTAAATCAGCTGATTCCACCTCAAACATTCCCATTTTTCAAATGTAAAAAAAAGCAAAAAAGCCTATTTTCTCAAGTCCTTACTATGCCCCTGCAACTAAATACAGCAAAATTAGATTTGTTAACCCAATTTTTTAGATTATTCTTGCTCTATTCCTTATTAGTACACAAATGCTGAAAAATATAATTGCCAAACCTGTTACCACGTCAAATCTTCAGATTACACAATTGCCCAAATTCCTTCTGTTTTTTTTCTTCTCACATTGCATGTTGGCAGTATTGGCCATTCTGACTTGATAGGGTTGGAGATGGGGCAGAGCTGCCACCTACCACATTTGCACTTTAAAGTTAGTGGCCCAGCCCACACACAATGGACTTCACAGTAGTCTATAGTACCTCTAGACAGACTGGGACAAGAGCTGGGAGGCAGGAAATTCCAGACACTTCCACATTAGGAAAGCTCCAGCTTCTTTTACCTCAAAGGGGGCACCAGGTATAATAATGGGACCCTGACACCCACTCATCAGATCACGTCTGGACTTGTGGAAGACTCAGAGGAATGACTGATCTTGCTGCAAGAAGGACTGCCCGCTGCCCTGCTGCAAGAAGGATTGCTCTGCTGCCTAAAAAAGGAATACTGGCCCTGCGCCTTGAACCCAGAACCACCAGAGTGACCCCAAGGACCAGCTGACTGGCCTGCTGTTTTAAGCTAATAGGCTCCAGAGACCTGTCCTGTATCTGCCTAGCTGCCCAGACTCAACTGCACCTGCCTATGCCTCTACTGGCATGAGTGCTGATCCCCAAGAGGTGGCCCCCAGAGTGTACGTCTCCTGGCCCAACTATGGAATCAGTCATAAGCGACACACCACAATGCAGCACAACTCAATACAGGACCTCGCATTGCAGTCTTCACAGCTTCTTACCAGAAGCGATGCAGCACAACACAACTCAATGCAGGACCTTGCAGAGCAGCCCCTTCACAGGTCCTAATCGGACCTAATGCAACTCAGTTCAGGAAGTCACATTGCAGCCCTTGCTGCTCCTCACTGGAACCAACGCAGCATGACACAATGCCCTGAATCATGGACATAAGGTACAATTCTGAGTAGGACTAACCTGTTCTGTGTATCTGTATCACACTCCATTGTGGTTGGCCTGAACGGGTGACTTTGTCCCGGTCTGGCGTAACTAGATAACCACAGTTGTGCTTTTAGGAGCTATGCGTACCTTAAAACTTTGAAACTGCATATCTCTAGTTCTCCTGACTGAAGTTTTGTTCTTTTGGTGTCAAATAATTTATTAAATACTACACTATGGCCCTCATTCTGACCCTGGCGGTTCTCTACCGCCAGGGCCAACGGGGGCGGGAGCACCGCCGACAGGCCGGCGGTGCTCCCTTGGTCATTCTGACCGCGGCGCTTTGGCCGCGGTCAGAACGGGAAAACCGGCGGTCTCCCGCCGGTTTTCCACTGCCCCTTAGAATCCTCCAAGGCGGCGCAGCTCGCTGCGCCGCCGAGGGGATTCTGACCCCCCCTACCGCCATCCTGTTCATGGCGGGAAAGCCGCCATGAACAGGATGGCGGTAGGGGGGGGTCGCGGGGCCCCTGGGGGCCCCTGCCGTGCCCATGCCCATGGCATGGGCACGGCAGGGGCCCCCTAACAGGGCCCAACTAGGCTTTTCAGTGTCTGCGATGCAGACACTGAAAAGCGCGACGGGTGCTGCTGCACCCGTCGCACGCCTTCCACTCCGCCGGCTCGATTCCGAGCCGGCTTCCTTGTGGAAGGCGCTTTCCCGCTGGGCCGGCGGGCGATCTGAATCAGATCGCCCGCCGGCCCAGCGGGAAAGTCAGAATACCCCTCGTGGTCTATTGACCGCGGGGCGGTATTCAGGCGGCTTCCGACGGGCGGGCGGCAACCGCCGCCCGCCTAGGTCGGAATGACCACCTATTTTCCTAAAATGTGTTGTGTTCTCATTTTATTACTGTTTATGTGCCGCGTAAATACTTTACACATTGTCTCTAAGTTATGCATGACTGCTTTTTTGCCAAGATACCAGAGAGTAAAGTACAGGTTAATTTAATGACTGTTTGTGGTTCACCCTGACAATAAATGTGGCTGTCGCTTGAGAAAGGCTCACAGCCCCCACCACACACACCATCAGCTCAGTTTCTCACACATGGTATGGTATGTTGTATTACAACCGTCATAATACTCTGAGGGTATGTTCTCCAGCATGTGACCTTTGGTGTTACATTGCTTTACAGAATCAAAATGTACCAGCATCCATCTATATTAGAGGTGATATAATTGCAGTTCCAATATCCATTTCAACATCTACAGGAAGAGACATCATTCTATTTCCCAGCAGCCTTCTCTACAGATGTGCCATCACTGGTTTCCTCCAAAACCATCTTTAAAAAAGAGGCCAGGCAAGCAGATTGAATTCACTAACATCCATCTCTACAGGAAGTCACATAATTACATTTTGCAGCATCATATGCACAGGACGTGTCATCAAATGTATTGCTCTAAATCCCTAAAAAAATCCCTTTAGTATGGCAGATGTGATGTTCACAGCCTCCACGCTACTTCACAGTGTGGAGAACATCAACATTACTCCTCCCACTGAAAGCAAGAAATCCCTCTAGTGCCTGCACCAGAGGGATTCTCTTTGAGAGCCCCATCCTAGGCCACTTTTTGTTGGCAATGACAATCTAAAACAGATGTCATCACTATTGAAAACTGAAAGCAGGAGGAGCCTAATCGCTAATTCTACTTTCACTGTGTTCAGTGAATGGGGAAACATGCCCAGAGCACTCACCACAATGGGAGGGGTACATTTGGAAAGTAGTGAATCTCCCCTTATGAATGGTCTACCTTGTGGAACTCTGCTTGGGCATGCCGGCAGAAGTGTGATCCCCAAGCAGGGACCCGCCCTCTAAGCACAAGAGAATAGAAAGGAGGAAGTGGGCCTTTTGCATTGGCAATTAATGCCTCAACCTACCTAAGGTTCCCAACAATCTTTCTTTGTCTATGGGTTGGGGAGGGTGGTGGGAGGGAAATGCATCCATTAGCCATCAAACTTGTGATTAAAAAAAGAATAGGGTGTGGGCCAGCCGTGTTGTGCACCCGGCCACCCCTAAACACCTCTCAATCATTTGTTCCCTTAGGAAGGGAGGTTGTGGGAGTTACCCGCAATATTTCCTTTGTGGGTGGAGGGCAGAGAGCACACTAAAGACTAGAGATAGTTTAAGAAAAATGTGATGGGGGTCAGGCCATCCTTGCATTAGAATGCATCTGACATCCTCATTGTTCAAAAATCTTTCTGCCCTCGAAGGGGCAGGTTAGGAGACGTTCCAAGGTCTATACACTATTACAGAAAGTCTCCTGAGAATATAATGACCATGTGCTCTTCCTTGTGGCCCTCTATCACTTTGGTATTGTAGAAGGGGGCTCAAATGCTTGTGCAGCCTTTTCTACAATATAGATCATGCCAGTGCATATTTGAATATTTTGCACTGGTGCTATCAAGAGAGAGTGTACATGTAGCATTAGGGCTAGAACTGATGACTTTGGAACTGAGGACCTAGGTTTGAGTTTGTATGTTGTCTCAACATCCTATGATTCTGGGCAAATCACTTAATCTCCCCCTGGGTATTGTAATTGGTGATCATGTAAATTGCTCCAGTGCCCTTGGGCAAGTTTGCAGTATACAATTACAAAAACATTTATGATAGCATTTCTTCCTTTGCATGAGGAAAACTTTGCCTTTGAGCCTGCACAATATTACAGATGTTGGATTTGAGGCAAAACATCTATTGGGAGGAGCAGTAACTGTGTGTCACACAGAGGTGACACAGTCAGTGCACATTTGATGGCTACCCAATCTGTACAAGAAAGAAGGCAGAAAGCCCACCAGATTAGCATGGAAAGAAGCAAGAATAGGAAAAGGATGGGTCGCTGTACTGGTTTGGCATTGAGCCTCACCCCCAGGCAAAATACGTAATTTCTGCCCCTGGGGCTAGCTTCATGTCAAAAGAACACCCCAACAAAAAAATCAAAATTTCCTTTAACTCATTTTTGTTTCACATAAAGGAAGAGTTGCACGCTGAGCAGAGCATTTCCATGGTAACACGCTCCTAACAATGTTTAATCCCATATGCAGTTGGGAGTGTAAACCGGTAGGGAGCAGTGTAATTTGCTTAGGCTAACTCTTTAATTAGCAATATTTGTTTACCTTAACTCTTTAATAATACTAAAAAAAAAAACAGGAAAAGGGAACACAAATGAATGAGGACATGTTTAAAAAGTTCCTAGATAGGGAACTAAAATCCTCTCTCAAAGAGGCTGTGGAAGCAGCCTTTGCAAAAAGGAAAAGGGAATACCCTTCAGAGGAGGACTATTTTTCTATCTCTGATGAAGAGATAACTCCCCAAGTTAAAAAGGATGGCAAGGCTACTACAAAAACTAAACACCTTTTGAAAGTGGGTGGACTACGCACTGCAAATGAACATACCCAATCAACAGTTAGCCTGAGCGCAACAAAGCGCAACAAAAAGCCACCATCATTCTTTAGGTAGCCTGAGGGCTACAAAAGAACAAGGTTCCCAGAGTGGCACACATAGCAAGAGCGACCTTCTTGGCACAATAGATATAGGTGCCCCCCGTGGCACAAAGAAAATGAGTAGCCTATATGGCACAAAAGATAATAGTGTCAATACTGACGATGAATATGCAGGCTTTAACGAGATTGAGGATGAGGCGGATGAATATGTTTTCGATCCACAAGAATTATTGGATAAGGATCTCCTTGGCAAGGATTTAGATCAGCCATCAATTTCACAAAAAAAGATGAATAGAGATCCTTTAGGTGTGGGAATGTTCAATCCTACTCACATTGTCCACCCTAGATGCTCGGATTGGTGGGCTATGGACCACGTGACTTCATTTCTTAAGTTCTGGATCTGCAAATCCCTCGATAAGGAGACACAGAACCTAATGAGGGCAGAATGTCCAAGACCGTTCATTGACAATAAGTCAGGGATAACACCCAATTTGGACCCAGAACTTCTAAGTTTCCTTTTTAAGTCAGGGAGACATCCTAGGAAGGGTCTTGAGCATTGCCTCAAACAATGCCAAGGCAGACTACTGGGCATTCTGGGTCCGCTGGCCAGGATCTTAGATATAGCTGAAGAAGTCTCACTTAAGGGTATCCCTGCAGACTTAGATCTTCTCCTTGGTTGGAGTCAACAGGCTCTATGCCTCCTCGGCAATGCAAATGTGAGTCTAATTGCCGAAAGAAGGAGAGTCATTTTGATGAAAATTAACCCAAAGTTGAGGGACCTTGCCAACAAGGAGTTTCCAGGGGACCTAAATGGCCTTCTTTTTGGAGACAATTTAATAAAGAGGTTGGGTAAATACGTATCTACTTTTACTGCCTTTAATAAGGCACAGTCTAACATGAGGAGAATGTTTAACAATAGAGTTTTCGGAAGGGCTGACAGGAGGGGACTGTCTGTCAGCCGTGGAATGCCAAGGTCCCAATACTCCCGACAGGACCAGCAAGGATATGGATGAAATTTCAGAGCAACCAATACTTTCTACCCACAAAGAAGTCACGCTTCACACTCAAGAGGCAACAGAGGCAGATCACAAGGATCTGAAGAACAAGGCAAGCCCTCCTATTGTTTTTTTCCACCAAAGGTAGGAGGAAGGTTATGATTTTTTGCCCAAAATTGGTCAACTATAACATAGGACGCATTGGTTTTAGACACTGTAGGAGGATTCAATATCGATTTCTGTCAGATTCCTTTTCAGGATCACCATCCGAGAGAATTAACACTAAGTCAGGAACAGCTGGCATTGGTAGGTGCAGAGGACTCACAAATGTTGCTCAAAGGAGCAATATGCAAAGTCAGAAACTCAGAAAGAGGTTTTGTAAGCACTGTCTTCTTGGTAAAAAAGAAGGACAAGGGTTGGCAGCCTGTAATAAATGTAAAGGGATGTGTTGGAAAATGGGTTATTGGTAGGGCAGGTAGGTACCTACACCTAGCAACAAGCCACTAACCTCCACATAGGTACAGTTAGGTCTCAGTAAATTAATCCCAGCTCTACCCTTGGTAGCTTGGCATCGAGCGTCAAGGCTTAACTTAGGAGACAAAGTGTAAAGCATTCAAATATCACAAAACAGTAATCAAATAAAACACAGGAAACAGTTTAAAAATCCAAAACCAATTTATAAAAATAGTTTATATTTTTATCTTTAAAATGACACAAAAACGATTAAAATCGGTTCAGGGGAACCGGAGATATGAATTTTTAAAGAATTACTATTTTTCTAGCGCTTAGAAACAAAAAGCGCCAATCGGGTCATCTGGTTGCACCAGGACCGGGGCAAAGTCAAACTTTCAGGCCGACCGCGATGGAGCCCTGCTCGGCTACAGGTCGCGGGAGGCCTCGGTTAAAAAGTTACCTTCTGACTTAGTCTTTATTTTGAAGTTTTTCTTCACCGGGACGAACCTGCCAGTTGAATCCGACCTCCTGGAGCCCTTGTCCGGATATGCGATGTGGGTTTCCTCGGTGGAGACTTTTACCTTCGGACTTAGTCGTTTTTTCGAGATGAAAATCCTTCGACCGGGGTAAACCTGGATCTTGATCCGACGTCCATGGAGCCCTTCTCGGATACGATACGTTCGGACTTAGTCTCTTTTTTGGATGTTTTTCTTTACCGGGACGAACCACGAAGTCAGGCCGGGTCGCGGTTGAGGCAAGCCGGCTAGAATTTCCGCGGCGGGTCGGTCCCTCTCTGGAGCTTTTTTCCAAAAATTCTCAAATCTTTTCCAAACTTCTGGGGCTTCACCCAGATGTTCTTTTAAGGTTCTTTTGGGGTCCACAGCTCACCCCAAGGGTCCAGAAGTTCTGTGATGGTCCTTGGGGGGTGCGGACTTCAACTCCCAGAATGCACCTGGCGCAAACTCCTTTTTGGCCACTGGACAGTGGTCAGCTGGTCGCTTTCTTCAGGAGTTGGTGCAGGGGACTCTGGTTTAGCAATTTTTCACCTGTAGCAAACAGGGAGTCCCTCCTTGAACCAGTTGAAGCCAGGCAAAGTCCTTCTTGTGGTGAAGCCCAAGTGTGCAGCTGGTGCAGTCCTTCTGAGTGCAGGGTCCAGGTGCAGGCCAGGGGTCCAGCAAGGCAGTCCTTCTTCTTCTTTAGTTCCTTTCTTGTTGAATTCTGAGGGGATCTGAGGCGTGGGTGCAGGTCTGCCAGTTTTATCCTTGCTCCTGGGTGAAAAGCAGGGGGGGCCCTGGTTCTCCAATCAGGGACAGGGTTGTCCCCCTGTGATGACCACTTCCTGGGAAGTGTGGCAAAAATCCATCCCAGAAGGCAACAGTCTCTAAAAATCCAACATGGATGAATCTGATTTTTGGAGGTTACATCTGGCTGAGCCCACCCACTGGTGTGGCTAAAAATCATAAACACACCCCTCTCCTGCCCTCTCCTAATCTAATCAAGAGGGCACCTAATTGTCTGGGGTTGCAGGATGTGGGGGTGTTGCTGGGTGCTGCAAATGTCCTTCTCTGCCTTTGAAGACCAGTTTGGCAGCCCTCCCCCTTCCTGCCTCACCATCTGCTGAGGGGAGATTCTCTCCCCCAAGCACATTCCCTTGTGTGAAGTCAGGCCACTTCACACCTCATTCACACCTCATCAAGGCAGCCTGGCAGAAGCTGCTGCAGGCTGGCCAATCAGAGCACAGCAGCAAAAACAATGAAGAGCTGAAATTGGCAACTTTTTAGGTAAAGTCTAAACTTTTTATCTGGACAAGTTATATTAAATCCAACAACTGGAAGTTGTGGGATTTATTACAACAATCAATTTGATACCAAATTCTTGGTATGTAACATTTAAGGAGACTTTAAAATTTAAAATAAAGTCTGCCCATTCTAGCCTATGAAGGCGATTTACTTCAATGAGGGAAAAACGAATTTGGCTGTTTTTACCTCACCAGGGCTTATAAATCTATTTTTATAAAGTCCCTGCTTATAGTTACATGGCACCCAGCCCTAGGGGCACATAGGGCACACCTTAGGGGTGACTTATATGTAAAAATAAGGTAGTTTAAGACTTTGGAAGTACCTTTAATTCCAAAGTCGAATTTGCATATAACTTTAATTTAAAAGCAGCCAGCAAGGCAGGCTTGCTTTTAAAATGACACTGGGCACCTCAGCAATGCACCTAGGTGTGCACCACCTATGCTGTGGTCCCTAAACCTACATGCCCTACCACATACTAGGGACTTATAGGTAGGTTAACTTAGCCAATTATAATTAGCCTAATTTGCATATCCATTTTACACAGAGCACAGGCCCTGGGACTGGTTAGCAGTACCCAGGGCACCTTTAAAGTCAGGAAAACACCAGCAAAAAGTGGAAAATGGGGGCAAAAAGTTATGGGGCCTCTGCAATCAGCCCTGTTTTCTCACACAACCCCCCCCCCTGCCCACACGCCCAGGAGACTCAGCCCAACCCTGGGAGAGTCTTCCTGGCTTGTTAGGCGAGGAAGACAGTGAAGAAAACTGGCTGTCCCTTTGCAGGGCCTACTCTGCCTTACATCCCCCTGTCAGGGTCACTCCCTCTGGGTAGTGAAGCCATCCCAACAGTAAAAGGACCCAACTCAAACTGAAACTTCCCTCTAGGGGGGTCTTCTTCCTTTCTCTCTGCCAACTTGGGTAGTGAGGTGCCCACCTCCCCTACTCCAAACTTTGCTAGGGCAACACCTAGCTTACCCAAAGAGGTCACCCAACACTTGAGCAACCCCACCATGACCAATAGGGTCAGGGGGCCTACTTTGCTATTGGCCCTGGGGTCTGCCTCCCAGGCCAAGTACAGTGCTGCCTGGAAGGCTAGCACCCAGCAGAGGCTACTGACAGCTGTCAGTACCCAGAACCACACCCTAAGCTCTCCACTGACAGGTGGCTGAGCTGCTTTTGGGGCATCTTTGGGGTCCTGGCACCCCTCTTGCTGTCTAGAGTGGGGGGCTACCACCTCCTGTGGCAGACACCCTCCTTCCACTCTCCCTTCTGTCAGTGCAGGGGCAACACCTTGCATCTGGACAGCTGCCTGACTACTCAGGACTTCCTTGGGGTCAGGTGAGGCCTCACCAGTGCCAACTCTGGGCTCCCCCCCTACTGGGGCAGAAGGCCTTTGGCTCCCTGGAACTCTCTTTAAGAGTGGCCTACCCTTCCTTTTCTTCTTTCCTTTTCTTGGGGACCCCTGTCTCCTAACTGTAGGGACTGACTCCCCAGGACTTTGGGTTGGGGGGGCGCCCTGGGCGACCACCCCATCTGTGACCAGACTCACCTCTGGGAGGTCATTGCCCAGGATACAATCTAGGGGAAGGTCAGCACTGACTACCACCTTAATCCAGTCAAGGATACCCTCCCTCTCTAGGGGCACTATGGCTACAGGTTTGGAGGTGACCTCCCCTGTGGCTATCCTGACTTTCTTTGTCTTTCCTGGGACATACATGTCTGGGGTCACTAACCGGTCACTCACTATAGTGTGACTGGCACCGGTGTCTCTCAGGCCTGTGGTAGGGATCCCATTCACTTGAATGTGGTGGAAGTGCCTACTCCCACCCTCAGGGATCACCAGCTTACCATCTGGTCCTGTCTCCCAGCTCAATGCTAGGAGGACTTCATCATCTGAGGAATCCTCCTCTATGGCTACACTGGACAGCCCAGTGCTAACCACCTTCTTTGGACAGGCTGCATCTCCTCTGAAGTGACCTGTCTGCTGACAGTCAAAGCAAGCCCTACTGTCCAAGAGTTTTTTTAACCCTGGGTCTCCCTGTCTCTGCTTGTCAGAGTGGGAGTGGGATTTACTCTCCTCCTTCTTAGGGTTCTGGGGTACAGAGGGAGTCTCTGTGGTGGGCTTACCACCTCCCTCCTTAGGTTTTTGGGGACCTGTCCCCCCCTTCTTGGAGTCTCCCCCCTGGGACTTGACAATCACCCTGGTTCTCAACCACTCATCAGCTGCCTCCCCTAGCTCTCTAGGGTTGGTCTGCTTAGAGTCCACTAGATGCTGGCGTAACCTTTCTTGGGTACAATTGGTCAAGATGTGCTCTCTCATGATCAGATTGTATAACCCCTCATAAGTATCTACTTTGTTACCAATAATCCAGCCCTCTAGTGCCTTTAGTGAAATGTCCACAAAGTCAACCCAAGACTGGGTACTGACCTTCTGGGTGTCCCTGAACTTCATTCTATATTGCTCTGGGGTCAGACCAAACTTCTTGGCTAAGCACCTCTTCATACTAGGGTATGAATCTGCCTCCTCCCCCCTTAAGGTCAGAAGCCTATCCCTCCCTGAGTTGGGGACCAACTCCCACAAAAGGGAACCCCAGTATTGAGGCCTAACCCTTCTCATTTGGAGTGCCCTCTCAAAGGCCCCCAGCCACTTATCTATGTCATCCCCCTCTACATAAGCAGGAACCACCCCCTTGGGTAATCTGGGGCAAACTCCCCCACCCATGGACACCTCAGCTTCTTTATCGCTGCTTCCATCTCTTTTCTCTTTGTATGCCCAATTTTTCTTTTCTAGGGCCAGCTTCTCTGCTTCCAAAGCTATGTATGCTAGCTGGGCCTCCAGCTCTCTTTCTCTGATGGATGGGTTCTCTCCTCCTGAAAGGACCCCCTTCCCACCACTAGCTTTGGATCTGCCCCTAGTGACTGTATCCACTGAGGATCAATCAATCAATCAATCATAGTATTTATAAAGCGCGCTATGTACCCGTCAGGGTTTCGAGGCGCTGGGGGGGGGGGGGGAGCGCTGCTGGTTTAGCGGTCGAAGAGCCAGGTCTTGAGGAGCCTTCTGAATGCGAGGAGGTCCTGGGTCTGGCGAAGAGATGTGGGGAGAGAGTTCTAGGTCTTGGCGGCGAGGAAGGAGAAGGATCTGCCGCCGGATGTCTTGCGCTGGATTCGGGGTACGATGGCGAGGGCGAGGTTGGCGGATCGGAGTTGACGTGTTGGAGTGTAGAAGTTGAGTCTGGTGTTGAGGTAGGAGGGTCCGGTGTTGTGAAGTGCCTTGTGAGCGTGGGTCAGGAGTTTGAAGGTGATCCTCTTGTCTACCGGGAGCCAGTGGAGTTCCTTTAGGTGAGGGGAGATGTGACTTCGGCGGGGTATGTTGAGGATCAGTCGGGCGGAGGCATTTTGGATACGTTGGAGGCGTTTGATGTCTTTGGTTGGGATGCCTGTGTAGAGTGCGTTGCCGTAGTCAAGTCTGCTGCTGACGAGGGCCTGGGTCACCGTCTTTCTGGTTTCTGTTGGAATCCACTTGAAGATTCTGCGGAGCATTCGAAGGGTGTTGAAACAGGAGGAGGAGACGGCGCTGACCTGTTTGGACATGGTGAGGGCGGAGTCCAGGATGAAGCCGAGGTTTCTTGCGTGGCTGGCAGGGGTGGGTGGGGGTCCGAGGACGGAGGGCCACCATGAGTCGTTCCAGGCCGAGGGAGTGCGTCCGAGGATAAGGACTTCCGTCTTGTCAGAGTTGAGTTTCAGGCGACTGTTGTTCATCCAATCGGCAATGGATTTTAGTCCCTCGTGGAGGTTTGTTTTGGCGGTGAGCGGGTCTTTGGTCAGGGAGAGGACGAGCTGGGTATCGTCGGCGTAGGAGATGATGCTGAGATGATGTTGGCGGGCCAGTTGAGCGAGGGGGGCCATGTAGACGTTGAACAACGTGGGGCTGAGGGAGGATCCTTGGGGGACGCCGCAGATGAGGTTGGTGGCTTTGGAGCGGAAAGGGGAGAGACGGACTCTCTGCGTTCTGTCGGAGAGGAAGGAAGAGATCCAGTGGAGGGCTTTATCTTGGATGCCGGCTTCCTGGAGGCGGGTCAGTAGGGTGCGGTGGCAGACGGTGTCAAAAGCGGCTGATAGGTCGAGGAGGATGAGGGCTGAGGTTTCGCCGTTGTCCATTTGATGTCTGATGTCATCTGTGGCGGCGAGGAGGGCGGTCTCAGTGCTGTGGTTTCGTCTGAATCCGGATTGTGAGGGGTCCAGGATGGAATTGTCTTCGAGGAAGTGGGTGAGCTGAGTGTTGACGATCTTCTCGATGACTTTCGCTGGAAAAGGGAGGAGAGAGATCGGACGGAAGTTTTTGAGGTCGTTGGGGTCAGCCTTGGGTTTTTTGAGGAGGGGTTGGATTTCTGCGTGTTTCCAGCTGTCCGGGAAGGTGGCAGAAGTGAAGGAGAGGTTGATGATCTTGCGGAGTTCGGGGGCGATGGTGGCGTTGGCTGAGTTGAAAACATGATGGGGGCAGGGGTCCGTGGGGGAGCCTGAGTGGATGGTGTTCATGGTTGCTATGGTTTCTGCCTCGTCCACGTGGGTCTAGGCGGTGAGGCGGCAGTCGCGGGAGGAGACGTCGGGGGTGGGGTCTGGCGGTGGACCGGTGATGAAGCTGTCGTGGATGGTGGTGATTTTCTGGTGGAAGAAGGTGGAGAGGTCGTCGCAGAGTTTCTGGGAGGGCGGGATGTCGTTGGAGTTGGCTTTCGGATTGGAGAGTTCCTTCACGATGCCGAAGAGTTCTTTGCAGTCGTGGGCGTTGTTGTTGATGCGTTCGGTGAAGTGGGCGCGCTTGGCGGTGCGGATCCGTTGGTGGTGTTCGCGGTTGGCGTTTTTGAGGGCGGCGAGGTTGTCGGACCGTTCCTCCTCTTCCTCACTTGGGGTCTGATGCCTTCCCTCCCCTGAAAGGTTAGAGCTAGCATCTTCCCCTTTTTCTTCCTCCTCTGGAGCTTCCTCTGTCTCTAGCTCTTGGGCCTCAGCCCATGCTGTCAGGGATTTAATCAGGATTTCCTTCCTGAGATTAGTGGTTGCAGGCAACCCTCTTTCAATACACAACCCCCTAAGCTGGACTACTGTCAGTGTGGGTAGGCTAGCCAGATCAAGCTCCATGGTTCCTTAGTTTTGTGTCAACAAAAACTTTTTGCAAAAATTGGAAACAAGAATTTAGAAAAATTACAAAAATTCAATAATTGAAATTAATCCAAATTAAAAATTAAAAACAATTTTTGCACTAGGACAATTTAAAGGATTTTTAATTTGTTTTACCTAAAACTGTAACGTGATATTGAACACAAGTACAGGATCCCGTCGCTGCTTCCAATTATGTTGGAAAATGGGTTATTGGTAGGGCAGGTAGGTACCTACACCTAGCAACAAGCCACTAACCTCCACATAGGTACAGTTAGGTCTCAGTAAATTAATCCCAGCTCTACCCTTGGTAGCTTGGCATCGAGCGTCAAGGCTTAACTTAGGAGACAAAGTGTAAAGCATTCAAATATCACAAAACAGTAATCAAATAAAACACAGGAAACAGTTTAAAAATCCAAAACCAATTTATAAAAATAGTTTATATTTTTATCTTTAAAATGACACAAAAACGATTAAAATCGGTTCAGGGGAACCGGAGATATGAATTTTTAAAGAATTACTATTTTTCTAGCGCTTAGAAACAAAAAGCGCCAATCGGGTCATCTGGTTGCACCAGGACCGGGGCAAAGTCAAACTTTCAGGCCGACCGCGATGGAGCCCTGCTCGGCTACAGGTCGCGGGAGGCCTCGGTTAAAAAGTTACCTTCTGACTTAGTCTTTATTTTGAAGTTTTTCTTCACCGGGACGAACCTGCCAGTTGAATCCGACCTCCTGGAGCCCTTGTCCGGATACGCGATGTGGGTTTCCTCGGTGGAGACTTTTACCTTCGGACTTAGTCGTTTTTTCGAGATGAAAATCCTTCGACCGGGGTAAACCTGGATCTTGATCCGACGTCCATGGAGCCCTTCTCGGATACGATGGCTGGGAGGTCCCGGTCAACTTTTTACGTTCGGACTTAGTCTCTTTTTTGGATGTTTTTCTTTACCGGGACGAACCACGAAGTCAGGCCGGGTCGCGGTTGAGGCAAGCCGGCTAGAATTTCCGCGGCGGGTCGGTCCCTCTCTGGAGCTTTTTTCCAAAAATTCTCAAATCTTTTCCAAACTTCTGGGGCTTCACCCAGATGTTCTTTTAAGGTTCTTTTGGGGTCCACAGCTCACCCCAAGGGTCCAGAAGTTCTGTGATGGTCCTTGGGGGGTGCGGACTTCAACTCCCAGAATGCACCTGGCGCAAACTCCTTTTTGGCCACTGGACAGTGGTCAGCTGGTCGCTTTCTCCAGGAGTTGGTGCAGGGGACTCTGGTTTAGCAATTTTTCACCTGTAGCAAACAGGGAGTCCCTCCTTGAACCAGTTGAAGCCAGGCAAAGTCCTTCTTGTGGTGAAGCCCAAGTGTGCAGCTGGTGCAGTCCTTCTGAGTGCAGGGTCCAGGTGCAGGCCAGGGGTCCAGCAGGGCAGTCCTTCTTCTTCTTTAGTTCCTTTCTTGTTGAATTCTGGAGGGGATCTGAGGCGTGGGTGCAGGTCTGCCAGTTTTATCCTTGCTCCTGGGTGAAAAGCAGGGGGGCCCTGGTTCTCCAATCAGGGACAGGGTCGTCCCCCTGTGATGACCACTTCCTGGGAAGTGTGGCAAAAATCCATCCCAGAAGGCAACAGTCTCTAAAAATCCAACATGGATGAATCTGATTTTTGGAGGTTACATCTGGCTGAGCCCACCCACTGGTGTGGCTAAAAATCATAAACACACCCCTCTCCTGCCCTCTCCTAATCTAATCAAGGGGGCACCTAATTGTCTGGGGTTGCAGGATGTGGGGGTGTTGCTGGGTGCTGCAAATGTCCTTCTCTGCCTTGGAAGACCAGTTTGGCAGCCCTCCCCCTTCCTGCCTCACCATCTGCTGAGGGGAGATTCTCTCCCCCAAGCACATTCCCTTGTGTGAAGTCAGGCCACTTCACACCTCATTCACACCTCATCAAGGCAGCCTGGCAGAAGCTGCTGCAGGCTGGCCAATCAGAGCACAGCAGCAAAAACAATGCAGAGCTGAAATTGGCAACTTTTTAGGTAAAGTCTAAACTTTTTATCTGGACAAGTTATATTAAATCCAACAACTGGAAGTTGTGGGATTTATTACAACAATCAATTTGATACCAAATTCTTGGTATGTAACATTTAAGGAGACTTTAAAATTTAAAATAAAATCTGCCCATTCTAGCCTATGAAGGCCATTTACTTCAATGAGGGAAAAACGAATTTGGCTGTTTTTACCTCACCAGGGCTTATAAATCTATTTTTATAAAGTCCCTGCTTATAGTTACATGGCACCCAGCCCTAGGGGCACATAGGGCACACCTTAGGGGTGACTTATATGTAAAAATAAGGTAGTTTAAGACTTTGGAAGTACCTTTAATTCCAAAGTCGAATTTGCATATAACTTTAATTTAAAAGCAGCCAGCAAGGCAGGCTTGCTTTTAAAAGGACACTGGGCACCTCAGCAATGCACCTAGATGTGCACCACCTATGCTGTGGTCCCTAAACCTACATGCCCTACCACATACTAGGGACTTATAGGTAGGTTAACTTAGCCAATTATAATTAGCCTAATTTGCATATCCATTTTACACAGAGCACAGGCCCTGGGACTGGTTAGCAGTACCCAGGGCACCTTTAAAGTCAGGAAAACACCAGCAAAAAGTGGAAAATGGGGGCAAAAAGTTATGGGGCCTCTGCAATCAGCCCTGTTTTCTCACAGGATGGAACAAATTTCTAGTATACAGACACTTCAAGATGGAAGGGATCCATCTTCTACGAGATATTTTGCAGGAGAAAGACTGGCTAGTGAAGTTGGACCTAAAGGATGCCTACTTCACAATACCTATGGACTCACAGAAGTATTTGCAGTTCAGGTGGAAAGGTGTCTTGTACCAATTTTGCTGTCTTCTATTTGGTCTATCATCAGCCCCTTGGTGTTTCACCAAAGTCCTTCGCCCCGTAGTCGCGTTCTTGAGGAAAAGAGGGGTACGTTTGGTGATTTATCTGGACGATATGTAGTTGATGTCCCAAGATCAGGGAGAATTGTTGATGCACATGACATGGACAAAAGATCTCTTGCAAACAATAGGCTGTATTATCAATGTGGAAAAGTCAGTCATGGACCCTACACAGAATCTGGAATTTCTAAGATTCCAGATAGATACCAACTCAACTCAATTATGTCTGCCATGAAAAAAGCTGGCAAAGATTAAGAAGGTGGCATCTCACATACTAATAAAGGAAGTGGTAAGCTTGAGGGACCTAGCAAGGGTAATTGGTCTCTTCTCTTCATCCATTCAGGCAGTCTCTCCAGGACCACTTTACTACAGGGCTCTCCAGAGACTGAAAACGATGGGTCTGAGGAGAGGTCTGTGGTATGCGGATACCATTCCACTGTCCAAGGAAGCTCGAGAAGATCTTCAATGGTGGTCGAACAATCTGGACAGCTGGAACAGGAAAGCTATATTTGGAAATACCCCAGAATGTATTGTAGAGTCTGATGCAAGCACATTTGGTTGGGATGCCAAATTGGGGAAACTAGAGTCAGGGGGAAGGCGTTCTAGGGAGGAAATGTACCATCATATAAATTGTCTAGAACTTTTAGCAGGCCTCAATGCATTAATGAACTTCAAGTCGACTCTTTCCAACATAGTAGTATTGATCAGAATGGAGAACTTTGGTATTTTTGTTGGAGTCAGAGAATAGTCTTGAAGGCAGAGTTTATCCCAGGTCATCAGAATATCAGAGGAGACTGGAACACAAGGTACTTAAAGGATTCCAGCGACTGGAAATTGAATCCAAAGTATTTCCAGAACATTCAGAATTTGTGGGGCCCCTTTCAGATGGATCTGTTCACCAGCAGACTGAAGTTTCAGGTAGAGAAATTTTATAGCTGGAGACCAGATCCCAAAGCATCAGCGGTGGATGCTTTAGTAAAGACTAGGAGGAGAGAGAATTGCTATGCTTTTCCCCCTTCGCTCTGATTCAGTGGGTGTTACTGAAAGTTTGGAAAGAATGCTGCAGCATCGTTCTGGTGACTCTCTTTTGGAGCTCACAGATTTGGTTCCCAGGAATAATGAAACTGGCAGTGGAAGATCCTTGTATTATTTTAGGAACTTCAGGTCTTTTGGAGGGTCGGTCAGGAAGGAGAGGGACACCCTTTGGTGCTAGAAGGAAACCTGAACCTTCTTGTTTGGAAGATTTCAGGAGATCCAGGAGATACTCAGGCCTTTCAGGAGAAGCTAAAGATCTTTTGGAAGGATATGCAGGAGTATGGAGTAAATGGTGTAGTGGGTGCTTGGAGTAGAATTTAGATCCCGTTGGCACTCCTTTAGTAGAAGTAGCAAATTTCTGTTTAGAGCAGGCCTCTCTTATGGGACCATGAATTGTTACAGATCTGGTATTTTGGCCGGTCATTCACTAGTGAGTGACTACGCTATTCGTAG
The DNA here is from genome assembly GCF_031143425.1 of Pleurodeles waltl. Classification (NCBI taxonomy): domain Eukaryota; kingdom Metazoa; phylum Chordata; class Amphibia; order Caudata; family Salamandridae; genus Pleurodeles; species Pleurodeles waltl. Next base: position 100,677,082 of record NC_090440.1, on the reverse strand, counting down.
TGACCCTTTGATACGCAGAGTAATTTTAAAGAATGTAAAAAATTGTGTGTTGGAAATTGTATAAGGGCTTACAAGTAAGCAATGTTGGAATTCCGACCGGATGGGGAGAATCAATTGCTAATTTCATATGTTGAATCTCATAGAGCAGTTTCAACAGCTACTATTTCATGATGGGTAAGGGCTGTTATGTCTGAAGCAGGAATAGATTTGACTAAATTTGGGGCTCACTCCTATAGGGGTGCTATGGCCAGTAAAGTGTTCTGGGCAGGTGGCACGCTTGCTGATATAATGAAAGCAGCAGATTGGTCAAGAGCTAGCACTTTTGCAACGTTTTATCTCAAACCAGTGGAACATGTAAGTGGTGTAGCATTGGAAAGCTTTAAACATGCTAATGGTAGCCTCCAGTCCTGTAATGAAATGACGATTCTCCAATTAACATACAGAGAGAATCTTGATTTCATTAAGGACAATGGATGCTAGCATTATCCCTCCCACCACTCCCATGTTTTTTTCTCATCACTTTTTGCCCTTATTTTATATGCATATGTAGGGTTTAATGCTACATTAATCCTAAAAGTTCTTTCTTTTAAGGAAAGTTGAGTAATAGGTTATTTTAATGGTATCACTCATATTTTTTTCTTTCAGATAACTTGCTTTAAGAAATGTGCCCAATCAAGACAAAGCAACATTGTCTGTTTCGTCGCAGCTTAAGAGTAAGATGCTTAGCGATACAGAGTTACATAATGCTAAGTGTTCTGTTTTGGAATACCGTGTTTGTGATGTATTAATATTCTTTAAAGGGTTGCATGTTGGGGCAGCAATAAAGGTTTATTGCACAATGCTAGCCTCCATTGTCCTTAATAAAATCAAGATTCTCTCTGTATGTTAATTGGAGAATCGTCATTCTGGACCTGCTTATTCTTGTCATCATAGCCTTAATTCTCATTATCCTGGTCCCTGGTCCTCTTGGTCCTACACCACCTGCTGATCATGTTGTTCGAGTTCCTCCTTCGTCTTCTTTTCATCTTCTTTTTGGTAATTTTCTTGGTCCTCCTAGGCCTAGTAATGCTGATCTGGATTCTGGTTTCCCAGTGGTCACGTTCCTGGTCTTTCTCTTCTACTTATCATATAGAGACCAAGTAGTGCTTCGTGTCATGAGTGACACCTTTTGTCAATCTTTGTTTCTTATGCGTTGACTTGCTGGAATTGCTAAGCACATGCTTATGATGATAAAAGCAAAACACAGAATACATTTTGCCATTCTATAAAAAGCTTGGAATGTCTGATGGTGTCACATGTGAGATGGGTAGGTAAATCTGGCAGCAAAACCATTTGAAAGACGAATGCTCAAATTGTAGCCCCAGGATTTGCATCTACAATGCAGCAAATGCATCCCATACAAAGTGGTAATGCTACTTCACAGCTCTGACATTTTTAAGTTTCAAGTGTGAATAACTCATCCAGTCAAGGTTTTTCGGGGGCTTGTAGTTCAATGTATCACATTATAAAATCAGCAATGCAAGTCCGAAATGAGAGTGCTGTGTACTTTATGAGGAAAGAAAAAAGAACACTGCAGAAAAGTATTTTTCAAAACAACATTGATCTACAAACAGTATATCACACAGGCTTTCTGAAAGATAGTTATGTGCTTACATAGGAGCAGCCTTTAAATTAACATATTCCATGGTCGGTGTTTTACAAGAATCTACAATCTTGAATTACTACCCTCGAGCAGCATGTGAATTTTTTATATACAAAAGTAAACAAAAAACTGAGTATAAAGCCCTCAAAGTGTTGTGGCCTCAGGCAAATCCAAGAGAGTTTTGAAAAGACTTTGATGAAGGATGGAAATTTGTTAATAGGCAGATTGATTACCGACACATCTGTGGAATAGATTTGACAAAGCTGTAAGCCTGTCGGGCAGAGCGAGGTTCTGCATAGGAAGTTGATGTCACTTGTGATGAATACAAACTCTGCACAGAGTCTACAATGCAACTTCTGTATCAAGAAACAATAGCCCAGAAATATTTCACCACAGGGTAATCCAAGCAGATTCATTATCTTACAGCCACTACTCAAAGACTGTTAGACTTTTCATCCTTGGTGTGGTCTCCCTGAACTTTTTGCCTCTGTTCCCCAGGTTGTTGATGTGTGCTGGACTCTGATTTTGCTGTTTTTGTTACTCTGGGCACTTTACCACTGCTAACCAGTGCTAAAGTGCAAGTGCTCCTTTACAAAATGTGTATGTGATTGGTTTATCCATGATTGGCATATTTGATTTACTAGTAAGTCCCTAGTAAAGTGCACTAGAGGTGCCAGGGCCTGTAAATCAAATGCTACTAGTGGAACTGCAGCACTGGTTGTGCCACCCACATAAGTAGCTCTGTAATCATGTCTCGGACCTGCCATTGCAGTGTCTGTATGTGCAGTTTTACCTGTAAATTCAACTTGGCAAGTGTACCCACTTGCCAGGCCTAAACCTTCCCTTTTCTTACATGTCAGACACCCCTAAGGTAGGCCCTAGGTAGCCCCAAGGGCAGGGTGCAGTGTATGGTTAAGGTAGGACATATAGTAATGTGTTTTATATGTTCTAACAGTGAAATATTGCTAAGTTCGTTTTTCACTGTTGCAAGGCCTGTCCCTCTCATAGGTTAACATGGGGGCTACCTTTAAATCTGATTAAAGTGTAGATTCCCTTTGGGAGCGGATAGACCTGTGGAGTTTGGGGTCTCTGAGCTCACAATTTAAAAATACATCTTTTAGTAAAGTTGATTTTAAGATTGTGCGTTTGAAAATGCCACTTTTAGAAAGTGAGCATTTTCTTGCTTATACCATTTCTGTGACTCTGCCTGTTTGTGGATTCCCTGTCTGGGTCAGTTTGACAGTTGGGCTGGTTGCACCTCACACTAGACAGTGACACAAAGGGAGCTGGGGTGTAGACCGCATATCCTGATGAGCCATCTGTGCTAGGAGGGAGGGGAGGAGTGGTCACTCGCACCTGAAAGGGCTGTGCCTGCCTTCACACAATGCAGTCTCCAACCCCCTGGTGAGTGTCTGGGGCCTGGCCTGGGCAAGGCAGGATTTCACATTCCAAAGAGACTTTACTTTGAAGTAGGCCTACTTCAAAGGAGAATCTGGGTATAAGAAGGGCACCCAAAACCACAGACTTTAGAAACACTTCTGGAACCAAGAGGAACCTCTGCCTGGAGAAGAGCTGAATAGCTGAGGAAGAAGTGCTGCCCTGCCTGTGACTGTGCTTTGTGGAGCTTTCCTGAAGTGCTGCTTCTGCCAGAGTAAGAGGGCAAAGACTGGACTTTATTTGCCTTCCATCTTGTGAAGAAATTTTCAAGGGCTTGATTTAGAGCTTGCCTCCTGTTGTTTGAAGTCTCAGGGACAGCAAAGACCTCTCTGCCAGTACCTGGAGTCTCTGGAGAGACTCCTGCTCTGACAAGTGGTGCCCTATCCAGTCCCTGGGCCCTTGAAAGGAAAGCTGGTGGAAATCCAAGGAAATCGACTTCGGACGACTTCGGACCGACGCCGCTGCTGAATCCGGTGACACCGCCTGCACCCGACGCCGTGACCTTCGCTGGGACGCGACGCTCTTCGTAGGCCCAACGCCGCTGCAGCCTCGCTGAAGTCCGCGACTCCGTGGAAGTCGCCGCACCACGTCGTGACCGACGCCGATCGAAGTGCGCGGATTCAATGTTTCACACAGACGCAGCGATCCCCGACTTCGCGCATCGGCTTGTTTTCACTCTTCACCAAAGGTACTGTACTTGGAGGTCTACGCGACTCCGTTTCCGGCGCCGCTGGTGTCGGTTTGTTGGGAACAACTCCGTCACGACGCCGTGTTAACACCTCATCGAAGCATTTTTGGTTCTAAGCGCTATTTTGGAATTTAATCTTTAAAAATTCATAACTTGACTTGTGTATGTTGGATTTTTTTCGTTTTGGTCTTGTTTTGTTTAGATAAATATTTCCTATGTTTCTAAACTGGTGTTGTGTCATTTTGTAGTGTTTTCGTTAAGTTACTGTGTGTGTTGGTACAACTACTTTACACCTAGCACTCTGAAGGTAAGCCTACTGCTCTGCCAAGCTACCAAGGGGGTAAGCCGGGGTTAGCTGAGGGTGATTCTATTTTACCCTGACTAGAGTGAGGGTCCTTGATTGAACAGGGGGTAACATGACTGCCAACCAAAGACCCCATTTCTAACAATGACTTAAATAGTAAAATGCACAACAACACTGTAACCCCCCAAAAATATTTGGCTTTGACATCAGCAAAATTGGAGCAGGTTTAATGTAAAGATCGGACATAGAAGAACCATAGCATTGACACTGAATGGTGTTGGAGGTCACATGATGTTTGTTGTTTCAGTTGCACTTCGACTTCTTGTGTAGAAACTTGGGACATGTCATCTAAGTAGTGAAGAAATTATTGTTGGTTTTAAATGCTTTCTGTGACAATGAATGAGTTAAAGAATAATATGCTGCCAAGGGTCCTAAGGTAGAATTTTAATACAAAAGGTGTGCTGAAACACAGAGCAGGTTAATAAAGTTTAGAGCCCTGCGACCACCATCCATCGCAAGGAGCAATGTATACCAACCTTCACTGAAATGCACTAGTATTTCCCAGTAAAATTCAATATTTTCCACAGAGAAGACATATGTTTGTTTCCAGAAAACACGCATGTTAGAAATTGGGGCTTTGGTTAACAGAGGTATGCAACCTGTCCAAAAAGGGTCCAGATTCATACCCTAAATTAACCTGTGCTCAGCCTCTGGTTGTCAGGCTCAAATTAAGAGCCAAGGTGTTAAGTATTTGTGCAACACTTAAGTTACAGTAACACAGTGAAAACACCACAAAAAGATTCCACACCAGTTTACAAACATCCAATAAGTAGAACTCAAGATGTGATTTTTTAAAGAATAAACTGCAATACAGTGCTTAGAAATCAATAGTGCTAGAACGGGGTAAATCCAAAGTTCAGGCTGACCACGATGGAGGGCAGCACCACTTCAGGGCTCACACAGGGACCACTGAAAAGTACCTTTTGATGGAGGGTGTTAGAAATGGGGTTTCTGGTTAGCTGGGGTATGCAACTAAGACAGACAGAACCCACCCACTCTAGTTAGGGCAAGGGAGTTACACGTCCAAGATAACCCCTGCTCACCCCCTTGGTAGCTTGGCACGAGCAGTCAGTCCTAACCCAGAAGCAATGTGTAAAGCATTTGCACAACACACACAACACATGTGATGCAATATGTACACCACAAACTAAACACAACACCGAGCTATGTAAAAATAAACTGTATTGCACAAAACATAATTAGACCAAACATTACACATCAGTAATACCCCGCTACCTTAGCAGTTGTCAGAATGTTACACAAGTTACTAATACTCTGCAAGAATAAGCAATTGTCACATTAGAACATCTAAGTACTCAGGATTCTGCAACATAAGCAGTAGTCAGGAATCACAATAAATAAATGCACTTGTCATGAATACCTCATACATGCCCATAAAGGAATATTATTACATATGGCAAGACATAAAATATATATATATATATCCTTAGGAAAATAACCCTTGAGCATACCACCCTCCCAGTGTCCCCAAAAGTACCTGGTTCTTGTAGAACAAGGCACTCCTAGTGCCTGGAAGATCAATATAGGGGCCTCCGGCGCTCCTATGCGCTCAACGGGGGCCACGCTTAGCTCCTAGGGGTGAGGGGTGGTAGGCACCCTTTCCAATTTCCTAATGGGCCCCTCCTGGGACACGTGATCTCTGGGGGGCCACCCCGGGCCTCCACTGGCCCTACCACCAAGGGGGGGCCACCACAAATGCCAGGTAAGTTACGGGGGCGATCACACTCCTAAGGCAGTGGCCGGGAGGAAAGGAACTTCCTTTCCGCTCCTCGTGCCCTGCGTTTTTCAACAAGATGAACCGCTTTGCGGGAGGAAGAACCTCCGAGGCTGGGATCTTCTCCCGTTAAGAGGGAAAGGAGAAGGTATGTGCCGCGAGCTCTTCAGAGCCTGGCACTTCACTCTGCTCTGGGAACAGCCACACCCGATGTGGTGCACGTACTGCTCCTGAGCTCTTCCCGAGCTGCCGCAGTGAAAGTGCACCCAAAGGCGGTGCTGGTCTGTACCCCGGGGGCACCGCTAGATGGCCTCCCACTCCCCAGGGGTACTGTTGGGAGCACTGGTGCTCCAAGCTTCACCGCGTCGTGCCCCTGGGCACCAGAAAACGCTTGTTTCGGATGCGCTTGAATAATCCGGGTTGTGGCGGTGATTCTCCCTCGTGGGGCCCCTAGAAGCACTCCTCCGGGCGCGCCTTATGGAAAGACGGTAGGGCACTTCTCCAGGCATGCTTTGAAGGACATGGCAAGGCGCTTCTCTAGGCGCCCAAAGGGGATAATTAGAAAAAGTGCTCCGCGTGCCCTCTGTAATCAGGGCACAACGATTTGTTGCGCTGAAGAGCAGAGGTGTGAAGGGAGGGAGGGGCCACAGCCCCCAGTCCCTGGGAGACACAAAGTAGAGCACAGGGCAGTGGGGCCCAGCAACAGGCCAGCACAGAGTGGATGCAAGCAGTGGCAGTTCTTCCTGTGGGTCTCAGGTCAGCACAACAGCAGCAGTCCATGGTGAGTCCTCCCAGCAGCCTTCTGTCTAGTTCCAAGAATGTCTATATTGTGGGGAAAATTCCCCTGTACTTATACTCAGTTTACAGTGTCTCTTACAATAAGGAGGAGAGGGGGGTTCCAACCAGTTACAACTGGTTCTGGGAGTGCCCCTTCTCTCCTCCAGCACAGGCTCCAAACATCAGTGGGGGGTAAACAAGCATATTGTGCGAGGACAGGGCATAGCCTCTACAAATGCAGGTGTGCCCGCCTCTCCCTTCTCTCAGCCCAGGAAGACCATACAATATGTAGATGCACCTCTGTGACACCTCCACCCTCCCTGTGTACAGGCAGTCTGAAAAGTATGCACAAAGTCCCAACTGTCAATCTGCCCAGAGGTGGTTTGGAGTCAAGCTGAAAAAACACCAGAGTCATAAGCACAGAGAAATGCACACTTTCTAGAAGTGGCATTTCTGTAATAGTAAGAAAAAATACACCTACACCAGTAAATAGCATTTCTTACCACCATTACAACCATACTCCTCATAAATCAGACAATACCCCTTACACATAAGGCAGGGCATTTCTAATGCAATCCTATTAGAAGGCAGCACTCACAGCAGTGAGACACCAAGTTAGGCTGTTTGTCACTACCAGGACAGACCATGCAACCTGGCACATGTCCTGCCTTCTACATACATGGTACCCTGCCCATAGGGCTAGTTAGGACGTACCTTAGGGGTGAAATACATATAATAAAAGGGGAGTTCTGGGCCTGGGAAGTAAATTTAGATTCCAGGTCCCTCTGGCAGAAAACTGTGCACACAGGCCCTGTGTAGCAGGCCTGAGACAGGTTTGGAAGGCTACTTCAGTGGGTGGTGCAAGCAGCGCTTCAGGCCTACTAGTAGCATTTAATTTATAGGCCCAGGGTATAGGGATACCACTTTACAAGGGACTTATAGGTAAATTAAATATGCCAATTAGGTATATGCCAATCATACCAATTTTACAAGGGAGAACACATGCACTTTAGCACTGGTTAGCAGTGAAAGAGTGCTCAGAGTCATAGGGTCAGCCAACAAAGATCAGAAAAATAAGGAGGAAAAAGGCAAAAAAGTCTGGGGAATGACCCTGTTAAAGGGCCAGGTCCAACAGAGGGCTGCTCCAAAGCAGTGTCCTTGAAGTGCGGCATCGAAAACACTCTGCAATGGAGTCAATGCACCATCATCGAAACACACAGCGAAGGCAATGTGCCAGAGCTGGTGGAGAAGCATGAGGTTCTTGTGAGGTTGTAGAGTGTTAAGTCCAATCCTTCTCACTCTCAGGCAAGAGGCAGCAGGCCAACACAGCAAAGCAGTTCAAAAGAGTGGCAGTCCTTCCTGGCAGCACAGCAGTCCTTCTCCCTTGAAGAATGTCCTCAGATCCAGAAGTTAATTGATTTTCTGGGGAGTGTGGTCCAGTACTTATACCCAGTTAATCCTTTAAAGTGGAGGAGACTTCAAAGAGAGGCCGTTGAAGTGCCCCAGGTCTCTGCCCTGCCTTCCCTGGCTCCTGACACTCTACAGGGGATCATGCAGCTCTTTGTGTGGGGACAGGCACAGCCCCATTCAGGTGTGTCAGATCCTCCCTCCCAATTAGCCCAGGAAGGCCCATCAACCTGGTGTTGGGCCATCAGGATGCAAAGGTCATAACCCAGCTCCCTTTGTGTGACTGCCTAGAGGGAATGCACAAAGACCAGCTCTCACCCACCCGAGATGTGTATTCAGAGTCAGACAGAGGCACAAAATGGTTAAAGCAAGAACATGGCAACTTTCTGAAAGCTATATTTTCAGACTTACTATTTAAAACCTGACTTCACTTTAAATTGTGATTTTAAATTGTGAGTAAAGTGACACCAAACTCCAAATTCCTATATTTTCCCAATTGGAGGTTTTATTTAAAGGCTGCTCCAGGGTAACCCCAATGTTAACCTATGGGAGAGATAGAGCTTGCAGTAGTGAAAAACAAATGTTATAGTTTTTCACTACCACAACATGGTAAACTTAAAAGTGCATGTCTAACTTTTTAAATACACTGTACTGCACCCTGCCATTTAGGCTAACTAGGGCCTACCCAAGGAGTGACATATGTAATTGTAATTGTATGTAATTGTTAGACCTGAAAGCCTTAGGGTGGTCATCCCCCAACTTTTTGCCTGTCTCCCTCCACTTTTCTGACACTGTTTTTGCTGGCTTTAGGACTCTGCACACTTTACCACTGCTAACCAGTGCTAAAGTGCATAAGCTCTCTCCATTAAACATGGTAACATTGGTGTATCCCCAATTGGCATATTTGATTTACTTATAAGTCCCTAATAAAGTGCACTACATGTGCCCAGGGGCTGTAAATTAAATGCTAATAGTGGGCCTGCAGCACTGACTGTGCCACACACATAAGTAGCCCCTTAACCATGTCTAAGGCCTGCCATTGCACGGCCTGTGGGTGCAGTTTCACCAGCACTTTGACTTGGTATTTAAAAGAACTTGCCAAGCCTTAAACTCCCCTTTTTCTACATATAAGTCTCCCCTAAGGTAGGCCGTAGGTAAATCATAGGGCAGGGTGCTATGCAGGTAAAAGGCAGGGCATGTACATATGTGTTTTATATGTCCTAGTAGTGAAAAACTCCTAAATTTGTTTTCCACTACTGTGATGCCTGCTCCTTTTATAGACTAACATTAGGACTGCCCTCAAATACTTTTTGAGTGGTAGATTCTGATCTGAAAGGGGTAACCAGGTCATATTTAGTATGGCCAGAATGATAATAGAAAATCTTGCTTATTGGTGAGGTTGGATTTAATATTACTATTTTGGAAATGCCACTTTTAGAAAGCATTTCTTTGCACTTAAAACTATCTGTGCCTTGGAGCCTCTCTCCAATGAACGTCTGGTTTGTGCTGGTTGACAGCTCCCTTGTGCATTTCCCCCAGACAACCACAAACACAGGACACTCAGTCACATCTGCATTCATCTGCGTACTGAATGGGTCATCCTGGACTGGAAGCGTGAAGGGCCTGACACTTACATTTCAAAGACCAGTGTCCTGCCTTCACACAATAGACTAATAACCCCCCACAGGGACCCTGGCAGACAGGACTGGGCGGAAAGGGGAACTTGTGCACTTGAAAACCACTCTTTGAAGTCTCCCCTACTTCAAAGGCATTTTGTGGTATTTTGGCTGGGTCTCTGACCCCACCAACTCATACATTTCTGGACCCACACCTGCACCCTGTCAGAGAAGCTGCCTGGCTGCCCAAAGGACTCATCTTGACTGCCTTGCTGGAAAGGACTGCTGCCTGCTGGCCTCTGGCTCTGCTGGAAGGACTCTGCCTTCCCCAAAAGGGCTCTCCAAGGGCTTGGATTGAGCTTGCCTCCTTTTTCTTAAGTCTCAGGGCCAACAAAGACTTCACCTCTTCAAGAATTCCTTGTGCGTTGAAAATCAGCGTAACGTCTGCAGAAATCGACGCAAAGCCTACATTGCGGCCGAGAAAGTGCAGCACAGCCAACTGGAATGATGCAACACCAACTTCCTGACTGGAAATTTGACGCAGCACCTAACTTGTGATGGAAAATTTGATGCATCACCTACTGGAGGGACACAGCACCTCTTCCTTCTTCCAGCACGTCAAGGATTTTCAACACATCGTACCTGGGCGTCAAAATATCCTTGCATCGCAGTGAGGAACCAAGACTGCACACTGAAAAACTACATAAACCGTTTGCAGCATGGATAGAAATGATGCATCATCTGTGCCGCGTCAGAAAATCCGATGCAACACCTTATTTTTCCACGCATCTCCTCCTCTGCGGTCTCCGTGCATCATTATTTTTTACGCATACCAGGTACTGTGTGTAACAAAGAGACAACTGTTTATCTCTAAGGACTGAGACTTGCTTAAACCTTTTAAAATTGATATTTCAACTTCTGCTTGTTGGATCTTTGTCGTTTTGACCTTATTTTATTCAGATAAAGATTAGCTATTTTTCTAAACCTGAGTGGTGTATTTTTGTGGTGTTTTCACTGTGTTACTGTATGATTTATTGCACAAATACTTTACACATTGCCTTCTAAGTTAAGCCTGACTGATCAGTGCCAAGCTACCAGAGGGTGGGCACAGGATAATGTGGATTGTGTTGACTAGGATTGTGGTCTCTACTTGGACAAGAGTGTATACCTCTTCTAACCAGAGACCCCTTTTCTAACAGTAATAAAAAGGAAGATTTGGGCCTGGCAAGTGAGTGCACTTGGCAGGTTGAAATAGCAGTTTAAAAGTGCACACACAGGCTCTGCAGTGGCAGGCCTTGCACATGTTTAAACATACTGCTGTAGTGGGTGGCTCAATTGGAGCTGCATGCCCACTAGCAGCATTCAATTTATGGGCCTTGGGCACATATAGTGAACTTTACTAGGGTCTTACAAGTCAATTAAATATGCCAATTGTAGATAAGTCATTTATCACCATGTTGTAGAGCACAGAGCAGCTGCATTTTAGCAGTGGTTAGCAGTGGCAAAGTGCACAGAATCCTAAAGCCAGCAAAAATGAAGTCAGAAAAACAGGAGGTCAGAAGACAAAAAGTCAGGGGTAACCAAGGATTCAAGGAGCTTGGATTTAAGCCAGCCTCTCTGATAAGGGGTGGTACCCCAACACCAGTCCCAGGATGATTGTTTCCTGCCCAGAGAGCACCTGGCCATTCTGGATGGAATGTTCCCATGGGGAGGAGGTTCAAGACTAATTTGCTTATGGCTGGGTCCAAACTGGGGTGGCATGGTGAGCAAAAGAACAATTGGTTCAACCCAGATCTATGTCTGGGAGTGAGTGTTTCATCGCTCCATCCATCATCTTATTTTGTTGCTAGGATTTTTCTACATGGTGGGATAACTAGCCCCCACCATATAAAATGCAGCTCTATACAACCCTCCTCTTTCACAACTGGGCTTGGGACCGGCATGGAGGAGGAAAGATGTCACCCTAGGTGGAATAGGCATATTTAGACAAACCAGAGACTTAAAAAGGTGTCATGGAATGATTCTACAATAGGACAAGCTAACACTGTAACTAAGGGCCTGATTTAGAGTTTACTCCAGCACAGCAGTGATGGTTATCCCGTCTGCCGAAATGTAAATCCTATTATATCCTATGGGATTTATATTTTGGTGGATGACATATTTATCACTGATGTGATGAAGTAACACCTCCACTAAACCAAACAGACCCTAAGGGGGTCATTCTGACCCTGGCGGTCACCGACCGCTAGGGCCAACGACCGCGGAAGCACCGCCAACAGGCTGGCGGTGCTTCCATGGGCATTCTGACCGCGGCGGTACAGCCGCGGTCAGAAACGGGAAACCGGCGGTGTCCCGCTGGTTTCCCGCTGCCCCAGGGAATCCTCCACGGCGGCGCTGCAAGCAGTGCCGCCATGGGGATTCCGACCCCCTTACCGCCATCCTGTTCCTGGCGGCTTTCACCGCCAGGAACAGGATGGCGGTAACGGGTGTTGTGGGGCCCCTGGGGGCCCCTGCAGTGCCCATGCCCATGGCATGGGCACTGCAGGGGCCCCCTAACAGGGCCCCACATTGATTTTCAGTGTCTGCCAAGCAGACACTGAAAATCGCAACGGGTGCCACTGCACCCGTCGCACGCCTTCAACTCCGCCGGCTCCATTCGGAGCCGGCTTCCTCGTTGAAGGCGCTTTCCCCGCTGGGCCGGCGGGCGGCCTTCTGGCGGTCGCCCGCCAGCCCAGCGGGAAAGCCAGAATGGCCGCCGCGGTCATTCGGCGGCTCCCGCCGGGCGTGCGGTTACCGCCGCCGGCGGGAGTCAGAATGACCCCCTAAGTTCTTTATACTTCTTGGCACTGAGAACAGGCACCACAATCAACTGGGCACAGCAAAAGGACCATGCTTTGTTGATAAAGAGTTCTTTGAACAAGTCACATAACTTTCACTGTACGGGCTATTCCACAACCATGTTTCCTGCAGCAGTGAAATAGCAAATTTCTCCACGTTTTATTTATGCAATATATCTGACAGGTTCTACTTACCATGTATGTTTCAAATTATTGCTTTTAGTGGTGTGGACTGCCTGATAGCATATAGGTAGGAACTCCTCTCCCCTTCTCTCTGGGTTGATATCGAGAGACAGTGATCATGTTATTGGAATGGAATGTCATGATTACAGCTGTGAAACTGTTTATTAGGGATTGACACTGTTATCATTTAATCCTGATCAGCAAAACTGCTTATGGTTTACACTTTTGTCCCGCAAGAAATGGGAGGAGCCAAGTGAGAAAGTTTGACTTGAGTTGCTATCAGCCCTCCAAGCCTTGTTAGACATGGTGACTAAATGTAGACCATCTGTCGATCTACATCAACCACTTCCGTGTAATTACGAATTTCAGCGTTGTCTGTCCTTTACCTGGTAGATGCTTTTTAAATTATTGAGGTGGCTAATTTGGACTGAAATTTTACCCAAGTAACTATAACCCCATTACTCTTGGCAAAGCTCACCAAGGCCATGACTGAAGAGCCAAGCTCCTAAAGGCAGGACAAAGGCAAAAATGGCCTTGAATTAGCAGCCGTATTTTTTATTTCCTCCTTCCCTTTTTACAAGGTTTACAAAATATCAAGTTCATGCTTTTTACTTTGCATAAGTTTAATCTTTTATCACGTCCTTCACTCATAATTGAGCCTCACGCATTTCCCTGAGTTTTCACTGCTGACCCTGTATGCTCTGGCCCTCTACAAGGTAGCTCTGCACTCTTATGCCATTAGGTTGGCGCTCTGAGAGCTCCTTATCTTAGTTGGAAACATGATCAAGAAGTGTTGGCTCCCCGCAAAGGTCGTGAAGTGGTATTCTAACCATTCACTATCTTTTTCCCCTTTGCTATACCTTCTTTCATGTTCACCTGAGCCACACTTATCAAATCCTCCATTTGGTTGCTCTAGAAACTTTTGTTACAAATTCTGACGGACGAGGGTGTCTAATTCTGATGACAATATGGAAGCCCTGTTTAGGATAAGAATTGAAGTGCTCCACTTGATATTGGGAGGTCCACGTGGTACAAAGTGGTATGCACAGTTAATAAAATCAGATGTGCAGATTCTAAAAGTACCGCCCAAGTCCAGACCCTGACATGTTCAAAATAAAGTATAGAGTGTTATACGGTGGTTTGAGGCTGACTGTAATGCAGAAAGAAGGATGGCAACTAAGATGCACTTTAAGATAAAGAGAGACTAAAGCCTCTATGCACTAAAGGAAACTAAAAGAAATTAAAGCATTTGCAGCAGCGCAAAAAAGATAACATTTTGAGTTACTCTGGAAACCTCAGTGAATGCAACTCAAGGACATTTTTGTGCTTGGTGAATTCTGAAATAACTACTCCAGATCACCTTGAGGCAGAGGTAACTGATGCACATTGGGCGGATTTTATTCTGGACTGATATGGCTATCCCCGACGACTTCCACTTTAGCATTGCTACTAGAACCAGGTATTGTTGCTGAAGTCATCGGTAACCTGAAAATGTCACGAGCAGGTGGGCTGAATGAATTCGCTGCAGTGTTGTTTATGGCAAATCCTCCTCGCTTGGCATATTCGCTCTGCGCTTTTTATGAATGGGTGGCCATTACAGGTCTGTGCCCGACTCATGGTGGGGGATTTTATTAAACCATCCACAAAAAGGGGAGCGATCTGTACCAGGAAATTACATTAAGGTTAATATCACTGCTAGATTTAGCTTTTACGATTTATGCAAAATGTATTCTGTTACACCTAGAAAGATGGGCTTTTTCTGAAGAACACATTCCCAAAAAACAAGGTAGTTTTCGGCCCAGTTATTCAGCAATGGATCACTGAAGGGTCCCATGACCAGCAGCAATGCAATCTATTAAGTTAATGGGCAAATGATGCTGCTGCTTCCTGGATTTAATGGCTTCATCTAATCTGGTCAATAGAAAGTCGCTCCAGAGCAGACTGTAGTCATTAAGGCGGTGATTCTAACCGCGGTTACCGCCAAATGACCGCACCGCGGTCACAAGACCGCGGCGGCCATTCTGGCTTTCCCGCTGTGCTGGCGGGCGACCGCCAAAAGGCCGCCCGCCAGCACAGCGGGAAAGACCCAGCAACGATGAAGCCGGCTCCGAATGGAGCCGGCGGAGTTGCTGGAGTGCGACGGGTGCAGTAGCACCCGTCGCGAATTTCAGTGTCTGCTAGGCAGACACTGAAATTCTTTTTGGGGCCCTCTTACGGGGGCCCCTGCAGTGCCCATGCCGTTGGCATGGGCACTGCAGGGGCCCCCAGGGGCCCCGCGGCACCCCCTACCGCCATCCTGTTCCTGGCGGGAGACCCGCCAGGAACAGGATGGCGGTAGGGGGTGTCAGAATCCCCATGGCGGCGGAGCGCGCTCCGCCGCCATGGAGGATTCTCATGGGCAGCGGGAAGTCGGCGGTACACCGCCGACTTTCCGTTTCTGGCCGCGGCTGAACCGCCGCGGTCAGAATGCCCAGCGGTGCACCGCCAGCCTATTGGCGGTGCTACCGCGGTCATTCGCCCTGGCGGTTTTTACCGCCAGGGTTAGAATGACCACCTAAATCTCCCACTGGTCTTCTGACTGTGATCTAGCAGTTCCATTCCAATAACAGGGGATAGAAAACCTAGCCTGTCTATGGTCATATGACTGGTGTAGCTGACAGTTGAGCTTTCTGTATTCATTTGAGACATGCAGCAGGTTGAGTAAATTATGCAACAAAAAAAGGCAAAATATGTGGCATAAGGCGGCATATTTTGGAATAGTATTACAAATTATTTTGTCATTTTTTTGAACTTGGTAACACTGTTTGGGTAATGGTATAGCACCTCATTAGTACCAGTTTAGTACACAAATGTAGCAATACACAACAGACATCCTGACTGGCAGGGTGGGAGGAAGGAGCGGGCCAAGCCCAACTTACACCTGATTAGGCTGTGTCCTGCCTCCACACAAAGGGCTGCATACCCTCTGTAGTTAGTCTTTAGTAGTTAGTAGTTAGGAAGGCAGGATGACTGGGGATTTGAAAAGGAAATCTATAGATGCTTCTCCCCCACTTCAAAAGCACAGCAAGTTGTAAATACTGGATCTCAGACACCAACTATTCTGTACACTTCTGGACCTGTGGGTACTCTCCCAGAAAGAAGGACTGCTGTGCTGCTGAAGGACAACCACTCTGCTAGACCGCTGTCTGCTGGACTCCAATTATCTGTACTGACCTGGTGTCCGAAGCCTTCCTGTGAGAAGGACAGGACTGCACCTTTTGAACCCAGAGTCTCAGAGTGACTCCAAGGGCTAGTTGGCTGGCCTCCCGACTTGCGTCTCAGGGACAGAAGGCTCAAGCAACCTTGCATCTGCACCTGGACTCTGCCATCTGTGAGTCTTCCCTCTCTAGTAGTGCCACCCCAGTCCTGGATCCTTGAAAGTGGCCTTAAGGTGCTTTGCCAGCCTCTGTGGATCTAGTGGAACTGATGCATCTCCTCTTCTGCACAGCACAACTCTGAGCAGAACTGACACCTCCACAGCTGCATTGATTGGACTCATCTCAAGAGACCCACTTCTCTGATGCAGGCCGTATAGCCTTTGTAACCGATGCTGCATCTTCAGTGCAGGCCCTTGCATCCCTCAATGGCAGCCTGGATGATAACACCAGATTTGACATCACAGCCTCGCAGCTCCCTGGAACTGATGCACCATCCCGACTGCACAACACATTTCAAACACTGGATTTTGCATCGCAAGCCCTCATTGATGGGATCTTCAATGATGATGCAGCAGGACCTCAGACTGCAGCATCTCAGAATTGTCACATTGCTCCGGCTGCACAATGCATTTTCGATGCAGATATTGCAGTGCTCCGCAAGCCAGGATTGAAGGTACATTGTTCAGTGGGCCCAACTCGGCCTGTGCTCCATCGCTGTTGGCCTGAACTTGTGACTTTGTCCTTGGTCCTGCATGACCAGAAATCAACTATCAGTAGAAAGTAGGGTGAGTTTGTTGAAGCTGGAGAATCTGGTCTTAAAGAGATTATACAATCTCCTGTGTAAATCAGTGATACAGACCAAAGGCATCTAAATGGGATTACTTCCCTGGGACTTGATAGCACACTCAGATGTCCTACCCTTCCTATTCTTGCTTAGGAATGCACACATCAGCAATAAATGTTCGACCCAGTTGTCACAAGAAAGAGAGTGCTGTTTTGGCTATAGCTCAAGTTGTATTCGTAATTTTATATCATTCCCTCTCTCTGTTTGGCGTAACATCTCGATGGCCACCCTATAGAGTATATTAAATAACAGAGTTTGAGTTTTAAGTCTAGAGAGGGACAGACGCTATCTAGAAAAACTGTTATTACAAACTCCCTAGATTATCTGGGTAATGAAAGAGCTTTTCTCTTTCTGAATAAACTCCCAGATGAAGGGAGGTGTGAAAAAAGTCTGTGGGTCCAGATAGAGATTAACCGTGGATGGAGGGTAGCTGGTTTAAAAGCAAGAATCACATTCAACCAAGGTCATTGTATCTGTGGCATAGGAATGTAACTACAGCATAACTAAATCTTCTCCTTCATTGCCTACTGTTTTTGGAGAGGAAGAAGCTACTCTGCCCAATTTTGAAGAGATTTAGGGACAGATTTACGAAAAGTGGCTCTGCAACCAATTTCTTGCGCCCCTTATTGCCCCCTATCACTACCATGTGTGCACCATATGTAAAATACGGTGCACCGTGGCACAGGATAGGCAGCAATATCATCAAAATTTTTGACACGATTGATGTACTGTTCAGGGCTAGCACCAACATTTTGGCACTAACCTTGAACAGTACATAGGGGCCCATTGAAACCAATGGTGTGCTCCCTTGTAATGCCTGCTCTGAGCAGGCGTTAAAAAGTTTTAGATTTCTTTGTGCCATATTTTTGCCTCCCCCCCCCCTCCAACGGGGGAATGCCCCACTTGCATACATTAGGCCTGGTGCAGGCATAATGTGGTGCAAGGGTTTACAAAGTGGCGCAATGCACCACTTTGTAAATCAGGCGCAGAAATTTTGACCTCGTTGGGCCACAATAGCAAAATAAAATGACGTTAATGTGGCGCAAGGAGAAGCTAGGCCCTCTTAAATCTGGGCCTTAGAATCACAAGGCGTAGTGAAGCTTTAGCCACTTTATTTGAAATGGAAGATCTTGACATCGCTGTGCGATCATCAGATACAGTGGGTTCATACAAAGAAAGTATTTCAACTGTTTTATGATGCAATTAATAATGCAATTGTATTATAACATGGTATGGTTACCATGTTAGTTATTTTAGAAAATATTGTCGTGGCGGTAAATGAAGTGTCAAAATGTGATAGTGAAATGAAAAGAGTTTTTAGCTATTTACCAGGATGCATATTCTGACCGATTGTATTTTTTTGTATTTGTAACAATATGTTGTTTTATACACTGTTTTGTAATTCTAGAAGAAACTCCTTAGAAATAAATTTATAAGACTAACATATGTTTAGTTATCAGAAATATTTTGGGCTGGTAGATATAGGTGCTGGCTGAACCTGTGTAGATTTCCCTGGGTGGCAACTATCGTCCAACTAAACAAGTGGGCTTCTTTTTTATGGAAAAAGTGTGGGAACACAGAGTGGCAGGATTTTTGTCACAGAAACTTTAGAAAATTCTGCAACTGGTGAACTTTTTTCATTTGCAAGACATGATGGATTAGAAACAGCAGTGGAATACATACAAGCATACTAATGGGGTACTGTTTTATCAAGATAAGGCAGAAATATGGAATAGTGAAATGTTTGTTATTATCTATTAAATTTCTCTCTATTTTGGCTTCCAAATGTAAGGCAGCATGTAAGAAAAATCACATCATGCTCTCACATTATGTTCTCTAAATAGATTCTTATGAATAATCACTGTTCCTAAACTCTGATTTTTAGTAACATTTAAAATAAAATGCATAGCTTTCCCTCAAACTCATTTTCATTCGTTGAATTTTAGCTTAGGAATTGATGCATTTTCGGTACACAATGAAAAATTATCGTAGGCTGCAACTATATATCAATTTCAATTTTGCCAACAAACTTTGCCAACAAACTATGTATGTGCCTGCGACCAAAAGGGTCCAACAGACATAACAGTACATTATTTATGTTGACTGGCCATCGGACAAAAAATTACAGATAAAAACATTGTCACCTATTTCTATCTTTTCTTAATTACTTTGGTTAGTTTTTGATAATTACTTTCTTTGGGGAAACCAAGAGTGATCTATACAACTGATACCTTACTAAATTCAGATTTTTGTCTAGTTTCTGAAATGTGCAGCTTTTCAGGTTCACTTTTACCCGTGGTTCCCCCATAAAATGTAAGTAGGTAGAAACCACAAAAATAGAAAATATAAACTGTCCCTCAGGAAAACAGTGGTGAAAAAATATACTTTTTTGTTATGTATGTTCCTGAAAGTTGGGAAAAGGACAATCTGAACTCATCAAACATTTGGTTGATGCCATTTTTTTGAAAACACACACTTTCTTGCACAACACGTTCTCATTTTCCTAAAAAGCCAAAATTTTGCTGCATTTTGACTACTTTCTTGTTTCACTGTAAGGGGTTCCACAAATCCTATTTGCTTTAGGATCAGAACATGTGGGGAAAAATGACAAAAATTTGGCCTGGATACCTTTGGTGGAAAAAGGTGTGGAGGCTAAAGCATGAAGTGCCCCATAAATAGTCTCAGCACTTGGGGGCAAGCAACCTCAGCTCTTCAGCAATTAAAAGAGAAGCCATAAAAATGAATCGCACTCCATTATATCCATCTCTATCGGATGTCCAATCACCTCAGTTCTTAGCATGCGACTCTACATGAAGTGGTATCACTGGTTGCCACTAAAACCATGTTTAAAGTAGAAGCCAGACCTCATTAGCCACCAGCCATCTCTAGGAGAAGTGACAACATTGCTGTTTCCAGCATCCATCTCCATAGATCCTCATTGATCTATAAAGGAAATGCCATCAATAATTTCCTGCCAAAACCTTCTGTTAAAGGAGAAGCCAGACAAGTGGACCTTGCAATCCAGCATCTCTACAGGAAGTTTCGTTGCTGCAGGTCTCAGAATCTACCTCTACAGGAAATTGCATCCATATATTTTTCAGGATCCAGATCTACAGGAAGGGACATTACTTGTTTTCCATGAAAAATATCTGTAAAAGAAAACACCAAAAAAGCAGACCTCATTCCCCAGCCTTCATTTTTGGAGGGATAAACATCACTGCATTTTTCACCATCTATCTCTACAGGAAGAAACATCACTGGTTTCCAGCAAAATCTGTCTTTAAAAGAAGAAGTCAGACAAGTGGCTCTAATTCCTCAACATCCGTCTCTACATTAAGCTACATCACTGCAGTTACCAGCATCTATCTCTACAGGAACTGGTTAACTGTTTCCCTGTCAAATTTAGCTTTAAAAGAAGAAGTCAAACAAGCAGACCTCATGTCCCAGCTTCTATCCAAGAAGTGACATCATTGCAATACATCTACCTCTACATGAAGTGACATGGTTAGTTACCACCTGAACCTCTTTTGCACCCCTATTTCAGTCAGCTCTGTGGGGTATCCAAACTCCTGGGTGTCCTTATCTCAGATCATGTAGATAAAGCCTGCAAGAGCCTTGTGACAGTATCCGTGTTACACAGCAATCGTAGCAGGCAGCTATGAGGTAACTTTTCCTTGGTATCTAGTGGTGTGGAACCTCCAGCATGTGCCTGGCTGGTTGCTAAGTTAAAAAAGATTCTAGGAATGTAATGATTCAAATCTGGGGGTGGTTGTAAAGCTGGTCATGCAGAGGCAGCATTCCTTTGTTGGATGCAGTGTTTATATGTGTCCTGAAATAAATTCAATGTAGGAACTTCACTGCAGCTGACGCTTTTACTTCTTCACATTGGCGATGAGGATGAATTTGGTGCAGTGCAAAAAAAAGTATGAGTGTATTTATCCGAATGTGTTTTAAAGTAATTTGGGTTGGTTGAAGAAATATAGTCACTTCATAAAAACCAAACCATAATCAATACCCAGAGTTTGTAATGTCCAAAATGTTCCATTAAAAGTGAGGGAGGACATGAAACAGGAGTTGGAAAAATTAGATGAGGGCGAAATCATTGAAATACAGAAGGGTCTGAATGGTTGTCCCCAGTAGTCATGGCAAGAAAAGGGAATGGAGAGGTAAGGTCATATATCAGTTTGAAAGAACTGAATAAATGTGTCATTGTAAACAGGTACTCTTTCCCCAACATATGTTGAGTTCTATAGGGGGTGCAAGGCATTTCTCTTCACTTGACGTCCACTTATCCCCTGTTAAGGTTGCATTCATTGTCTCAAGACCTCCTTTCTTACCCCATATGTTACATTCAAATACCTTAGAATCCTCTTCGGGTTAGACACGGCTTCCACCGTGTTTCAGAGGGTGATGGAAGACGTCTTAAAAGGTGTACCTGGTGTCAAGATATACTATGACGGCATATTAGTGCTTGGTAATTTTGTGACAGAGCATGATGAAATGTTGAGTACTGTACTTGCTAGGCTGGATGTCTGTAGTCTATCGAGTTTTAAACCAGGACAGGAAACAGTATTGATGAGGGATTGTAAAGGCTTGGGTGTGGTTCTGTTGCAGGTAGTTGGTGGAGAAGAAAATGCTATTTTGTTTGTTTCTAGAGGTCTGAGAGGGGCAGAGAAAAACTACTCAGTTATTCAGAAGGAAGCTCTGCAGATGTTCTGGGCAGTGAGAAAGCTAAGAAAGTTTTTGTGAGAAAGTAAATTTATAATTAAGACTGATCCCAAATCATTAAAGGGAATTTGTATGTCTAAGGGCATAGATGCAGAATCCACCAGGATATGAAGTGGATAATTGCATTACAAGAGTTTGATTTTGATGTAGTATAAATTCCTCGTGCAAAAGCATATTATCAGATTGTGTACCTCACATGTGTTGTGAAGATCCAGGAGGGGAAATAGATGACATTTTTTATGGTAAATTGTGTTAGGAAGGGGTCAAGGTTTGTGAAGATACTGGTAGATCCATTCTTAAGGAATAATTGATAGAGGAGGTGAAAAAAGATTAGGAGCTGCAATTGGTGAAATATTTTTTATTGTCAGGATGGCCAAGGAAAGAGGATTGTAAAGTGCAGAGATTGTTTGTTGTGAAGTAATAGAAGAACTGATGGTGAGTAGTGACTTACTCCTGAGACGTAATAAATTAAGTTATCCTTCTGCTTTAAGAAATCAAATCATTTCATTAGAACATAAGAGCCACATTGGGATATCAAAGAACAAAGTGAGGATCAGGGTTGATTATAGGTCGCCTGGAATGGATATCATGATAGAAAGGAAAGTGAGAGATTGTGCTGAGTGTCTGCCAAGTGACAGAATTTTAAAGTGAAGACTCAACCCATGGCAATAAGAAAATTGCCTAGTGTGCCATAAGAAGTGATTTCTCTTGATATTGTTGGCCCTATCAGATCTTGTAGTATAGATGATTATATCTTGAGGTGCATTGATTGGTGCTTACGTTGGCCGGAGGCTGCGGTGGGGACTTCTGTGGAGACGTGGGTTCTGATAACATTTCTCAAAATATTGTTTGATTGTGAGGGATGTCTTTCTGTGCTTTTAACCAACAACGGGGTACAATTGACATCAAGAGAAATGGAAAGTTTCCTGGGAGAGGATGGTATAGTGCATATAAAAATCTGCTTTATATCACCCAGAATACAATGGTATCATCGAGAGATTTAACAAAGTATTGAAGGAAATCATACAACGCTCAAAGGTTACTGGTACACCATGGTTGGAGGAGATTCAGAGTAAAATAAAGGTGTATAGGCCGACTTCTCATTCAGGGGAAGGTAACATAGTAGCATGATGTGTCCCAGTTGGGTAAACAAAAGGAGGGATGTTGGTCTCAAGATCGACTTGATGAGAGAGAGAGAAAGAGAAAGAAGGTGAGGATGACGTGCGTCAAGGTTGTAGATTGGGTAAGCATTAAACTTCTAGAATCTAGTCCTGGAGTCTCACAATTTAGCAAGCTAATGAAGGTGCTGAATTATCCACTAATGTTGTCAAGACAAATGATCATAAGATATGGAACTTGAACAGGATTACTAAATTCAACATGATGGGAATGGATGTGGATAAGGAGGAAAATATAGAGTACAGTAAGGGTGGATTAAATTCTGAAGGTTTAAGGAAAAGATCTAGAAACATCATTTAATCATCATATTTAAAGGACTTTGTAAAATGATGGTTAAAAGAGAAGTGCGTGAACCATCATCCAAATGTCAACAACATATGTAAATGTATATAGTTAAAAAATTTACATAATTATTGTGTAGTGGAAATATATGTTGAGTTTTGTTAAGAGTTGGAGAGCTGGTCATGCGAAGGCATCGCTCTGCTGGTTGGGGTATTTACATGTAACCTGAAATAAATACAATCTAACAACTTCATCGTATCTGCTGCTTCTACTACTTCCCACCTTCAACGTGCCCCTTACTAAATACCTCTCCCAACCCGTCCCCATAATCACACCAAGGCCTAGATCAGAAGACAAAGACCCACATTCATACACATCACACTAACTTTCACACAACCTGAAACTATGAAACATACACTCCAAATGATCATCATTAATGAAGGTTCTTCAGTACACCAATCCCAAATCTTGACACACTTGCTATCAGAGAAAAATGGTTCACCCCTGTATACTTACATGTCCTTAACATCCTTGTTTTCATAGGCTACAGCCTCAAGTGCATGGAATGTGCACACAGGAACTCCTGGTCCTTTACCCTCTGCAAGCAAGTGAATTAACTCCATGGAACTATTCATGAGCTATTTGTCACACTTGCAACTCATTTCAACTTATGTACATATCTCGAAATAGAACAAGGCCTTTTGTCAGGAATAAGGCTGTGCGCAGTCCAGGTTCCACCCGAAACTCCGCTGCGCAGATTTCAGCGCTTCATGCGCACCACTTGTCATCCCCTCTTGTTCTAAAAGTGGTCATCAGCGTCGTCTGCCCTGTGGTAAAGCTCATGTAGCTGCAGGGTCAGGATATTGGTGGACAAGATGTACTTATCAGTGCTATTCTATGAAGGGACTACAATTCCCATGTTTTTAGAGGCAGCAGACATCTTTGCGTTGTGGCAGGCCTATAAAGCCCAGACACACACAAGGACGTTGCTCACTATTTTGAAGACTTCGATGCAGTCAGATCTCGTGGGGGTTCCTCTGAAGAAGAGCAGATTTCCTGCATGGCAGATTGACAGCAAATCGGAGTTTCCTTGTTTCCATGGTGAATTCAAATACGAGTAGGTCGTACTCGTAGCGGTAAGGTCTTGCTGAATCCAATATTGAAGGGAGTCGTTACTTCCAAAAGGTAAAGCGCCCCTTAGCACAACGAGCAAAGCGTTTTAAGTTTTCAGAGTAAAGCAGCCTTGGCGAGACGATCAAAGCGCTTCGGAGCACAGAAGTAAAGTGCCCCTTAGCACAACGAGCAAAGCGCTTCAGGACACACATGTAAAGCGCCCTTGGCACAGCAATCAAATCGCTTCAGTCCGCATGAGTAAAGCGCCCTTGGCATGGCAATCAAATCGCTTCAGTCCACATGAGTAAAGCGCCCTTGGCACGGCAATCAAAGCGCTTCTGTCCACATGAGTAAAGCGCCCTTGGCACAGCAATCAAAGCGCTTCAGTCCACATGAGTAAAGCGCCCTTGGCACAGTAATCAAAGCTCTTCAGTCCACATGAGTAAAGCACCCTTGGCACAGCAATCAAAGAGTTTCAGTCCACATGAGTAATGCGCCCTTGGCACGGCAATCAAAGTGCTTCAGTCCACATGAGTAAAGCGCCCTTGACACGGCAATCAAAGCGCTTCAGTCCACATGAGTAAAGCGTCCTTGGTACGGCAATCAAAGCGCTTCAGTCCACATAAGTAAAGCGCCCTTGGCACGGCAATTAAAGCGCTTCAGTCCAAATGAGTAAAGTGCCCTTGGTACGGCAATCAAAGCGCTTCAGTCCACATGAGTAAAACGCCCTTGGCACAACAATCAAAGTGATTCAGGCCACATGAGTAAAGCACCCCTTAGCATAACGAGCATAGCACTTCAGATAAGACAAGTGAAGGCGCTTTCTGGCATAAGGAACAAAGCGCTTCATGTAAAATAATCAAAGCGCTTCATGAACAATAAACAAGGCGCTTCTGCCCAACGAATAAAGCGCTTCAAGTTCGGGGAGTAAAATTTTCAGGCCTATGGTTGTAAATGTGAAAGCATTTTCAGAGATAAGCAAATTATAGTTTCATTGTGAAAAGCATATTTAAGTTTTTGAGAATTTCTAGGCTGTGATCAAACGTTTATGTTATGAATGCATAGTTGTTACAGGATTGATATTCAGAGTATGACCATAGTCCAAAGCTCTTG
This sequence comes from Pleurodeles waltl, assembly GCF_031143425.1. Classification (NCBI taxonomy): domain Eukaryota; kingdom Metazoa; phylum Chordata; class Amphibia; order Caudata; family Salamandridae; genus Pleurodeles; species Pleurodeles waltl. The sequence continues at coordinate 100,651,940 of NC_090440.1, read as the reverse complement.
CCAACTCTTGGTTCAGAGGTTGTAGTTTGTTCTTGTTCCATGAGTCAAAGAAGGGGCTTCGCCCTCATTTCAAAAGGGGTCTCAATCTGATATCACAGAGACGCCTTTAGTCAAGAGTCTATTGGTGAGTTATACTGCTATGAATGAGTATATGCATATTTGTTCTAACCTTTTCTTTTCAGGTCTCTCTCCCTGTAGTTCCCTACCCTAATTCCCTTCCCCACGCCTGGCTTCATCATAACTCTGTGCTATAATAGCTTTCTGAGTTGGTGACGCCGGCAGGTGGCCTTTTGTTCAGCAACGTGCAGATCCCAAGGAAAGGACACTGTGACACCTTTCCGTGCAAATGTGTTGACTTTCTCACATCCTTCCATCTTGCCTCCACTCTTCAGTGACTTCAACCTCCTAAACAACCCAATCATGAAACAGAAAGAGACACACTTCTCAGCCTAATCGATGCACTCAATATGCTATAGGGTCTTACTCAACCAACAGAATTCAATGACCAAAGCCCGAATAACATTTTATCACTAGTAATAACGATCAATTGAAAACCTCCCATCCCATGGACTGAACCAAAGAGCTAGCCAACCTTAGCACACCCACTTGCACCTTTCTAAACAACTTGAATGTGTTTCTGGAAGACAAACCCTAAGTACCATGCTATTTCAAAGGACTTGCTGAATACAAATGCTGCATCCAGAGACACAAAAGGAACTACTCTAACACAAGAAGCATCATATAATTTGAAAAGAGTTGTATATCGAAAAACTCAACAGTGTGAATGTGGATCATGTGACTCATTCTTAAAAAGGTTTTAGCAAGCATGATTGACAATACTTACCTGAAGGATCAATGTTAGTTTTCAAGTCTCATAGGGTACTTTTACAGACCTGCTCTGCCATAATAGGGGCACTGACTCATTAATCTCAGGCAAATTTATTGTCTTGGTCTCACAAATGTTTCAATATCAAAAGAGTACACAACTATGCTTGATTGTGTTATTTCCTAGTCACATCTGCTGTCATATTATTTACAATTCCTATATCTATTTTGTGAGCAGGATGTGATGCAGAGGATGTGAAGAATACTTTGATTCTGCTATAGTGGTGGCAATAGCTCTGAAAATGCCATAATCAAATTGTTCAATGCGAGTTTCAGCTTGTTTCGGAGGAGGGTGTTTCTGCTTCGTTGCCCTTCTGGAGTGATCAAGAAACATACGATACAGGGTTATTTATTCCCTTGTAAATATATAAGAACTGTTTGGAACACAGCAGGCAACACACACAAAGCAATAAGCTGAACATTAAATATGTCAAGTGTTGACATTTGGTTTAGTTTACTTAAAGTAAACCTACTAATAACTCTCAACCACAAGCTTAAAAAATAGACATATGTACTACTGACAACACAACAGACTCAACAAACACCAGTGGTCATTATTACATTTAGAGAGTTCAGGAGAATACTGCAGAAGTTCTTGACTCCTAGGTAATAGGGGATCAATTTCCTTGTTTACGTCCATGGAATGAAAGCTACTTGCTATTGCCACCATAACTGGGATTGCATTCCAAACCCTCAGACTGAGAAAAATAACACTGGCTTGCCTTATTACATTTAATAAGTAATAACTCCAGTTTCAGAACAGCTACAGAAATACTTCTTCCACTCATTTGGATTGCAATTTAAAATCCTCTTTGAAGGTAAGGATGGATTTTAAATTAATATTTTGAAAATGCTAATTTTAGAAGGTTTTCTGGCTAAACAAATTGTGCCTTTCTGCCAGTGTCCATGTCACATGACCATTAAAGGGTCTACAGTGGTCCGATGGGTATCCCTTGCGGAAAGGGAACACAAGGACCTTGGGTGTGGGGAAGGGTGTTCCCCTCCTGAACAGGGGACCTGAGTGGTTGTACCAAGCCCTTCCTGAGCTTCAAAGGGTATCCTGAGTTCTATATCCAGCCCCTTTCTCACTTCAGAAGATGCCTGCCTTGTCACTGGCTATTGCAGCGAACACCTGGGCCTGTCTGTCCTTTCTTCTCCTAGACAGAATGGAATCAAACCTAGAGAAAATTGAAAAAACAAACAGAACCAGTTTAAGGTTAGATAGAGGGGATGCCCCCACACACAAGATGGCACAGCCTGTCACCATATATAAAAGTGGTATCCTCTAAATCTCTCATCAGAACATTCCTCGGCCCGTCTATGAAAATAGTTTATATTTTTCGATTTTCTTTGGGACTGTTCTTATATTTTCCCTTTATTACCATTTCAGTGCTTCATAAAAACTTCACACATTGCCTCTATAACAACCCCGACTAGACTGCTGTAGTATTTTTTATTTTGTAAAGGCACGAATGGTAAAGGTGTATGCGTGGTAAGTGTTAAGTGGCTTAAGTGTTTATATATATATATATACATATATATATATATACATATATCTATAGGGTTTATTGGTTTAATATGGGATTTTGGGGTGGTAAGAGCATTTATAGGTTTTAGGGTGGGTATGGGATTTGGGGTGGTAAGGGCATTTTTAGTTTTTAGGGTGGATATGGGATCTAGAGTGGTAAGAGCATTTTTTAGTTTTAGGGTGGGCATAGATTTTTGGGTGGTAAAGGCATTTTTAGGTTTTATGATGGGTATGGGTTTTGGGGGTGCTAAGGGCATTTTTATGTTTTAGGGTGGGCATGGGTTTTGGGGTGGGAGGTCATTTTTAGGTTTTAGGGTGGGTATGGGATTTGGGGTGATAAGGGCATTTCTTAGGTTTTATAGTGGGTATGGGTTATGGGGAGGTAAGGGCATTTTTTTAGTTTTTAGGGTGGGTATGGGTTTTGGGGTGGTATTTTTAGGTTTTAGGGTGGGTATGGGCTTTTAGGGTGGTAAGGGCATTTTATGGGTTTAGGGTGGGTATGGATTTTGGGTTGGTAAGGGCATTTTTAGGTTTTAGGATGGTATGGGATTTATGGTGGTAAGGGAATTATTAGAGCTTAGAATGGGTATGGTTTGTGGGTGGCAACGTGTGTGTGTCTGTATATACATAAATATATATATTTATATATATATACACAAATATATATAATATATATGTAATATATATATGTAAACATATCCACAAATATATACATAAAATATAATATATATTTATGTTTAAATATATACCCAAACATTCTCACGTCTCATCCTCAACCTACCCCGCCACGAACACATCTCCGCTCCCCTCAGATCCCTTCACTGGCTGCCCATCCGCAAAAGGATCATCTTCAAAGTCCTTATCCACGCTCACAAATTCCTCCACAACACTGGACCAGCCTACCTTAACGAACGAGTACACTTCCACACACCTACTCGACTTCTCCGCTCCGCTGACCTCGCCCTCGCCACAGTCCCCCGTATCCAACGCACAACCTCCGGCGGCAGATCCTTCTCCCACCTCGCCTCCAAGACCTGGAACGCCCTCCCCACCAACCTACACAAGACCCAGGACCTCCTAACTTTCAGAAAGCACCTCAAGACATGGCTTTTTGAGCAGTAAACGACAACCCTCTCCCCCCACTCAGCACCTTGAGACCCTAACGGGTGAGTAGTGCGCTTAATACATTTTTTTGATTGATTGATTGATTGTATGTATATGTATGTATGTATATGTGTATATGTATGTGTGTGTGTATATATATGGTTTTATTTACCATTTTATTTTCTACCAGGCATATGTGTTTACCAACCATGCCTTTACCATAGAATTTTCATGGTAAAGGCATGCGTGGTAAAGGCATTTTCGTGGTAAAAAACTTTTGTAGTAAGTGCATTCATTGTAATGACGGATGCGTTGTAATTACCATGTTGTTTAAGCAATTGTGGTAATTGCACTTGTGGTTCCATCATACAACCGACTGCTCTTGTGCTAAGCTAGCCGACGATTAAGAATAGGTTCATTTAGTGACTTTTGTGGTTCACCCTGACAAGGATTGTGGTTTTTCTTTGAAGTGGGTTCTCGCCCCTTCAACAAATAATCCAATTTCATAAAGAGGGCACAATTCTGAATGGCCATTTTAGGTCAATCAAAATTGACATAACAATCAGACTGATTCTAGTTGGCTGCCCCTCAGGCCCAGATTGATTGCCTGGCAGACAATCTACTTAACTAGAAGCAGCTCGCACCTCCTCAATTTGGGGTCCTCAGATGAGCCCTGTCTAGAATCTGCTTTACAGCTGCATTCTGTCTTAATGATTCCCATTGCTTACACAAATTCTTAACTCCTCTTACCTTCTTGGGAAGGTTTTTCGAGCCATAAAAACAGCTGATGCCATTACCATTTTAGATAGTCAGCAATAACCGTATTGGCAGAAAAGGCTGTAGCTTGTTTGTTGACTAGTGTTCTTGAATCTACTCATGTCTTTAAACTGCAAAGAGCAGTGTTTATACAATACAGTTAGCTACACTGGTTCCTAGCCTCACAGCATATTATTTAGAATCTGTTTTATGGCCCATAGACATCCTCACCAATCTAGGACTTTATTGCTTTGTGACAAATTGGCTAAACATTATCCACTGTGTGCATTCTGTAATCAAACCCAGTATTGTTAGGTAATCACCAAATAAAAGAGTTTTTGGGAGGCTGTGTATTCTCTTTACTGGAGCCTAAACTGTGGCACTGTATGTTTCAGGGTAGATATTAAAAAGTTTTTCTTATCTGCTAATTTCAGATTGACTTATAGTCTTTGCTAAATCCTAGAGTCAATACATATCGGTGAAGGTCCAGATTGGACATTTCTGTTTGTTCATATATTAATTTACTCAACCGTTCATCTACAATGTTTTGCGTTCCTGATTATTATTCCCACTTTGAACATGCATAAAGTTAATGAACGTGCAAAAATGAGTCTTCAAATCTCTTTATTTATAAATGGGTTCAAACAACAGTAAAGGTAAGGAAGAGTTTAGCAAAGAAGGTGGTGCGGCATAGACATACTGCTTTATCTTCTGTAGCCTTTGGATAGAGGAAACCCTATAAGGGCATTAGTCACTTTGTTCCAGGTACAACACACCTGCATAGAGTACCCACTTTCTTTGGTGTTAAAATAAAGAATGAGCCTTACCTCATTATGGCGTGTTACAATAATATTCCTTGATGATTAGCTTACTAAATCAGCTTCAACTTCAGAGTATAAATATATTTGCTTATCCCTTACAGAGTTTTAAATCTCCATTTTCTACAGGGAATACTAATGTGGAAATATTAATTTAAGTCCAGTTATACAAAATATTTTGTGATTTAAGTGAAAAATTGCAGGATATTCCCTTATTTCTGTAAGTTACCAAGATCTAAATGTGAATATGATGAAGATTCTTCAGCACAGATGACATGTTAGGACGTTACAGCTTCTCTAGCTTTGGAGAGCTGTAGTGTGATAGAGAGGAACAGTGGTTTCAATGGAAGTTTCAGCATGACCTCAGATATCAACATCTGTGACTTCAGATATCAACATCTGTGTATGGAAGACAGAGATCTTTCAAAGTAAACCGAGAGTTAATGTGAGCAAAGAGATGATGAGAAAATGTAGTATTGTCTTGGTTAAGTTACTGAGAACCGAGTGACTCCTTAAACCAGGATCTCTGTGAGAGGCCAATGTCTAGATATATATCAGATTTTTAAGCCTTATTACCAGTGGGTACACGCATTTCTAGGAGAGGTTTGCCACTTACTGACTAGACTACAGCAGAACTATAAGCCTAGAGTCCTTTCCACAGGTTTCCTTAGTAAATCATTGACACTTAAGGTGGCAAGGGGCGGCACTCTGACCAGTGCTCATTAAATGCGTGCTTGCTGGATTTACCCTTCTAGAAAGGCACCACATGAACAATGGTACCTCCTCGTGGTTTGCAAACATGAGGATTCCCCATTTCCCACTTTTTATGTCCTGTACATTACTGAAGTACATTATTGACTTGCTCACAGCAGTAGTCAATGAGGGAACTTAATTTATACCCTGTTAACCTCTAGCTGGGCCTCCCAAAGGTATTACCACGGGATAATGAATAACTATACAGGAACAATGTCATAACACTATTCAGGTGTTGGGTACATGACCTGACTTAGAGGGTTTTACCAGTTCAGTCAATCTTTTTATTGTCTCAGGCCATAGAGGTGGCCCCACTATACGTTCCCAAACTGTTCAAGAATGAGACAAATGTTTACTAATTGAATATTGCGAGTTTAAGTTCTAGGTCTACCCAGAATATATGATTTGATGTTAAGATCCTATGTAACACATGGTCAGAAATCTGTTATTCGATGCAGGTGGACGAATAGGAATCGATTGGGCTATTATTAAACCGACATTTACAAAAAGGTTCCATTTAATAGAAATCATACTAAATATTAATATGGATAAAATGTGAAGTGAGGTAAACGTGTAATATAAAGTAGTTTATTTGTAAATACTATCATCGTGTAAATAACAATAAAATGTATTTATGTACATAAGAGAGGCCTGGCCATTGATAAATCCATCACAGTGCTTACATTATTAGATAGAGATGCTAAAATGTATTTCTTAGCTTGGACCTTAATAAGGAGCATCTATGAGAATCAGCTTCTTCCCGGCATACTGCACTTGAAACCCATTCTTCACAGGGTAGAAAAACACAAATCCTTAATCTGACAGGAAGCTTGACTATTATCAATAGTATAAAACTAACAATCATTATAACCACTTGCATGATGAAATTGTTTATCGTTATTTTGATGCAAGAACCCTAAAGTAGATATGAGTTTACAAATATTGATGTGGTAGGACCTTGGGCGCAGCACAAGCACTCCTTGTTCCTGCTCTATTCGTCCTGCAAGGTGACTACGAACAAAGCTGCCTTAGCAACCACAATCAAAGCGGAAGTGCTGTCGAAAATGTGGCTCTGTAGCCTTTTGTTGGGGCAAAGAACAGCAAAGCATGAACGTCGAATGCATTTTTCTTACAATCGCAACAACTCTACAAGAATCTACAGCGAGACAAACAATAACATCTCCCACGCCAGAGCTATGTTCTTGTATCTACCGAATACAATGTTTGCAGGTGTTCATTTTCTGAGCCAAAGGTCATTAGAGATTTCAAAGATCTATTTTACATGGAATGAAAGTCACATTCAAATCACAATGGCATGGTTTATGTTATTTTGATTAATAGGATTGGAGCCAGGCACTCAAGGCTTATCTCCATGGCGAGAAATACAAACCAATCAAATGGGAATTATATATGTTGCTAAGAATACACGTGGTTGATTTACTTGTCACAATAATCTGCCAAAATGATACACGTTCTCAAGTATAGGTAAAGTTTAAATGTATATTCGTAGTATTGTTTTGGACGATAAAATGTGTAACATGTATAAACAGTTTTTAATTAAATCATTTTGCTTCGTTCTAACTGATGCATTTTGTTGCACACCACCTACCCAACAAACCATGCCCGCAACCTCGGCATCTTCCTGCATAGCAAGCTATCCAAGAAGAAACAAGTCAAATCAGTCTCATCCTCCTGCTTACACACCCTTTGCATACTCCACAAGATCTTCAGATGGCTCCCAGCATACACCAGAAGGACCATCATACAGGCCCTCATCATCAGCAGACTGGTTCACAGAAAGACGCACAACGTAGAAACCACAGGATGCCTCCTAAAGAGACTCCAGACACTACAGTACTCAGCGGCAAGACTTGTACTTGACCTCCCCAGAAGGACCCACATCACACCCCACCTCAAAAACCTTAACTGACTCCCGATTCAGAAGAGATGCTAGTTCAAGATGCTGACCCATGCCTACAAGGCCCTGCACAACGAAGGACAAGCATACACCAACAAATGCCTGACCTTCCACCAACCGACCAGACATCTACGATCAGCTTCCCATTCCCTTGCAGACACCCCATGGATCCCTCGAACCAACAACAGAGGATGCTTCTTCTCGCACCTGCCAGCCAAGGCCTGGAAGAACTTCCCACTGCAACTCAGGACCGCAACGTCACTCTAGCAATTTAGAAAAGTACTAAAGACCTAGATGTTTAAATGAGTATTTCTCCATGCAGCAACACACATCTCTTGCGCCCCAAGACCCTCACAGGTGATTTGCCGCTCTCTATAAATGTTTGATTGAATTCAAAATGTCTATGTTATTTTTCCCGTAATGAAAAGCATCAAACTAAAACACATTTTAGGGGATCCTTAGCGCACTGTTCCATTGGTGCTTGAGTAAAGGAAAGTTAATTCCTGTTAAGGAGAACAGCATTTTGCAGCATGTGGAAAGTTTAATTGACTGCGCCGCAGTCTGCCGTTTCCTGTTGTGATAGAGAATTGAACACCTTATGGTACACACATCTTAGCCCTAAAACCTCCTCTTTCCCAGCTCTGAGCCCTAAGACCCACACCAGGTGAAACCCCCCATGTCCTTTAGCAGTGTTTCCTCAACTCTGCTCCATCCTTATTGCACTGTTCTGTTGCTGCATGTGTAAAGGGAAGTTACTTGCTTTTAAGGTGAACAGAATTTTGCCTCATGCAGAAAGTTTGAAGGTCCATGCTGCAGTCTGCCGTCCATTGTAATGGAGAATTGAACAATTTATGGGACGCACACCCTTAGCCCGAAACCACCCATTCCCTTTCTCTGAGCCCTAAGACTCATACTAGGCACAACCCTCCCCCCACATCCTTAAGCAGCATTTCCTTAACGCTCTGCACCTCTGCCTGTCTTCGCGGCAATTCTTTTCTTTGCAAAGATTATTGTTGTAATACCATTCGTGGCTATAAATAATTTGTTGTGAAAACCGGCATTGTGCCCCAGATAACTATGATATGAAATTCACTGCTTTCTTACAAGCATTACATTTCATATCAGTAGCTTTACCACTTGCGGGAGGCCTTTTCCTTTTGTTTTTATTATGAGTGGCCTTGTGTGGGCTACCCGATGAATGCAAAGGGTTGGGACAGCATGGGCAGCCCACTTTTGCTCTGCCCAGCTCACTAACCGCCCATCTAACACCCCTGTTGTGCACTAATGTTTGCACTGTTGTGGAAACATGAGTGCCGTCATCTTGTTTCTGTCGCCCGCGTCAATGGGATTGTTATATGGTGTGCACTCTGTTTCCTCCATACATGGGCATAGAAGTGCAGATGGCACACCCCAAACTGGAGCACGGTTGTGCTCATCTTAGTGTGTAGAGGAGACAGGGTCACCCAGGAGGACAATCCTCTTTACATCTCCCTGAATGGCCCTTTAGAATGGGGTCCATATAAGATCTCGTGGGGGGCCCAAGTAGAATCCCTCCCCAAAAAGAATTAACTAACTGAAGATCTGCCAACCCCCAGGGGCTCTGTCTTCGCTGCAGGCATGAAAGAATATGTAGAAGGACACTATGCACTCAATTTCTTGTGCCAACCGTCCGGGTGAACAAGCTTTAACTGACATTTTCTCCAACCCCATTGGGCCAATTTCTACAAGAATGGTGTTGTTTGTGCTCCTGGTGGTGCGCTCTAGCCACCAGGAGTAATTTATTTTGGCTAAACTTTGCTTTCCCATGAAGCTTTCATTTTATTGCGCTTGTCGCTAACCTGTCCCTTGTCTAGGCTCCTGGTGCCTGCCTGTGAATGGCAACCACTTCAACAGCCCCCGAGCAGCCCCCAGCAGAGTACCTTCCGTGCTGGATTTCCCAGGCCACCTTGCAGGGAAGCGGATTGAGTGACCCCCTCCTTATAGGAGTAACTCAGTTGCAGGACCAGTCCACAAAGATCCAGCGGCACTCGCTAGGATCTCCCTAAGCAACCCAATCCTTCTATTGTCCCTCAGAGGGCACAGGGGACATTTCAACTGTCATTGGAGAAACACCCCTGTTAGAAGCAAAGTCCTACAGTCTATCCTTTCTGTGGAGTCAGGTGGCTTCTCCTTCCAGCTGGGCATTTCTTTGCCATTGTCACTCACATTTCAATGAGTTCTCAATTATCCATCCCTTATAAATGGGTTTATAGGTGGGGTGAAGAGCTCTGGAAAGTGCCCAATGCAAGGGTGCCAAATCATCACTCCACCCCTGCCCCAACATGCCTTGACAACATTCTCTGACATTTAAAGATGGTGTCTTGAAGTAGTCTATGAAAAGAATTTCCCTGGGCGCGTCAGCCCAACCCTCAGACCCCACCTGACACAACTACTCAATCCTTTCCCACCAAAACCTCAAAGGGAGCCCTTTCTGCCTTTGGCTCTGGCATTCCTCCTATTTTTCTTTGGGTGTGGTCGTGCCCATCCCTGATGCAGTGTGAAGAGTTAGTCAGTGCATGCAGATTTCCTCTCCACCCCTTCCTTTCCCAGGAATTAGGACAAGCATTGTTGAATGTTTGGAGAGGTCTTTCATCCTCCTGCTGGCCAGCAGAGTAATTAACCTGACCAAGTAGGAGGTCAAAAACCTGGAATTTGACTATGGATGAGCCATGGGAATATTAAACATCTGTGCCATAAAGACACAGATATGACAAAAGTTACAATGGATCTGCCCTTGGGGTGCCTATTTACCCTAATCTTGATACCTGACTGTTATATTTAGGCCTACATATGATGATTTCATCCATAAGGTATAATGCAGTGAGCACACAACCTTTTCAATAAAGCACTACAGACCCATACTATGAATGGCCACTCACACCAGGTCAGCACCTTTTGGGTCCCTTCTGAAACAGTCTTCATGGATGGAAATACCAGGTTGAGTTAGACAGTAGTCTTACATGCTCAGATGGCATGTGTTCACACACATGTGCTCACATGTTCATATGTAACCAGCCTAGAGCCTCTTGTATTAGCTGTGCAGCAGCACACTTATCTTAAAAGGTGGATGCTGGTGGTTAGCTCTCTCAGTCCATTTCCATAGAATTTACTGTGAGTGAGCCTCGGGTAGTTAGAATCACTCACATCAAAAGTCCAAAGCCAGATACATGAAAAGCCAAACCTCCAAGGGGGGGAAATGAACAAAACCCATTTCCTACAGAAGGATATATTTGGACAGGAAATGTTTGTATTTCATACAAATTTAGAATAAACAAGTGTAACTCTTACTGTTGACTAAGAACGGGAGTTCCTGAACCTACGTATCAAGGTAAAAGTGAGGTATTGGAGCATGTTGTTTCAGTTTATTTGTGTTAAACAAGGGTATGGCATCCATCCAAATGAAGGCACCCTTTTTTCACCATTTCTTGACAAAACTGAAGATTTGCTTTTTCAAACAACACCTCGTCATCAGATAATCATGTGACTGCTCAAGGACATGTGCTGCAGGTGATGATGAAATGCCCCCAATTTCACAAAAGGCCATTAATCAACTCAGTGACCCAGTACCCTGTTTCTTCATTCACAAGCACTTCCCTGCAGTGCCCTTTGTCTACCCATTCATTCCTCAAGAATTATCCCCTGACAATCCCCATGCCACCCCATTTGTATCACACCTCCATTGTTCAGCACTCTGCTACTTTGATATTCTCACATCATACAAATCCCTATACATGAATAGCTCCTTTACAATGTGAGGTTTGACAACAAGCATATTCCCCCAATGTTCATGATTATTGGCCTAGAGTTTTCAAATTGTTCCAAGCGCACACTTTCCCATAGACTTTCCTCAAGCGTGTTAAGTGGTGCAGGTATTGGATGAGGATTGTGTCTATGTGCACGTAGTGCAAGTAGTGGATGGGCTAGTGGATGTAGTGGATACAAGTAGTGGATGTGGATGAGTCTATGAGACTTCATATCATGCATAGTATTTTCTGTTGAGGTTTGTATCACACCAGTATTGTGAATTTTGTAAGCACACTAGTATTCGTGCAGTCGTAAGAATTTTTTAATGCTTACTATTTCTAGAGAATTCTTCGACCCAATTACAAGCCTTGTTTAGGCTATACTAGTGTATGATTCTATATAAATTAAATTCACATACAAACACCCCTAAAAGTTGCTGTTATGAACATTTTAATATTGGTAGGAATAAATAGAGTTAATAGAGTTAATTACGACACACATCCCTATAGTTACATATAAGTACAACATTGTGGGCAGCTGTATTGTCACTGAAAATAAATGTGTTTGCTTAGTTTGCTGTGGGTTACAGCCCATTTTTCCTAAGTTTTGTGCTTTCAACCTTCTTCCAGTTAGTGGTAGAAATAAGTATAAAACTAATGGTAGAACCCAGAAAGCTATATATTTCTGTAAGGTAAACACAATCAATTCTGAATTCAGCGGGGGTCTTTTGTGTAGATCCTTCAAGGTTTTCCTATAGAAAGTAACAGTTGAAATAAAAAAAATATTGAAATTGAGTTGACAAAAACGGCCATTTGAGTTTATGTTTTCATCTGTAACTTTTTCAACCTATGGCAGATGTTTGAAAGCAATAAACTGTTGAATCTGCTGGATCCTTCTGGTTGTATGGATATGTAGGACTTGTAGGTTCACCAAGCACCCGAGGTACCCAGAGCCAATAACTCAACTGCACCTTGCAATGGATTTTCATTGTGTACCGAGTATACAGCAATTCATTAGGTAAAATATAAATAGTGAAACATAGTGGTCATCGAAACCTATGTTTTTCCGAAGTGGGTACTATGGAGTTTAGAAGCAGTGGTTATTTACACATGTCTGAATTTATGGGTACCCATATTAGCATATCTCCAAATGACTTATTTCTTACACACTGACTTACATTAGGAAGGCACAAATGCAAAGAAAGTCAATTGGTAATAACATTTGTTTTACTATTTTGTGTTCTCCCAAATCTCCCAATAAAATTCGTACCTCACTTGTGTGGGTAGGCCTAGTGCCAGTGAAAGGAAACGGTCCAAAACTCAACGTGGACACATCATATTTTTCCACTGAAAATTTACTAATTTTTTGCATTTGCCTATCTGTTGAGCTTGGGCCTAGCACAGCCAGCATTTAGGAAAACCTAGCAAACCTGTACATTTTTTAAAACTAGACACCCAGGGCAATCCAGGATGAGGTGACTTGTGCGGCTCTCATCAGGTTCTGTTACACATAATCACTTGCTAACCTCAAAAGTTGTTTAAAAACATAGTTTCCTCACATTTCTGTGATTGAAAGGTCTGGAATCTGCACAAAGCCATAAACTTCCTTCGACCCAGCATTTTTCTAAGTCTTGTGATAAAAATAGTACCTCACATGTGTGGCAGGGCCTAGTGCCAGTGACAGGAATGTATCTAACCAAGGGCAATAGGAACTCTTGCTTGGGGACTCATAATGGCATTGGTTGGATACTTTCCTGTCTTTGGCATTAGGCCCAACCACACACATGGGGGAGCATTTATACCGGCAGACGTTGGTCAATGCTAGGTGGTAGACATTTGTGGATTCACGTGAATTCCTGAAGTTTCTGTCACAGGAATGTGGGGAAAAATGTGTGTTTTAGTCAACATTTGAGGTTTGCAGGACATTGTGGATAAGAAAATGGTGTGGGATGGATGTGAAGCACACTACCCAGGACTTCCCCAGATGTCTAGTTTTAGGAACTGTGTAGATCTGGTATGTTTTTCCAGGTGAAGGCCTACACAAGCCCAAGAAGTTCAGCTGCTCACCATTGCCAGCATGGTGATACTGGGAGTTAGACAAAATCTGCTGGCCCAATTGCAAAAACAACACCCAAAATACTCTCTTGCTTGCCATTGGGAAGAGATGTCCCTGGTGTCTAGTAAGCTTTCTGCCCACCTTGGGGACAGATAGGGATATTTGCCCCATCTGCCCTCCCGAGGAGGCAGAAAGACTTTCCCTTTTTTTTGGAGGGGCTGTGTCCATGATGGGCAGCCGCTACTGATACACATTAAAAAAAATGTCAACCCTGGTGTCTGGTAAGCTTTCTATCCCCCAACCCAGAGGGTTGATGGGGTAAACGGGGGGAGGACAGGAAGACTTTTGCCCTATTTTGGACAGGGGTGGGGGCATGCCTATACCCATGCTGGGCAGCTGCCCCTGATACAACATAAAAAAGGTGATCTGGCTGTGGTAGTCATTGAGGGCTGATTTGAAGGCGGCTCGGTCGGTGTGGTTCTTGCTGGTGCGGCAACTTCTTTCCAGTTGTTTGCACCTGGGTTTTGATGTGCTGAGTTCCGTAGTGTACCAGCTGGCTTGTTTGACAATTCAGTGGTTCTTGGCTGGCTTGGTTGGGGCAACCAGGTTGGCGATGCTGATTATACAATCGTTAAAGTTCTGAACTGCCTGATCCAAGTTGATGGTGAGGTGCTGAGGGCGTCGCCCTATTGCTGCTGAGTGACCTTGGTCCAGCTGTGGAAGGGAGATTCTGTTGCTGGACATGAATATGTTGTCCAGCATGTGTCTCGCTTTGTGCGTGGAGTCTGTGACAAGCTGCTTGAGGCCAATGTTGGTTAGTCTTTCCAGGGTAATACCATTGGTCTCACCAGAGGAGTAGAATATATACTGGCTTTTTGTAACTCTGAGGAGATATCATTATTGCTCCCAGTATTCCCCTGAGGGTCCATTGCAATAAGAAAAAAAAGAAAAAGATCAAGTGAACATAAAGTGGACAAGGCACAAATATTCATAGTAGACATTGGAATAGAAAGCAAGGTGTTCCTGTCCTCCATGCACTGAAGCTTATGGATGATGAACAACATAATTAGATGAAGAGGCCACCTTGGGTTGACTCCATAGTGAGTCAGGTACATACAATTAGTGATGTATGCAAGATGAGAATGAATGGCAAGGTCCGGCTTTTAGAGGCAAAAGAATTACTGTGTTTAAGTGTTTTCAATACATCTCTGGATATTATGTCACTTAGCACTTGATTGGAAGGGATTTTCAAATGCTTTGTGTCAATGTTCCCTACAGATTTAGCTAAAGGAGCGAACCTTTAAAATGGTTATCTTCTCATCAGTTTCCTTTCACCTCACTCAGCGTGGCCCTCATATAATTTAGCAATAGTACTGCAATGCAACAAAAAAAACAATAAGGGTGGTAGCTTGGGGTATGGCAAGACCATGGACACTGGGCAGCAATGGAGTTTGGCTATCCCATGAGGGGTAGGCCACCTGCAAAGATTTGGGTGCCGAAACATTGCAATTCACCAGTAGAAATTAATTAAAATGACTTTAACTTGCGCTCTTTTCCAAGCACTGATATATTACATATAAATACTACATCACTCATGACATGTTCTACAACATCATTGATAACACTAATGCAACATCTAAAATGACATCATTGATAATAAAAAAAAAAATCTTAATGTAAAGTAAGATGTTATTATCATGCCTAGCTATAAGGTCGCTTCAACCTTTGTTTTTTCCAGAGAATTTCTAGTTTTTTTTAACTTAAAGTAAGATCTCATTGTCATAACCACCCGCCTGCGGACAAGCAACCACCACCATGCATTGCCTTCAGCTGTGCGTACCTTGCAGTTAGGCTCAGGGTTTGGTTTGTGCCAGGCCCAGTGCCCAACCGCCACGCAATACCAGCAGCGGCCAGCCAACCGCACCACCCCTCCCCCCCAAGGACTCGTTTCATGATTTTGTAACATATTTAGCTTGGAGTGTTTAATGCTAAAATGCACAGAGCTAATGTTAGGCTACATCATGAAGAGAATGGTTAAAGTTATATTGGCTTATCATGGTTGCCATTCAGAACCTGATGTGGAAGTGACTTGAATGTTCAATATGTTTCCGCACAGATATTCTAAAACAAATGTCACAGGCAAAGCCAACCGACTAGATTTAATATGCAAACACAGGCATGTACAAATATACTATTTTTGTAAGACTTGTCAGTGCTCCTATGTCTGTGCTAGGGGTGAACAAAATTCCATTACTTGTGCCATGCATAATTTCCGTAATTATTGTAAACATATTGCATATTCAATGCACAAGCAGTATGCCTTTGTGTACAAAGATTATGCAAAATACCTGCTCAATGTATTGGCTGGTTAGCCATGTGATCAATGTAACGAGGCGAGGCCTAGGATCCGTCACATAACACACATGCTCAAGGAACAGGCCAGTTGTGTGCATGGAAATTTTACTCAAGGTATGCCATGTGTACAAACATCACGAGATACCTGCTTAATGTATTGAGTTGTCATTTAAATAAGATTTTCTACTGGAAACAGTTTATTGCATGCAATAATTATCCAAAAGTGTAGTCATAATATAAAGTGTAATACTAGGGAAACACACAAAACAAATAAATAAAGATTAATGCAGGATGAAAACTGTATGAAACCAAATTGTCCCTTTTCAAATTTCCTGATTACCAAACACTAGAGTGATCTATAAAAGGTATTTTCCACTTAGTTTTAAAAATGTATTGCACTGGTTAACGTAGATCATTGATACCTTTCGAAGAAAAAGACCTTGAGAAAAATGGACACTACACTGCCTGAGAACAAACTGCTTCAGAGGCTATATAGACATTCCTGGCTGACTTGTTAGCAATCCTATAAGGCAGTGGTGTGGCGGCTGACAGCGGGAAGGCACGAGTGATGCTAACATTGGCCACTTTGCAGAGATTAGCCATCTAGGAGGGGGACAGGAGTAGCTGGGAACACAAAGGACAGTGAGGATCCTGCTGGAATTGTATGCCTCGCTCTTTATGGCACCTCTCATTAAATTCTAATTGAAAGTCTGTTGGGTGGGTGTTTCGGCTGAAGCAGTTACCCGACTGTTGCCTCGCGGTATGGGCTATGCTTATTAAAGCTCCTGGTTTATCTGCACCTTTGATCCTCAATTACTTTACAGATCTTCATTTGAGTTGGAAATTTCAAATTAAGCTATCAAGAACTGGGGTGAATGAAATCCATTCTTTTTATAACTGGTAAGCGAATGTGAATCTGCGGGCAATTTCGCATTTGCCCCTGATTTCCAGTCGCGGCTCGCAGGTTATAAAGGAGGCGGGGCGGCACGGGCAGGGACTTGGGGGGAATTAATAAAATGAAAAAAATATATACACTTACCTTCCTGCGCCGTGCAACGGTCATCACGCTGCTCTTCTCCTGCAGGCTCCAGGCACAGGCTCCCATGCTGCCCTGCGCCAATCCTGACGCTGCTCAGTGCAGCATCAGGATTGGCTGGTAGAACCCAGCCAGGAATGGCCTTTTGGCACAGATCAACAGTTCTGTAGGTGACTGCAGCTATACAGATGTAAACACTCCTACTTGCATTGTACTATTTTTATTGCCCACACTATACAAGATTGTGCCTTACTCTAAACATCACAGGGGGTCACTGAATGATTAAGTAATGACTATATTGCAGGGTGCAGATTGGTAGGCATCGGTGGTAAAAACAAAAAAGGAAGCATTGGCAATGCAAATAGGTCTGGCCTTAAAGAAAAAATATATATGGAAATGTGAAGCATTACAAATAGCATTGGAATGGATGTGTGTTTTGTAGAAGCAAAGACCTGTAGAATAATATTGGTGTAGGTGAAAAGGTCAGGTGACAGTTACACTGTCACGCAGGACATAAAAGTCCATGTAGGGTAATGACTGCCCTCCTCCTACTGTCCTGCTGCAAGAGAAAAACACCATAAACTATTCAGTTATCTAACATGCTTTAATAGCATTACAATGTCATGTGAGTACCCCTGAAAGTTCAAGCTCAGGCAGATGACTAAATACACAAAATGATCACAGCTTTGTGGGGGGCAAGCACATTTTTTGTGGAAGTCCAAATTTTTTTTTTATTTTTTATTTTTATTTGATTTTTATTGAATTTTTATCAGGATCCACCAAGATAACAGAAAAAAATACATTGCGATTCCAAACTTTGTCTTAAATAACTTCCCCAATGGTTCCCAGAGAGAGAGCTCTAAACAGATACAATGAGACTAGGTAGCTATGCAAATTCATTCAATAGGTGATTTAACCAAGAACAGATTTACCCATGATTGTCTAAAAAGAATTTGCCCCAGATCAAGGAAAACTTTTTACCACTTCCTATTCTGCAAGCATATCTAATTTCCTGATTTCTGACTTGCATTATTTTGATCCGACATTCTTGAAGAGTGGGAGATAACTCAGATCGCCAGTTTCTTAACAAGAGAGATCTGGCAACCACAGTGGCGATAAAAACGAGTTTCTCCCACCTGGAAGGGAGCCTTGCCTCGGGGCCGAAGCCTAAGCACATCAACCAGATACTGGGAGTTATAATAACCTGAGCCATAGTTGTTAGCATCTTGAATATTCCATACCAGTATTCCTGTATACATCGACATGTCCCAATCACATGTATCCAACCCGCCACCCCTACTACCTTACAGCGAAAACAGAGATAATGACAGCTGGGCACCACACGGTATAAGGCTTGCGGGGTTCGATATAATAGTCATTTACTAAACAATATCATTCAATGCCAATTCGCACCTCTGAGAACTGAGAAATTTAAATGATTAATTCTCTCCCAGCACTCACTTGAAAGGTCGAGGTCCTCCTGACGAGCCCATTTTCTTTGTCCCTTTGCCCCAAGATCGACCTTATCCCTGTCTAGCAATAGCCTTCTCCACGGCCCGCACTCCTTATCCCAGGAGGATCCACCAATTCTGAGACTAACGCCTGGGCATTAATGTTTAAATTAATATCCAGATCCCTTAGACTGTGTAGCATAGTATTATAGGATCTCACCAGAAGAAAGTCATTTTTGACAACCATCTGGATATTTAAAGGAATTTCCCAATTGTCATTGATGAGAAAATCCCCGATTTTACTAAATCCTGCATGCCCCCATCTCCTTACTAAGTCTGCATTGAGCTGAGCGCCAGAGCATAACGTGAACTGTGTAAGAGGGGGGTGTCAAAATGCAAATATGAGATTGAATATTTTCTACAAAAATCAGATTTTCTCTTAAAGAGCCATTTGAGAATCTTATAGCAAACTTTTTTGGGAGATTTCACCAAAAGTGCTGGATTCCGAATATCGTGCTCCATGCATATTAATTCACGAAAGGCATTAGAGAATACACAACCTACAGATTGATCTGCTTTAAAACTAGTGAGATAATGCACAAAAAAGGCAAAGTAATAATCTTTAAAATTGGGCAAAGCTAACGCCCCCTTTTCTTTATCCGCATATAATGTGCTTAATGCGGCTCGATTCTGATTTTGCCAAATAAATGGGAAAACATCGACTCCAATTTTTATAAAAAGTTTTGTGTTAAAACACACGGGATGGCCGAGAACAGAAAGTTAAATAATGGTAAAACTGACATTTTGATCAATGCAATTCGCCCTAATACAGAAAGGGGGAGAGACCCCCATCGGGCAAGCAAAGCCTAAGTTTTCGAGAGCAACAGGGCGTAATTAAGGTCATACAGGTCTCCTATATCGGCTGAAAAATAAATCCCAAGGTATCTCTTTGGCCTGGTATTCACACAATGTCTTAATTCGGGGAGCAGTTTAATAGAAGAAGTGCCACACAGAATAATATCAGTCTTACTCATATTAATCTTGTTGCCACCAATTTGCTCAAATTGGGCAAATACATTAAAAGCCGCTTCCTGGGAAGTACGTTTTTCATTTAAAAACATAATGATATCATCAGCATAGAGTTTAATCTTCCCCATTGACTTTAAAGGGGGTTGAATCTGATTATTTTGTCTGATTTTAATGGCTAAGGGCTCAATGAAGAGAGCAAAAAGTATTGGGGATAAAAGGCAACCCTGCCGAGTCCCCCGTTGTACTTGAAGTTGAACAACACACACGGAATTAATAATAATATTAGCTTCAGAGTTTATAGCTAGTCAATACTGCAAAGAGTGTATCCCATACAACCAAATCAAATGCTTTTTCCGCATCTAATAAAAGAACAATGGCAGAAATTTTATTAGAGGTGAAATAGTCAAGAGCCTCAGCCAAAAAGTGCGTATTAGTTGCAAGTTGCCGACCAGCCTTGAACCCGTTTTGATCGGGATGCACCAGTTTATTCACGGCCCCATTGAGCCAATTAGCCAAAAGTTTCGTAATAATTGCATGGGGTGGCTGTACTGCTATTTTGCTACTGATGGTTCCACAGAGACGTGAGCATCCTCCATGTCAGATACTCGCTGTTCAACCTCCTTAATGCGTGAGTTAAGTTGCTGTATATTACTCGAAATTAAATTCAGTTGCCATTCCGTTCTCTGATTTGCCTCGTTTTACAAAATTTTCAAAGCTTTTAACTCAGATAAGATCTGAAGGAGCAAATTTTCTGAAGGGATATCGGAGCTTGCCTTATCTCTGGGTGCATGAGAAAACAAGCCCACTTGAGAGTTCAGCTGATCTTGGGCCGATTCAGAAGGTCCATTAACGGAGGAGTTCGGGGGGCCCGGCTGTAGTGCTTATCCCTGATGCAGAAATTGACTCGCAGGACTCACGGGAAAGATCAAGTAGGGAGCTGTTTGCCTGAGGAGCAGAGGCAGAGTCACTAGTCAGTGCAGGAGCACCGCTCTTTTGGCCCTTCACCAGTCCACCAAACAGAGGATAGAGTAGTTTGGAGCCTGCGCCCATATCCAGAGCCCGGCTGTGAGTAACTTCGGCGTTACAGCTCAAGGCTGATTGATTCCGTGGTGGGCTAGCTTTATTAATTGACTACAAATTTAAATCCAAGTCCAAGTCCGGGCTCCTAGCCTCTGCAAGCGGAGAGTCAGAACCAGCATTTTGCGAGCTAGTCATAGAGGGTGGTAAGCTGTGAGGAGAAGTATCCCTAAGAGCTAAGTCGATAGTCGGTGGAGGGACGGTGTTTGAAGACAAATCCATATTTATGTGATTGTCGGATGGAGCTGGGCACTTTGGTTTAGCAGTGCGAGCAGCTTTAGGAGCCCTAGAGGCAGGGAGTCCTTTTACCTGAAGATAGTGCAGAGATCGGGGCATTATACAGCGCTGCTCCTTGCCTTTGCCCTTACAAGCGACATGCAGCCCCTTCCCCTCCCCACCTGCACAACAGGCTTCTGAAAAAGAAAACTGGCAAATTTGCGCTAGACAAAAGTATTTGCGGGGGGCAGTGTCCTTTTAACCAACCGCTTTCCTGCACTTACAATGCATTAATGTGTTAAAAATGTAAAAAAAATGTACTGCACCAGCACCAGACAGTGCTCACAGCAGAGTGACTTATTTCATGTTCAGTTTGAGAAAGGGAAAACTTCCCTCAGTGAAAAAGAGTATTGCAGTCCATAGCCTCCATTTCCAGTCCTCCTCTCCTGAGGGCGGAACGCCAAACATGCAGTATCAGGCCTCTTTGGGAATGAAAGCAGATTCCACCGACAGCCAGAGTATCGAGGGTCACAGTATACGAGGGAGACTTCTCAAATCCACTCCAAACGGCAAGCGACGAAAAGCGGGGGGGAGAGGGATCTGAAGCCTCCTAGGCGAACTGTCTTTCAGCGTTCAGTAACGCGGCGCTGCCATAAATGCATCTGCCTTCTAGTGCGCGTCCTTCCTGAGCCAGTGTTCAGCAGCAGCTTTGTGGGGGGCAAGCTCTTTTTTTTGTGGAAGTCCACAACTTTTTTTTATTTTATTTTTTTTATTTTCTTTTTATTGAATTTTTATCAGGATCCACCAAGATAACAGAAAAAAATACATTGCGATTCCAAACTTTGTCTTAAATAACTTCCCCAATGGTTCCCAGAGAGAGAGCTCTAAACAGATACAATGAGACTAGGTAGCTATGCAAATTCATTCAATAGGTGATTTAACCAAGAACAGATTTACCCATGATTGTCTAAAAAGAATTTGCCCCAGATCAAGGAAAACTTTTTACCACTTCCTATTCTGCAAGCATATCTCATTTCCTGATTTCTGACTTGCATCATTTTGATCCGCCATTCTTGAAGGGTGGGAGATAACTCAGATCGCCAGTTTCTTAACAAGAGAGATCTGGCAACCACAGTGGCGATAAAAACGAGTTTATCCCACCTGGAAGGGAGCCTTGCCTCGGGGTCGAAGCCTAAGCACATCAACCGGATACTGGGGGTTATAATAACTTGAGCCATAGTTGTTAGCATCTTGAATATTCCATACCAGTATTCCTGTATACATCGATATGTCCCAAACACATGTATCCAACCCGCCACCCCTACTACCTTACAGCGAAAACAGAGATCAGGACAGCTGGGCACCACACGGTATAAGGCTTGCGGGGTTCGATATAATAGCCATTTACTAAAAAATATAATTCGATGCCAGTTCGCACCTCTGAGAACTGAGAAATGTTAATGATTAATTCTCTCCCAGCACTCACTTGAAAGGTCGAGGTCCTCCTGACGAGCCCATTTTCTTTGTCCCTTTGCCCCAAGATCGACCTAATCCCTGTCTAGCAATAGCCTTCTCCACGGCCCGCACTCCTTATCCCAGGAGGATCCACCAATTCTGAGACTAACGCCTGGGCATTAATGTTTAAATTAATATCCAGATCCCTTAGACTGTGTAGCATAGTATTATAGGATCCCACCAGAAGAAAGTCATTTTTTACAACCATCTGGATATTTAAGGGAGTTTCCCAGTTGTCATTGATGCAAACATCCCCGATTTTACTAAATCCTGCATGCCCCCATCTCCTTACTAAGTCTGCATTGAGCTGAGCGCCAGAGCATAACGTGAACTGTGTAAGAGGGGTGTCGAAATGCAAATATGAGATTGAAAATTTTCTAAAAAAATCTGATTTTCTCTTAAAGAGCCATTTGAGAATCTTATAGCAAACTTTTTTGGGAGATTTCACCAAAAGTGCTGGATTCCGAATATCGTGCTTCCTGCATATTAATTCACGAAAGTCATTAGAGAATGCACAACCTACAGATTGATCTGCTTTAAAACTAGTGAGATAATGTGCCAAAAAGGCAAAGTAATAATCTTTAAAATTGGGCAAAGCTAACCCCCCCTTTTCTTTATACGCTTATAATGTGCTTAATGCGGCTCGAGCCTTCTGATTTTGCCAAATAAATGGGAAAACATCGACTCCAATTTAAAAAAAACGTTTTGTGTTAAAACACACGGGATGGCCGAGAACAGAAAGTTAAATAATGGTAAAACTGACATTTTGATCAATGCAATTCGACCTAATATAGAAAGGGGGAGAGACCCCCATCAGGCAAGCAAAGCCTAAGTTTTTGAGAGCAACAGGGTGTAATTAAGTTCATACAGGTCTCCTATATCGGCTGAAAAATAAATCCCAAGATCTTTGCCTAGTATTCACACAATGTCTTAATTCGGGGAGCAGTTTAATAGAAGAAGTGCCACACAGAATAATATCAGTCTTACTCATATTAATCTTGTAGCCACCAATTTGCTCAAATTGGGCAAATACATTAAAAGCCGCTTCCTGGGAAGTACGTTCTTCATTTAAAAACATAATGATATCATCAGCATAGAGTTTAATCTTCCCCATTGAATTTAAAGGGGGTTGAATCTGATAATTTTGTCTGATTTTAATGGCTAAGGGCTCAATGAAGAGAGCAAAAAGTATTGGGGATAAAGGGCAACCCTTCCGAGTCCCCCATTGTACTTGAAGTTGAACAACACACACGGAATTAATAATAATATTAGCTTCAGAGTTTGAATACAACCTTTGAATTAGTGCAGAGACCTGAGAGGGCACCTTATAGCTAGTCAATTATGCAAAGAGCGTATCCCATACAACCAAATCAAATGCTTTTTCCGCATCTAATAAAAGAAAAATGGCAGAAATTTTATTAGAGGTGAAATAGTCAAGAGCCTCAGCCAAAAAGTGCGTATTAGTTGCAAGTTGCCGACCAGCCTTGAACCCGTTTTGATCGGGATGCACCAGTTTATTGATGGCCCCATTGAGCCTATTAGCCAAAAGTTTTGTAATCATTTTATAATCTGTATTTAGCAAAGAGATTGGGCGATATGCATTAGGATCTTCCCTGTCCTTATTCTTTTTGGGAAAACTAACCACATTCCCTGAGTGCCAAGAATTGGGAATCTGTTCACCCCTATGTAGGCCATCAATTAAAGACAAAAAATTGTCAATGAATGCTTTAATGAAAGCTTTATAAAATTCAGCTGGAAAGCCATCAGGTCCACAAACCTTCACCGTAGGGAGGTTCTTGACAACCTCAAGGAGTTCTAACTTCGTAAATAGCTGTATTAGAGCATCGCTGTCTTCTTCTGTAAGACTAGGAATATCCAGTTTCCCCAAGAATTCCTTAATAGACCTAGGGTCAATATCTGGAGCATGGCTGTATATTCGCCTATAATGCTCTAGCATAATTTCATCCCCAACTCTGGGGTCAGTATGTCTAACCCCGGTGATAGGGCATCGCAAGGCATGTATGATATTACCAGCATTTCGATTCCGAGCCTGCCATGCTAAGGATGTGCCTGTGAAATTACTCTCTTCGTATATATTTTGTTTATAAGTCTGATATCCTACATCAACCTTCTTGAGAAAACTGTTGGCCAGTGCCTTTTTAGGTAATTCAAAAGACTGTCTATTGTTTTCCGAAGGGCCATGTAGGTAAGCAGTTAAACACCTTTGCACTGCCTCTTCCAGAGTCCTGGTTTGTTGTCTCTGAGAAGATTTGTCTGCTGCCTCCTTGGCGATTACCAAGCCCCTGAAAAAGGCCTTAAATGAATCCCAGATTATAACTGGAGTTGAAGATCCCTGATTACGTTTGAAAAATTCACTTATTTCGTCCTTAGAAATCTGTACCCATCCCTCATTTTGAAGAAGCTGCTGGTTAAAGACCCACCTTCTAGTCTGAAACTTGGGGGCTTCCAAATAAAGAGACACTTCCAGCACCAGGGAGGCATGGTCAGATAAGCCAGAGTGCTGCACCGACTGAGTCTTGAAGTGCAATGTTTTAGATATCAGAAAAAAATCAATGCGAGAGGTGCTTTTGAACCGGGTTGAGATGCACGTATACTCTCTCACGTTGGGGGTGTTCATTCTCCAAGGATCACAAAGCATCAAAACTTTGACATAGTCCTTAAAGATTTTGGCAATTCTTGGCTTATGTTGTTTCTTACCCCTAACAGTGGTATCCAAAATTGGATCCTGAAGAAAGTTAAAAGTCCCTCCAATAATAATTTTCCCTGATAATTGCCAAAGGGATTAGAACAATCCTACATAAGGAGCTGGATCATCTAGCAGGGGTGCATAAAAGCTAACAAAGACAAATCTTTCTTTGGCAATTAAACAGTGCACCCAGCACCATCGTCCTTCGGGATCGCAAAGAAAGTCAAGTGGTGGAGCATTGAGGCCTCTAGCTAGAAAGACTGCCACGCCTCTATGGGCTGCTGGGGCTGCGGCAACCACCTTAAAGTCGGCCATCTTTTTAAATATATGGAAGCCCGCCACTTTTTTAACTGGAATATGAGTTTCCTGTAAAAGAATAACCAAGGGATTTAGGGCAGCTACCCTTTTTTCAATTACAGACCTTTTCCTCTGATTTTTTAACCCGTTGACATTCCAGGAAACTATCCTTAATGAAAAATTCAACCTTGCCATTGAGTTCTCATAGAAGATCGCTGAAGAAATAAATGATCTAAACCCACCAGGGAATTTGAGCCTTGGCCTGGTCTAATTAACATCACCCCCTTTATAACCGTAACCATTCTGAAAAACGTGTAGCTGCTATTTAGTGTGGAAAACCAGGATCCTGCACCCCTTACCAACCCTCCCAACACCCACCCCAACCCTTGGGGTGGCCGAAGCCTGGGGCCCTCCCGTCTGAGCAATCCGGGGCCACCCCCGAACCTCATCCTTCCTTAATCGGGTGCCTTGGCATGGCGCCCTACACCTTAGACTCGAAAAGGACTGGAATATAAGTACCATAATGACGCATTTGATTTACATTCTGTGAAATCCATCTTTCTGAAGCAACATTTCCCCTCCCAGTGCAAAGTCTATCCTCTTTTCCCCCTCTCCTAATCATATTTCCTCCCGTCTCCATACCCCCTCCCTCTGTCTTGACTGCTTCTGAATTGAATGCAAAAAAGTCTTAGCCGCATCAACTGTATGAATTAAATTAGAATGTCCTTGAAAAAACACTTTAAGTTTAGATTGCTGTACAAGTCCTGCCGGAGCGCCGGCTTTTTGGAATGCCGAAATCATCCCTTTTAATTCTCTCCTCCGATGTGCAGCCGCCACAGACATATCTGAGAAAATTTTGAAGGCGAAATCGCCAGGGACCTGATGTACTTTACTCTTAATTGCTTGTTGAAGAATGCGTTCCTTGACACGAAAATCACCAAAATTGACGAGGATAGTTCGAGGATACTTTGCATGGGGTGGCTGTACTGCTATTTTGCCACTGATGGTTCCACAGAGACGTGAGCATCCTCCAGGTCAGATACTCGCTGTTCAACCTCCTTAATACGTGAGTTAAGTTGCTGTATATTACTCAAAATTAAATTCAGTTGCGATTCCGTTCTCTGATTTGCCTTGTTTTACAAAATTTTCAAAGCTTTTAACTCAGATAAGATCTGAAGGAGCAAATTTTCTGAAGCAATATCGGAGCTTGCCTTGTCTCTGGGTGCATGAGAAAACAAGCCCACTTGAGAGTTCAGCTGATCTTGAGCCGATTCAGAGGGTCCATTAACGGAGGAGTTCGTGTGGGCCCGGCTGTAGTGCTTATCCCTGATGCAGAAGTTGACTCGCAGGACTCGTGGGAAAGATCAAGTAGGGAGCTGTTTGCCTGAGGAGCAGAGGCAGAGTCACTAGTCAGTGCAGTAGCACCGCCCTTTTGGCCCTTCACCAGTCCACCAAACAGAGGATAGAGTAGTTTGGAGCCTGCGCCCATATTCAGAGCCTGGCTGTGAGTAACTTCGGCGTTACAGCTCAAGGCTGATTGATTCCGAGGTGGGCTAACTTTATTAATTGACTGCAAATTTAAGTCCAAGTCCGGGC